>NW_024065926.1:0-600000 GCF_011947395.1 Colletotrichum karsti
CTCAAACCAGCGGCTGCCTATTCGGGATGGGAAGAACCGCTGGCAGAGAACGCCTGTCGTCCACGGTACCTCCCGAAGCTGCTCTGTCTTTTGTTTTATATTGCCACCTTTTACCCAGTCATTCTTCCAGCTATGCTCCTTCCGGCAGTGCTCTTGGATTCTCCGGACTTGCCGGCAGACATAGTGGCAGCTGTGGCACCGAATGCCATCCGTCTGTGGCTTAGCTAGATGCTCGATTGGAGTAGATGCTGGGCTTGGGAACTGGATCTGTGACAGCTCGACCTGGCTGTGAGTAACTCCTGGGAGATTTAAGATAGTGCTGATGATTTGAGCCCGCTCCTGGGCTGTAATAGCTGGGTGTCGAGTCTGCAAATGGGTTGCTACTTCATTAGCAACAACAGCAAACTTACATATTATATATATATAAAGAGAATACTAGGTATTAAAAGTAAATAGCTCTATCTTCTAGGTAGAAGAGGGCTATGGGGACAAGGGAGGAAAGTGAGTAAATAGAAAGAAGTAATAATGTAACATAATATTGAAAGGAATATCTAATTAGCTAAGCCGTGAGGTCAATACGTCTATCTACTGATTGGCTATTTCTACGCTCAGACCAGCCTCACGAGAACTGGGTATAAAAACAATTATGAGTAGATAATGCTGAAATGAGGTGGTATAGAGAAGATAAATAGATATCTAAATTAGCCTAACTCTCAGCTTTTATTGCATGCTGGTTTGACTGATTTTACTATAGAAAACCTCAACGGACTCTACCCCCTGTTATTTCAATGGACTCTACCCCATGTCTTCATTGACTCCACTTTTTTTAACGTGTGGTTTTCAATGGACTCTACTAGAGTCCGTCGTGGAAGGTATGTTAGGCCAACGAGACGACGAAGGACAGCTACGCCCATGCGCCTTCTTCTCACGCAAGCTACACAGCCTAGAACTCAACTATCAAATCCACAACAAAGAACTTATAGCAATCATTAAAGCATTTAAGGAATAGAGACCTCAACTATTAGGAACAAAGTATGAAGTCAAGGTCTATACCAATCATAAGAATCTCGCCCACTTTACTACGTTAAAAGAACTTAATAAATAATAGATTAGATGGTCTGAATTCCTCTCAGAATTCAACTTCAAAATTATCTACTAGAAAGGCAAAGAAAACAGAAGAGCAGACGCTCTCAGCAGGAGACCGGACCACAAAGTCCAGGTACCTGAGGAAACCCGAGTTATCCTCAAGAAGGACAAGAAAGGAGACCTTATGCCAGCAGCCAGACTCTTGATGATGGCCAGAAGAGACAATACCAGCACGACTGGAAGGATGTCTCCTGAAGCCATTAGGGAAATACACTCTGCTCCTGCATATGGCCACTAAGGCGTAACCAAGACATGGAAACGCATCAGACAACACTACGACAAAACGGCTACACAACAAGAAGTATCTTTAGCGATTAGGGACTGTGAGGTTTGCGCGAAAAGCAAACCCAGTCGACATCAGCCTTATAGTAAGATACAGCCGCTCCCAGTGCCGCAAACCGCATAGGAATCTATCTCATTAGACTTCATCACTAAGTTACCCAAGTCCCAAGAACCAATAACCAAGGTCCACTACAACAGTATCCTAGTCATCGTCAACAGACTCACAAAGTATTTGTACTTCATTCCGTACATGGAGTCTAGCACTGCAGAAGACCTCGCCTATAAGTTTCTACAGATGATTATCAGCCAACACGGAACGCCAAAGGAAATCGTATCCAATAGAGATAAGTTGTTCACTTCCAAGTTTTGGAGATCCCTGATCTCGCAGCTTGGATCTGATCACAAAATGTCCACTGCTTTTCATCCGCAAACCAATAGCCAGACAGAACGAATCAATCAGATCATGGAAACCTATCTACGCTGCTACGTCAACTACCAGCAAGACAACTGGGTGCAATTGCTACCTATGGCCCAGTTCGCCTACAACAGCGCAGTAGGAGAAAGTACAAAAGAATCCCCATTCTATCTGAACTATGGATTCAACCCAACAGTCTATGGAGAACCACGACAAGGCCCAGCAGCTCTGAAAGCTGTGGCAGATATCAACAAACTCAAGGAAATCCAGCAAAAGCTACCTAGAGAACTCGAATTCGTGCGCGAACAAATGCGCAAATACGCCAACACCTCAAGAGTTGAGGGACCAACTCTGCAGGAGGGAGATAGTGTATACCTTCTCCGCCGAAACATCAAGACAAAACGACCAAGCGATAAGTTAGACTTCAAGAAACTTGGACCTTTCGAGATCATGAAGAAGGTATCCAACGTCAACTTCAAACTCGCACTACCAGACACTATAAAGTGTCATCCAGTCTTTCATATTTCACTCCTCGAAAAAGCACCAGCAGGTTCACACACAGAAGACTGCATCATTGTGGAACCACTGGAACCAGAATACGAAGTCGAACGAATCATTGACCACCGCAAAAACAACGGAAACACAGAATACCTCGTTAAATGGAAGGGGTACGGACACGAAGACAACTCATGGGAACCCGTCAAGAACCTCCAGCACTCCCAGCAGCTGCTACAGGAGTATCACCAAGCAAGGGACCTAAGTCCGCGAACTCCTCCCCAATCCCGAACTCGGTCCAGGAAGGGTCGTTCTCAACACCTCTAGCCTAAAGATCCTCCACAACGTATCGCTCGTGGGCATCCAATGCAGGAAGAACGTCGTCAGCCTCCTCAAGTTCCTGCATCCCCCGAGCAAACGTCTCCACATAACGCTCCTTAATCAACTTCCAAGTCGTACAAATACGAGCCAAACGACCAGCTGCATCGGCTACCTCCAATTACACCCAAGCAAGCTTCTCATAGAGCGCCAACAGAGCATCGCTAGCCTGCTCCTCCTTTTCCTCCCACTCTTAACGCTAGTCACTAAGACGCTTCACTACAACAAGTCAGAAGCAGCCCACAAAGAAAGACATAACAGGACTTACAGCTTAACGCAACAACTAGTCTATCACAAGGACGCTTCAAATTCTTACACCCATAACAGACCTTTAAACCCTCCGCTATACAATAAGGACGCTTCGCCCGGAAACAGCAAGTACAGGGCATAACGTCAGAAGAACCAAAGCGCTTAAATACGTCATCACAAGTAGAATAAAGAACAGATTTTAAATCTTTCAATTTTTAAACGCGACCTAATATAGTGTCAGCATTATAGAGATCAGGAAGCACAATTAACGCCTCCCCAACCTAGGAGACACCACCTACTTATATTAGTCTAAGGGACCAGACCTTTAAAGAGGGGACCTGATATTACAACCCATTAGGCATAACCAACAAAAGACGCCCCACTAGGATACTAGGCGGTTATAACAACACATTTATATACAGGATCACGGGAACACGCAAGGATCCCTCAGGAACGGAAGAACTATAGTACAGGTCACGTAACGATAAGATAAGAGATTAGATCCGTATAATCAAGATACGGCATCCGTATTCCAGAAAGACGGAAGCCATATGCCAAGGATACGGGAGCCGTACAGGGCATATACGGCACCCAGCAATAGGACTACCCAGGACCTATATATAGGATGGACTCAAGTCCGCTCGAGGACAAACTTTCATAGCTCTTCAGCAATCAACTTATGATTCTCACTTAAGACTTTTAGTTACACCTAAGTGACGATTACTCTACAACTCTTATTGAGGACTTGACTGATCACCAAGCCCTTTGGAGACCTACGATTACTCAACCAGACCTACGGAACGACTTGATACTGTTTACAGTTCTCAATCCCTAACTTACTGCTAACACAAACCCACTGTCAGTTAGCTGGCCGTAACACGTAAATATGCTAATACCTTAAGAGTTGAGGGACTAACTCTATAGGAGGGGGATAGTATATACCTTCTCTATAGAAATATTAAGATAAAACGACTAAGTAATAAGTTGGACTTTAAGAAACTTAGACCTTTTAAAATTATATAGAAGGTATTTAATATTAACTTTAAACTTATACTACTAGACACTATAAAGTGCTATCTAGTCTTTCATATTTTACTTCTTAAAAAAGTACTAATAGGTTTATATATAAAAGACTATATTATTATAGAACCCCTTAAACTAGAATATAAAGTTAAATAAATTATTAACTACTATAATAACAATAGAAATATAGAATATCTCATTAAGTAGAAAGGATATAGATATAAAGATAACTTATGGGAACCTATTAAGAACCTTTAGTATTCCCAGCAGATACTATAGGAGTATTACTAGGCAGTAGGAACCTAAGGTTGGAGAAACCCTCGCCTAGACCAAAGTTTACTAATGATAGGTCGTTAGGGGCACCCTAAAAAGATAAGTCTAATACTATACGTAACTCCTTAGCATCTAACGCACGCTCCTTAGCCTCCCACTCCTCTACAGATTATATACTATAATAAATTAAGTCTAAACTACGCTCTTTTAAGAAACGTTTATATTTCTATAAATGAGATAAACGACCTATTATAGTAGCCAGCTGCGTCTAGAGAAGCTCAAGAGCCTCTTCAGCCTCTTGCTCCTCCTGCTCGATCTTCTTCTGCTCCTTGAAACAACGATTCACTACAGTTATCAGCACAGAAAAAAAACAGAAAACCAAAATAAACGACTTACAAGCGTTCGCCACATCTCCCCTATCACAGTTGGACAGACCACGGCTCGCACATTTGCCGCAGCGCTTGGAGTTTGTAAGGTCCATTTTGCACACCTAGTTAAACTGGAAATACGGAGAGCACGGCATTGCATTATAACCACAGAGATTAACTAATTGACTAAGAGCTTGATGGTTTCGCTTGATCTTAGCATAATGAGCTTCACGAGAAGGCTTAGAAGGTTTTTAAACGCAACCTAATATAGTGTTAGCATTATGGAAATAAGGAAGCATAATTAATAACTCCCCAACCTAGGAGTAACAACCTACTTATGCTGGTCTTAGGGATAAGACCTTTAGAGAGGAGACCTAATATTACGACCTATTGGGCTTAGCTACCAATATAACCCCGCTAGGCTCTTAGCGGCTAACGTGGATATATATAACCTAGTGACATAAAGACGGTTAGGGATCCTCAGAAGGGAAGAACTATAGTATAAGTCATGTGACGATAAGATAAGGATTATTTTAGATCAAAATGATCTAGTTAGACTTAGGGGCTAAACGATCATTCTCGATCAGAATGATCTAGCTTGACCTAAGGTATAAGGGCATATACTAGGGAAAGGACTTGTATATAGGATGGACTTGAGCTCGGCTCAAGAACAGACTTCTATAGCTCTTCAGCAATCAACTTGTGATTCTCACTTGAGACTTTTAGCTATACCTAAGTGATAATTACTCTATAACTCTTATTGAGGACTTAACTAATCACTAAGACCTTTGAAGACCTATGATTACTTAAATAAGCCCTATAGAATGACTTAATACTGTTTATAGTTCTTAATCCCTGACTTACTGCTAACATAAACCCACTGTCAGTTAGCTGGCCGTAATATCCTTCTATTAAGTATTTAATGTTTATACTAGAAAAACGTTAGAAAAGAAAAAAAACATAAAAGTCTTAATACCTATATATAGAAGCTACTAAAATACTATTATATAGCTTCTTTACCTTAATGCACTTATAGTAATAAGATAACCCCTTACTAAATTAATATATAACCTTTATATAGAAATAATAAGTATAAGGCATATCTATATATAAGGAATGAGAATCTATAAACTTAAGAAGCGCTTAATGCTTATAATCTTTTATTTCTATCTTTTAAGACTTTAACTTTTAAATATAACTTAATATAATATTAGTATTATAGAAAATAAAGAAGTAGAATTAATAACTCCCTAACCTAGGAGTAACTACCTACTTATATAAGGTCTAAGAGATTAAACCTTTAGAGGGGAGACCTAATATTATAACCTATTAGGTATAACTAATAAAGAACGCCCTATAAGGATATTAGGCAATTAGAACGTTACCTTTATATATAGGATTATAGGAATATAAGGGGCTTACCTAGAATGGAAGAACTATAGTATAAGTTATATAATAATAAGTAGGACTAACTTTTAATAAGTAGTCCTAGGACTAGGATAAAGATTAGGACTAATATACTAAGGGCGGTCTTAAGGAGGACTAACTCTTAGATTATAGTCTATATAGGAAGAGAAGTATCTAGGACTTATATATAGGATAGACTTAAGTCTAGCTCAAGGATAGACTTCTATAGCTCTTTAGTAATTAACTTTATAACTACCCTTACTAGTACTTTTAGCTATACCTAAGTGATAACTACTCTATAACTTTTATTAAGGCCTTAACTAATCACTAAGACCTTTAAAGACCTATAATTACTTAAATAGCCCTATAGAACAACTTAATACTATTTATAGTTTTTAATCCCTAACTTACTGCTAATATAAACCCACTATTAGTTAGCTGGCTGTAACACCTATTTACCTCTCTCTTTCTTATCTATATTAAATCCCTTACTATTAGCCTAGCTAAATACTTAGCCCCTATAAATACGCTATATAGTAATAAGCTAGAGTTAGAATAGATAAGAAAAATCTCTTATATAGTTTCTAATACTAAATAGCCTTAATAAACTATAAACTACTTTATATACTCTATAGAGGGGTAGGCTTTAAACTAGCGCATTTAAGATATATCTCTAAGCTACTTATAGGTGCTATTCCTACTAAGGCTAGCTACTTAAGCTTTATTTTTACTCTCTATATCTCTTTATATAATTCTTTCTATAAGTAAGGTCTATTTAATCTACTACTATATATATATTCTATATAGATTACTTCTTTTCTATCTCCTATAACTAATAGAGCTATTAATAGTTATATTTTTATAAGTAAGAGATTATAGAGGCTATATTAGTTATTTAATTATTTATAAGTCTTAAGATAAGCTCTCTAATAACTATAATTTAAAAGCCCCCTAGGGCTTCTTTATAAATTACTTTATAATAAGTCTTAAAATAGGCTTAATAACTATAATCTAAAAGCCCCCTAGGGCTTCTTTATAAATCACTTTATAATAAGTCCTAAAATAGGCTTAATAACTATAATCTATAAGCCCCCTAAGGCTTCTTTATAAATTACTTTATAATAAGTCCTAAAATAAGCTCTCTAATAACTATAATCTAAAAGCCCCCTAGGGCTTACTTAATATTTAATAATATAATAGACTTAAGGATTAATAAGCCCCTAAGGGCTTTTCTATTCTAAATATAGCTTTTTAATCTACCTACCTATCTACCTACTTATCTACCCCTATATTCCTTTCTACTATAGATACCTAAAGTAAATAAAATAATATATATAACTATAACTTTATAACCTAGCTTATTCCTAATACTAAACCTCCTTTTCCTTCCTAGCCGCCTAAACCTCCTTTTCCTAGCCTAAACCTCTTTTTCCTAGCCCTAACCCCACCCTACTGGGGCCGTTTGCACCCGCTACTATAATATAAGCCCTATTATTAGTTAGTTAGCTATAATAAATAGCTAGTAGGTATATACCTTATATTAAGAATATAATTATAGGTGCCTCTACTTAGCTAAGATATCTATTATAATATTATTTCTTATACTTACTATTACTAAGTAGCTTAGTAGCTATAGGGCTAAGTACTAGGGCGTTAAGAACTTATTCTTAGCTACTATTTCTACCTTTAGGGGGAGGACTACTACGTTATAGCAAGCAGTAGGTAGAGAGTAGTAGACTTAGGCTTATAAGTAAGCTAGAGAGAATTATAAAGACGCTTACTATCTAACTTAAGGTTGCTTAGATTATACTTACTATAAAGGTAGTAGATAAGAAGTCTTTATAGGGAATTAAGAAGGCAATAGCGACAGTAGTAATAGGATTGGGACCGTTGTTTATAAGGGCATATTCTTTATTAGGAGGAGAAGGCTAATGGCAATGAGGCTAGGGTTAGGATACATAATGAGAACTAGGAATATTTATATTTAAAGTCTAAATCTCTATAGAGTCTTTTAGTTGAACTTAAATGCTCTTTTTTATAGCTTTAAGACTGGCTCACTGCCCGTTATAGCCCAGGGGAATGCGGCGAATTGCTTTTGCTGTCTCGACCCCGATCTCTCACTTAGTAGCGCTTGGTATAACCTTCCCGGCTCGGCGTTAGCTTGTATCTGCGACAATGCAACCGACCTTGCGCAAACCACCCCATGCTGCGTACAACACAGCACGCAACTTACGTCGCACAGATAATCGTAGCACCAATAAATGATCCTTAGAAGAAGACCTTATCTTACCATTTTCAGTAATAATACGGACCTTCCTAAAATTGTGTCGTAGTCATAGTGGGTAGAACACAAATCCATATCACCGGGCAGTAAACGTCCATGAGTATCCCTGTAAGAGTCCGGATCACAATGAAAAACGCAACGTTGGACTGAGAGTTCGACATACAGACCAATCGCACAACACCCCCCCTAGAATTGCACCATGCACAAGGTTCATCTCTCCACGTTATCACGCGAGACGCATCACAAAGATAAGCCATTGGGTCAGCGTGTGCCGCCTTTCTCGTCTGTTATCCTAAAGTTATATCTTGTCGGCCTTCGCTGATGCAATGAGAGCGAGACAAACTGGCGTTGCCACATTATCTTTCAAATCAGGCGCGTTAGCGATCTTTTTCCCATCGTCGGGATCATCGTCGGGATAATTTTGTCTCGTCTTGTCCAGTCTTCTCTATATGCGGATATGTCGGTCTCTAACCCTCTCGGCGATACAATCGTTGCCGGGGCGCTCAACCCTGCTGAGGGAAAGATCGTCTCGGTGCCGAACCATGAGGCCATCAATGAGAAATCCAGCACTCATATGAGTACTCCTGAAAAGGGGCTCAATGCCGAAGTCAAGGAAATTCGGCCTCTTTCAGACATTTCTGATCATGATACGGACGATGGAAGTGAAGACGTCATCATCAGAACTGGCGCGGATGCCGCTGAGCATTTGTTGCCTCTCCGCGACGACTTCCAACCTGCTCTGACTTTCCGAAGTCTCCTTCTAGCCACCTGCCTCTCAGCCTTCCAGGCGGTCATGAGTCAAATCTACACGGTACGCATGCTTTACCATTGCAACAGCAACTTCGTTGCTCTCCATCTGATCGGTTTCCTTCCAGTTCAAACCCACCCAGGTCACCATCTCGGGAACCTTCATCGTTCTCATTGCCTATTTTCTAGGCAAAGCATGGGCCAACTTTCTCCCCCGAGGCGATAAATTCGAAGCTCGGTGGAGGGAGAAGGGCGGGGAAGGTCAACCTCCCCAATGGATTCGGATTCTGTCTTTCTTCAATCATGGACCCTGGAACCTCAAAGAGCATGCTATTTGTGCTATCACAGCAACATCTGCGTCCAACGCCGCCGCCAGTATCCAAGTCTTCGCGGCACAGGACCTTTTCTACGATCTTCCCTTGAGTCCAACTACGGTTGTTTTGAGCGTCATCTCCATTGGACTATTTGGCTATGGCATATGCGGCGTCATGCGACCCATCGCCGTTTGGCATGTTGACGCTGTTTACTGGAGCACTCTACCCACCGTCAAAACACTTCAGGGGCTGCATTGGCAAGACTTGAAGAATTCGAAGCCTCTGCGATGGTTTTGGTACAGCTTTTTCGGTATTTTCGTCTACGAGTTCTTCCCTGCCTACATGTGGCCGTGGCTTAACTCGGTCTCTGTTCCTTGTCTCGCCGCGATGCATGCAACGGGACAGAAGGCTGCTACCCTGACCAATCTTTTTGGCGGTGCGACCAACAACGAAGGACTGGGTCTATTCAGTTTGTCCTTCGACTGGCAATACGTAAGATGATTGTCTCTTTGCGATTTCTCTGTGCACGGATTGATTGACACCTTCCAGATTACTTCGTTCAACACGTCGCTTCCCCTCGCACTGCAGGCCCACGCAGCACTTGGGTACTTCGTGTGTTTCATCGCAATGCTTACCATCTACTACACCAACGCGTGGGACTCCAAGTCTCAGCCATTCATGTCAACGCGTCTTCGCTCTGAGGATGGATCCACGTACCCCATTGCGAAGGTTTTCACTGGTGGCGTACTGAACAAGGATGCTTTGGCAACCTACGGAATTCCTAGGCTTACTGGGAGCTTTGCCTACGCCATGTTCATGGCAAACGCAGCGGTAAGTGTTCCAATCTCTCCCATCCTGGATAGCTATTCGTTTTCTAATTGCGTCGCAGATTGGTGCCTTGATTGCACACTGCTTCCTGTTCTGGGGAGGAGACGTTGTCAAGGCTTACAAGAGCGCGAAGAGTGGTCGATATGAAGACAGGCACCATGCACACATGGCCAAGCACTACAAGGAGACCCCTTGGTGGTGGTATGTGGTAGTCCTTGTTCTCAGCTTCGTTCTAGGAATCATCGTCGTGACCACTCAGAACATCACTCTTCCAGTTTGGGCGTACATTGTGTCCCTGTTGCTTGGGATTTTCATTGCACCTTTGGTGGGTTATCCGTATATACCCTACGCAGGCCTGGACTTTACTAACGTGTACGTAGAGTACTATTTTATACTCTCGATATGGCAACGGAATCGCCACGAACAATCTGTCGAAAATGCTTGCCGGCCTGCTCTTGCCGGAGCGCCCCATTGGCAACATGTATTTTGCCGCTTGGTCACACAACGTCATTTCAAACGCTGTCACCCTTTCCAATGATTTGAAGATGGGCGAATACCGTGCGTAACTCTCGGTGTCTTGCTGCGGCCTTGTCTGACCATGTCATACAGTCAAGATCCCGCCTCGTGTCATGTTCCTGACGCAGGTATACGGCACCATCTTGGGCGGTTTCATTAATTATGCTGTCATGATCTCAATTGTCAACGGAAACCGTGAGCTTCTTGTGGACAGCAATGGTAACAGTGCCTGGAGCGGTGCCACGATGCAGTCCTACAACACCAACGCGACATCTTGGGCTTTGGCACGATACCTCTACAAGATCGGGGGAAAGTACGAAATGGTCCCTATTGGTCTCGGTATTGGTTTTGGAATTGTCGCTCTTCACAGGCTGGTGGTCTACGTAAGTCTCAATCCCGTTGATATGATAATTTGCTGTGTCATTTTCTGTGCTGACACCAAGACATGCAGTTCGTTCCCAAAATTCGTGGGTTCTCTCTCTCGGAGATCAACTTCCCTCAATTCATCCAGTATGCTGGTTTCATCCCGTACAACCAGTCGCAAACTTGCGTCATCTTCAGCCAGATCATCGCGGGGTTTTTTACCCAGTTTTATCTGCGCAACTACCGGCCTAGAATCTTCCGCGACTATTCTTACCTCGTCACCGGCGCTATGGATGGTGCGAGTTTGACGGTGCTATTCATTCTATCATTCGCTGTGTTCGGCGCTGGCGGCTCTTCCAAGCCGTTTCCGATTTGGTGGGGCAACAACGCGAACGGTAATTACGATCTATGCCCATCTTCAGAGTAGATGAAGGATATTCATCTGAGTTCAATGGGAAATTCAATCAAGATACCTCTGCCAGTTGCTCGACGGCAATTGGATTGATGGATATCATGTCTTTCACCTAAGAACGCCATGATATGCACCCATCTACTTGCCGTGAAGCATCCAGCAGAGGCCAGGTCTTTCACGTGCCGAGACACACTTAATAGACTAATTAATTACAATTGTTTTCTGTTTTTGTATACTCTGGAAGAGACCATGTCTGTTTAATGTTGTCGGCGACGTCTGGTTCTTGTTCTTAGCGGTCCAAACCTTTCAGATGTTCAGACTTCATTTACTGTCGACTTCAGATAAATAAGCCTGGAATCAACTTCAGGCTTCACGCTTCGCTATCTCCAGCACGAGTCAGGCATAGAAGTGATCTATCAATGAAGTACGGTGCCACGGCCACCGTCCTTTTGCCGGGGCGGCATTATCTGCTGCTATGGTTGAATGTGGCCTCACTTTTGCCGACGCAACTCTGATCCAACCCCGTTGAATGCAAACAAATTAGGAGTGAACTCTGGTACTCTTACAATAACACCCGCTTTGCACAGGTCGAGAATTCTGGCAGTCACTTCCTCCACCGACTCTAATCCCGACTCTAGACTTTTCAGATACAAGGCCAGGCCTGCCACGTGAGGCGCAGCCATAGACGTACCGGTTAAAGCAACATCTTTCCCCGCCTCCAGAGACAATGAATACACATCAACTCCGGGGGCATACAGATCGACTTTCGACCCGAAGTTGCTATAGCTCAGCACCGTGTTATTTGCAGCGCTGGCCGCTACAGTGATAGCACTGGCAGTTCCCGCTGGGGACACACGGTCGACGTCAACTCCTGCGTTTCCTGCCGATACGACTGAAAGGACTCCCTGCTCAGATGCTGCGTGCACCAGGTTGTTGAATGCCCAATTTGTTGGACCACCTTAAAGAGCAGTGAGTTGTGGGACTTGACCTATGCTCACATGGAGATTGGACTCACCTAAGCTCATATTGATCACAGAAACAGCTGCCCGTCCTGGTGTAGCGGTGATGTTGTTTACGGCCCATGAAAATCCTTCCATAAAGTGCGACATAACACCCTAGATTCGTCAGTCTCACAACGCCAAAGCAAAAGTTGTCTCAACCTACCTGGCCAGGCGCAATCACTTTCACTGCGATGACACGGGCCTTTTTTGCGATTCCCCATGTTTTCGATGCAATGGTGCCAGCAACATGGGTGCCATGACCGGTGCTGTCTTCAAACGGAATATCAGGATAGACTGTGTAGCCCAATTCGGCACGTCCCTCAAAGTCGGGGTTGTCGACCCAGACTCCAGTGTCAATGACGTATGCGTATGTGCCCTCTCCACCATTTTCATCGTAACGATATTCGAATCCGTCGCGGAGGTTGGCACTCGCGTTGATCGATGCTTCGTGGGAAATAGCGCCCAAGCCCCATGTAGCCTCCGTTTGGGAGATGAGCTCAAACGGATAGATGGGCATATCGGGCTCAATGCGATCTACCTATTCGATCGTTCAGCTTCGCTATGATGATTCACGTTGGACCTTAACTCACATCTTGATTCGCTTCGATCTCCATAACCATTTCTTCGTCAAATGACCCAGCATATGCGTGAAAGAGACCGATGTCAAACGTCTTTTCGACGCCTGCAATGGTACGAGCTGAGAGGCTCCTCCTCTTATGTACATCCCGTACCCAACTGAGATGGCTATCAACAGTTGCACTCGAGATTCCTGGTTTCAAACTGACAATGTACTTGTCTGGGATGGCGCGGTTGTCGGTACGGAGCGTATGCCCCAGGACAACTGAAATGCCGCTAACGAGATAGTACAACTGTTGTCGCATTTTGTTGCCTTTTTGATGTGAAAGTGTCCAGAGTTGAAGTTGCGTGTGCTGACAGCTACTTTCTTGTCCCATGAAGCATCCTTCTTTATGTTAAATGGGAAATCATGCAATCCAAGCATAGTATGTCCTCGAGAGGAGCCCAATGCTTGGCTTTCTCGTATTTTTCTATCGCTAATCCTCAATAGGTAGGTCAACAAGGATGATTGACCAGGAAGCTTGACCGAATGATACCTTACCAACCGATCATATCCAACCGGTCAATCATAATTGATTTCTACCTTTATGATCATCTGCCAGAAAAGCGAGGATCACTGGGAAAATGTTCATGCTTAAGAATATATTTTTTATGAACAGGATTCTGCCCTCCGCCGAAAAGTTTACTGCCCCTTGTCTTAACTTCTCCCAAGAACTTACGCAGGGTTAATACACAATTCGTCGAGTGAAGGGTGGATGCAACGCATGAGGCGTACTGTTGCCCTTGATTTACAACGAATAGAGCCTTTCCCAGATCAACACTTCACTCGATCTTGGTTTGCGTGATCCAATTCAGATTTTAGACAGGAGGATTTGTTAACAACATGTTGTAGTGTTGCAGGCAATGTTACCCAATGTATGTCAGAAAAGATCTGCAATCTTCCAATCAGTTTCCCCGATGGCGTGGACTTCGGCACAGTCTCAACAGCCAAAACGCTAAAGGTAACCCCCTAAAAGGGCTTTAGGAGGCTGTCTTGTTCATCACCACTCCAGAAGGGTCTCGGGTGACCTCATCGCCCCACTGAGCCTCCCAGCCGTTCTCAGCTAGATACTTTTTCCAAGCCTCGTCGTCGTCGTTCAAACGACGGGACACATCGGGGATGACGAACAATGCAATCAGTGCACCCAGTACAGCGAACCCGGAACCAATTAGGAAGGCAACTTGGTTGCCCTTAGAAGGCGTTTCCGTGTAGGAGTTGAGAATGGCGGTGAAAACCTTGAATTCTTAGCATCGGAGCTGCTTTATTTTTGCAAAAGGCAAAGGTTTTGGACTCACCTGAGTGCCAATAGCAGCACCGGCCTTGGAAAAAGCTGAGATGAACCCCATCATTTGACCTCGAATAGACGTGGGGAAGCATTCGGAGGCAGTCAAGACCACCGTACTAGTCACGTATTAGTTTGCCTGCCCCAGCTGATGATATCAATTCAGAATCACTTACCTTCCAGGTCCAACTTCGCCCAAAGTCAAGAAGATTCCGTATAGAACAACAAACAAGGGGAATACATTCTGAATTGGGTTCATGGCTCCACCCAAAACGAATCCCAGAATTGCTTGGAGGGTGAACCCCAGGGCCATGGTTTGTCTTCTGCCAATCTTGTCGGAGAGATATCCGCCAATGAACTGAATTCTTCGTTAGCTGACATCATTGGTATGAATACAATCGGGGTTAGCGACTTACCGGTCCCGGGATGTAGAAGCAGTTGATTACAACACCCCATCCGAGTGTCTTTACAAGGCTATCGCCGGCATTCGCCCTGGACATGATTGTGGAACTGAAAATGCCGAATGGAATACTGATCCAGTTGTACAAGAACCATGTAGAAGCCGAGCCAAGCAGTGGTCTCCAATATCTTTTCAGCGCCAGCCAGTAGGGAGTTCGCTGTTTGCGCATTGCTGATTTGCGATAAGCTGTTGAGACGGCCATGCGCATGCGAAACCAGAAGATGAGAAGAGGAGGGGCCATTCCGAGAGCAAATGAAGTTCGCCAAACAATGTGGTACTTTGAAACTTCTTGGCCAACGCAAAGCAGAAGCAGCAGAGGCACCAAAGCTCCCCATATGTATCCCAAACTGCTGGAAAGGTCTGCCAGCATTGCAAACATGAAGCCGCGTCTTTTACGGTACTTGGCGTCTTCATCCGTAGCTTCAGCAGCACCAGCACCAGATACCGGATATTCGCCTCCAGCTCCCACGCCGGCGACGCCGCGAGCAATAATGAGCATCCAGAACATGCCCGTCGGCGTGTTTCCACTTGCTGCGGTAGACAGGGTGATTCCGAGGACCAACAACAAAGTTGTAGCTACGGCGCCAGTCTTTCGACCCAGTTGATCCACGATAACACCAAACAGCAACATGCCCACAATCATGCCAATCAAAAATGCATTCGAAAGACGCTGATATATAGTTGAAGTCAGATCGTCGGGATAGAGAATTGCCAGCAGCAACTCAACATTTCCAATAACGGCGGCATTGCTGCGCACACAATTGTCAGTCACAATGGGACGAGGGCGGGACGAAACACACAAAGACGGCGTGTTGGGTGTAATCATACTATCCATCAGAACCAATTGCCAAACCTGAGAATAAAACCATGAGCCAGACAGATACAGTACTGTAGTACGTCTTTTCTGGTTCTTCGGCTACGACATCGATTTCATCTTCTTTGCCAACATTGCTGGCTATTCTCAATTCTTCGGTAGCGGTCTTATCATTCCCGATCCCAGAGGGAGAAGAGGCTGTTGTCATGTTGGCGTTGTGAGTTGAATCTGCTGTCATGGGAATCAACCACGCATCAGGTTCGAGGAAAGGACAGAAAGACTTGGCTTGCTGAAGAGGGAAGCGAAACGGGGGACGCGTCTAAGACGCATCAGCCAGATATCCGTGGCGGGCCACTCATTTTACATATTGCCGCGGTTGGACGCAACCCAAGCCTCCGGCCCGGGTTTTTCAGGTCATCGACAAATGATGTAGAGCGATTGGAGTCCTATCTGTTGGTCCGGTCCGGCGATGTAACCCGAGGAAAACTCGCCAGCGTTATCGACACCCATGTCAGTGGTACGAGAACTAATAGGTGCAGCAAATGTTACACAGTAGGTGTTGGACCTGCTCTGCGGCTGGCATGACTCGTGTGGGGATTATTTCCCAACTGGGAACTGATTCGCAGGTGCTGCACCCCGGAGAGGGGTTGGGGCCGGTGGGCGAGGTCGGACAGCCTCCGACAGGCCCCCCGACTTCCGACTTCTCGGCAAATGATCTTCTTGTCTCTTTACTTGCCGCCATCTTCTCTGCATGCACAGCAGATCGAACCAAGAATTGCAAACATCATTCTTCTTTCCAATTACTTGGAGATGTCGGGCTCAGAGAGAAAACAACAAACAGCGTCCCGCGCCCCGGCCCGACCGCCGCAGCCACCCACACGCCGCTCCCGACTACTTCCTTTGGTCGCGACATCTTTGTTTCTCCTAGCGACCAGCTTCTACTCGTCCTCAATTTACCATTACAATCAGCCTACCGGATTTCAAAAGGTTCAACAATGCGCCATTGATAATCTGAAATCCGACTTGTCGTTTCTCAACTCCGCTGTACCCATTGCCGCAGATGAGTTCATCGAGCGAAGGGATCGTCTTGCGAAGGCCTTGGCAGCATCCAACATCGACGCCTTTGCCCTCGAGCCCGGTTACACCTTTCAGTAAGCTCACATGATCTGTTGAGAGTTTTAGACTGTTGCCTAACTCGTGTTAAGGTACTATGGTAATATATCTCAAGTCGACTGGGAGCCCTGGGAGCCTGAGGAACGGCCGTTCCTCATGTTGGTCATGCCCCAGACGTTGCCGTCCGGTGAAATTACCGGTAAGACTGCGTTCTTGTCACCTCACTTTGAGGAGGGCCGCGTACGCATGCTCGGTATCCCTTCCAGAGACGAGGAGCTAGACATTGTCATCTGGGAGGAGCACTGGAACCCGTACAGCACGCTGCTCAAGTCACGTCTTTTCGACGGCCGCAAGGCTAAAATTATGGTCGATGAAGAGATGCGCGACTTTATTGTCCGCGGCTTGGATTCTGTCGGCTTTGAGACCGTCGGTCTGAACCCCGAAGTGGAGCTTGTGCGCCAACAGAAAAGCCCCGCCGAAGTGGAGCTCCTCCGCGCCGTGAACACCGGGACTGTTGTTGCCGTCCGGGCCATGCGGCCTTGTCTGGTCCCTGGCCTCACCGAAAATGATGTGACAGACATCTTGAACAATGCCTTGCTCTCTATCGACTTCTCTTTATTCTTCAACATCGTCTTGTTCGAAGAACATGGGGCATTGCCACATGGTGGCTTCGTTACTGGGTGGAAGAAGCTGACACCCGAGAGCATGGTGGTCATAGACGTCGGTGCCCATTACTTGGGGTACAGTTCAGACATTTGTCGAAGTTTCTTCATTGACCCGCCGGAGACTCGCTGCAACAGCGCAATTGGCAAGCTTCTAAGATGGTTTGGATCTGGGAAGTCGTACTCCGCAACGCACGAGAATAAGGGGGACTCAGAGCTCCGCGCTGAGAAATTGAAGGTCTGGGACATTGTTTTGGATGCCCAAACTGCGGCTGCTTCAGCTTTCAAGCCCAACAACACGGCAGCTAGTGTGGACATTGCCGCTCGTCAAGTTATCGAAAACGCAGGCTACGGGTACGGCTTTACTCACCGCTTAGGCCACGGCATCGGAATCAAAGGTGCGTATGAGTGTTGGATTTCTAAGCTCGATGGCTAACATTTTAAAGCACATGAGTCTCCATACTTGAACAAGTGGAATAAGGATGTGCTACTGCAGCCAGGCATGACTTTTACAAATGAGCCAGGCATCTATCTCGAGAACCGATTCGGAGTACGACATGAGGATATCTATCTGGTTAGAGAGTCGGGCGAGGCAGAGCTTCTTACTGGACGCAGAGCCACAGGTCCCTACGATCCATGATCAACTCCCTTAAGATGACAGATGTCAAAGCATGACATTCCGGGATGCGCTGGGGTCAATTTCATGCTGATGTAACCTGTGAAGACTAGCAACTGCTTAACCAAAAAACCTGTCTTGTTGATCATTCATCGACTACATGTCTCCGCGGTGAAGTATACTTCGAAAAGAACATCATGGTTCCTCATCGTCTAACCCTTCCGACACCATGCTGATCGGCAAATTTGTACCCGGACGCAACTGCTTAGACCTTGTTCAAGAAGTACTTTGGCTGAGGCACCCTGCTCTGACTGTAACATCAACGTAATCACCAAATCAGCTTGGATGATTCTTTCACGAATCTGGGCCAGTCTAGCCTAACTTTAAGCGGCTGAACGTTCCAGGTTGATCGGGTGCAAGTCTCCGCGAACCAGCGGGAATAGTTGAAACAATAATGATCAAGAGTCAATGTGACCAGCTACAACTCATCATGGCTTGTATTCTCTTCCTCTTGAGACACCACCGGCATTTGACCATTCCAAGGCTGGACGTTGCCTTCCGATATATCGACAATGAACTGCTCCACCGTCTCCGCATTGATTCTTCCGTTGTGCGGGAAGGCGTGTCCAGTTTGTGGATTCTGAAGCGCCAGGCCTTCAGATGCATCTTTCGCAAGCCCAAGGCCCAAAAGCATGTCCGCGTATTCAGAAGAATCCACAGTGACAAAGGTCAGGTACTCGGAGAACCTTTTTGCGAGTGGCCTGATCTCAGTCACGTATTCGTCCCGCCGCACGTCGTCAGAGGTGAAGAAGTAGACTAAAGACTTGCCACCCTGCATCCAATGAGAAGTTGCCCGAAGGTTGGTCAGTGATACTCACACTCAAGTAGTCTATCTCATTCCTCCGCGTCAAGAGGGCCACAAGTGGTGTTTTGCATCTGTGAACAAGTGTTTGCAATGCATCAACTGAGGAAAGATCATTTGCGTTGAACTGGAGGCTGTCGATGTTGTTGTAACAGCTGACGCTGGAATCCGGTACCGAAGTATGGGCGAGTCCGAATGAGTAACGATCGCGGTAATGCGTGGCCAGATTATCAAATCGCACGCGCAGACTCTCATCATAAGGCGCTAAGCGAGCCACGAATACGATGCCATCCCCTTTGTGAAAGCTCTCTACAGCCTCGTCTTTGAGTTCGGATATCGTTGGCCGCTTCATTCGTTGCACGAACGCCATGATGCTGGAGTTTGTCAGCCTGCAACCTCATGAATCAGTCTGGTGCCGATCTTGACGCATACTCTTTTGCTCTTCGGGGCCCACGGTATCTCTGCATTGTGCCGTTTGTGCCATAAAGACGAATTGTTGGGAAAGAAGATATTTCTGTCTCGTCACAGAGCTTGCGGTTCCGGATACAGTTTACCGAGATGGTGTTGAGGTGTTTTTCTCGAATGCTGTCCCATTCAGGCTCGAATCCTATGCTTGCTAGACTGCTAGAATTTCCACATCAGTATATACGATAAGATCTCCATGTCCGCGGCAGGTTTCATCTTACTTTGTCGGCTAGAGACGGATTCGAACGTTGTTCAGTAAGAAGGATGGAGTCATGGGGTTGAGAGGTGCTCACATTGACAACTGCGGTGGGTTAGACCTCTTGTGAACTTGGAGAGCTGAAATGATGGACTTACAAGCAATGAGTGCCGGTACGTCTTGCCCAAGAGATGTGCGGAATTCGTTTTCAGTTGCATACTTCCAACAATGGCCACACTGGGCAGCGGCGAGAGAGACAAGGATACGGTTCAGGAACATTTCTGCGGATTGCTGAAGCTGTGGTATTCAGCCCATGTTGAAGATGGAAACCGGACGTTGAAAAAGACTTGGAGAGCTTTGGATTGGAACTGGTTCAGGGGTGTTACCCCAGTGAAGTTGGGGGCTGACGCCCCGTAATCGCGCCGTTTTACGCTCCCAGGCCATGCAGATCAGACAAGGAAGCCCCTGAACTAAACGCCAAACCCCTCGTACCATTCAGATATCAGCTTGCCAACGCTCGCCCCAAAACACATTGGGTTTCAAAAGCTCCTTTGTTGGATCCATCATCCGATTCAAAATTTTAGACTTGATTGATAACGGAGAACATTCCTCAAGTTTGAACTCCAATTCATCATATTCATCTTTGGCCGCTATCGTACGCAGGCGGCATGATGGGCTTCCTCACGACAGGTACTTTGGCGCTTGCGATCACTTTGGTCCTTTCCGTGGCGGCGGGGCAAGATCAGAAGCCGCTGTCCGGCTATGAGTGCACTCACCCTCCGTACAAGATCCATATGGTTTCCAAATCACCGCTGGTCATTTACATCCCCGATTTTATCACGCCCGCCGAGAGAGAACACCTTCTGGAACTAGGGTACGTTGCTGCGCCTGTCGGACTTCCTCTCCCGTGCTCGCAACTAACCAGCGATCAGAAGCGAGACTTTCACGCATTCAGGAGTAATTGACGCGGCCGGCGGCAAGACTACCCATCAAGTCCGCACGTCACAAAGCACCAGTCTGTGGAGGGATGATGTAGTCCGTTGCATAGAGGAGAGAGCAATAGCTTTCCAGGGCTACAGTGTCCCGAAGAATCACATTGAGCCTCTACAGTTGGTGAAGTACGGCGAAGGTCAGCGTTACCACTTTCACACTGACTGGTTCACCGATCCCAAACACACCACGGCTTCACAGGGTGGTAACCGAATTTCATCGTTCTTTGGTTACGTTTCTGCGGTCAACGTCACGGGCGGAGGAACCAACTTTCCTTTGCTGGACGCGCCGCAAGACGAGCGCTGGTGCAATTTCGTCGACTGCGACGAACCATGGGAAAACGGAGTGACCTTTCGTCCCATTGAGGGAAACTTCGTCTACTGGGAGAATCTACTTTGGGACGGTAGCGGTGACCAGCGCAACTTGCACGCTGGGCTGCCTGTGGTGAGCGGACAAAAGGTTGGGATGAACATCTGGACGAGACAAGCACCACTGAGCAAGGAATTGCGAGGAGACGATTAGCTGTGGCTTGAGGCTTAAGCGTAGTGTTTATAGACACGTTGGACAGGCCCAGATGTCCTAAGCGATGGCAGTTATATGATTTCAAATCAGCCCCTCCCTATCGCCGTGCTATTGCTAATGTTCATGCTTGTCTCCGTGGAATTCCATACTTGGTCTATACACTCTCAACGGGAGATGAAACCTCATTTGTCGTGTTGTTTCGAGCCTCGAATACCCTTTCTTGAGTGAAATTGCCCATTTGGCGGTTTCTGTTGAGTGAGTCTCGCAATGCCAACCATCGAACCTCTTGCCGAAGATGGCGTCTTCCCGTAGAGATCCAAGTACGAATACACTCGTCGATTCTCGCTCCAGCGTCAATCTATCTGATGCGACTGCTGCCAGTGCTCACTTTTCACGTCCTCCATGATTTCGTTTCTGGGGCACTGAAAGTATTGAACAGCTCTAGAAATTGCGTTTTTAGATTGGCGGTTTCTGCACTCTTTTCTTAAGCTGATCGTTTTTCTTTTTTCTCTCTATTGGGAAAGCCAAAGCCATTTCAAACCACTGGTACACATCCATAGCAAGAACTCGTTATAAATGAGGTTGAAGCTCAGCAGGCAGCCTTTGAAACCAGACTGTTCGACGCTGTTAGGGATCATAACCGTGACCCCGTCTTTAGAACACGCTATTCAAGACGTCGTAGGCCAAAAACATCATAGCAGGGAGCCGCCAAGTAACTAACCCTCTACAGCTCTCAACCCTAGAATCAAGTGCCTCTTATTCGACGGCGAAGTGGTAGGATCTGTGCTGGACTACGGGGGAAAGTATGTATGAACCTCACTCAAAGCCTAAGCTTTATCTATCTAACTACTTCACGTAAAGCTCCACGCGTAACCTGCGTTCAAGATATTGTGCAGTATTTTTGGCATCTTCTAACTCTCCCTTGCTTCTTGGCTGGTGCTGTTGGGCTTGGTGCCGCAGCTAAATTCGCGACGCGGTGCCGCAGTACCGCTGCAGAAGGCCATTCCAGGCCTGTGGTGACACCCGTCACACGCGAAACCGAGAGCCAATTTCTCTTAGGCTCCCCTATATCTGTGTTTCCTAAGGTCGTGTAATACCACTCCCAGCAGCCATTTGCTATAGGCTTTAAGGTTTATTATTCCAATCACTATGGAATGCTAACTAACGCGGGTGTATTTTAATACTATTGCCTCTAGTACCTTATAGTTTTATAGAACTGCTGCTAGTAGTGATACCTCACTAAAACTAACGCACTCTACTAATAGCCTTTAGGCTACTTATCTATAGGCTAGTTAGGACTTATATTATAAATTATACTTATTTAATTTTAATTACTACTACTACCTCTATTATTAATAATACTAATTATATTAAACCCTTATATTATTTAGACTAAACGCTATAATAGAGACTTCCTTTTATTAATATAGTTAATAAGCAAGTGGATCAGATAAGCAAGTAGATTAGCCAATAGCAACTATAGCATATTTATAACTAATAACTAATATTAAGCAAATTAATTTAATACAAACTAGTTAAGATCTTCTTCTTTAGATATTTCTTTAGCAAATTAATATATTTACGCATTATAACTAGTGTTCCTATAGACGCTATATTGCTATTAGCCTATCTCTATTCTCAGTTAGTAACTACTACTCTAGCGCGTTTCCTCCTCAATCTGAGCTATAGCCTCTCTCTATAATTAAAGGTCCTCTACTTTAGCTATAGTGAGACTTCCTCCTTATTTAAGATATATTTTCTTAGCCCTCTAGTGTCTATTAAGTAGGTTATTCTCCTCTTAAAGGATCTAGACCTTAGACCTTAATAAAGCAATCTAGTATATAAATCTATATACCCCCTTTAATAGATACTCTATAGCTTTAATAATTAAAGTTAGTAAGCTATTTTAATAGTGGGAAATTCTCCTCTTAATGAGTTTAAACTAAGAAGATGCTTCTATTAGGTTATTTAGTATTTAAGAAGTCTATATGGGGGGTGTTATTAGGAGGGACCCTAGAGGTATTAGAGTATATAACTTAATATTAAGCTTTAATAGTATACTTTCTATACTAAGAGGGATAAGCCTAGCCCCTCTAAAACCTCCCTAGATATTTTTAACTATAAGGGCTTATATAAAAGCCTTATAAAACGTAGGGAAGAAGTCTTCCTTTATAATATAGGTATTGCCTTAGCGTATTTTATCCTTAATTTATTAACTATATACCTTCTTTAGTAGTCTAAAATACCTAACGTCTAAAGGCTAAAGTAAATAAGAGGAATAGGCTAGTATATAAAGTATAATAATATTATTTTCCTTATAATATATCTTAAAGTTAATAGTATAGTAACTTTTATACCTATTAATAATAAGGAGGTAATATCTACTACTTATATATAGTTTTATATACTAATTAAAGTACTAAAGCTAATTTAAGCCTCTTTTATTTATTATCTATCCGTTTTTAAACGTTATAATAACCTAGTTATATAGGAGACCTATTTCTATATACTAGGTAGAGAAGTAATATTACCCTAAAACGATAATATATAGCGGAACGCTATAGCCTAATAAACTAATAGCCTAAATAACTATAACCTATTTATAATTAATAGGCTATATTATTTTTATATTTAAACGCCTCTTAGCACTTATTATAACCATTCTAAATATAATCTAGCCTATTATAAACCTAATCTTATTAAAGTTATAGATATCTAAGTCTATAATACTATATTTTATAATTATATTTACTATAAGCTAAAACTATATATTTATTACGTCTAGGTCTTTATATTAAGCCCTCTTATAGTTATACTTATAAAAAAAGCGCGTCTAGAGCTATAGTTATTACTTAATAAAGTTTAAGGCCTAATACTTCCTAATAGGGGGTATATTATAGTTAGTAAGTAGTTAATTAGCTATATCTTCTATACTACTAATATAGGGAGGAAATAATTAGGAATCTAGGTTGAGAATATACTTAACTAGCTTCTCTTCTTTAAGTATAGTTAAATTTTATAACTTAGGTATAATATTATATTATAATCTCTTTCCCTCTAAATAATAGCATAAGGTTAAAAAGAGCACTAAGTAGATATAAGATATAGCTTAAATACTAAGAGTTAGTATCTTCTTAATAGCTTAAATTGCTAAGTTTATCTAACCTTTATTACTCTATAATGATATATTTAGTTATAGTGTAACGTAATATAGAAGTTAGAAGATAGTTTCGCGCGGTCGGCTGATCTACTCGCTTATCTAATCCACTTACTTATTAACTATATTAGTCTATTAGATATACTATTATACTAACCTACTTAAATACTATAATAGTGTTATTCTTTACTATTTCTAAACTTAATATAACTCTAGTTCTTTTAATCTATAGGTAGTTTAAATACTAAGTAGTTCTATCTTATTAGTAAGGCTCTCTATATTATATAAACTTACTTAACTTACTAATAGTTACTATATTAAAAGTAATACTACTATAGAGGCCTTAACTACTCATTAGGGGCTACTTCTTATTAATAGATCTTATCTATCTCTTAGAGGGCTTCTTAAGTAGTAGCTCTAGCCTCTTTAAGCTATTTAATATACTTAAGCTTAATAATATTATTAATAACGCTTAAAGTAAGTAATACTAAATCCTTATAGATATTATTATTCTTATTATTACTAAATAATAAGGCGTTATATATCTAATAGATAACTCTAAATTTCTACTATAATATTAACTAAAACTATAAGGTTATAGTATTATTAATTCTAAGAGGAATTATATAAATACTTAACTATTTATAATTATAGTAAATAATAATAAACAGTTTAGTCTTAATATAATAGGGTTATCTCTTAATTATAGAGAAGGGTTATTAAGGAAGCTTTAAAAGGGGGGTTAATATTAAAGTAAAGAGAATATTAATATTATAGGAAAGAAACCTACTTCTTATAGTATTAAATAGTCTCTTTTTATATATATCTTCTTAATACCCTAATAAGGCTTCTTTTATATAACTTATAAACCTTTCTCTAATATATAAAATTTATAGAAACCCTCTATTTAGGTTAAAGCTATTATAATTAAGGCTATTATAGTTAAGGCTATTATAGTTTAGCTAGGCCTATAGCTAGAACTATCTCTAAAGTTTAGCTAGTTATTTAGTCTATATATCTCTAGCCTTATCTATTAGCCTTATTATTATTTATATATATATAGTATTAGTTAAAGTAGGGGTCTAAACTATTAGTTAGCCTACCTTCTTATTTTCTACTATAAATATTAGTATAGCTAATAATACTATTATTATTTACTATTATTATTTCTTATTTATAGGGTAGACTATATAAGCTACTGCTAGTAGTATATTATAATTAAACACTAATAAGTATTTTAATACTATTTAGCATTAATGGACTTAGGAACTGCGGTGAAATCCGAGACCGATAGAGTTGGGGCGTTGATGAAGTTAAATAAAGTGAGGAAATTCCGAGTAGTATCTCAGCCTTCCATCGGGTGGAGCGGCGATGAGGATGAGGTCGCAGTGAGGCCGGGTGCGGGCACCGGCACGGCGAAACGCCAGGATCCTGGGTCTTTAGCCGGCCGCGGATCCCGACCACGATGGAGAAGCGGGGCTTGGGGACGGTGAGAGGGTGGATACTGTGGAAAGGGGGAAACGGAGGATTCCTCGAAGACACTGCAGTCAGTATTATGATTTGGCTCCTACCCGAAGCGATGAAGCGCAGTCATTGACGAAGACAAAAAGAGCAATCTCAGACAACCTGGAAGTCAGAAATGTGAGGATACAAGAGCGTGAGCGATTTTGAACGGCGGAAGGAGGGGACCGAGATCTAAAAATAGCGGCCATAGTGGCCAAGTACGCCTACCTTAACTGAGGGTGTAAAGTTGACGGAGCTACCGACCTAGCACGAACGGTCGTGG
Source organism: Colletotrichum karsti (assembly GCF_011947395.1). Classification (NCBI taxonomy): domain Eukaryota; kingdom Fungi; phylum Ascomycota; class Sordariomycetes; order Glomerellales; family Glomerellaceae; genus Colletotrichum; species Colletotrichum karsti. The sequence continues at coordinate 26,043 of NW_024065926.1, forward strand.
CCGGTAAGACGATGAAAGCGACGTTTGGAATGAGGATTCGCGACCTAGGTGATCCCGCAGCGGGAGGAAAGAAGGCATATGAGTTGCAAGATTCCATCGCCGAGACTTTGGCAATTTCACGGTTGGCATGTTGGAATTCAGACTGGCGCATGCCAGGGGGGCATTTTGCGAATGCCTTTTTGAGCAGTGCAACGGAACCTCGGTGGCGTCATGGTGGAGCTGCAGGGAGCAGTCAAATTATTAAGGAAGAGTACGTATGAAGCGCAGGGGGAAGAGAATGGCAGTTTGCTGGCTCTGTTGAGCGGTGGCCATTGAAGTATACTAGGTATCCATATTCTGTATGAGCGCCTGGAGAAAAGCTTGACTTGACTCAGAATGCGAGGTTTAGGGGTGGGCGGCGACGCGGTGAGACGTCGTTTGGTGTCTACTACGTATGCCGCATATTGATTGAAGTGGCAGAAGCTGATGTTGGAAGGTTTCACGAATGGAAAGGAGGGCTGGAGTCTAGACGAGGCGTGGAAACAAGATAGAAACGGAAACATGGACAAAAGAAGACGGCGCCCGATTGCTATGTGCTGAGGTAGTGGAGGTTAGTGGCGCATTCACTTGGTACAGATATCCAGAGGAAAAGGTAGCTTCGTATTGAAAATTGATTGCACCGTAAAAAGTCGCTCTCAGGTGGTGGATATGCATCCGTATCCGTCCGTAACCGATCTAACGCTAGAAGTACGTGGGTGGTACCTTCCTTACGGTGACGAGCCAACCAGACGTCGTGTGGAGAGCACAAGCACCACGGACCACAGCCCCCCTGCAAGCCATCAGCCAGATCCCAGTCGGTACGTACCGCGTGTGGCCTCTGGTTGGCTGGCACGAGATATCTCTCTTAAGGTTCTTTTCCCTCAGCTGCCAAGCGTAAAGAAACCCATGATTTGTTAACATCATGAAGTGCACCGATCAGAGTTTCCCTGCTGCTTACCTCGAACAATGTAGTGGGGGGTGGTAGTCTTGGCCTTCCATTTTGTCAATGTCAATGTCACTCACTGCCTTCTCACCTACCTCTCCGAATTCTCCTGTAAGGGAAGCCTCAAGTCAACTGCAGATAGCGGCAGACAGGTGGCCTTTTGGATGATCATCAGAGACAGTATCTTTTTTTTTTCGGGTGTACAGTAGTAAATGGCCATTCAGCATGGCATTCCGCTCGGCCATCCCTACATGCCGTCATCCCTTTCGTCCCTTCATTTTTGGTCTGCATCGCCGTCTGGTCCCTACCTTGAGGTACCTAAGGTTCCAGCAGCTGAAGCCTTGTTTTTCCCTCTTCAGCCTGCATCTGAAAACCCAATCGTTGAGCCTTCTAAGCGCTGGGCCTGAACGAAATCTGTTCATCATTGCTAAAGGAAAATCCTGTGAACATCCATCCAAAGTCCGCCTGTTCCCTTGTGCCCCGACGGAGCAGGTCCGAATTCCCTTCTCCGTGAGGTACGGAATCTGCGAAGTAGGTACTTTTAAGGCAGGCCAAGCCTACTTAAGCGGACAAGGTTCACGAGCCAAATGGAAGGAGGCAGTCAGCTGTAAGGGACCCGTAAGGCACTTTCCGCTGCTGCACCTTTGATTCTACGGATACCTACCATAGTACCAACGCGCTACACTAGCTTAAGGTAGGCGTACGACCAGGCCACGACCAGGCCCAGTCCCGCCGAACTGGTCCCTTTTTCTTTAGTGTAACTTGGCTTTCATTCCCATTCCCATCTTTCTTTCTTGGAAGTGCTTGTCTCTGATTCTACCCGTACCTGGACTGGACCTCACCTTTGAAGGCGAACCTCGCCTCCGACTGCCGCCCGCCCGCTCCATTTCTTCAACTTTGGATATTTCTTCCTTGTTCTCACCCGCAAGCAAAGGCCAGCTTTCCGTCTTCATTTGCGACGGCCTGCCAACTCTGTGTCTGCCTCTCCAGCTTACGCCCCAGCCAATCCCTCCGCATCTCATCCGCATCCGCGCCCGCGCCCGCGCCTGCGCCGGGCCCTTAACTCTTGTCCGGGGTAGCCTGTTCACTCCTTCTCTCCCATTGATTCGCCCTCTCTTTTTTGGCTCCCGTCTGCTGCTCTCTTTACCCTCGACTCTCCTCGAACCTTCCTCTCCTTTTCCACCGTCTCACTCGTCTCCGACCGACTGCGACGACCGCGCGCGCGCAAGCTTCCGTACCACCCGACGCCTTCTTTGTCCGACGACAAACCTCGTGCGCGACCCTTCCTTCGTTTGAATCCTCGTCATACCTCTTCGATACATCTACATTTTTTTTCTTCCAAGCGCGTCCGTCGCCGCCGTCGCCCTCGGCGCTCCTACAAGGACGTAGGCATTTGCGATACAGATCATGGGCTTGACCCGAAGACGGCATGACGTTTGTGTAAACCCGATTGTCGCCTTCAGCATGTTATCCCGCCGCGCCCTCACCGTCCTCGCCCTCGTCACGGTCACTGCCGTCGTCTTCCTCGTCTCCTCGAGAAGACTCGGCGCCGACTGGGCAATCGAAGGCCCCAACTATCACCCATTCCAGCAAGGCCATGGTCCCGCGCCTCCGCCAGGGAGCTCTCCGAGCGCCGGCCCCGGTGGACGCCCTCCTCCCCCGGGCCCTACAGGACCTACAGGAGGAAAGCCCGTCCAAGAAGACGACGCCGCCGCCCAGCACAACGTGACGAACCAAGACATCCCGTACCGCCCTCACGATCCCGTCTGCGATACCTTCCCCGACACGAGCAACATCCTCGTCATCATGAAGACGGGCGCCACCGAGTCCTTCGACAAGGTCCCCACTCAGCTCATGACCATGCTCAAGTGCCTGCCCGAGTTCTTCATCTTCTCCGACCTCGATCAGACCATCGCAAACTACCACGTTCGCGACAGTCTCGACAGTGTTCTCCCCGACGCCATGGACGGAAACAAGGATTTCGACCTCTACCGCCGCCAGAAGGCCTGCCAAGCCGACCAGCAAAGCTGCAACAAGCTCGCCGAGTCCAAAGACGAGGGCTGGAACCTGGACAAGTACAAGAACGTCCACATCGCCGAGAAGACGTACAACATGCGTCCCAACTACGACTGGTACGTCTACATCGACGCCGATACCTACGTCTTGTGGCCTACCCTCGTCCAGTGGCTCAAGAAGCTCGACCCCAAGAACAAGCACTATCTTGGCAGTGTCACCATGATTCGCAACTTTGTCTTTGGCCACGGCGGATCCGGTTACATCATCTCTCAGGCTGCCCACCACGACATGATTGCGGGCAAGCACAATGTCGGCAACCAGTGGGACGTCCGCGCCAGCAAGGAGTGCTGCGGTGATTACATCTTTGCCCTGGCCATGAAGGAGAACGCCGACGTCAACGTTCACAATGTGGTATGTATCCAAACGCCAAGCTGCCAAGGAAGCGCATCTCGCTAACACGCTCCAGTGGCCTACCATCAATGGCGAGAAGCCCTTCACGCTTCCCTACGGCCCGACGCACTGGTGCCACCCCATCGTCACGATGCACCACATGAACGCCGAAGAAATCTCCTCCTTCTGGGAGTACGAGCACAAGCGCTACTCCGACAAGAGCCTCCCGAACCCGCCGCCCGTCACGCGTATCAAGGATATCTACTTCGAATTCTTCGCACCAAAGATGCAGCCTGAACGCGCCGACTGGGACAACGCCGCCGACGACCGCTTCTATCTCGACGAGTCCGCCAACAAGCATCAGGACTGGCAACTCAACCGCGCCAAGTTGGATGATTTGTCACCCGAGGAGAAGGACGCGCACAAGTCGTTTGCTCAGTGTCGCAAAGCCTGCGAAGTCGACGACGCCTGCTTCTCCTTCCAGCACAGAGACGGCGTCTGCGGCTTCAGCTGGGCCTGGAAGCTGGGCCACCCGGTGAAGAAGGAATCCCAGGAGGAGAAGCGCCTGATGTCCGGCTGGGACGTACGCAAGATCAACGCCTGGATCGAGAAGCAGGGCGAGTGCGGTCCCGTCAAGTGGCCCGATGTCTGAGCAGCCACCTCATCAGCTTTCGACTTCAATCACTGAGGATCATCCCGAAGCGATCTATGACGAAACGAAAAAGAAGATCGACGCGCCCAAGGTTTGCTTCGGATGTACGACTGCCATCCTAGGCATGAGACATGACGTGGGTTTCGCGTGGGTCCCTTTCCCACGTCCCGGAGCGCCATGGTCTTGGATACCCGGTCATCTTGGATTTGGCGGGAGGAGAAAACGACACTCTCTTGGATTGCGACGACATCAAATTCTGGTTTCCACTTTGGAAGCTACAAAACAAAGAAAGCCACCTGGCTCGGCATCTATAGAATTAACCCAGCCCAAGCGTGTGTATGTGTGTTTATTTTTCTGTGTGTACAACTATCACGAAAGACGCGGCAGGATATCTTGGAGACGGCTTTGGCGTTATTATAGGATAGTCTTTATTTTTGGAGGGGGGAGGGTCGCCCGGTTGGCCGGTTCATCATTATGCCGACATAGAGAAGGGTTCTTCTGGATATCCGTTTGTAACGCACATAAATTCCGATTCACATGTTCTATTTTTTACCTTGCTCGTAACCTGTTGTCGCCGGATTGCACCGCGAGTGGTGCGATTTTGCGTAGACATGGTCGACCAGAGTGGTTTCAGGTGCTGGCCGGCGACTTTCTTGACTCGGGCGTTGTCACACAAGACACGTTGAGCGCAGAACTTGGTACAACCTTGCGCTCCTTGTCGAATCCGCAACGGCGGTTCGTCCGGCATCTTTCCTGCTTGACAGTTTATTTGTGGCAACGTCGATCATCTCAAGTCGGCGGCTTTTGGTGTGGTGCTGATTCAGACGGGTGCAATAGCAACTTTTTACAATCAGAAACAAGATGGGGTTGACTGTGATCATAACATCGTGAATTATCTATCGTTCTTTTCTGCTGCCCTTTATGCGCTCATCAGCTCGACGCCGCTTCGGATCACCCCGACAACTGCGCCCGTCTGCACAGCCTCGCTGCCTCCGCCCGACACTCGGTGCTCAATGTCTGCGAGCCCGTCCAGCCACTTGATCATCACCTCCGGCTTAACCTCCAACGTAGCCAGCTGCTCCGAGATTGCCGTGATGATATCCGCCAATGCCAAGCCGCGTGACACCTTGAGCGAGTTGATGGTCGTCAGGCAGGTTGTTACGTCGGACGTGCTGAGCAGAGTGTCGAGGATCTCCTGGATGGCGTCGGGCTGGGGCGCGGCGATGCAGTTGTATATCGTCTCGGTCGTGATCATCTCTCTGACAATCTCGCTATCGGGAAGTTTGGGTTCGTCCTTTGTCCGCAGCGGTGTACCTGTACCTGTCAGCTTCCACCGGATCTCGAGACTTGGATGCGGCAGTCCTTACTCGATGCATGGCACGCCTGAAGAACGTTCAGCGCCCTTCTCATGTCTCCCTTGCTGAGCTTGACCAGCGCATCCGTGGCTTCGGGGATGATCCTGACGTGCTCCTCCTCGACAACCTTATCCACCAGGACCCTGATGTCTCGCTCCTTGAGCGGGCTGAAGCGAAACCGCGTGCATCGGGATAGCAGCGCGGGGGACAGCTTGTGCGAGTAGTTTGCGATGATGCAGAATCGGGTGTTGACCGTGTACTTCTCCATGATTCGGCGAAGGGCCATCTGTGCCGTGTTGGTCATGGCGTCGGCCTCGTCGAGGATGATGAGCTTGTACGACGCCATGCCACCGGCCTTGGCAGCGGGGCCCAGCGTGAAGATCTGCTTGGTGGAAGCGAAGGTCTTGATCTGTTCGCGCACGACGTCGATACCACGGTCGTCAGAGGCGTTGAGCTCGAGAACCATCTGCCGCATGTTCTCCGTGCCGTAGATGCGTCGGGCGAGGGCGAGGATCGTGGAGGTCTTTCCGGTTCCCGGGGGCCCGTACAGGAGAAGGTGAGGAAGGCGGTTGGAGTCGACGAACTTGTTGATTGTCGCGAGAATGTCTTGGTGACCCGAGACGTCATCCAAGCTCACGGGACGATACTTCTCAACCCTGTGCTCGCATTCGTCAGTCTTGTCCGCATTCCTGCGGGCAGTAGCAAGGCTCACCAGGGCAGGCTGTCCTCGGCCTCGACGGGAAGATTGGCGGCGCTGCGCTTCTGCTTGGTGTCGGACGAGAAAATAATGTCCTTGGACGCCGGAGCGTCGACGTCCATCTCATCCTCGTAGTCAGACATGTTGTTTCGTGGTTTGATGCCGATCAGTGTGCTGTTCAATTAAGTTGCAGCGGGCAAGCAGGATCGTGCATACCGAATAGTCGCGGCGTGATGCAATTGAGATTTGGGAGACGCGTTGCGACGCGCTGGGGACCCAAAGCCACGTGACCACTTTAGCTCGGCCAATGAGAGGGGGGCTCTCTGGCACACTAATCCGGCACTGTGTCAGCGCAGTAATTTGGTGTAGTCACAGTGCACAACACCTTGCCGGTTTAAGCGCATCTAACCTCTTCCCTTACGTAACTCAGATGAACAGCCCCTGCCAACTCGACTTCATGACAGCTTCCTGTTCAGGCAGCTCTTCCTGTAGGATCGAGTAGCCTAGGATCAAACGGTCATGGATTGATCTCACCTCAGACCACTTTCTCTCAAACGTCAGCTCGGGATCAACGGAAAATAATATTGATGTTTCGTGCTTGTTCTCTTGATTCTTCGCTCTTCGAGCACTGGGTTTCACTCAACCCGCCGGATGTCACCTCTGCCTAACCCACAGCTTGGGTCCGAGCCAAGCGGCCACGATGCTACTCACGCCATGTCCCTGGCACTCATGAGGTCGTGAACCCTGGACGACCAAGACTTCGGTCCCTCACCTCCTCCATGGCGGAGTCGGGCTCGGCGCTCCACGAGTCCTTGGCCGTCAACGCCGCCGGCTCGTCGGCGGTCTTCTCAAAAGCTTATGCCAACTCCCGCCCACCACCACCCCACTGCCTTTCATCTAATATCTCCCACTTTTACCGTCTCACTATGTACATATGCCCGCCTTGCTCGCAGCTTTTTTCTTACTCGCCGTCCCCTCGTCCCATCTCGCTCTTGTTTTCCACTCCATCCAGCGTCGTGCAATGACGGCTCCCGTTGTTGAAGTCGCTCGGCTGCAAGATGCCCCCGCGCTCGCCGAAGTCTTCTTCAAGGGCTTCAACGACGAGTTCTTTCACACACTGTTTCCTCGGAATGAATTTGGACGAGACTACATGATCAAAGCGTATGAGGGGTTCATGCTCTCGAAACAGAACAACAGCCAAGAAGGCCAAGTCTTCGTCGTGAGAAATGAGAAAGGTAACGAGGCATTACGGTGTATCCGTAACCCACATCCCCGAACTCCGTTCCGCCTCCCGTTCCGCTGCCCAACCCCAACCCGCGTGTGGGAGGTTTCCCCGAATTGCCGAGCATCTGCCATGACTCTAGAAACTGACAGCTGCCTGTCACAGGTGGTGTTGCCGCAAGTGCTCTCATCTGGATCATCCGGCCAGAAGACAACGGGACCTGGTCATGGCGAAAGCGATGGCCGGCCGCAAATGCTGGGCAGAAAGATGAGCTTCTAGACCAGTTCTTCACCGATATGGCCACTCAGCACGAGTCCATCATGGGCAAGGATCCGCACATCTGTACGTTGGCTAGCCTCCCCCGGACTTTCCATCCTCGGGTTTTCCCAAGCTCCCACCGGCACCGCCACTAACCCCAGTTGCCCAGACTTCGAGTTAATCGTGACGGATCCTGCCTACCAACGGCGAGGTTATGCTCTCGCGCTGTTGCATCACGCGTCCCGGATCGCTGATGATCTTGGCTACCGCATGTACCTCGACTCCGAAAAGGACGTCAGGCCACTCTACAAACGCGTGGGCTACGCTGTCATTGACGGCGTGGAGCAGACTTCACCTATGGTTCCCATGGTGCGACCGGCCAAGGCATGAGCATCTGCAAAGACGATGGTCTGAGTGAAATTCTCGTTCACTTCACATTCTCTGTCATCTCTGACCTGTAGTTACAAAGCCTGGTGTGAAGAACGCCGCCCAGGGGGAAAGCTGTGTGGCTAGTATACACCAGATGGAAGCCAAACTGGCTTCGACTCCAATTCGCTCGCTATCGCTCCAATGCTTCGCTTTTGCTTTTGCCTTTTCATCTCAAGTCTATGTTTCTCATAGTCCCCTTCTCGTTTCCGTACGGAGGCGAGGCACCCCAGTATTTTTGAGCCCGATCATCGTACCTTGAGTTATACCCCCGGCCCATGTCAGCCTCCGAATACATGGAAGGCCTTCGCGGTCGTCGGGGAGCACTCCCGTCATCCATCTGAACGTAAAAGTCCGCAATGTCGGGATACATGGTGGGTTCTCTCTGCGGGCGTGGGGGTGGGGGTCTCATGGCGTCGATGAGCGTCTGCCGCCTGGTGATCCTCTCCGGTCTTTGAGGAAGTGGCGTTTCTCCCACCCGCCCACCGCTGTCGGCGGTGCTCTCGACCACTGTCGCATCGTCGGAAGCCTCATCCTTCTTTTCCCTATCCTTTTTGGTTGCGAAGAAGATGGCAAAAACCATCTCCATGTCTTCTGGTCCCTGTCTCTCTCGCATGATCTGGTGCGGCACCTCAAGGTTGTCAATGAGATGTTCAATCTCCTCGACAGAGTAGTTGCCTCTGTCCTTGTCGCCAGAGTAGTCTCCTGGCCCGCTCGACCCGTTCGGCACGTGGAAGCGTAGATCGACTCTGCCGAATGCGTATGCTGCCACGACGAGGAGCTCAAACATGAAGCCCGTGGTGTAGAATACCGCTTTGCCGAAGATGACGCTGTTAGTACCAGGCGGCTCTTTGTTGACAATGGCGTAAAGACGAATAGCATGACCAGTCATCAGCAAAAACGAGCCGAAGAACAGCAAAGCCACCTTCACGCGCAGTGATCCAGTGCCGAACTTCTCGGGCTCTGGCCCAGGAATGCAAAGGCAACCTGTGACCACGATCACAGGGAAGGCGGCCAGGAACATGTTGTACGCTGCGCCAAACTTGAGGAGATCGTCCGTCGTCTCGAGGCGGTCGATATTGCCCACAGAGAAGAAGCTGATGATCAAGTTGCTGGCATTGAATATGATCAACGCCGGGACCGAGAGAAGCAAGAAGACCACAAACTGTCCAAAGGCTGTACACCATCCTGACCTCGGATGGATGGAGCGGACGAGACGTTGAGCAAAGAAGATGTTGACGGCGAACAGCAATGCGGCACTGGGTTTGTTAGTGACGAGCCCTGTGGGTTTGTGGACAGGCGTGTTATCTTACCCGCCATTTTCCGTGATCAGAGCCACGAGAACGACACCTCGCGTCGTCACGATCGACCATGTTATTCGAAATATGCAGGTCACCGTCCGTATCATACAGAAATCAAAGATGATATCCGATATCAGGAACTTGTGGCCTCGTTTTGCGTTCCTCCTGTAGATGCTTATATGGACGTATGCCCCAAGCATAAACATAAGCATGAACATAACGGTAAGGGGAAGGTCTAGATTCTTCGTTGGAACTCCGCCTGGGAAGGATGCGTTGGCAGGGTCGGGAGGTCCCATGGGAGGGCCGCCACCTGGAGCACCAACTTGTGCCTGCGGATTGGCATTCGGCGGTGGCATTCCACCTCGACCAGGGGCCGGGTCGCCCATGATAGGGCCGAGTTGTGGAAACGGCGTTTGGCTGACCAAAGTGGTTACTGGGAGAGACGGTGACTCTGATAGAGGATGTGGCGGAGGAACAAATGCCGGGGCTTGCGGTGGTTGAGGTGATGGTAATGATGAAGCAGCAGCAGCAAGTTGTGGAGATGTGTTTGGAGTGTCTGTTGACGGGGATGAGGGGAGGGATGAGGGAGCCGCTATCGGTTCAGGATTGATAAGGGGTCCTGCATTAGGGCCTCTGCTCGCAACAGACGGAGGAGATGGTGGTACTGGCTGCACAGGGGGAGGAGGGGGAGGAGGCGGAGGAGAAGGAGGAGGCGGAGGTGGTGGTGGAGGTTGTGTTTGCGTGACAGTTATTATTGTTGGGGGAAGAGTCTTGATAGTCGTATAGACGATATAGTTTGTTTCGATGATGACTTGGGGAGGTTGGATCTGACCAGCAGGTATAGGCGTCCCGTTGGAACCAGCAGATGCACCTGCGCTTGGGGCGGTAGGGTTGTTTTGAGCAGCTACGGTCGCTATGCCCGGTGTGAGTAGTGGTTTCGATGGTGTCGTCGCTGGTGCCAATGCCGCTGGTATTATTGCTGCCTTCGTTGCCGACGCTGCCGCTCTCGATGTCGAAGCTTCTGCTGGCAAGCCACCTTGTATAGCGGCGAGGCCTTGAGATATAAGAGGGGCAGCAACCGAGAGCAGGCCCGCAATACCGGCCATGTCGGTCAACTGTGTGAGATATTACTTTCCGATGCCCGTTCGGGATGCTTGAATCAGGGCAGGGTGGAAGAACAATTTGTGGAGACAATCGGAGTTGGGACTGATGAGAAAGGAAAGCCTCTTGGAGAAACGAAACAAAAAGGGACAGGTAGAGTCTCAGGTAAGAGCTGTGAGCCCCTACGTGTATGGAATTATGTGGAGGTTCCTAATGACAGGTATGAAATGGGCGTCTTGGTGCATGACGGCTCATCTGTATTGATGAAGTGAAAACACCAAAAGAGTAAGCGGGTCTTCGTGCAGTAGCGGGCTGACCCAGCTCAACGACTCCAGATAGGTAACGGTGGAACGGTCTGCGGGAAATCGGACCAGATACGAGTGAGGCGATGGGTATACCGCAAAGGGAAGGGCGTTCGGAGACTCTGACCAGGGCGTAGACGGGCTGAGTATTATCGGCGTAGGGCTGTGACGATGTAACGTCTTTGGCGGAAAACCTGTTGGTCTGAGCTGCGCGGCCGTTCGACGTATCTGGCTGAGAAAAGCCGGTTCCTGGAAATATGTAATCGGTTTCCGCTTCGTCCGCTGACGACCCTCTTGTTCGTTTTCTTGTCTGGAGAGATTTTAGAAATTTGAGAAATACGGAGGGAACCGCTGCCACCCTTATGAGAATGGTTTCGATCCCACCTTCAAAGGCTCTTTGCGCTTCCTCCTCCTCTTCCTCCTCCCGCGTCCCCCCTCTACCTGACCATCGATACTACCAGTCTACGACACTGAACAGCGCCTCAGCCGCGGGCCGGTATTAGGAGTCGAAGTTGACTCTAGACATTTCGCCGAGTTGCCCACTCAGGCAGGTGGTAGGAGGAGGTTCGGCGCCAAACCGTTTCAGGAGCCGTAGGGGAGCGTCGAACCATTTCCATATCGGGGTCAGAGGCGCGGGCTCCAGCCTCATCTAATCGCAACGACTTGCCCCCAAAGGGGCAATGAGCTCAGAAGCTGGGTTTTTCGTCCCGTCTTTTCGAACTGTCGTGTGCCTGTCTTGCCTGTCTTGCCTGTCTTGCCTGTCTCTGCCTGTCTCTGTATGTGTCTGGCCTGTCTGGTGTGTCTGTTCGCGCCGTTGAGTGATGCGAGCCAATACGACCCATTCTGACGGGACTGTCAGCCTGATGGGGTAAGTTGCTGTCACCTTTGACGCGAGTCGGCCACTGCAGTCTACACTTTCTCGTCGTCTTTGAATTCTTTGAAGACGTGAATAGTGCGAGTCCGAGCGAGGTTAGTGGTTGGCACAGCAGACGTTCTGATGGACTACTATCCGCCCTTGGGCAGTTCCCGAGCAGTTCCCGATTCTCCCCCTCTTTCACTATTTTGGTAATCGTGAGGATTGGCCGGTTGTTGAATCCCACAAACACGCGTATCTTGTAACGCGATCTCAACCCGAGAAAGCGGCCCGCGAAGTGAGGACCACGATCTGAGCAAGGAGTTAGGTTCAAACTATGAGCTTCACCTACACCCACCAGTACATACATGGTCTTTCGATAATAACCAGCGTCGGAGAAATCTCAACTTTTCAAGTCCAAAAACCATAGTTCGAACTCGTCTGTCCTGTCCTGGCGGTAACCACATGCGGTGGTCTTTGTAGTTGGTCCAGTTGTCGCAAAGTCTTGAATCCCGTTCGATGCTTCACCGAAGAGGATCTCAAGAACCACAGTACCGCTGAGAAAGTCGTACCTGATGTTAGCCATGCTGGTCGATCAACGCCGGTGTCGATGAGCCGGCCTGTCTATCGGGACAATAGCCCGACCCGTTAGCGATGGGATCACCACACTATGCCTGCGAAGATCTGCCTCAAGCTAGCGTCAAGCTTAAAATCACGCGGGAAGCATGATCGCAAACTGGCCTCTGCACGCTGATCCGCAGGGAAGCACATGCCGGGACAGCAGGTGGACGGCCGTGATATGATCTACCGTCGAGCCCCCTGACCCTGACGCGTGCCGCCGCAGCGTACAGCAGGGTTCTCGGTTTCGTACTATGATACTTTACGTAGTAAGGTGGTGCCCAGCGGCTCGGGAGGGTGTTCGGATTTGGTAACGTTGTTCATTCTCCGCGCAAACACCTGTCAGCCTTCCTGGGCAAGCAATAGAAGGGTTCACAGAATGATCTTGGCGGTCGGTCAAGAATCGCAACCCGAGCCTGCGAGAGAGTTAGAGTCCGGACGTGATACATATGCCATGCCAAAGGTACTGTGAACCAAACTCTGCCGTTTTCTTCGGAACGGTTCCGACTAGGGGTATCCTAACCTTTGCCCACATTCCGCCCACACAATCTATCAGAATTTCCGCGGCGGAAGTTGCCCTCGACAGAATAAAGAAACGTCAGGATCCGACGTCTGCCAACAACGTGTCAGCATACTTGGTCTCGACTCCGCTCCTCCGAGTCCGAATTCCGCTTTTACGTACGCCTGAGACATCGGGCCCGGAGTGACGCAAGGCGCAGCGGGTTTCGAGCAATTGCGCAGCCAAGCCCGTCTCCAACCAGCCGAATATCTGCTGGTCCGGAAATGCTAGATACAAGTGCTGTCTAGAAAGAGTATGAGAATACAACGGCCCGGTAGATGTCCACATTTTCATTACGACTGTAGGCTCTTCCGGCTGATTGGACTTACACTATGTGCTTTTTTTTTCTGGGCCTTTCTCTTGGGACAGCTGGTTTTAAAAAGCCTTGATCCTGGCTCTCGGTCTCAGGAGTGCACCCACCCATTACCCCGGACAAAATAAAACTCGTATCCTTGCAGTAGATCCCGCTCGCTGCGACAGACGAGGCACAGCCACAGCTTTGTGCCCGACCTTCCTATTTGAAGACCTTGTACTCCAAGCACTTTCACCGCTTGGTGCTAGGTGCGGGCTGCGATAGCTTCATCGGTTGGATCATTGAAGATGATGCGGTTGGAGGCCGCGTGCCTTTGATGTGTCGTCCGGTGATGGCTGCCAACTACACGTCAAGTGATCGTCAGCTGTCAGTCATGATTTGCTCGCGAGCGATCTGTGAACTTTCAGGTTCAGCAAGAAAGGATTTGTAGGTCCATCTCATCAGTCAAACCAACACAGTGGTAAAAACTACTCAAACGACTAGAGTTCAGGCGACCTACGCTGAGTCTCAGGCTGTGGATGGACGACACGTAACGTACCGGATACCCGGGAGAGCACAAGTTTGATGTTTCCAAGACGTTGATCCCTTTCCTCATGTTGCGTTAGAACGAACTGTGTCGATAACTTCAGTCAGCTCGGATTTTCGGCAGTAGACACGGGGCTGGCAACGTCCCGTACATCGACAACAAATCAGAACTCGGAATATTCGGGTGTTCCTCGCACATTCGTCCCGTCCGAGCAGCGGTATGGGGTACACTGCCGAGACCGAGTAGGTTATGTATCTTGTCAAGTCAGTCAAGTCTTCTAGGCTTAACGCGTCAACAGATGTTTTCAGACGACTCGGCAAACCCGGTCACAGGTGACGTCGTCATCTGGACTCAGGCCAGAAATCAACATGATAGCAAGAAAGAACTGCCGTAACACCTCGGGATGCTCATAAGTCCACGCCAAAATGCCGAGCCTACTACCGAACTCGTGAAGCGTATTCGGGGTATGAGAGCACTAGGCGCGGCACTTCCGCCCATCGTTGCTCTGGCGCGGGAATCTTATTCGGGTTCAGACTGTGAGACGAAATAAAGATTGCCGTCCTAAGCGTTACAAGCCCATCTCGAATCCGATGGTGTTGGGCTGAAGTACTACTGATAATTCGCGTCCAGTCGCCTTTGACTTGAGCCACCAAAACGTATCCGTCGTCATCCGTCCCCCGTTGCTATGTTGGGCACATGCCTGAGTGAATTTACAGAAATAGTACGGAACCTCCCTCCTTTCTCTTCCCTGTGATGATCCTAAAAACAACTTACACTCATACTAGTAAGCCAGATCATGTTTGCTGGGGCGGATGCTACTCAAAACCTAAGTGCCGCTCGCCCGCGCTCAAAACCGGAAGGCTTCTAGAAGGCGTTGATAGCAGTACGAGAGCCACCATGCCTTAATTGGGGTTTTCATGCGTGGTTATCGAGTGACCAGGTTTCAGAAACACTTGTCGTCTTCGCATGGAATTCCGGTTTCACGCTTCCAGTGGGAGCGACGCTTGGGCTCATCGTTTCGTCTGATGCTCCCCTCTCACAAGTTGACAACTACAATTCGCACTCGCAATGACCGCCGACGGGGACATATGCCGAACTGCGTTGACGGCTTTCCAACCCAAATTCTCAACAGTCGGCTTCGACGGCATGCCGAACAGACATACGTATGTGGGCTCATTTACCACAGCCCCTCCAACACGCATTTCTTCGTGGGCGCCTTGATCTAAGAGCGAGTCTTCCTATCACTCTTCCACCTCCCAACATCCCCCAACCATGACTCGCAACGTCATTGCAGATGGCATGTAAACCCAGCCAGCTCTCACTCAGCAGAATACCATCAAAACAAGCGGGGCGGGTTTTAGAGTTGAAACATATTATCCTTCTCTTGTGGCTTCTTCGACCTTCTGCCCAACAAGTAGACCGGCCGTTCCAACATTCATCAATAGCAAGCCACCCTCGGCCGCTCTGACACATGCCCGGTTCAGTCTGCCCATTTTCCTTTTATTGGCGCCAGGAAGCACGTCCGCTCCTCTCCCGTCTCTCTTAGAATTTCCGACTTTGATAGGGGTTTCGCCCACATGACACACGGCTTGCCAAACTTGAATCCGTCAAACCGGCATTGAAGACCACTCGCGCCTCTTCATTTGCCTCATTAAGGAACGGCAAGCTGTCACCACACTACCGACTGCCCCATTCCCGAAAGGAGCTTGAGAGAAGATGGTCAACACGGGACACCCGAGCAGAGCATGCAAGCTCTGCCGCGCGCGAAGGATCAAGTGTGACGAGACCAAGCCGTTCTGCCTGAAGTGCGCGAAGTCGAAAAGGGTATGCCCGGGCTACCGTGACGCTTTCGAGATCAATCTTCGCGACGAGACTCAGTCGACAATCCGCAAGGCCAAGTCGGCCGCTCTACGGAAGGCTATTCGTGAGGGTCGCGCGACGGAGCAGGACGCGGAAAATGAGAGTCAGAGTCAGAGTCAGAATCAGAGTCAAAGTCAGAGCAAAAGCAAAGTGACTGAATGGACACCACCACCGCCACCACTACCTCGAAAACAACAGATCATCGCCATTCCCGAAGATGACTGGCTAGACAGACACTCCACTTCATCATCTTCCGACGTGTCCCCTTCCATGTCATACGCGTCATCGCTCTCATACATCAGCAATCAAGCGCCAGACACGTTTGTTTCGTTCAAGGACCTGGAGGGAGGCACATACGGCATGCCGCAGACGTTACAGACACCACTCGACCAGCAGGCTACCTGTTTCTTCCTGGCAAATTATGTTCTGGCGCCTCCGACTGGCGTTGGACGAGGTATCCTCACATTTGTTCTGCCGCTGTTGAACATTCCGAGTTACCAGTACTCGCCGCTGCAATCGGCCTTCTCGGCGGTTTCGATGGCCGCCCTCGCCGGAAGACCGAATTCGCGTCGATTGTTCTCAATGGCGCATCTTCATTACAGCAAAGCTCTGGAGGACTTAACGCGAGCCATGCAAGACAAAGTCGCGGTGAGGCAAGACACGACCCTTGCTTCTGCCATCTTGTTGGCATTTTACGAGGGGTTGGTATCGGACGACGTGGAAATGTCTGGCTTCAAGAAGCACATTTCAGGAGCAACAGCCATCGTGAAGCTGCGAGGGTCCCAGCAGACAGCAACGGGGGTAGGACTGAGCATGTTTGAGTTTGTACGAGCGACTTCGGTAAGATCCCACCCTTCATCCACCGTTGGCTGATCAAATACTCACATTTGGTAGGTGAGACAATACACATTCTTCTCCAATATCTCCTTGGAAGATTTGACCTGGTGGGCCCGTCAGGCAGTTTGCGACACTGTTGGTCACCAGGCACTCGTCTTGAATCTGCAGACGACGCTGATTCGCGCCGAAGCCGACAGCCTGCTCAAAGGTGCAAGGACAACAGACAAGATTGACAAAGCTCTGAAACTGCTGCAAAGAGCTCGAAAAATGGACGACGAACTTGGCTTGTGGTTCGACAAGTGTCCTCCGGCTTGGAGAAAGGTCATTTCGGGTTCGGCCATCAACGTGCCGGACGACAAGATCGCTCTGGTATCGGCGTTTCCAGGGCCCATATACGATTATCCAAACGTTTGGGCTGCAGGCAAGCACATCAACACCCACGTTTCCAGATTGCTACTTAACCAGGTGGTTGTTCGGTGCATCGCGTGGGTTTGTGCACCGAGCGATCACACCTTGACCAAGGAATACATTGACGCAAACAAGATTGGCAAAGAGCAAGTAGCGGACATCATCTCAAGCACGCCGTACTTTTTCGGGTGGACCGGAGATGCTCTGAGTACGCCATACTTCCCCTGCGGAACATCCGAGATGCCGAAAGGCCTGGCTGGTGTCTCGTGCATGTGGCCACTCTTGGCCACTGGCTCGAGTCGATTTGCAACCAGGAGGCAGCGCATCTACGTCAAGGCCCGTCTCGCAAAAATTGCTGAAGAAATGGGCATTCGGCAGGCCGACGTATTTTCAAAGGTGAGACCTCCCAAGTACCCCTAAATGACCAGGTGGTTTGCTAACAGTCACAGCAAATCGTGCTAGGTGCGCCGGAACCAGACCACGCAAACAGTTACTGTCCTGACACATATCTTCATTTGCGTACGTAGTTCAGCGTTGAAGAATCATACCCCTGTTGCGTTATGAATGAAACCTGACCGCCAAACAAAGCGTATGACCACCGTCTTTTGTGAAACAAATACTTCATAAAGCCCATCGCGGCAAGGATGTTGAATTATCTCGAACGTGCAAAGATGCCATGTTACCACAGATGAAGTTGAAGCTATCCGTTCGGAAGTCATCTTTCAAGTACTGTGTGCGGTCGCTGAAGAACCAGAGGAGCTGTTGGTCTTGACTCCATTCTGGCCATGTAGCGTAGCCTCCGATCCCGACATTCGGATCTTGATTGTAGAGAAAGTTGAGATAATACGTCCTCGTACTTTGCCGGGCAAACGTAGGCAAGACCCCGAGAAAGACTTGGATGATATCTGAAGCGTGAAAAGTGCCCACCAGCGGGGTACCGTAGTTGTAACTGTTGAGGTACGACCAAACAGGAACTGAGGGATATTTCGATTTGGCAACGACCAAATACGAGCGCCTGGCAAGAGTGAATACGAGATCTCCCAGAATGGCGGCTCTGCGTTTGAAACCAGGACAGATTTCGTTCAAAATTCCAGTGCGAAACGGACTCCCCGACGAGATCCGGCGGTCGTAGGCGTTGACAAGGGTGGTTAATTGGTCTTTAGACGCGTTGTGAAAGTAAAATTCGGACAAGTAGTCGACTAGTTGGGAAGTTGTCGCGACTCCGGGTTGAAAGAGGGCAAACAACGTCCCTTCGTCCTCCTGGTTTCCTATAATCATAGGGATTGCCGCATACCGACCGTCTCTTGCCAGTATATCAGGACTGTCTCTCAGTGCAACTCCGTCTGGTCTTGGTACGTATGCGAGAGCGAGCGATTCGTATGACAAGATGCTCGGTACGGAGGCAGCCGCATTCAAGAAGGTTTCGTAACTGACGGAACGAAGACACTCCAGGGTATTGGTTGAACCCGTACAACCAGCAGCTCGAACCACGTCATCGTAAATGGATTGACCTTTCGGACAGTCGATCGGGTCTGCTGGGACAACGCTGCCGGAGTTCATGATGGCTCCCCGAAACAATGGCCGTCCTTTGTATCTGTTGTCCCCATCATATAGAGCCATCTGATCGAACACAGAGATGGCTCCAGCTGATTCGCCCCAAATGGTCACTTTGTCGGGATCTCCTCCGAACGCGGCGATGTTGTCGGCGACCCATTCCAGAGCCATCCGTTGATCTAAGAGCCCGAGGTTGGAAGAGCCATCCTTGAGAACTTCGCGTCCTGGAAGAAAACCAAAGCCTCCGAGGCGATAATTGACCCCGACAAATATGAAGGGCTGCTTCAAATCGATCGAGTCGCGAACAAAGCTGGCACCGTTGTAAGAAACAGTCGACCCGAACTCGAAACCACCGCCGAATATCCAGAACAACACGGGGAGTCTGGAACCTGCTGACGTTCCTGCGGGTCGTTGGATTGTCACGGTCAGACAATCCTCTTGGCCAGTAACGGGCTGAAATATTGGAAGTGTGAGAAGCGATCCGAGAGCATCGAGGATGATGTTGCGGCTATCCGAGGACAATACAAATTGAGGGCAGGCAGGAGCAGAGCCAGTCGCGTCAAAATCCACGAGAGATGTGTTGAATCTTGTGGGGGGTCTCAATCGCAGTGCGCCCACAGGTGGCTTGGCGTAGGGAATACCTGCGAAGGTCTCGACAGACCCAAACGTCCGGCCGCGAACGGTTCCAGCACCAACATTGACGGAGGCTTGGGCAGAGCGTGGGTAGTGGGTTCGATGCTCAGAGCTGGCTGCAGCAAATAGCGGGAGCAAAGTAGATGCTAGCGCCGATACTGAAGCAGCCTTCATCGTAGGATATGGGTAGCGATGTACGCCAAAGAATGCTGAGAAATGTATTCTAGACAGAGAAGAAGAATCCCAGTCGATCTTCCAGGGACCGAGCCTCAAATAACCGTGGAAAGTCGGTCACCGTAAGGGAGCGAACGACACTCTCCTCCCATTGTCGTATCGCACCTAGTGCAAGACAGTGTCTCGCGGAACTCGCGACTCAACGGCATTTCCCACTATTGATTCGCCCATGACTGTTCGAGGCAAGTGTAGACCGAAGTGAGGCCCTTTTACAATGTTCCCCAAACAGAAGCACGTGAAAGACTTGGAAGTCCAATCGGCATACCGCAGATCACGAGAACCCTCAAAAGAAGCAAGTTTCTAGCGGGTGTGGCGCTGCTGTCATTTCAGTGTGCTCACGAGAGCTGGTTGTGATTGGTAGAAACGTTGCACGCGTCGGGAATATGCACGGCGGCTCGGCCGTATTCGCGCTGCAGCCTGTGGCATCGTCTTCGGTCGCAGTCAACGCTGAGATCGGATCCTGAACTAATCCTGAATCATCGCGAGGGAGCGAAGGTCTGATGAACAGGTGGGTGTGGAGTCGACCGACCCGAGAGGGTGGGTAGGCAGGCAGGCAGCCACTCAATGCCGAGTGGTGACGTTGAGTATAATGATTTGGTGTGGGCAACAGGCAGAAGAGCCTGGCAGACTAGGACACAACTAGAGATATTGTATAAGCCTACGCAATGAGAAGGGAGATGGTGAGGGCTGATCATACCTTTTCGCCAAAGACATGTTTGCCAATGCATTTGTCTATTGGGTTAATGTCACTTTTGTGTGAACGAGGCAAAAGTCATCTTGTCTGGAAAAAAAGCTCATATTTATGAATGCCGTGTGGCTATTCGACCCTCCGAAATGGCAAACCATGCCAAACCAACCCTCTCTGTTCCTCATGGTAGCAAACAAGGCCATGATGATCCTAGTCGTGGCTGGAAACCCAATGCTGTATCCGTCTATCTCGTAGAGAAGTCTCAATCGTAACTCTCATCGCTGTACTGTGTATCCCGCAACTCCAAATCCCGAATGAGCCAAATGTCAAAGTTCCCAACCGATGGCTGTACCGTTAGCCACGGAGAAAATGCCAATGCTCCTCTTCAAACGCCTCGTGGCCTCGTTATGCAGAGATCAAATCGCCATGCAATGCCTTCAGACGACTACTCCCACCTGCCCGCTTTCCTCGTCAACTAAACATCTCCGTTTCCCACTGAGAGGCATACCGTCGGGTGCCTCTTCCTCGAAGCTACCGTTAAAGACTTCGGCGAGGGCTTCGCGATCACGTCGTCGCTTCAGTTTGTCGTTGTTCGGCTCCGCCTCCTCTTCCCACGTCTCGATGTTGTCCTCGTCGAAATGTCCCACAATCTCCTTGCCGAGAGCCTTGCCGAGTCGCTCCTTCAGTCCCAAGATTGGCCAGATCGGCACTCTCGTGTACTCGATGCGAATGCCGCCTTTGTCGGCCGCCTCTCCCATCTTCTCGGCAAGGGTCTTGCCTGCCGTTACGCGTGGGTTCTTGGTGGGCTCGTGGAACTTGCGCAGGAGCTCCGCGGTCACGACACCCTTGTACACGATGAACTCGGACGCCTCGTTATCGTTGCTCAAGATGTGCACCGTCACGTCGTGAAACTCGGGCTCGCCGAGGCCAAATGACATGGGCTTTGAGGGAAACCACTTGTTCGCTGTAGGCATGGGCTCGCCGTAGAAGCGCCTCTGCGCCAAGGCCAGAACGATGCCGACCAAGAGAGGGTCGTGGTTCGCGTTGGGAGGGACGAACATCTTGGATCGCAGCTTTTGCAGGCGCTCGACCGGTCCGTTGTAGGATCGATTGGGCCCGGGCATGACGCGATACATGTTCCGCCTTGTCGCGGCAACCGAGGCCTTGCCGACGTACGCCAAAATAGGCTGGGTGTAGGTACCCTGCTGGCTGCTTCCGCCGCTGCCGGTACCGTCGGCGCCGGTGGGGACTCCGAAAGACTCTGCCGGGCGCGTTGAGGCCGACTCGAACGAGGCGATGGAGCCAGTGCGCGACGGGGTTGCCTCCCAGGCAACCTGGACGCGACAAGTATCGCGGTAGACCATGCCACCGAAGTAATGATGGAGGTCGAGCTGGGTCTTGACGCGCGACATTCTGCCGGGGTAGAGGGTGGACATGATGGTGCGTATCGAGTTGGTGTAGAACTTGTTTGTTCCAGGAGCCAGCATAGCGGTGAGCTCGCGGCTCAAGGACGTAGCGGCAGGAGAGGGCTTCATGTGGCATCTCGAAGGTGAGACGGGAGTGCCGCGGGGTGATTGAGGAGGAACCGGGGTATCGCAAGGAGGCATCTCGATGAATCTCGCGTCGAGGAGGCGGACGTGGAGGTCGGTCCAGCAGATGGGGCGGACGAAGAGAGAGGTGCCGGCGTGCTCCCACATGAGGTCGTAGAGGGAGCCATGATCCGGGCGGAAGAGGCGACGTCTTCTTCTGCGCTTCGCGGGGGAGGAGGACATGGCGGGAATAGGACTCGAGGTGGGAGGCGTTGTGATGATGGGCTCTGGGGACGACAATGTCGAGGCAGTCGGGGCGCTGCTGGGGAGGTCCATCTTTGTGAAGGGTGAATCGGCGAGGTTGCGCAACTGTCCGAGGAGACTGCTTCTATGAAAGACTGACCTTTTGGATCGTTAGCATATTCGTCGCGGGAAGGGGAAATGAGAAACAAAAAAAAGAGACGTCGCAAAGGATGGTAAACAACAATGAAGACCGACTATGGAAAGGATAGTCTTACTCTGAAATGAGCATCGGGGTGTGGCGCACTCCCTTTCGTTCTTTTGGGGGCTCTTTTTGGGGGGGTACTCCGACGCGATAGCGGTGGATGATTGACGGGGCAGAAACGGGGGGTTTTGGTTTTGCGAGTCGGAGACGGCGACGGGGGTGGAAGTCGGCACAGGCGCAGGCGCAGGCGCAAACAAGGACGGGTGCGCGACGGGGACGCGCTGTTGATTGTCGACTCTTGACTGACGCAGGCAGGGGGAAAAACGAGAAAAGAGGACCCGGTTCCGCTAAGACGCAGTGGTCGGAGAATATCCGTAATCGTTTGCGACCCAGGTTGGAATATTTGGAGCTGGGTTGTATTCGGCCTGCGACGAAGGTCGAAAATCTGTTGAGATCGACGATGCCGTACACTAGGGGCCAGTGCCGCGTGCGCAAGAAAAAGAAAAGTTGGCGATCCGGGGGTAGGAGTGGGAAGGGGGGAAAAGAAGCGGCGGGATGTTAATATGCGTTTGCGGTGCTGCACTGCTGCGCTGGTGGACAGTGTTGGTGGAGGCAGAGGCAGAGAGAGGAGGGGATATCGTGGGAGAAGTTGGATCGCTGAAACGTGGGCTGCGCGAGTCAAATATTGTCGTCGACCACGATCACGTCGACGTCTTTCATCGAATGTGGGCGACGGGCGGCAAAAGAGAAAAAAAAATGAAAAAAACTGGGAAGCTGCAGTCTAAAGGTAAGGAAGGCACTTGAAGTGTGCGTCCACGTCGCGCCTGCCTTGGATGCTTTCCCGGTGGTGCTTGTCAAACCTGTCCGGAATAGGCCAGAATGGTCACCTCGCCGGCCCTCGTCGGTGACTGAGGTGCAGTGCGTCCAGGCGGTGACCTGTCACTGTCCACTCTCCCCCACCGCAGCCAAAGGGCGCGACTTGCCACCCGCTTGCAGCAGGAGCACTGACACGCTGGACGAGCGAAGTCATGTGATCCTAGGCATCAGCCCCTCTCGCTTAGCTGTGGGTGGAGACCCAAGACGTGGCCCGTGTGGCGTCCAGGTTCATGCCTGAGTCATCAGCCAGCATCCATCCCGTGACATCAATCTTATCACGTGATACTGCTGAGTCACCTGGGCTCTAGACAGCTGCGCCACGAACTACCAAGTTCCCCACACGGGGCGCTGAGGTCTCACCGTGACCGCCCGTCGGCAACGCTGAGCTCCATTTTGGGAGACGTCAGTCGAGCCCCACCATTCCCTCCATCGGTGCACCTGCTTCGTGTGCCTCAGTCGACGTCTTCCCATTGCGCCCAATCCCATCACGACCAGCTACATTCTCGAGCACACCAATTCGCTGGTCACGAAGCTGTCAAAATGCCGGTACGTTCACCAATCCTTCTCGAGGCCGATGCCACGACCTCGACCAAGCTCCTGTCAGAGCTAGAGCAGCGGCCTTGTCCGCCAATCCTTCTCAACCCCAAGCTGACGATGCCCTCCTCTTCCAGGCCTACAACTCCATGTTCAATGCCGACCCCAATGCCCCTCGATTAATAGGCAACTTTCCCCTCCTGCCTCTGCGCACAAAGACCCGCGGCCCTGCCTACACCCTCCCCTTCCCCAACCCGCCTCTGCCCGCCAACGAGTCCCCCGACCCGGACAGCGAGAGCTACGACATCCTCGATGAGGTCCTCGCCCTCTTCCGCGCAAACACCTTCTTCCGCAACTTCGAGATCCAGGGCACCGCCGACCGCCTGCTCGTCTACGGCATCTGGTTCGTCAGCGACTGCCTCACCAAGATCAGACCCAGCGCCGGCGTACGCGATGCCACCAAGGATGTCATGAACCTCGCCCTCGACACCAACTTTGCCATTCCGGGCGACCCGGCCTGGCCCCTGAACCAGGTACGTTACTTCAACTGCTCGTGTCCGTTGCATCTCTCTCTCGCTGACACCACCTTCGTCAGATGTACGAGCCTCCCCGTGACAGACAAGACGCCGAGCAACTGCGACAGTACATGTCCCAGGTCCGACAGGAGCTGGCGGTGCGGTTATTGGCCAGGGTCTACGACGAGAACGGTGACGGAAAGCCGAGCAAGTGGTGGCTGAGCTTCACCAAGAGGAAGTTCATGGGCAAGGCGTTGTGATGTGCTGGTCAAGAAAAATGCCGGGTTGAACTTCGGAAAGAATGCGTTTGTGTGACTTTAGAGCGACCAAGGCCAAAGATGATGCCATTATACTCCGATGCGGCCCTAAGAGCCTGAATCGTGAATGCCGGGGTATCTATACGCAAGCGGGTGTCAAGTCTTTTCCCCCTATCCGTCCCGCATCGTGCACCCTCCGCTGTGTGCGAATTTATGACTCTACAAAACAATTCTCTCACGACCTACGCCTCCGTCTTTCTTCTCTTAAACTTGCCGCGAGCCTCCACCTTGCCCTCGGCGGGGACCGCCTTCCACCCGGTAAAGATGTAGCCCTCTGCTCCGCCGCGGCCCATCATCATCGGATGCGTGCGGCCGGGGAGCACCTGCCAACGTTTTGCACGACTGGTCTGCACATTGGCACCCAAGAGAAGGGTCGGGTTGATGGGGAAATCGTCCGATCCTTCCCAATGTTCCAACTCCTGGATCGACTTTCCAGTGGCCTCGGCCGGGGGATTCGTGGACCAGCCTGCACGGCGAGCGATGCTGAAGCAGTCGGCGAGCTCGGTCAGAGGCTCGATGCTCTGTGAGTAGATGGCGATGGGGGCTCCGCCGGCCAAGAGCGGCAATGTGTGGCGCAGAACAGACACGACGTCCATGGTCGTCGCAATGACGAGACCGGAGAAGCCGCCCGCACGCGTCGAGTCGACTATATAGCGTGTGCGAGCCCAGCGTCTGCGCTTGCGGTGGTAGTTCCCTCGGCGGTTAGCCTTCCAGGAATGGAGCACCTCGTCCGAGACCTCAGGGGGCTGCGTGGAGTATGTGACGTCTTCCTCGGGCTCGAGGAGCTGGAGCCAGGAGATGGGGAGGAGATTCGTCGCGAGAGGGTGTAGGGGGTAAGGCTGGTTCGGAATGGTGCTGTCAAAGTTGTAGTATTTAAGGAGGGCGAGGTTCGGCTGACTGTTCGGGTGCACGAGGGTCAGAGTGTTGGTGGGCGCGAAAACAGACTCGAAATCGGCGCGACGAGGAGGCTGTCTTCGGCGAGAGTGCTGCTGCTTCGGTGCTTCTCCGTCCTTCTCGCCTGGTGCGTCGGCCATGTCCTCGTCGGCTCCTGTTGTTGCCTGGGGAGCAACAGGTTCAGTGTTCGCATGCTCGGCATCCGCACTCGTCTCTGTGGCCTTGTCTCCGTTCGGCACGGTTTGAGCAGCATCCTTATCCTCCTCCTGCTGGGCGTCCTCTTCATCGTCATTGGGGTATAAGAAGCCCATTCTCTCGGCCATGGCCGCGGTCACGAGACCTCCGGTGTCGTCCACGACTAACCACCGGCCGCCAATCTCGGACTTGTCCAACATGCCAAGACCATCGGCCGTTACCACCTCGGGCTGATCGGTAGGGGGAAGCCCACCAAAGTGAACGTTAGCCCAGCAGCCAAGCAGACCCATCATCTCCTCCCTCATCTCCAGCACCTTGCCCGCGTCCTTCTCTTCCAAAAACCACTTGCCCAGGGTCAAGGGGTCGAGAGGCTGTATCGTGAAGCGGCGGATGTACTTCTTCGTCTTGAGGAGCTTGTATTTGGCCAGGGAGAATGATGTCTTCTGGTCGATGGCAGTATGGGACAGGAGGAGCTTCGCAATGATGTCCTTGCCGGCGTCGGTGTTGCCCTGCTTCAAGGCCTCGATCTCTTCGGCAGTCAAGGTCTGGCGCGCCGTCTCGTCGATGATCTCGCGGCGCGACCGCGCCACGACATCGCCGCTCTCATTGTCCACAACCGCGAACTCTGCGCCATCGGGGGCGGCGATCACGTTCTCGAGGTCGACGCCATCTTCTTCGGCGGGCTCCGCGCTCGTATCGACCAGGGCATCGGCGTGGATCTCGCTCGGGGGGACGACGCGTAACCTGCTAAAGTTCTCGCCTTCGCGTCTGTCTTGGATCTCGTACGTCAGGTGAAATGGTCGATCGATGATGAGATTTGTCGGGAACGAGCCGAATTTGCCCAGTGAGATGGTTCTTCGGGAGTGTTAGCGGGCCAACAGCGACCGGGGCGAAGGACTGGGGACAACTGACGTGTTCGGAATGATCTGAATGACCTTTGTATCTTCAGATAGAAGCTTCAGGGATACCCATCGATTTGGCTTCACGAGGGAATGCATGGCTGCGACGGTGGTTACCAAGCAATACCTAGGTAGCGAAGTCGTATTGCAGATGACGGGAATGGAAGCCTTTGCGCAAAGAAAGCATGAACGAAGAAAAAAAAAAGGCGAATCGTCAATTGGGCTTATCGTTATCGGATATCAGACGCTACCTTCCCTTAGCCAATCAAGCTTAGTGTTTTCGATGGTTCCTGCCGTTCAGGTACCCCGCGCGGGGCATTTTAGTTGAACCTGCTGCTGGAAATTTTACACAGTTGATGACAGGAGGTACCTACCTACCTACCTACCTAGGCTTGGAGCTTCCATTATGCACCGCTGATCATCCGAACCACAGTTCGCCTCGACAATAAAACTAACGTATGTACTCTCAGTCTGACGAGTTGCATTACACATTCTGTTCAGTAATCTTAAGCTCGCAAGCTTGAATTATACAAACTACAATCAGCGGCGCCTTGGTCATCCATGAGTGCCTTCAACTATCATCTTCAGCCTCCACCGCTCCCAACTCAGTCGTCCCCCTCTCGTCGTGGGACCTTTCCTGATCCGAGAACTGCCTTTGCTCGATCACTCATGCCCATCAATCGAAGAATCCCAGCGACCGCATGAAGAACAGCCGTGAGAGTGCCGAAAAGGAGGATGGGGAAGATGGTGTACGTGGTGAAAACTCGGGCCAAAGTCAGCAAACGCCTTCATCGATATCGGATCTTCCCATCAACTTACATACGGCACCGCCAGTCTGCTTAGCGACATCAAACAGCTCACCACGCATGATCTCGAGGGCTCCAGCTTCCCATTTCCACGGACCGACGAGCCGGAACTTGCTGTTGAAGTTTGATCCCATGGCCCAGGTGAAGAAGGCCCTGAAACCCTGGCGAATCATGAAGGAAAACGTGGGTGCCGCGCCCATGTCAAGAGCAAGCTGGTACGCGTATGACTCTTGCTCCACCCCGTGCTTGGTCTTGAAGAAGTCATGTCCGCCTCGTGCCTTGAGAGCATAGTCGATCTCGTAGTGTGCGACAGCGTCCGGGTCCGGGTGTGGAAGCGCAGAGGGGACTTGTTGAGGATACTTGCGTCGAAGGAGATTAAGGATCCAGAGTTGAGCCTGTAGCTCGGCGAGCGGAGGAATGGAACCTGTGCGACTCATTAGCTTTCCCCGATTACCAAGCAGAGGTGAACCGCCAAGAGAGCTCACCGATCCCAGGTCGCACGAAGCCAATGAAGCCGGCCGTCACATCACCGCGCTTCCAGATACCACGCACGTTCAGCTCGTCGGGCTTGGGGTACTCATCTCCCAGGAAACAGACGCGACGAACGTATCCTGTGGCAAGGACGACCAAGTCTGGCTTCACAGTTCTGGCGAGTGCGTCTTGATGTTCACTCCGTCTGCTGCCGGGGAAGATAGCCCGGCCATCTTTCGAAAAGGCGGCAGGCCACGGGGCTGACAAGATCTTCCTTCCGCCGGTGTCCTTTAACTCCACGTTCATCATCCAAGCCCGGATTCGAGAGAGAATGTTGGTCGGGCGGTGGCCCTCGTTGAGGTAAGGGAGAGCTCGGTCAGACTTGACAAGGAACACTGAATAGACAAGTCAGCGAAACAACAACACGTTTAGCTGTCTGTATGAAACTCACGCGAGTCGGCGTTGTTGCGGTCTCCCTCAATAGAACCCACCCACTGGTCGGGGCCTGCGAGTGTTCCTCCAGATATGCAGTGAAGAGCCTTGAGTGACTTATCGTATATGAACCAGGGCAGAAAAGAGTGTTGCAGTCGCTCCGGGAGATAAGCGGTGTCAAAGAGACTGGCGATGGCCGTATCGACGGGCTTCTGGTGAGGAGATGGTTTGAATACCTTCATAACGGTGGGCAGAGGAATCGTCTAACAAGGTCAGCTGCGTGTCAGAAAGCCACAATCGCCGTGTAAATACCTTCTTGGCGCAATAGAAGCCATCTTTGTGGCACATCACGACTTCTCGAACATCTGAAGTTACTGCCAGGTGAGCAATATCCATGGCAGTCTCTCCGGCCCCCAAGATCATGACCGACTGCTTGCCGTCGAATTGTTTTCTTCCCTTTACTTCAGATGAGTGCAGGACGGAGGAGACGTTCGCGAGGCCATCGATACCTGGAACTGAGGGCACATTGTTGAGGCCAGTGCAGACAGCAATGGCATCGCAATCCCAGTACATGGACTCCAGATCAGCCCCATCCTCGTGCCCTGGTTGAGACCTGCCGATGCTTCTGTAGCATATGCGATGACCACCACCGGGGATTCTCGACACTCGCAGGACTTCAGTCCTCATCTGAATTAGGTCCCAAAGCTTGAAGCTCGTGCAATAATCCTCGAGGTATCGCACATATTCCTCCATAGGCAGGAAGTCCGGGAGCTCTTTGGCCACTCGGAAATCCGAAAATGCTGTCAGGTACTTGGAAGAGACCATCTGGTTTTCCTCGTCAGTTAAATTCTCGCCTGGTGGTTAGGATGAGGCCATCTGGGCCACTGCGCCACCCGAGGTGCTACGCTGGAGTTTCTTGCAGACGTACCTCGGCCTCCTCGTACACTTTGTGCTTGTACACACCGCCGATGCTGTTCTCTCGCTCGAAAATTCGAATTTCCATGTCGGGCACGCCAAAATAGTCTCTCGCCTGGCTGAGATACTTCGCGGTGACGAGGCCCGAAGCACCGGCGCCGATGACCGCCACTTTCATGGATTTCATGACGAGATTAGATTGGTCCCAGCGAGAAGGTGAAGTTGATTTCCGAGTTGGAAAATTTTGTCGCGGTTTGGGTTGAGGTGTGGATCTTGACGTAAAGAGGCCAAGGTCGGGTAGTTGCACTCATGCCCGTCAAGAACAAAACAATGTGTTGATGCTAGGTCCTAGAATAGACCGTTTGTCGGGCTTTTGTAATCCAAGCTTCTTGGGCGGGCCTGGGGGCGTATACTTGAAGTAAAATAAATGAACAGCGAAAACCTGGAAATAAGAGGTTCAGTCGTCTTCATGAGACCGGAGGGAACTCAAGGGCACCAACTCAAGATGGACTACCTCATTTCCAGCACTCCAGAGGCACAGTAAACATTGACCACCAAAGAAAGGTTAGGATTAAGTCCTGTGGGATGGGGGGTTTTCTGTACCTTCCCGGGGTGCAATTCAGAAGTTGAAAGGTGAGGTAGAATAAAGGAGACTAAAAAGTGGTCAACCGCCGCCAAAAGCTATGAATGAAGTGACACACAAGGGGCGGTGTAATCAATATTGAAAGACAGTTAATAGCAACCTCACTCCCATACTCTGTGAACCTGCAAAGTTTTGATCAGAGATAATGGAACTTTTTCTAATAAAAGATAAGATTATATGATGTTTTCACTCTTGCCAGGAGCCTCTCAGCAATCTAAAGGTTTAGTGTTGTGCCCTCCACTGGAAAAAATTAGTGCTGTCGAAGGATCAAACCCGAAGCCATTTCTGACCATCTCCATTTTCGAGACCCAATCAAGGCTGACTCCCATGACCAGCTGAGTTGAAGGTGGTGTGAAAAATGATGTGCCAAGGAGGCGAAGTTAGCCCCCAAAGAGCCCCCCAAGATTTCGGTGAAGAGCAGACTCAGGCGATTGGGTTCAATTCCCAGCTGAAAACTTTTGCGGTCCGCAAGTGGTTAAGCTGTGAGCTGAAATGGCTCGGGCGAGGCAGAATTAGCTGAGAATGATGATGAGAAATGACATTCCAGGCTGAGGTCATCCTGGGTGAGACTGCACTGTTCCTTTAGGCTAAGAGACACGCAGCAGTGAGAGAAGTGCGAGGAGGATCAAATGCAATCCTAAGGCTCTTACGCACCTATCTGCTGGGTTGAATCCCAGTGTACATGCCATTGTCATACCTGCACCCGCGCATACTCTCACTGCTGGGGGGGAGGGGGGTTTGTCTTTTAAAGACTCGAGCACCCGAAGACCATTGCGTCCAAAAGTGCTGTGCAGCTAGGTCTTTCGACACATGTGTCAATGGAGAAACAAAATACAATTCCCTGTTTTGGGCTGATAAACGGATACATGTATATAAGTATTGTACAGAGCCTTCGGGGGTCGGATGTCGTCTCGACCATTCCACAACCGTTCGCCGAATAACTGAACCTAGTTGTTGCTGCTGTCGGACTGCTTCTTGTGGATTCTTTCCTCGTTCAACCTCTCGATCTCCTCTCTTGGCCAACGCAGATATTCCGAAAAGTCGGGGCCCAAGATCAAGGCAACGCCGTGAAGAATATGGCTCGCCCAGCCTGTCATATACCACAGCCACTCCAGCTTCTTGATAAGTACGACAAGATGCGCCAGTATAAGAAGCGCAAAGGGTTTCTTGTCTTTCAAACATTGAACGAATTCATCCTCAGTGCGATAAACACACCCAATTATAATTTCCATCTTTCCATCGATTGCGTGTCTTGGTTCTTTCGCTGTGCCACAAGTCTGCTGGAAACACGAAGTCAGATCCGTCAGCATCTTCTCGTATATCCCTGTGTCAGGATCATTGGACACGGCTACTAGATCAGCAATTCTTTGCAGAGCCGGCTCCCATAGAACCACTCTTTCCGTCATTTCGGAAGGCGGTAGTTCTTTGGGTGGCTGCTCTGTCGGCATTGGGGCTAGAGCACCAGCGAAGATGGCCTCAAAGCCCATTGTTTCCACAACCATCTTCACGCCCCGCAGTAGTTCGACCCAGGCTACCTCTGTACCATCAGATATGATCAGGAGATGACCCGGGCTTGGTCCCGAAGCGAAGCTGTACGAACACACGAGTGTTGTGGCGATGTACAGCGCCCCGCAGTTTTCCCTGTTCAGGTTCGGTAGGATATCCATGACCTGACGAAGTCCAACACCGTAATGGCCGTCCGCGATGGCTTTGTAACGGCTTGCCTCATCTGGTTTGTTCCGTGCCATGTGAAGCGCTGAAACTGCTAGCAACAGGTGAAGAACGCAGTGGTTTCCGAAGGCCAGTTTTGGTACCTTGACCCTCCAGAGAATCGGATCACCTGGACAAAGCTCGTCTGAGGTCATGAAATGGTGTTGTAGCTCCAGATCATCCACCGTCCAGATCCAGGTAGGGTTTGGTGTAACCTGGGGAGACTCCGTAAACAGAGTCATGTTACTTGGTGTCGATGGCAAGTTCATCAGGTCAGGTATTTCCGGCTCGGCAGTCGCCAAGTATTGAGGAAGATGAGGAGGAGGGCTAGGGCCTTTGAAAACTGCGTCCCAGTCCTTCCGGGGGCGGCCCCTTTTCCTCGATACCAACGCAATATTTGCTTCCGGAGATCCAGTTGATCGGTCCTGGAACTCATCAGGAGGGGTTGGTGCAGATGCGAAGTCGCAAGGAATGAGCGCTTTTAGGCACTGCCCGCATCTTGGTTTGACCTCATCACACTAGATTGTACAGTGTCAGATTGGGGAAAGGAAATTCGACATTGACCGTCTTACCTTGATCCTTCGGCGCTTACAGCTTTTGCAGCCGTTTCGGGACTTTTTGTGAGATCTTCTTTTCGCAATGTGGCAGGTCGTGCAAGTGCAGCCAGCATCGCCGTGCTTCGGCTTGTGCTGAGAGGTATTCGACTCGCTCATTTCAAGCACTCGATCCGTATAAAATAGTTTGATATCCAGGGAAATTCAACATACCATCAAGTTCAGAGCATGGATGGTTTCTTGATGGTTGAGGTGAAAAAGAAAGCGCAGCGTCAAACCGAATCCGAATGCTGGGTAGCGCCACTAATTAAGGCTTTACAGGGCTCACGCTGCCCCTGAGCGGCACTGCCACAAGCGTTGCCGAAGCCCGGTCTGGGCTGCTCGTAGCCATTGGCTGCCTGTGATGTGGGGGTTCAGTTGACATTTTGACCTGGGATTGTCCCAGTGTACCTCAGTACTAACACTGGACACCTTCGTGAGTTGGTTACAGCGTTGATGGTCATTCCGAATCCACGGGCGACCACACTTGATGCGAATCGCTTCTATTGATGTATCCTCTTTAGATAGAGAGTTCCGGAAGCTTGTGTGTTGATGGAAGCCACTCAATTCGAGGGATAGCCAAGTTTCGCCCGGCTTGCTGGATCACAGCACTCAGAGCCCTTCGGGAAGCGTGTGAATGGATCGACTCGAGACCAGTCTTCAGGGCAAACTCAACATAAGGTACCTTAAACCGAGAAGGATAAGAGTTTAAACTCACGAGTCTTTTTTATTCGAGATATGACAGCAACCTGCGCGGAGTCGGTAATCAAAATTGTCTACAACATGACCAGCAGCGGCGCGGGTAACTCGAAGGAGAGCTCCAGGAGAGACACAAGGCAGTTATATAACTTGCTTTTCTTACAGACACCTCAGCGAGGAGCTTCAACTGTTGTGGACGGAAGAGCGGAAGTACTTCCATGCGCTCAAGTTGTGGTTCCTTTTCCAGGTTTCCAACCTGGAATCCGGCGATCCCTGCGTGGCACTAATGCTGAAAGCCAGTGGGGTGCTGGGAATTTTCGTATTAATACGAAAAGTGTTGGATTTCAATGGAGAACAGCAGGGAGACCCAATTCTTCTAGATGCCGGATCAATCATTCAAGCTTATGCCGCCGCATCTTTCTTGGCAGCTTCCAATGCCATTCTCTTGCTGAGTTCTGCTCAAGATTGGAATGGGCCAAGCCGACTTCGTCCAATCATTAACCTCTTCATGGACGGCGTCTGCAAGCGGTTGTTCCCGCTTCGGCTACGGTACCATTCTCCAGACCTAACGACTTGGTAAATTTCCGAATTGAAGTTTAAGAACGTTGTTCGGACTTCAGAGCTGTCTTGTATGTGGGTTTGATGGATACTGTAGCTGGTATGTAGTCCAGGGTCGGCTCAGATGACATAGTAAGCTCTCACAAACCAACTCAGAGCTCAAGACCTCTTCTTGACAACTCAGAGTTGGCAGATTTAAGCGGTCAATTCATGGTGCTAGGTCTTCGTGAACGTTTCATTGACTTAGTAGCATTCAAGCAGATGACTTGTTAAAGCCATCATACTTTACACATAGTATATTGTTAAGTAGGTATTTGTTACAAGCGTTGCAATACCAAGTGATCTAAGCCAACATCTAATTACATCTTGTGCACGTTCATGCTCTCTCCCTGTGCATTGTATGCTTCGGTGACAGGAGCATACTGGGTGCGACTCTCAACCTCCTTTTCGTTCTGCATCAAGACACAGCAGGGACACCAGTACGACGCACAGCAATCGCCACACTGACTTCCTTCGATACCAAACTCCTTGCGGATGTCGGTTCTCTTGCTCATCATGTATCTGTGTTTCCGACACGGTTCGTCAGTGATTGCTGCGACGCTGCTAGACAGGCAAATGGTGGCAGATAATATCCCAAGTTGAGACGTGAAGATCCAGGCAGTACTTACATCCAATGAAGACCAATTGAACCCAAGGCAGAAATCATGATGCATTCACCGTTTAACGGCGAATAGAAAGTGAGCTTTGGGTCTCGAATTCTCTGAGCGGTCTT
Organism: Colletotrichum karsti; assembly: GCF_011947395.1. NCBI lineage: Eukaryota > Fungi > Ascomycota > Sordariomycetes > Glomerellales > Glomerellaceae > Colletotrichum > Colletotrichum karsti. Next base: position 59,610 of record NW_024065926.1, read on the forward strand.
GCCGAACACTAAACCCGCAAAATCATATTAGTAAATACATGGCAAATCCTAAACGGAGGTACTGACCAATGCATGGAAGCCACGTAGCCATCATACAAGTCCCGCATGGACTGCAGTCCATGAGGTCGTTGTTCCATTCTTGTTGCTGCATGGTCTTTTTTGATTCTCGGGAGATAATTGTAGGTGCCAGAATGAGATGGTTGGATGAAGGCGCTTTTTTCCTTCTCAAAATAAACGGGCGCAACAGTCGTAGTCGACTGGATTGATGAATTTCAAAGTGACTTAAAGGAGTGTGGTAAAGAATGGGATAGATGAAGTTTCCGCAAAACGACAGGTAGAAGTCTGCTCGGCCATTTCTTATATGCTGACAAGAGCATGGGTAACTACCGCGAATCACTTGGTCCCGGACCCTACGAATACCTCAGGAATTTTCTGGTAGTGTCGTTATTTATCAATGCTCTCATATTCTTCCAATCAGCTCATTGGAATGTCATGTTTGCGGAGTGCCTTCTTCGGGGTGGATGGCATTTGCAGTATCAAAATGACCGTATTAAATACGAATTATTATGTCAGCACCTTTTTGACGAATGACCCTCTAGGCTTTGCCTGGACTTCTTGCTTCTTTGCTTTTGAAAAGGAAGAATCCGCCTACTGTACAGTTGAGGACCCATTTCGTTCGAAACAGCTGGAAATTTTGCCGGACATATTTCATTGTGATATAAGTCGTACTACCTATTAAAACGTTTGATTTCCTCATGAGGTTGATAGGGTTAATGGTCTCGCCTCTATTATGGATGGCCTTTATCGAAAGGAAAACATGATCGCCCGAGTCTGGAGCGCAAGAAATGCAGCTGTTTATGCCCAGAGTATCCCGGTGCTCAACGATACTGGTGCCAGTCGAAACCTGTTATTTCACGATGGATCGACCCTTTGACCTACTTGTCTTGATGCACAGGCTTGCATCATCCATGGATCTCTAAGACGCCCGAAGAAGATAGCAGCATCACAATCGAGTTGTCTGAAGCCATAAATTAGCCCCTCGGTCCAATAATAGAGCATGCAATTAAAGGCCAACCCGACGCATCGTGCAACCCTACAAGATGTGCCGAAAAATACTTCCAACGGTCGCAGGAGAGGATCGTCTAAGACAACGCCCCTGCGACAGAAACAAGCGATAGTGTACGTAGTAAGCGCCAAGATTGCTGAAGAACGGCGAGCACGCGACCAAATGCCGATTGAGGTGATAGCCGTTACTAAGTGCCAATTGCCTTGGCAGTTAGAGAGAACGTCTTGGTCAGGTAGGTGGCTGGCATTACAACCGCGACGTTGGCATAGCCACGATGGAAAAGCTTGGCGGTGCCCGGTGCCCGAAGCCTTTGACTGCCAAACGAGGCAACGTCCAATAATGTGCCAAATCGCGACTGACGACCCTGTGCACCATCTCGACGGTCCGATTCTAGGTTTGCCAAGCATGTTCTGCGTTGATTGGGATGGCAGCTGAAGGATGATGTGCGCCGCGATGTGACGCCTCCGTCCGGGATGACATCTCCCTGTGTTGCCAAGAGAGCTCTGTTTCGAGCCTATTTCGAGAAGCAATTGATTTGTCGATGGATCTGTTTTGTAAAGAAGATGTGAGCTGGTCTGAATGCTTGGCTTCTCACGTCGGCCGAATCAACTGAGTACACGGTAAAGTCATTGTCGCACTTGGCAGCACTAAGACCGCCACAGCCACTCCCAAGGATCCGGGGTGTCGACGGACGCCGTGGAACGGGCCGTGTAACGACGACCGCGCCGGTTAGAATGGATCTGCCCTCCGAATCCGTCACCGAAGATGGCATTCTGGCAAATCGCTCAGTTACGCCGGCGCTACGCCAAGCTCTTGGCCCATGGAACGATGCAGGTGAATGTTCTGATTATTCTTGTATTGCTGCGAAACGCTTTCCATCGCGCCTGTCTATGCTATCACAACCCCCTTTTATGTACATTAAGTCTAGTAAATAGTGACAATTTATTCGTCAAGTAAAGCTTTCCCCGTGTTTGGGGAGGGGTATAGTGCATTTAGAAGTGAGGAGCGTTGAGGAAAAGACCCATGAGAACACCGCCAAGGGTGCCGGCAACGGGGATGGTCATGATCCAGGAGAAGACCAAGAGACCGACACGCTGGAAGTTGACAGCCTTGAGAGTTCCGTTGCAAAGACCAACACCGACGGTGGCTCCAGTGATGCACATGGAGGTAGAGACAGGCAGAGAGAACTGAGAGAAGACAAGGACAGTGATGGCGGCACCCATCTCCATAGAGGATCCACGGCTAGGGGAGTGGTAGGTGATCTTGTTACCCATGACTGTTTCTTGTTAGTGACTGTTTCGAATTTGGTTCGCCAAAGTGTGAACTTACCCTTCATGATGTTGTAGCCGTAGGTGATCAAGCCAAGAGAGATGGTGGCGGAGAGAACAGCGAGCTGCCAGACAGGGACGGGAGCCTTGGCGGCGGCGGCGTCACCGGTGCTCCATGCAGAGTAGATAACAGCCCAAGGACCGACAGAGTTACCAATGTCGTTGGCACCGTGGGCGAAAGAAGCGGTGCAGGCAGTGATGATCTGGACGAAAGAGTAGGTGTGCTCGACCTCGTTGGGGTACTTCTTGGCGGCACCGTAGACGCGCTTCATGCGCTCACCCTCAGGGGTACCGGCGACACCAGTCTGGGCAGCGTGGATATCGTAGTGCAGACCGTAGAGGGCACCAACAACAATCATGGCAGGGATGCGCTTGAGGATAATCTTCATGTTGTGGAGCTCGTAGACCTGACCGGGGCCCATGGGGTTGTCGCGGAGAAGACGCATAGCCCAGCCGAGAGGACCGCGCTTCTGAAGGAGCTTGGCGTGGAGCTTAGCCTCGCCCTCGGCCTGAAGCTGCTTGTAGGAAGGGCCCTGGCCAATCTCGGCGGCGGCAAGAGACTTCTCGTGGGGGATGTGAGTCTCCTTGCTCTCCTTGAGGGGCTCGTCGCCAGACTCGGAAGCCTGAGAAGACTTGGTGTGGCGGGGGAGGGTGTCCTCCTCCTCGTCCTCCTGGACGACGGCGTAGTTGGGAACCTTGGCCTGCTCGGCATCGGCGGGGGCAGGGCGCTTGAAGAGAAGAGGACCCTGGACGAAGTCGTACCACTTGATGGTGTAGTCCTTCTTGACGACCTTGGCGTGGACGAAGGGGACGAAGAAGATGGCGGCGAGGACGGCGAGACCACCACCGGTACCCATGGTGACGGCGGCAATGTACCACGAGGGCTTCTTGTTGAGGCCCAGGTTGGGGGATCCCTTGTAAACAATGGAGAGCGTGCAGACGGTACCGGCGATGAGGAAGAAGAAAGGCGAGGTCCAGACAGCCCAAGGGACGGGGTTCTTGCGGACGTGGACGACGAGCTTGATGAGCATGAAGATGATGGCACCGAAGCATGCCGAGATGGCGGGAGCCATACCCAGACCGGCGAAGATGGCACCGAGACCCTTTCCGTTGTTCCAGCCCCATTGGACCTTGTCGGCACCGGCGGTAGCAACACCGACACCAGCAACGGCGGAGATCAGGGAGTAAGTGGAAGAGACGTGGGCGGAGTGTCGCGTGCACCACATGACCCAGCTGGAGGCGGCGGCGAGGGCGCAGGTGAAGGCGAGCATCTGGACACCGGCGTTGTCGTTGAAGGCGGAGTTGGGAATGATACCGTTCTTGATGGTCTCGGCGGTACGGGCACCGACGGTGATGGCTCCGAGCATCTCGAAGATGGTACCGAAGACCATGGCCTGTCTGTAGGTGATGGATCGTGACGACACACTGGTCGCCCAAGCGTTTGCGACATCGTCTGAAAGTTCATGCGAGTCAGCGTCTGAAAGTTACTCTCGATGGGTATTGCGGTTGAGGGTTCTAAGACCACCACCTGGTCGCACAGGCGACCTGGAATCTCAACTGCTAGACGGAGGGAGGTGTTCGGCGGTACTCACTTGCACCGTTGTTGTATGCATCGAGCATAGCAAAGAAGGTGCCTATGGCAAAGACGTAGGTGTATTGGTCGAGCGCCATTGTGACTGACTTCTGCTTGGCTGTGACTGGGCGAGCAGATGTGATGGTCTCGAAGAATGAGGGGAAGGGGTGCTTGCTGGAGGACAGGACAGACACACGAGACGACAGCGATGGGATCGGGTGCGCGCGATAGACCTTTTATGTGTCTCCTTGGCAGGTGTGAGTTATTGTGAGGGCGTGGCGGCCATCAGCGGACGAAGAACACCTTGTGCTCCAGTTTCCTCAGACTCAAACCCATGTCTCTCTCCAGGTTGAAGGGTCGAACAAGATCCTGTCCTTCGTCTTCCTTGTGCTCCGTGCTCCGCACTCCTCCGTGTGTACATGCAGTAGTCGGCCTGTAGGCATGGAGACATGCGTATCCGTAGAAAGCGTAAATGTGTGTCTTCCGTAGACAGACGCCTCCTCCCACAAGGTCCTCCATGGTCGATGGACCGATGGTAGACCAGACGGGAGGCTATCAAGGGTCATGTTTACGGTTAGCGTGCCAAGATGTCGGTATCCCTAGCATACTAGTCCGGGTCCACCCAGCAAGCTTTATTCGGGCGAGGAATCTCATCCCGCACAGATTTTGGGGAGGGGATCTGGAGTGGACGAATCATGAATCCTAAACTCTCCACGTGTGGCATCTTTTCGCTACGGATGTTTGACTTGGACTCGACCCCCCTGTTCGTCGAGGAGGCATATTAAGAGAACGCCAAGCCCTCTGGTCTTGGCTCGTTCGTCTCGACAGTTGCTACGCCGTCTTGTTGCTCATTTCATTGCACACGACTCTCTCTCTCTCTTTGCTTGACAGGAACCGAACCCCACGCACGCCTCCTCCGACCGACGCTCGACCTACCGATAAGGGTTTGCCTCTCCGGTCCTCTCTTGGGCTCTTATTGCTCCGTATCCACCAACATGAAATGTTTCTCCTTCGGAATCGCAGCTAGACCCGACTCGAACGGGGTTTGCCCTCCCAACTCAGCCACTGTCAGCCAATTCCCCTCCGAGATCAACGTTGGCCCGATGTCTCTACTGGCCATCCGGAATGCGCGTCCTGGGCACGTTGCGAAAAGTCTGTCGCCATACCTGCGCAACCACGTCTTGGCGCCTCGGTCTCCAGTTTGGTATAGCCCCATATCTGTAATGTGACCGGCGACAGACATTTCGAATCAGTAAACCAGACGTCCGTATTGGCTGCGAGACGAGGCGGGTGCATTTCAGCTGAAGCCGCGAATGCCCAATCGTGACCGAGAAGACATCAGTTGTTCGTTTTGACAAATCCCCCGCGCACTGAGCTGATTCAGACGCGCGAACGTACGAAGTATATGACATGACATTCACTCACTCGGTGTCTGTTCGAGGTAGATCATCCGTCACCTCCCCAGGCAAGCCAGAAGCATCTTAATTGCGCCTATTTTCCTGGACGATATTTGATGTTGGCTACTTTGCAAGGCTGTCGCACGTGTCTCAATTGACGTGGATGAAAGGCAGGGCCATTTTCGGTGCATTTTCGTCGACATGACTCTGCATTGATATCTGTAATTACGGCCTCTCCATGTGAATTTAACGACTGACGTTGCAGAAATACGCTGAAAATATCACATCGCCAAGTCGGGTGCCCGATGCCAGGACGCACCCAAGCCTATTGAACCTTCCGATCGGGATCAGACAAATGTCGTCCGTCGACATTGGCGAAGGGTTGGCAAGGCTTGCCACAGGCTGACCAGAACACCAAGCATTTCGCCTCCCTGACGACAAGACTCTCGGCGATCCAGCGCATCCAATCCCAGGTCTCGCAGGATGCGAATGCTGCACACGGCAGCGTTGGCGAGAGAGGGGGGATGAGGGTTGGCAAAGCTTGACGCCGCCCCAGCATTTCCAACCACCCTGAACATGACACCATTTGTGTCAGCCCAAGAGGCAAGAATTTCTCGGCAACCCGAGTTTTCGGTTTTCAATCCACATGCCATCCGTGATTTCTTTCCTTTTTCCATTTTTTCCAAGACCATCCGTCTCCGATCCGTGTGTTGGGCGGCCAAGGCCGACCCCCACTCTCCGGCTAGGCCGCCCCGTGGCTGGCCGAGTCCGAGCCCACGTGCTCCTTTCGTAGGCCATGAGAGGCCGCCCTCCTTCCAGAGCCAAGCCGGCTCAATACTGCTCGACGATGCCTCGGCGATGACCCTGCATGCGGGTTGCAACCCGGTCCTGGCTTGTCGAACCGTGCAATCCATCTGCAGCGGCACGCCACGTTTGGCTGCCAGATGAGGTACATGGCGACTAATTCTAGGCACTATTGGATCTTTTGACAACGGTGACATCGGTTGTGCTTTGTTGGTCTAGAAGCCTTTTTCGAAGGTTCGTCTGCACAGCCGGGGTGATAATGTCTCTCTGAGCCTATTGGTGCCATTGCCAACATACCATTCATCGCTCGACGAGGCGAGGCCGGCTAGGGAACCATCCCGTGTTGACACCTCGAATACGATGACCCTCAGTGAATCTTGATGGAGTGGTTTGTTGGAGCCTTGGCATTCTCCTAAAGTGCCTTTGTCTTATTGGAATCGTCGCCACTTGGTAGACTTCCTCAGCTAATAGAGACTTGACACAGTGCACCGCCATTCGTCCCTCGATCTTGACAGGATTAACACCGAGGATTTCTTAGCGGTAATGAATTTGCAGACACTGAGCCTGCTCGACACTTAAAAAGCATGTTGTCGCAATGTCTACACCCAAGCTGGTAGGCGGGGCCACGAGATGCTAGACCCATGGACCGATGGGTCGCCACGAGGTTGGGTGAACCTCGATATGCGAACCAGCTGCATCGACCCAGAACGCTCCCGTCATGCATGGCGCCAGCAAACCATTTCTACCGGCAACCGGGGACCGGTGGCCCGTCAGGGTATCCCGTCCGCACTTCCGGGGTGGGTCCATCATGCCGACGGGCCGGTTCCTAGACCGCTTGGTGGGGAGTTTGTTTTCAGCTCAATGTGTACTTCAAGATCATCTGGGTAAGCCCTCGTAGACACAGACTCTCGCGAGGTAGAATCCTCAGTGAGAGAAAGGTACTGATAAGGGATTCGCAATCCTCCCGTTCCACTCGGTTGTATACTGCCCCTTGTCCTCGGGAACTTCCAAGAGGGTTGGCCAAAAGCCGCACGTGATAATGAACAACAAAAGGGAATAAGGGAAATAGAGAAAGCAGACACAGAAATGCGGATACCGAGACGGCTCCGGTTTAGGTCGGCAGCAGGTGGGGGCATGCGGAGAGCGACCCGGCCGGAAAACCACTTCCCGTCCAAGCGGCGCCGGCGATCGCGGTCCGCTTCTCGTCTTGGCACGGTTCACGATTTCCGCCTACCAGCAGCTATGAAGCCTGGAGTCGTGGACAATCGATAAATGCTCACTTCCACGCCCTGCTGAGAAGCCTCGTCAAGTGAGCTCTTCATTAGTAGTACTGTCCGTGCAGAATGACCGAAAAGAAAACAGTACTCATCTATGGCGCGAGCGGAGTGTCCGGCTGGTCGTTTGTCAACGAAATTTTGCATGACTATCCCAAGAACGGAATATGGGATCGCTGCATCGCACTGACGAACAGGCCGCTGGACCCCGCGAAAACCCTTTGGCCCAAAGACGAGAGACTCTCGGTGGTTTCTGGCATTGACTTGTTGGGAGGGAGTCAAGATGACTTGAATCGCAAAATGAAAGAAAAGATCTCAGACGTAGGCCAAGTCACACATGTCTTCTACCTCGGTGAGTTAGCTTCATTCTACGAACTCAAGCTGGATGTACTCACAGATGGTTGGTAGCGTACAAGGCCCACACTGACCGCAATTATGAGGCCGAGTGTCACGAGAACATTGAGATGTTCAAGAGAGCAGTTGCAGCTGTAGACATTCTCTCTCCGGTGCTTGAGCTTGTCGTACTTCAGACCGGCTCGAAGGCTTATGGCTGTCATCTTCTCCGCAATCGCCCCAGCAACATGATTACGCCGATGAAAGAGACGCTGCCGAGAATGAGCCCGCCGCACGATGCAGGCCTCTTCTACTATCCGCAACTTGATTGGATCGCCGAGTATTCAAAGGCCAAAAGCTGGACATGGTTGGAGACCAGACCGGATATCGTCGTTGGTTTCGTGCCGAACGGCAATTGGTATTCCCTCGGGACCGTCTTGGGCATCTTCTTCAGCCTGTACCGACACATCCATGGAGCCGATGCTGAGTGTCCATTCCCTGGTTCCCTCGATAGTTGGAACGCGCTGAGCGTCGATGCCTCGGCCGACATGATCGCGCGGCAGACTCTTCACCTGTCAACCACAGCCGTCCAGTCTGTCAAGAAAGGCGATGCATTTAACGTTGGCGATGCAAAGAGGCCTTCGTGCTGGCGAGAAAAATGGCCAGTGCTGTGCGAGTACTTCGGTTTGAAGGGGGTGAAGAGCGAGCAAGATAACCCGATCGAGGTGCGAAAGTTCATCCGAGAGAATCTTTCGGCGTGGAGCGAACTGGAGGGCAGGTACGGGCTCGAAAAGGGCCATGCCGACAACCCCATGATCTATCCCGGATTCGAGTACTTTCTCCTCACGCAGTTCGATACCGACCGGCATTTCGACATGTCGAAGATGTACGCCACGGGTTTCGGCGAGGAGCGATCGACAATTGAGGCCTGGGGCAAGGTGTTTGACCGGATGAGAGAGGCCAAGATCATCCCTTCTGGTTTCTGATGCGGCGACCACCTGAGGTCACGCGACCATGTCGACGAGACGGCGGTGATGTCTGGGGAGGTATTGGCGGCGGCGAAAGATGTTTGGAGCAAAACAGCGGCGCGTCGTCGAGGGTATTAAGGATAAGCAAGACTCAGATGCACTTGCCCTGGCTGATGGAAACCTCATTCATCCTTCGTGCGCCATTTTCCTATTTCCTTCGGTGACGGTTTGAGGGAAAGCGTGTCAGACCCCAGCTGGGCTTTTGTATCATCCCGCAATTCATAGCAGCAAGTGACTTGAAACGCCTCAAATGTCCGCCGCTAGTCATCATCACCGTCCCAGAGGCCTTGGCACAGAACTTGGTGTTGGTGCCAAGAAGACGTGATAGCTTCTCGTTGGTTGCTGGACGGCCATCGCCGAAATCAGCCTTGGCATTGGAAAAACTGTTCTTGCCAGTCATTGCCAGCTGGTCCTAGCTGCTCTGGGCTGTCAGGGCTGGCAACTTGTTGGCGGAAATTCATGTCGCATTTGAACACCCATCGCGCGCGCTGCGAGTCATGGCGCAAGCTCCCGTGCGGCAGCGCGTTCGGCAAATCAAGATGGGCCGCTCAGTTCACAGGGCTGTCCATGCTCTTTGGAGATGAGACAGAAACTTTCCGCGCCGGGTAACAGAGACCGAGGGAAATGCCATGTCAACTCAATCAACACAAGCATTTCTCCCGCGCGTCCCGTAGGTCCCGCTAGCTGATCTCAGAGCCGCGAGACTGCTTGCTGGGAGAATCCAACGGACTCATGTCAAGTTCAGCTTCAAGTCTACAGCTGAGCGCTGAAGCCAATGTTCCAGCCAACTAGCTATCAAGCGCAGCAGCGTTCGAATGAATAAGCTAACAATTTCACAGAAGGAAGCGGCAGAAACATGTTCGACATGATATGCGCTGACGATTGGTACGCGCATGCCAGCGGCGGCTCAAGCGGAAGGATCCCGCCTCACTCTCTTCGCCTGGCCTAGTCTCTGTATCGTCTCGCATATGCAGATGTGTCAAATCGACTACGTAGCTTGTCGGAGTTGGACCAAGTACTGACCTTCGAATTCGACAAGAAGAATCAAAGACTTGGAGATGCCAAATGACTGGGCGGCACGAGATTCTCGGTTGGCCTTGGCCCGGCATGGCTTCTCATTATCAACGTGCCTCCAATCCACGAAAGCCTGGAGCAACTCGTCTACAGATTGTCCCTGGTGGTCTGAATACCAATCGATCGAGTTACGTTACATCAAACAAAAAAAGAATCAAGACAAATGACTGCAAGTGTGATGTCACTTTCTTCCGTGAGCTGGTGTAAATTGGGCTCGACATCTCATGTGTGACTTCGTCTTCCGATCTACCAGGGGATAGATTGCTGAGCGAACCGTGTGTCCTACCTCGGTCCAACATTGCGTCGAGGTACCGTGATACGCAGGATTATTCTGCGCAACCCCCAGGAACTGCCAGATCCAACTCACCAATCACAATATTCAAGTCGCAGTAAAGCGCCCACTTTCCCTCGCATGATGTCGTCTTTAAATGCCATTCATTCGGGGGAATTCCAAGTCTCACCAACATGCCAAGCATGTATTCCCAACTCCAAAACTCCACCACATCGTCTCTGACTGGTTCCCCCCGGCCTCTCACCCCGCACTTGGGCCACTTCCCCAGCAACTCAGAATGCGCCGTTTCCACCCCCGCAATCCTCTCCAAGCACCCGTTTACCCCAGACGAACATACCCGATGGCCTCGCAACCCCCGTCTTCCTTGTCTTTCTTGCTAGAAACCTCGAATGATATGCGGCGTTTGCCTCTCCTACGAGGGTCAGCCGGCCGTGGCGGCCATGGCAGACCGGGATGTTAGCTAGGTTCGTCACCTCAGCGAATTGGCGAAGGGGAACATCAAGCTCGAAACGACCGAGAGAACAGCCGGCTCTGTCTTTTATAAGCTTTCATCTGACCCGTTTCCCCTCCTTCCAGAAGGCTTCTGTTCCCCTTGACGCGCATCTTTTACAACCGGAACCGCCACAAGTCCGAGCAACTCAACGGCTACTAACGTCCGCCTTGTCTCGTCTCGCCGCCGGGGCTTTGACCCTGACACAAGCCATTGCCGCGCGATCATCTTCACTCTCATCGCTCTCATCTATCTCCTCAATTCCACGGTCGATCGATCTTCCGACTGGCCGCTCAATATGGGCGTCAAACAGTTCTTCAAGGATCGGTCCTTGCGACAGAAGGATAACGTACGAACGAACGCCGCCGAGCTCACCCTGAAGGAGTCGCTCTTCCCCATCTTCCTGGTCACCATCCTATTCTTCCTTTGGGGTTTCTCGTATGGTGTGTTGCTTCTGCGCCGAAAGGCGAACACGATGTCTTAGCTCATATGAATGCTGACTCCTCCTCCCAGGTTTACTCGACACCCTCAACAAGCATTTCCAAACTACCCTTGGTATTACCAGAGCCAGATCCTCCGGCTTGCAGGCTGCTTACTTTGGGTACGTTGTATCTTGAATGGGCGAAATACATCAATTCGGGCTTCACCCCACACCACCTCGCACACATGTCACGCAGTACCACGAAGCACTCGACATGCCCATTCCTGAACCACAGCCAACCGTTCAATCGCTTATCTTTTTTTATAGTGCCTATCTCTTTGCAAGTCTCGGTCATGCAGCATGGATTTTGAGACACTGGGGCTACAAGGCGACCTTCGTCTTTGGCCTCTTCCTCTACGGCCTCGGCGCCATCATCGCGATCCCCTGCATCATCGCCAAGAGCTTCGGCGGCTTTTGCGCCGCCATTTTCGTCATCGGTAACGGCCTTGGTGCTCTCGAGACGGCTGCGAACCCGTACATCACCGTCTGCGGCCCTCCTAAGCACAGCGAGATCCGAATCAACATTTCACAGGCCTTCAACGGTATCGGCACCGTCGTGGCCCCCGTCATGGGATCATACGTCTTCTTCAACTTCGACGACGAGCGCGCTCTGAAAAATGTCCAGTGGGTGTACCTCGCGATTGCCGTCTTCGTCTGGTCCCTCGCCATCGTCTTCTGGCTCTCGCACATTCCCGAAATTACCGATGCCGATATGGAGTTCCAGGCTGCTGAGACGCACGCCAACACCGACAATCAGTCGTTTTGGAAGCAATATCGTCTGTTCCATGCGTCCTTTGCGCAGTTCTGCTACACCGGTGCCCAAGTCGCCATTGCTGGGTGAGCCCATTGTTCAACCACTCTTACCTTTTAGCCACTAACGTGAACTCAGCTTCTTCATCAACTATGTAGTTGAGCTTCGAGACAATACGGATGCGACTCTGGGTGCGAAGTTTCTCGCCGGCGCTCAAGCGGCTTTTGCGGTTGGTCGTTTCGTCGGTGTCGGCATCATGCACTACGTCAAGCCCCGCTGGGTTTTCATCGCCTTCCTCACTTGCTGCGTCATCTTCATCGCTCCATCCATCGTCCACCATGGCAACACCGGTATGGCAATGCTCTACATTGTCCTATTCTTTGAGTCCATTTGCTTCCCGACTATTGTCGCGCTGGGTATGAGAGGTCTCGGAAGGCATTCGAAGCGAGGCAGTGGCTTCATCATTGCTGGTAGGTTTCCCCTGCATTCTACCGTTGCTGAATGCAACCGACTGACGACATTTCGCAGGTGTCTCTGGAGGTGCCGTTGTGCCTCCTTTGCTCGGAGTTGTTGCCGATAACACAAACATGGGAACCGCCATGGTCATTCCTCTCATCTTCTTCGTTTTGGCGTGGAGTTATGCCTTCGCCGTCAACTTCGTCCCTGCCTACAGAAACGTCGTTGATGCTTTTACCACTACCGAGGTTGGCATCAGACCGGTTGAGGAAGAGAAGGGGGGCATCGAGGCCATTGAGGAGAAAAACACTGTCCCTACGGTGCGATGATTCTTTATGTCGTCTGTGCAATTCGGAAGATCAACCCGCCGAGACTGGTTGCGAAAATGCCTTTTGCCTATGCTTCTCCTAAGATACCACCAGAGTTCGAAATGACGCAGTTCTCAACAAAACCAACTTCGAAAAGCGTGATGTGTTGTAGGATAAGACATCTTCCTAGACGCCGATTCCTATTTGAACGTGTTTCTATCATGAACCTTAACTGCCTAGCCTAAAAGTTTTATACAAACAGAGCCTCTTTAGAGTGGCACTGCACCAAGGCTTTTCATCCTTCTTCAAGTCCATTGACCGTAGTATCGAGATGTTGCAGTTATCAGACGAGTACAGTGTCTGGTTTGGTTCCCCATCAGAACAAGCCGTCACTGTCTCTCTTCCATGCTTTGAGACTCTCTTAACGTACGACCAGGGTTGAAATAACCACATATTACAAGAGACATCTAAGTCAGCACTTTCACACTCTTCCAAACAGTGCTGGGCATACGAAAAAGCTGTATTGGTAGATACGCTTCTTTATCAACACTCCCGCCAAGTGTCGTTCTATTTCAGAACCAGACCTCTCCATGAGTTTATAATGGTAGACTGCAAATGTGGTTTCAAGGCGGACAAATTGAACCGTTCAGATGTGACTCCATCATCGGTTCGCCCTCTTTATCCATACCATATACCTAGCAAACACAGTGCACTTCCATCGCTCAATCTCCAGACCAAAGGGCTTAAGATCCAAACCCCCAAAGTCTTGATCACGAGCTTTTCATCGTGTATCTTGATTCGACACTTAAACTGATGTAGTCCCGGAATTGCTATTCAAGGAGTGTTGAAATTGAGACACTGAGCTAATAATTGCCCGAAGGTCTTTGATTTTGAAGCACCCTCCAAGCTCCCTTTCGCATCAAATCAATTCCGCCCGTTTTCCCTAATGAATCTTCAAAGAGGTTTGCATTGTTGCATTGTAGGTGCATCTATAGAAGCTAAGAAACATCGGCCAAATACTAGCAGATGTGAATGACTTGATTTTAAGACTCCGTTACTAGAAAGGAGAAATTAGGTCAACAGACTGGCTGAATTACAGGTATCTATGGGCTTACAAACTCTCATTGTGTTGGGTGCTAAGTGTGTCCGCTTATATTGTGTTCTTTCATTTCTGAGTGTTGCATAATATGAGCTGTTGTGTTTTTCTTTTTCATGTCATTTGCCCCCGTAACCCGCGATCCTCGCACTTTTTTCTGAGACTTACTGAATCTGTCTGTGACAAACGCAGGCTAAAATCTGATGCCGTTTATTACTCTCCGTTTACCCCAAAAGTGAAAAACGGTTCTCGCGGCCGGCGCGCCGGACATTGACCCCGCACCAAGCCACGCTGAAGCCAATCAACTCCAGTATTTCCCCGGACGCCGGCCTCTCCACTCTCACCGACTCCGGAGTCACGATCGCCGAATTTTCTACGCCGAGCTCCTTGAGGCCCACAACCCCGGCCGGCCATGCCGCGACCAGCGCCCGGGCAACCGATAAACACGCCACCCGCTCCTGCAGCGGCGGGGCCTGTAGCCCAAAGAAGAAGGACCCAAGCCTGCCCTTGCTGCCCTGGCAGTCTGGGTGGTCGGTAGCAGTGACGGCCAGCTCCGTCCCCCTCGGAGACAGTCACCTTGCATTCTGCCAGCTTCCGTGGGCTTTCAATGACGGCAGTTCCACTCACGGCGTCACGATCCGCGTTCCTGGTGGTTCCGTGCAACAAGCGAGACTCCAGTTACTGCCATGATGTGGCGCCTGCGGTGGCCGGTGGTGGGCGAGTGTGGGATCGTCATCCGCCCCAGACGAGCTTGTCTTTACCGATGGAGGTGCGGCTCGTGAGAACAGGTGTTTGCAGATCGATTTCAAGGAATATTTTTCTTGACAGATACGAGATTGAAGTAATGGGCACCAAAAATTGGGAACTTGCACATTAAAGCAACTTCAGGTCATTATTGACAACACGGCAGCAAAGGGAAAACCAAAAGAGCCCTAAGCTTTTAGGAAACCGCGAGAGATTTCCTTTGACAAGACTCGCCCAGCGAATACTGTTTTTGTTTTCGTTCTTATGTATTGGATTATGATGCTCAAGTGGGATTTGGACGATTCGATGCAGAAAGTATCACAATAAGGCTATTAGGCCTCAATATGTACCCAATCTCTGAAAAGCAACTCAATAATTGTCGCATACATCGATGTATCTTTAAGAGCTTGTCGCCTCAGGCGATTCGGGTCTTTCTCATTCTTCCATTTTCAAGCAACCAAAGAAAGATTTGGCCTGGGTCGGCTAGGAAGCACCACCAAAAAATGGAGCCACTTCTTTTCACGATGTGGAGATGAGGCTGTCCAGTGTCAACGACATGCGACGATTGTAGTGCAACTTGCTTATGACGGATGGTGTTGAGGTTTTGGATGTGTTTGCCAATGCAGCTCTTAGACATCTTTTGGCTCTGCAAGTAGCGTTCTTGATCGCGTAGTTGCTTTGCATGCTGAACTTTGAGCTAAGGCGATCGTCACAGCCAAATTTCATTATGACGACCTGGAGCGCCATTGAGAGGTGATCACCTGGATGTAGCAGCACTTACACGCCACGATGATTATGTGTTGGTCTGGTCTGCTATTTGCGATGATGTTTGTTGATAGCATGAGAGTCTGAGGTGGTGACCCATAATTGAAGCCATCGTGAGTTTTCGCATCATTGTGGGGTGCAGAGCAGTGGTGTTTTCTAGTTTTCAGCATGTAACTATATCGCTGTTAGTCCAACACCGTCTCGATGATTTCCACATCCTGCCACATCGCCAACCCTCAGCTCGTTGTGATCAGTCGGAATTTCGCTGTTCATCGAAATTTTCACCGGCATGAGGCCTCCGCGACATTTCCCGACATTTCCCCTTCCCCCGACATTTCTCGCGGAAGCCGTATTGGGGTTGATGCCGATCAGACTTGATCAACATCAACGACTCGCGGCATAGCGTTGTGCAAGAATTTGATGTTACAGTGCTTCGCCATTTTCTAATATGACGTCCTCATTTTTGTTCTTCCTGACTCGTGCCACGTCGGGCGTTGATTGATGCACATGTCCCGTTATCTTGCGTGGCTATCTACGTGTCGGCCACGGCAGTTGATGACGACTCTGTATCCGTACGGTCTTCAATCTTGATGGCACCAGACGGCATGGCTGATGAGTGCGTTGTTTTTTCTTGCGGTCGGAAAGGCCAACGGGCGCAGAGCGTATCACATTGCGTAGCTGGTAAAAGCCGCTGTGTCCATTCTTAGGATCTTCTTCCCACCTGGCGGTTTCGCCATTATTCTCGGCTACCTCGCGGGAGTCTTTTTTTCCCTATCCCAGCACTTGCCAGCCTCTCTCAAGAAACCTGCCTCATTGCCTGATGCCGATGCATTAAGACGTAATCTTACCGCAGCAACTAGGCCAGCGACGTGAAATCCCTCATGAAACCAAGTTTGAGTCTGCAGCCTCACCAGGGATGGCATCCAGCAGAGTTTGAAATTTAGATCATCATCCAATGAAGACGGGCGCTGCAACAACCAAGAGTCTTTTTGAGAAAATCCATTATCAATGTTATGCTGGACAGGTGGAACCGGGTTTGCCCCATTATCGGTGTGAGAGGTCAACACACCGCCAATGACAGCGAGCGGTACTGGGATTTCTGGACTTCATGCACCGTGCTGAGAGGCTGAGAGGAGAGATGAGGGACATTTTTTTCTCACCTTGCATCGGGGATCCACCGAGCGATCTGCCCTCCGTCTGTGTGTCGATATCGGATACCCCTATCATCTTCACGGTGTGAGACGGGGATACCTACGGATATTTTGGGTCCCTTTGTCTTGGTGATCATCCACATTACGAGGCATTTACCCAGTGAGAAGGCGTGTATCCAATCCACAGTCACGCCAGGCGGGCTGGGAAGAGCGAGAAAATGCTCGTTGCCTTGGACGAGATAAAAGTAAATTGGAGAACGCGTGGGTCTTTCTGATAGCGCCTTGTCTCAGGGTGTAGGCCGCACAGGCATGCATGGCAGAAGCAGAAACGCAGCACCTACGTCGATAGATGCCTTTTTCAGGTAGATGGACAGCCGGCATCAATTTCTCAACAGGGATCGACGAAGGCTTTCCTGCAAGGCGGCGGCGCGGCTTCTCTCGCGGCTTTGAGAAGTTCAAGAGGACAATCCGGATATCTCCTGCCGATCTACTGCCTGGAGAGGTCGAAGGCGCATCTAACCTGCCCGTTTGGCGGCTTGGCGCACATGTGAAAATCTTCTTTGGACGCCCGGCGAGGATCAAGTTTCATCGGGGCTTTTCACCGATGGTCAATCAGGGTCTCTGTATCCGTAGAGAGAATCCTTTCCGAATCCTTCATCTCAAAAAGTGAAGATGCTCGTGTGAGACAAGATAGTAGCCAACCATGCAGACGCCCGTCGTGTCCGGCTTGGAGAAGGACATCAGCAATACGGATAAGCGCCGATAAGACGCAAACTCTCGGTTCCAATAGCTATCAAGCTGTTGCAAACGCGAGCTCCATCCGCAAGAGGCAGCCCAGTCCGAAATCAGAATCAGAATGGGATTCCCTCCAGTGTCCCGCCCAGGCCGCCCAGGCTGAAGGAAGAGCGGGCCCTTCCGAACACTCCCGATAGGGGTCCTGCAGGCTATATGCCTCCATGCTGGCCCTACTACATAGTACATCGGACCCTCCAATGACATCACGGCGTGGCCTGAAACCACGTTCCTGAGTTTCGCAGGGGATACGGCCAATCACACACCTGAAGCAAGGATCACGAAATCCCTAAACGGCCCAAGCGACGTTAACGCTAGAACAACTTTTCACCGTCTTCTCCATTCTCAATTCCGTTCGTTGTTCTGCTCCATTCTCATCGCCATCGCTGCATCGCCCCAAGTTCCATCCAACCCAGTCGACCGCGACGGTGACAGCGAAGAGAAGCACGTATCACCTATCAGTGTGGTGTACATCCAGATACACCGGTACACCACACACACACACATGCAGAAATGTGATGGCGAATTCGCGACTCGCATGCCGCACTGCGGTTGCCATCCCGCCATCCATCCATCCGCCATCCAATTTTACACGCACATACCACCTACATACGCGCAGAAAACCATTTCCGGGAACTTTTCGGGCTTCATGGTCCATTTTATAATGGAGTCCCGAGAAGCAGCGCGCGTTTGAGATGATCCACCTTCACTGTGGTCACTTCGGCGGCTTGACGTCATAATCCGACCTCTCTCGCCGTCGCTAAGGGCGCTTCACTTCGAACACCTTACCCATGAGAGGGAGGGTAAGGTACTTGCGGTGTTCCGTGGAGGAACGCAATTCTGCCGCGGGTCCTGTCAAAACGGTCCATACCGCTGCGACGGCGCCAAACGTGTGCGACAACGTGTCTTCAGCATGTATGTGTTCGTCCTCGGGAAAAACAGACCGAATAACGCTTCGTTTGAGCTGGGTCCCGATTTTCTAGAAAAATTCTCGCGTCTACCGAGTGAAGGATCAAACGCTAACATGCTGAAGATCAATCTATTTGCCACCACCCGAAAAAAGATTGAGGCTCAACAACCGGAATCTTGGCTGTGCTTAACCTATACTTCAGCCTCATAACGACACCACCACACCGTTTCGTCCGATAAACTGGCCTTCGTATCGATAAGCCATGAATCGTCTTGAACAGGGCTAGTCGGGATTCGGGTGGGAAGAGCTGAGTACGGAGTAGCTGAGGCCTACTGCGTACGGTATGCAGCCAACCACACTGACTCGGACATGATCCATCGGCTCACCACCGGCGGAGACACGGCACGTCATCGGCCCATCCCCCGGCGGAGCAACGGCCCAACGTCGGCGGAGAACTTCTACGTCACTGGCTCCAGCGCGTGCGGGTCGGTGGCCCAGCGATAACGGGGCCTTTGACGGTTCAACCCAGTACCGTCGAGACAACGGACGGATCCCGACTGGGAACCGCCGGCACCGACTCGAAAAACAACTTCGAGATACCGACTCAACACCAACGGGGTACCGACCCAAATTCAACGGGGCACTGTCCCCAGCATCAAACGGGGCATCCATCAACCCAGTAGGGACGGGACATTTACGGCGGGTCCGCCGCAGGCGACAGCACGACGCCATCGGTCCGAGAAGGGAAACAGGAGGCCATCCATTGTTATCCAGAGAGACGTCGAAAAGGATAAAAAGGACCTGATAGATCTGCTTCAATGGGTCTTATTTCGATCCAGCATCACACAACAATCCAATCCAATCTCATCACATTCAAATACCTTCTACCGCGCCTCTCAACTTCTTTCTTGATACCCAACAACTTTCACCTTCGACACTTTTCATCTACACCACCAACAACTTTCAAAATGGCCGCCGTTGAGTTCGCTTCCCGCAAGCCTGAGCTTGGTATGGAGAAGGTTATCAACCCTCGCCGCCAGGACTCCGGATACGCCTCTCCCTGCGACTCTCCCCGCCTCACCGTCCAGCTTAACGACGGCAACGAAATCCCCCAGATCGCCCTCGGTGTCTACAAGGCCCCCAACGGCCAGGAGACCGAGGACGCCGTCATCGCCGCTCTCGACGCCGGCTACCGCCACATCGACTCTGCCGCCAGATACGCCAACGAGGAGGCTTGCGGCCGCGCCCTGAAGAAGTGGCTCCAGAAGACTGGCACTCCCCGCAGCGAGGTCTTCGTCACCACCAAGCTCTGGGATGCCGACCACGGCTACGAGGCTACCTTCAACGCTCTCTGCGACTCCCTCAAGAAGTTCCAGCTCGACTACTTCGACCTCTACCTGATCCACTCCCCCTCCGACGACAAGGAGAAGCGCATTGCTTCCTGGAGAGCCCTTGAGACCGCCCAGCGCCTCGGCAAGGTCCGCTCCATCGGTGTCTCCAACTTCGGTGCCAACCACCTCGAGGAGCTCCTCGCCGAGACCTCTGTCGTCCCCGCCGTCAACCAGATCGAGGTCCACCCCTTCCTTCAGCGCCAGGACCTCGTCGACGTCTGCCGCACCCACGGCATCGCCATCGAGGCCTACTCTCCTCTCGCACGTGGCAACAAGCTCGAGGACCCCGTCATTGGCCAGATTGCCGCCAAGTACGGCAAGACCCCTGCCCAGGTCCTCCTCAACTGGAACGCCAGCAAGGGCAACATCGTCCTCCCCAAGTCTCTCACCGCCCACCGCATCAAGTCCAACTTCGAGTCCTTCGACTTCGAGCTCTCTCCTGAGGATGTTCAGACCATCGACAACCTCGAGGAGGGCTACATCACCGGCTCCCTCCACAAGACCGAGGACTAAATGCCATGACTGGCATGTGCTTTAGGGCACCCCTTCGTTCGGCACACCCCACCGCTGGAACATTCAGCAGATTGAGCATTCCTCCATCCTGAGAGGCTACGGAATAGCCTTTGAACTTTGCCGACGACGAGAATCGCACGTCGTCCACCAGGACATTGTAAAGGAGTTGATTGCTACTGGCGCCATTCGCGCGCCCTCTTCCCCCGCCGAAGAGTTTTTGGTTCGGAGTATGGGTTTTGGGACATCATAGAGATTGTATAGATCTAGCGAGCTAGACGCCAATCAGGCAAAGCCTGATACGAATTTATGCCTCATTCAATGAACATTCATGCCCCCCAATCAAGTGAACACATCATTACTGAGTTTGTATTCAACCCGAGTCGAACATGCTTTAACAGAACATACAATTGGTCTTTTATTTGCTAATGCTCATGCTTAAGCGCTCGGCGGCCGGCCTCAGTCTGTCATTCTTTACCTACCCGTGGGTCGAAGAACCTCTGGCTCCACACCAACATGACTGAATTCTGGAACTTGCTCGGACTTAAAATTGGGACACGTCAAAGATACGCGGTACCGCCGATAACTTTAATTCCTCGTCGATCATGAGATGAATCTGGCAGAGTCCCTGGTTATTACGGACAAAGCGGAAAATGCGATGCCGATCACGAGTTCGCCAGCCCGCTCGTGAACAGAGTCGAAACCAGCGTTCCAGCCGATGACTGTCATTGCCCATACGGGGTGCCAAATTCAGCAGTGATATACATTTCGTTTCAACTTTTCCCCTGCTTTCTGTTTCTCGGCTTGTCATCTTTCATCTCTTCGTGTTTTGGTGACATTGCCCCACTCGGTCTTCATGTCTCGAAATGGTATATTAGACGTCGGATGGATTTTCGGGTTCCTCACTAGGGAACTTGTTGATCTCCATTGTGCCCACTAGCTCTTGTTATGATGAGAGAAAATATCGATGCTAACAAGAAACTAGTTCTTCCACTGGTGGCCGTTCGCGCCATTGGTCCGTCCCTCGAACTGGTAGCGTTCTTCCAGCTCAAAGTACTTGTTGAACCCCACTCCATCGCACACCTCAACATACGACAAAACCGTTGGTGGCTTACCAACGGTGAGGGAGCCCTTCAGCGCCTCCAAGGTTTCACGAATGCTTCTCAACTTCGTCGCCACAAGAGTCCACGGGTATGCCACACCGCAGTACCCAAGCTCGCCCAAATCCTTTGCTGAAAGATTCTCCGTCTTGCCGCCTTCGATGATGTTGGCGAACAAAGGGAAGTCGAGATCCTTGCGAAGGCGTGCCATTGTCTCGCGATCAGGGAGGGCCTCGACGAAGACGGCGTCAACGCCAATCTCAATCGCCTTTTGAGCTCTGGCAAGCGCCTCGTCGTACCCAAGAATCAAGCTGTCAGTTCGTGCCATGATCCAGATATCCAGCCCTTCATTCCTAGCATCAACTGCTGCCTGCCATCGGGCGTAAGCTTCGCTTCTGGACACCACACTCTTTCCCGCGGTGTGTCCGCATCCTGTAATAATGTGAGTAACGCAAGCAACAAGTCGCAAGATTTCCTCCTGAGACATACTCTTCGGCCAAGTTTGATCCTCAACCATGATTCCAGCAGCGCCGGCAGTAGCAAAACTATGTGATGAGAATCAGATCAGCATGTACACCAGCAACTTTTACAGCCATCAAGACCTTACCCTTCGACGGTCCTTCTAACATTCATGGGACCGCCGTAGCCGGTGTCACCGTCGACAAGAATCGGGATGCTAGTGACCCTCGCAACCTCCTGAACCTTGGCCGCAACCTCCTGGAAGGCGATGTATCCGGTGTCAGGCAGACCAAAAGCGGACGCCATAGCATAGCCAGCGAGGAACACAATGGGAAACCCGGCTTCCTCGCAGAGCCGCGAGCTGAGCGCATCGTAACTGCAGACATGGGCTACAATCTTTGAGGGGTCATCGTGAGATTCTTGCATCAAAGACCGCAGCTTAGATGCCTGAAACGAGGGAAT
The DNA here is from genome assembly GCF_011947395.1 of Colletotrichum karsti. Classification (NCBI taxonomy): domain Eukaryota; kingdom Fungi; phylum Ascomycota; class Sordariomycetes; order Glomerellales; family Glomerellaceae; genus Colletotrichum; species Colletotrichum karsti. Next base: position 81,645 of record NW_024065926.1, read on the forward strand.
ACGGCCACGTGAATTGTCCAAGTTGATGGTGACACGATCACCATTTCTCTTGAAGTTTGGCTGAGTGCTCGCCTCGAAGTGGAACGGGTAAGGGTTGGTGTTGACGATTGACTTGGACATGGTTCCTGCGGCGTATGGAGCTATAATCTGGCTCGAGAATTTGAGATAATCAGTGTCGTTGATTTGTAACAATCAGTTGAATGATTTTGTTGCGTTACTGTATGTGTGTTATATACAGATCTTGAGATTGATGGCTACACTTTCCAATCTTCCGATTTTCGGAGCAGTCAAGCTCAGTGTGTAAGACCTGACAATACAGCAAACTCCAAGGCCTCAATAGCCGCAGCGTGTTTCCTTCGCGATTTCACTCCGAGACCGAACTCATGCGGGGATGAAGGCACGGCAAAGCTCAGATGATGTCAGTGGGGCATGCGAGTGCGGACCGACGCGGATACTCGCGGAGCACGTCGGGAGCATTTTTCCTTGTCTTTCAAACATTTTCCATCACATTTACAAGATTCTTTCTAATTGCATAATGAAATTTACTGGCGAGAAAGATTACACTATTGAGCGCAAGTGCATTTTGCATGCCTGACACTGCTAACTCAGACTCTAGGGCTGGTTGTGTAACTCGTCAATCCTCGAGTCGGCTGCTAGGATTCACGATGAGTGACGAAGAAATGACTGAGAACGGCAAGGGGGCAGACTCCCACGGCTCTCCGCGTTACAAACGGACGTATGTCGCCTGCGATTCTTGCCGAGCACGTAAAGTCCGATGCGTCATGGGTGAGAAGCCTCCTTGCGCAAAATGTAAGCGAGAACATCGCGACTGTCGATTTGACCGTCGCCCAAGGACCGCCAAACATAGAGACCTGCCAACTTGGACCAGTTCTGGGCCAGAGACGCGATCTACTTCAGCTGCAGCTTTGCAAAGCCGGATACACGGACCTCAATCAAGACCATCAGCAACGCCGCCTCAACTTGATACGCAATTCCAGCAAGAAGCTGCACCAATCGAAGTCAGAACACCATCACCTCCCTCTGAACGCTACCATACAACATGGGCTAAGAATTCAACACAAAACAACCGCTCAATTTCGGCTCGAGTCATATCAAGTCTGGTTACGGGATCCAACGATGCTCTTGAGGTATTATCTGACGCGGCAAATCTTCTGCAGTCTCCATCTACCGGACCTCCATCAACTCAGCCGAACAACTCTACACAGGACTTACCCGTGGCCGTTCCTTCTGACGGACAGCCGGGCTGCCAAAGTGGAATTGGATTCATCATCGTGTCTCTGTCGGAGCCATCAGAAGCCAGTCTGGATATGTGGGATAAGTGCCGATTTGTTCGGCAAGGCTGGTTCACCTCACAGGAAGCCGTCACATATGTTGATTTGTAAGTTTTCAAATCTGGGGTTCGACGGTAGTCTAACTCATTGTGACTCAGGTTCTTCAAATACCTCTCACCGTTGTCACCGGTTGTAGTTGATCAATATCGGAGTCATGAGTCTCATTCAGGCCTCATTTGTCACGAATCCATGCTTTGCTGCACGATCCTGATGATATCGTCGCGGTTCTTCATGCTTCCCGGAGCTGGAGGCGCATCAAGAAGCCATTTGATCCACAATCGCCTTTGGCAATATTGCGAGTCCTTGATTAAGCGAATAATACTGGGACAGGAAAAGGTCTCAACTTCGAAAATGAGAATAATCGGGACGATTGAAAGCTTGCTACTCATATCGGATTGGCATCCTCGTGCAGTTCACTTCCCGCCGGACACAGAGGGTTGGGATGCCGTTCTGATTGACACGGAGTATGATCGCCAAAATCGCAAACGCACAAACAACGAAGAGCCACTCCTGCGATGGAGAAAAGACGTTTTCGAACCCGCGAAAAGAGCCAGTCGGATGTCATGGATGCTTCTCGGCCTGGCAACAAACCTAGCCTATGAGCTTGGAATCATGTCTAGCGACCACCTCGGAAACCGACTTCCCTTGGACGACGCGAAACATAGAAATTTTCGAGCCCAGAAGCTTCTCTATACTTACATGACGCAAACAGCCACAAGATTGGGCTATCATTCCGTGTTGCCAGAAAGCGTGTCTATCGCAGCTTCTCTGTCAATCATGGAGGAAACGGATGGTGCCTCACGAAGGTCGTGGAGCGCCTACATGGATGCTCACTTGGAGCTTACTCGCCTTTATAAAGTCGCTTCGTCCATGTTTTTCCAATCCGGCGGACAACTTCAAGCTGTCCTCCAAAATGACAACTATTCGGATCTGTTGGAGCATTTTCAATCCTCACTTTCTACCTGGACCAAGACATTCGATTTGAGTCTCAAGAGTAAGAAATTCAACTTGAGTCCCATCTGTGACTAGTAACTTACTTATGATCTATGTAGATATCCCTGAACAGCTGAGGGACTCTCTTCTCATTGAATTGCACCATCTTAGAGCCTGCATTGGAGCGATATCCATTCAAGCAGTTGTTCAAAGGGCCGCCGTATCCGAGTCAACCAGATTTCAGAAGGATGGCCTTGCCGCTTTTATGACTCCACAAGATGCCAAGTTTCTTCAGCAGGTCATCGCAGACAGCAGTTTGGTGCTCCGAATTGCGACTGTGACACCATTCAAGTTGCATCTAGCCTATGCCCCTGCTCGCATACGATTAAACGTAATCTCGGCTTCTGTTTTCCTCTTAAAAGCCATTAGTCTTGGATCACCAGCGACAGACATGGACGCAGCTTTACAAATCTTGGACGAGTGCACGACAACACTCAAGAGTTGTCCTCCAGATGACATGGACTTTGCTATGAGATACGCGGACCTTATCGAAAAGCACGCCTCAAGTCTACGTGAGAATTTGGTGTCAGTGTCTCAATGGCCTGAGGGAAGTGCTTCGCTATGCCAGAGAGCTGCTAGCGATGGCACAACCAACTTGGACGGCGTTGATCTCGGCGTTGCCGGGTTTTCGTCGGATGGGAATGCCAGAGACGATTCAGCGTTTGATCAGCATGGTTTTTGGAGGGCTTGGCAGTTCGATTCAAGCATAGCACCCTTCGGTGAAAGTGTCGATCAACTATCTCAAGGGTTTGATATTGACTCGCTCAATTTCTTATGGAATCTGCCAGACATTAGCTCTTGAAATGTTCTTGTGAGAGTTTAAGCATCAAACTGGGAATAGCTCCAATTTGAAGTGGTTTGTTGTGCGACTGAGCGAGCGTAAGCTCTAACCATTGTGAGCAAGGCGAAAAGACGAGGGACAAGTAAGCCGATCCATGAGACGGTTATTTGCATGAACTGTCACTGAAGTCAAGTCAGAAACAACTGCCGAAGATACTGAGGACATCCGGGATGGTCCGAATCACTCCGCGCCGGTCCGCGTCGGCCCGCTTCTCTGCACCACATTTCGTGCGTGTCCCTCATCACCCGGACGATCGCCGGCCTCGCTTCTCTGTCCGCTTGAGCCCGTCTTTACCCTTGTATAACGACATCATCGTGCGATATAGTCCGCCTTAAGCCGACTGCGTGTTCATATCCATATGGGGCCATAAGCAAGTGTAGATGAAGACACAGCAAAGGTATGCACTCCTGCGGGAGCATGCAGGATTGCCTGGGGTAATCCGGGGTAATCCGGGGTAAACATGGGTAAACATGGTAGGCGGCTTTAGCCCCTAAAGCAGTATGTGTATAAATAAATGGTATTGGTGTTTCTTCTAAGTTATGGTCTTGAAGACAAAGGTCTCTCTTTTCTTCTCAAATCGCACTTTCGCATGTCGTCTAGTATGGCTTCCGAAGCTCAGAATCACTTTGAGATCGCAGACAAGTCTAAGAAAGGCGATACTGCTGAATGCCATCATGTTGAGAGAGGCGAACTTCCCGAAACCGCGGCCATCAACGAGGGCCAAACTTCTGCGCGCAAGAAGACGAACCCCGCCGAGATCAAACTGGTGAAGCGTTTAGACCGAATAATCATTCCCGTTCTGTGGATAATGTATTGGTTCAAGTAAGATTCCATAGAATGGTAATCTGACGATGTTCTTACTTCAACGTGCAGCTATCTTGACCGCAACGCCATCACGGTTGCACGACTAAACAACATGGAAAAGGATCTCAACATAACGTCAACTGAGTATCAGACCTGCGTCTCAATACTCTTCGTGGGCTACATTCTAGGGCAGATCCCAAGCAGTCAGTGTTTCCCCTGTCGATATCGATATCCTTATGAGAGTTGAGCGTAACATCAACAAGACATGTTAATCACACGAACCCGACCTTCCTGGTTCATGGCGGTTGCTATGGCTTTGTGGGCTGTCGTTAGTACTCTGACTGCCATAGCTCAAGACTTCAAGGGTCTGCTTCTTACACGGTTTTTCTTGGGGGTTTTAGAGGCTCCCTTTTACCCGGGCGCTCTCTACATACTTGCCATGTTTTACACGAGGCAGGAAATCGCCACGCGCATATCCATCTTATTCACGGCAAACATTTGCGGAACTGCATTTGCAGGCCTCATCGCCGTCGGGGTCTTCGAAATGGAACAGGTCGCCGGCCTGGCCGGATGGAGGTGGCTATTCATTATCCAAGGGATCCTCACCTTTGTCATCTCCATTGCCTCGGCCTTCATTCTGCCCAACGAGCCACTCAACACACACTGGCTGTCAGAAAGCGAGAAAACGCTAGCTCAATCTCGTGTTGCGGTAGACACAGTTGAGCTCCAGGAAAACACCAGTACTTGGGCTGGTCTTGTCGAAGCAGCTCGCGACCCACGCCTCTGGGTTCTGGTGCTAGCCCAACATTTTCATATGGCGGCGAGCAACTTCAAGAACTTCTTTCCCACAATCGTCGACACCTTGGGCTTCAGCCGTAACGCCACTCTGGTCCTTACCTGCCCCCCCTATTTGATATCTGGGGCGATATCCATTGCATGGGCTGCTAGCTCCGGTAAGTGATTTCAAGACCTCACTGACTACTTGTAGTGATTCGACTACTGAACTAGTTTGCTTTTGTAGGCCATTTCAACGAAAAGGTTTATCACATCACGATAGCCAAGTGTGTAGCCGTCTTCGGATTTGTCCTTGCCTGTAGTACGCTGAACGTGGGAGCTCGCTACTTCGCGATGTGCGCATTCGCGTCTGGCGTCTATGCATGCAATAGCGTGATTCTTGGTTGGGTATCGAGTACATGTGGACAGACAAGGGAGAAGAAAGCTGTCTCTCTTGCATTAGTGAACACAATCGCGACAATCGGTCCCATATATACTCCGGTAAGCTGACGCCCCCCGCCCTTAGTGCGTACTGGACTGACGATGAAACAGTATCTCTGGCCATCTTCTGATGAGCCCAGATACACGATAGCAATGACCTCTAGTGCTGCTTTCTCTGTAATAGCGGCCGCTCTGGCTTGGTTGCTGAGGTGGATGCTGATCAGGGAAAATCGGAAGATACTTCAGTCTGGAACAAACGGAACATTACTTTACAGTTACTAGGGTTAAAATGACACACTCGGCATGGAACAATGCCCAATCTTCGCGTTGCTAAACGTCGGACTCCCATTTTGGAAACTAGACAGCCGTGAAATCTCGAAAACATCCTCTTGTTCTCGTCCATCGTTGTCCAAGTAGGTGAAGATTCTCTGCTGAAATCGATCACATCTCGACTGTATGATCTCTTCCGCGGTAAATTCATCGAATTTACGGCGCATTTCGCGAACATCTCGCGAACGGTGAACTTGAGCTGCTTGCAGATGAGCTTCGAAATCTGTGCTTACGCTTGTCTAGTATGTCAATACGTTTAGACTATATGCTTCGGGCTTGTCAAGAGGGTATAATACGGAAGATGACATGCTGGCTGCGCTGACAAAACAAGTGGTTTTTCCCCAGAGCGACACACTTTCCTGTCCATACTGAACCAGCGCAAAGCAGTCGCCAAAGCAATCGGATTCGTAGAAGAGACAGAGATCCTTAAGCAACACAGGATCTAGTTGCATCCCGTATAAAGATGAGTTCTGGGGAGAGACTATAGGTAGCCATCGCACCAGAGACAAACCCTCAGGAGAGCCTAGATATGCATGAAAATTAGAATAGAACCACGAACCACGTTGGATGGCCGCCAAGTGCAGATTGAAGTTGGAGAGCAAGAGTAGGAGGTTTGGAGCAAGGTAGCTGGCAGTGGGGCGCAATTCATAGATGTTAACCCTCGGATCGCGTCGATTATTTATCCGCGGATAGCTGCTGACTAGTTGGGATCAATCTCGATTGATTCGATGAACAAGCTACCTTGATTCCGCCGTCATTCTCTCTACCCTAAAAATTTTACCCCATTGTACTCCGAAACGAAGCACAAAGAGTCCAATGACGGATCCCCGACGCTATGAGGTCCAGAAAAGCAGCATGCGATCCTTGCAGAAAGGCAAAACTCGCCTGCGACCACAGTCGGCCGTGCTGCTCAAGGTGTAGGCATCAAGGAGATCCGTCGCTATGTGTTTACAGAGCTGCTCCCTTCAAAAGGAAGCAAACGAAAGCTATTCCTTCTCAGCAGATGCCACAAGAGATTCCATCGCCACAGTATTTATGCCCGGCAGCCCGATCGTAATGTTTGATGAATACGCTAAGATACGTTATAGACATTGTCGTGACAGTCCCTCCGAGACCGGGGCCCTGTTACAAATACCAGGGACACGTCGCACTCAGCTCCATCCAAACCCAGGCCACCTAGGCCGGTCAAGCCATGTCGCCATCTTCAACGAGATCTTTCCCGAGGATTCTGGCCAGGATAACATGAATGATGGCGCAGCTGCTACGCACAACTCCACACCGGCTTCAATCCATGTTGAGCAAGCCCCCTTGGACGATTGCCCACAAGTAAAGCAAGGGGCGGACCTGATCAAATCATTGATGACAAGATTTGGTGTTCGGTCTTTGGAAGATCTTGTTTCATTATGGCTACAGAAGGGGATCAACTTGGCCCTTGCTGAGCCTTTCGTTGCCATGTTCGCCAGATACTCAAACTATTCCCGCCTCACTTCATTTCAAGGTTCAGGATGGCACTTTGAGCTAGCTCACAGGTTGTCAAGGAATACTAATCGTCCGCTGGCTATCAACGCAGCAACAACGCTTTCGGCCTTCTCGGCTGAGTTCCTGGGTAAGAACACTCGTTGGGAGAGTTTAGGAATATTTATGTGCGCTGTTCTTCGAGCTTCCATGGATGTTCCTTTCTTTCCTCCTCTTTACACAACCAATGAACAAAGAATAGCGCTGCGGGAGCAGTCGCTGAGATTGGCTACGAGCTGCCTTGAAATCTGTCTGGCTCTAGACTGCCCGAATGATCTGCAGCATGTTCTCCAGTATGAGCATTGTATCATTCACTCCTACATCTACGGTGATCAGAGTACAGAAGCCTCAACCACCATTCATACTGACTCTTTGCTAATGATGCATAGGCTACCATATGTGGCGACGAGTGGGTGATGTTATATCGTCCATTATGGCTCTCGGGTACCACGAAGACTTGTCGAAAAAGGCTAATACGCCCCTGTTTCTTACCGAGTTACGGAAAACAGCATTCGCTAGAATATACTCACTCGATAAGAACTCATCTCCTTTTCTTGGTCGCCGGCCGCGTTTGAGCAAAAGATTTTGCCATTTCCAGCTCCCGGACAGCCGACTTCCCTTGGATTGCGAGGCGCCCTTGTCGGATGACCCAGGACTCTTTCAATGGGATCCCACTACTAAAATGAACTACCGGTCAGAGACTCGCTGGTCAGCTCTATGTGCTCTAGTCAAAGAAGATGCGATAGAGCTCTTATTTGACACCAACCGGTCTGACTGCCGGCAAACTATTGAGTAAGTTGAAAATAGCCCACACCATCATCCGTGACCTTCGGTCCAGCTTCTGACCATTCAAATCAAATTACTCAGTACGCTTCAAAAGATAGCAGACTCGCACTGGAACTCTTTGCCGGCGCACTTCCGTATTCGAGAAAGCATTCGAGACCACTCCGCTAGTCCGTTCGAACGAGACTTTCTCGCCAGTATTAGACTCAATCACTTACATCTGAGTTTCTTGCTCCGTCGTCTAGCATGGGACCGACTCTCAGAAACTAGCACACCTCTGGTCGAAGTCGCTATCGAGATGCTCAGGCTTGTAGTCGATGTCATCTTATTACGGGAGGAGCTATCAAACTCGGGCACGAAACTATCGTGGAAGGTTTGTCGGAAGGCTGCTTTCTTGAAGGTTTTGACCACACGCTGATTACCCAGATCGCCCATTATGGATTGCCAGCAGCGGGCATCATATTGCTAGTTATGCTCAACCCTCACATCACACCAAGCTGTCTACGTATCTCACGAAGCAGTGTTCTCCAGGATCTCACCGTTTTGACAACAGAAATCGAGAGGGGTACGATAGCGAAAGCAGGAGACCCAAATCACGCATTGCTTACCAAGGCCGCTCGGACAATTCATCGCTTTCTAGATTCAGCTTTGAGCGACGAAAGTAGTTCCCACCTGTGCGCAGCCCGTCCTGTGCCAGAGGGGCCTGAAGTCGAGGTTACGTGGGAGCAGCAGCTCGGGCAGGAATTTCTGGAATCCGATATCTCTTTTTGGCAGGGTATCGCCGACCACCCATGCCTGGAAGGCCAATATCTCTTGGCGGAGGGAGAAGTCGATGAACTTTATTTACCATAATCGCGGCGTGTCATGGAAGGCTTTACTAGCTTCAGTGAATTCACCATCTCCTCTTCTTAATATTCAGTTTCGTATGTTCTAGTTTTCAGGTGAAACGGCTAACACAAATGCCTACAAACTATTTATAGTGCCATTCAAGACTTTGCATATCCTCCCGAATCTTATACCGTTCCTCCGCAACCCGGAGAACATCCAAATCAACATGAATTACTTCAACCTTGTCTTCGCCAGGACAGATACTTCTCAAGACACCCAGAATAGGCAAAGTAACCATACTAAGCCCACCTGCGTTGCAGAAAACTACCGCAGTGTTATTTTCGAAAGCCCTTGCTGTCAATACGCTGTTGAGAAAGGCCACCTCCGCGTCGCTGTTCAGCTCGCGAATATCCTCCCCACCCTTAGTAGACCAGAAGGCTGGAATGATGATCAAATTGGCTCCATCTTGTACCAAAGCACGAAAGCCTTCGGGGAAACTGAGGTCCCAACAGATCAAGAGCCCAGCCCGCAGACACTGCCCGTCGACACCCTTCATCGGAGTATCGAACGCGAGATGGGGAGCTTGTCCAGACGTGCAGTAGGGCCGTTCAGGATGCCAGAGGTTCTTCTTCTGGTATTTTCCGCAGATTTCACCTGTTCCACCAGCCAGAAAGTAAGCTACGTTCTTTAGCCGTTCTTTGCCTCCATCTTCGGAATAAGGCTCGCAAAATGTGCCAGGAACGATGCTCATGCCAAGTTCTCGAGCAAGTGCTTGATATTTGATCAAATATAGTGTGGATTGTTTCGCAGCACTAAAGAAATCTGGATGGCTGGGCTCCCAGGAGGTCAGGTGAAACTCTGGGAGAACAGCAAGATGACATCCTTTGTCAGCAGCTGAGCGCAGGTAGGTCTCTGCGAGGGCGAAGTTTTCAGCTATCGCGACGACCTGTAATGAATGTTATCAAGAGATTACGATTTGTAGAAAGAAAAACATTAAAGGAAGCTGATGAGCTAATAGTGCCTCAATTGCATTACCTTTGGAGTAAACTGGCAAAGTGCGATCTTATATATGGGTGCCATTTCTTTAGGGGAAACTCGTCAGCGTTGAGTAGATGCTGGAACAAGATAGCTGCCTCGATTACCACCAAGAACCACGAGGGAAAAAATATTGAGTCCAGAACTAGAAAGTGTAGGGTGAGTGGAATAGGAACGGTGAAGTTTGCGGCTTGGACCTCGGAGAATCGGAGTGAAGAAGTGATCTCTCCGCCGATGTGCAATTTAGGTACGCCGGGCGCCGGCCCTGTGTTAGAAACTATTTGCAAAAGAGAAAATGACATTTCCGGTATTCTAGTTTTCCACTCGGGATTCAATTCCGAAGTGAATGGCCGGTTTTCTGAGCACTCCCCACCAAAAGCGGCCATTTATTCGACAGAGTGTTTCCTATCAGTTATTCAAGAGTTTGCAGTCTGAAGTAGATTCAATTTGAGAGAATATTTTATCCAACTTAGAAGGTGAATCCAGTTCATCTGATGCACTGTCTGTGTCGTCCCAGCCCACAGCTAGTTTCCATAGATTTTACTAAAGTACATCCCCAGCTCAAAGTATCCGTCAATGTAATTTGTACTGGATGGGCTTGAAACTGCCATCATTGGTCTTGGGTGCCGAACATGCCGTAAGGCCGATTATCAAGTCCATCTCGGCGACAAAGTCGATATGGTCGCCAGCTTTGCTAATAGGCGGCTTGATCTCCAGCGCTCCTGTGTTGCCATCCACAACCACGTTCATGAAGACATTGAATGGAGGGGGAATGCCATCTTCTTGAACGCCGAACTTGGCAAGAGCATAAGCGAGATTGCCTTGACAACCTGGGTACTCCGGAACATTCTCGTACATCAAACGGAACGTGTCTTTGGAACAGGGTGTGTACAGGAAATCATGCTTCCCGACGGTGTCTTCGACAATGCTGAGCATAACGTTGCTCCGGTTGCTATAGAGCTTATCGCCATTCGAGAAGAAAATCTTGGAGGCATAATCGAAAGATCGGCCGTTGCTGAGAGCTTCGCGGGGGTCGTTGGCACTGAACGCCACAAGGTCGCCGACTGAGACGCCTTGCGGGTCAATGACTGAAAACCTCTGACCTTTGGAGACTCGAAACGCAGTGCCCGTTCGAGGAGCAATCTGGACTGCGCCGTCGGGGAGGGTGGTTGTTTGTTCAGACATTGTCGTGAAGGAATGTTACCGAGATATTCAAGTTGCGTGATTTGTATATTCAAACAATGTCAAAAGTCTTCTCATTATGTTGCCAAGTTGCTGAGGCTCCCGTTATATAGTTGATGATCCGGCGACATTTCAGTTTTGTCCGATAGCCTACTCCGATACCCTTCTCCGACGACCTACTTCATTACTCCGGTGCCCTACTCCGGTGCCGTGTAATTGTATTGCTGATGCGAAAGTGGGGGCTACCTGTGGTACCACCATCAACGGCCAGGTGTAGCGTAGACATCATTGTCATGGAAAACCTGAATTTGACGCCCAAATTGGGTCCTGTTGATGTATCTCTAAGCCTGGCATTGCTTGACAGTCTTTTCGACCGACACAAGTGGATCGGAAGGCTGCGTTACTTCCTTGCATAGATCGGCGACTTTTTTGGCAATGTTACTGAATGTTGTTCACCAGTCAGTAAAATCAAGTTGAGAGCTGTAACCATGTGAGCACATGCAATATCGATTTGATTGTGCGAAGGGATGACTTGCGCTTGCGGTCGATGCTGCGAATCCAGCGGCAGATGCAGCGTTTCCGAGAGGATCCATCGTGGCATTAGTGAAGTGAGACACGCGAAACGTAAGTTGGAGAAGACCGCCATCGACCCTTCGGCTCAGAAACGTCGAGAACGAAACATGAACAGGCAGAGCAAGACCACATGCAGATAGACGGAAACAAGGGAATTCAGGCTGTTCGGCTGCTGAACAGCCACCACACGGCTGCACCCCTTGCTTTTGTCGTCACAGAACTTCGTATCAGATCCAGTGTTTTGAGATTTACTCTCAATGATTCAATCTACAACTTTGGTCATTCTTCTTGCCTTCACTCCAGTGAATGTCGCTCGAACTTCATCCTACTCAGACCTCAACCCAAAGGACGAGCAGCCTCGACTTGCATACTCGGCAGCATACCAAGTTTCTCCATCTCGTGGTACATCTCGAAGATGCTCTCCAGAGTGTCCACGAAGCCGGTCCATCCATACCTACGAGCCTTGTTCAAGCACATACTCCCAAACCGCAGGTAAGCAAAGTCGCCAATGAAGAAGTCATCAGGACTTTCGAACGGATCATGAGTGATCTTTCCGCCTGATTGTTCCATGACTTCGCGCCAAGCTGCAATGTTCTCCGGCTTCTGGGCCCACTCCAGCAACGTGAAACTGGACTTGGATGACAACGGAGGACCATATCCCAGCGGCGACTCTTTTCCAGGTCTTCCATCGATCTTCTTGAGTTTGAACTCTTCATCAGGCGGCGGGACTACTCCCTTGACACCAAACCAGCGAGCAAGCTCGGCGAAGAAGCGCTCCCAACTAAAAGGGCCTCCATCCTGGGTGTTGAAGGCTTGATTGGCGCAATCGGCATTCAAGACCGACCATTCGGTCAAGTACCCAGTCATCCGAGCTGTGCAGTGGTAGTACTCGTACTGCCACTGCTCCCAGTCGCCTCCAAAGACAAGAGGCTCACCCTTGTGTGCCTGGACGACAGCGTAGATAGCAAAGGGGTAGAATGTGTTCATCGATGCGTGGGATGATGCTCCGATAATGGCGGCTGGTCTTATGACATTCCACGCCGACCCGTTCTTCTCGCAGAAGGACTTGACGAGGTCTTCTTGAGGGTAGTAGAAGTTGGGTTGAAGATGTCTCGGCTGGGGATCCGACTCGACCAGGGGCGTCCGGACACGGCCAATGTGCATGCCGTAGTTCTTGCCCCCAGTCTGCAGCATGAAACGGTCGGGCTTGATGCCCGCCAGCTTCAGTGCGTCAAGGAAGTTCTTCAGCAGAGTGACGTTGTCTTCAACCAGGGCCTGAGCTTGAGACCAATCCCTGTGGATGTAGGAGTAGAAAAAGACATGATCAGCGCGAACGCCGGCTGACTTGAGCTTGCCAGCGATTGAGGAAGGGTCATCGAGGAAGTCGCATGAGACGAACTCGACCCGAGATCGCGCCTCGGGTGTGAGCAGGTCCATCATATCCTGGGGTGGAGGCTTGCGCGAGAGGGCAAAGATGGTGGGCCAGCGCTCCGGACTGTCAAGCAGAGCCCGCACGGTGTTGAAGCCAGAAATGCCGTTCGCTCCGGTGATGATGGCAGAAAGCCCCTTCAAAGAGGGATCAAACTGGGGGAGATTTCGGTAAATGCCATGGCGAAGGAGAGATGAGGATGAAGAAGTCATGCTGAGAGATTTGCAGAAGTCGAGTAGGACAGTAGAGGCAATGATAGGATGAGTGATGAGAGTAGGTATGAGATGAAGGATTGTTCAGCATGCTGGAGCACTATCGCCTCTATTTATTATGCCATGATCGTGCACACTGCGGTCCATGCCAATCTGACAGAATACTCACATTCAAATTGACCCAAACCATTGTGTCTGGAAGTGCCGTCATCGATGTCCGGTTCGCACGTCTTCACAGTGCCAAAATCTTCCGGATCGGACCCGGCCTTAGATTATCGGGCCTGATGATGAAGTTGACCGAGTGGAGACCATCTGAACGGTCTGAAATGGACCCACAAATGGCCGATCCGGTCGAATTGGTGCGTTGAAACAGCGCCGGCGCCAACATAAGAGGCTATTCACGTCCCGTACAGTGCTCTTGGACCATTATGTGGGACTCCCCCTTTTCGACCAGTAATGCCGGCATGAGAAGATGTACGATGACAAAAAGGGGTTCCGATGAAAAGAAATATGATGAGAACCGGAAACTTGCGGACTCCGAGACCGACGAAAAATAGAACCTAAGCGCCGGGGCGTGAGTCCGTCACTTCGTCTCCTGCCTTCAATGGCAGGAGACAACAGTCGGATGCTACTCTGTACTATGTCCCTCAATCGTGAGTGTATTGAAGCAAGGCAACATTTGGGACGCAAGTGATAGGAGCCTTGAAAGTTTGGCACACTTGCAATTGTTGGAGGCAATCGCGCTTCCATGTCGCTCGTCCCTGCCCATCTCGGTGAACATCACATATTGATTTCGGTGAGTGAGCAGGAAGCGCAGGGTGATGTTTGCAGTATCCTGCCCCAATTTTCAAGCGCTTTGACTGGAAGGGACGAGAGTACCATTGGAGTTGGCTGAGGTAAGCTTTCAGGCTCCACTCAACGTGACAAGCGCCACTCCCCGTTTCGAATTCCGCCTTACATCACCAGCCTCACCAGCCTCGCGGGACATCGCGTCAAACAACCCCACGAATACACTCAGCACCTCTCCTCAACAAAAGCAGTCGAATCATGTCGACCAACGCCCCCGAAACGAACGAGGAGCAGGCGCCGACGGCACCCAACTCGCAGGAGGTTTCTGCCCCCGGCGCTCCTCCGGCTGACGGTGCCGCCGCCGCCGCTGCTGCTCCTGCCGACGGAGCTGCCGTTCCCGAGGCAGTCGCGCCTGGCCCCGAACCGAAAGCCATCACGCGCAAGGATATGTCTCTTCGCGAGTTCTTGACCAAGATGGACGACTACGCGCCGATTGTACGATACCTGTCATCTCAAAGACCGCATGATGCAAAAGTTACAGTACGCTGACGAAGACGTCTTGCAGATCCCCGACGCAGTCACCAACTACTACATGACCAAAGCCGGTCTTCCCCCTCCGCCGCAGACCGATCCCCGTCTCGCGCGCCTCCTCGCTCTCGCAACACAAAAGTTTATCGCCGACATCGCCGCCGACGCGTACCAATACAGCCGCATCCGCGCATCTAACAGCAACGCAAACAACCCCATGGGCAACCTCGGCGCCGCCGCCGGCTTTCCCATCCCTGGCCAGCCGACTGGTCCCGCAGGCGCCAAGGATCAAGGTCGCGGCGGGCCGCTGGGTATCCAGCGACCTGGTTACGGAGGTGGTGGGCAGGGAGGAAGCCAAAACCGGACGGTGTTGACGATGGAGGACCTCGGCATGGCCGTGGGCGAGTACGGGGTGAACGTCAAGCGGAGCGAGTTCTACCGATAATGGGGTTTCGTTTCGTCGGGGTTTTCTTCTGGAACTGGTGTATAAATATCACGGCGTTGGATGGTTTGCTTCGGCGTCTGGGGGCCCGGATCACGGCCGAGGGGTTTTATGCTTTCGACGGGCAAGTCACGTACGATGGAAAGAATGGCACAGTAGGCGCCTATCCATAAACATGATAGAGGGTCATCAACGGCACATGGCCTGGAATTTTATGCTACAGTGTATCGCTGGTATCTTGACAATGTTGTACAATCGTTGTCGTCTTTCTGTCTTCCTCCTCTCGCCAGGAACGCCCGAGTTCTGCTCAGCAGGCGCCCTCTCACAATCTGGACCAGATGAAGGGCTTTCTCGTCCTAAACATACGTCAGCGACTGCGACAAAAGTCCAGTGTAGGCGCCACTTACGGCGAGAATTCTCCCAGCTTGTGTCCCACCATCTCTTCCGTGATCGTCACATCCAGGTAGTGCCTGCCGTTGTAGACCTGGAACTTGAGGCCGACAAAGTTGGGTAGAATGGTGGCGGAACGGGCTTGTGTCCTGATGGGAGGGACCTTCTTGCCGGGCGCCGGTCGGACGATCGGGAGACTATTCGCAGCAAAGTCAGAATCGGGTGTCTCGATCGAGGGGTATCGTGAGAGGATGTCCTTACGGGACGATGTTTGGTCCTGGAAGGTAGATGTTAGCCAGCGAGTCCCGATTTGATGTTTGCGATCGGTTGCGACGACTGACCCTTCCAAACCGATCTCTTCAGAAGAAACCTCGTGGGCTGCATTTTGGCGGTTGATGACCCTAATTGGGATTGATAGTGCTACAGGTCGCGATTCAACGACGGCTCTGCTCATGCCGCGCGGGAAGAATTTCCGAGCTTCCAGAATTTGTCCGTGTCACGTGACTCATTGTTGCATCCCCGGCCAGGTCCTTGACACTGCAGTGCCGCGTCCCCGATTCCTGGGTGGACAAAGGACCCACTTCGATCTTTGCACCTGCGCGGTTCACAAATCACCATGCTCAAGCAGAACTTCGATCAAGCTAGTCGCATCATGAGTTCACCTGATGTCAAGTCCGTCCATACCTCTTTTGATGACTATTGGGGCCTGTATCTCAATGGGAAAGCTGGATGAGGACTGGCAAGTTTGTCTTCATCGTTTCAGACGGTGTCAAGCACAGAACTCAGTTAGGTTATTGTTTCCAACTCCAACAAACTGATGAAACGGCCGAGTCTAAGTCTTCACGTCATCCAAGGAACTCCCTGCTCGGCCCTGCAAGCCAAAGCCGCAAAGAGAATTCAAAGTGACAACTCGCCTTCGCGAGGATCTCGCAATGAACTCATTGCTGCATCTCCTCCCCGCCACATCGGTCAACCAACGTCATGCTTGATCAACAAACAGCAGCAACTCCGTACCTGCATCACGAGCCTTTACCGGCGTCCATATGGAATATGGAAGTCATTTATCCTGTAACCGTGCTAGCATCATCCTCCCGGCATCGCGGCTCAGTCTGGGCCTCTCTGTGCTCCCATGTTGATGATCAATGTGGGGAAAGTGGTCAAGTTGGCGATCCCTTAATTCCAGGACAATATACCACGCGGAGGGAGTTTCCCCGGCTACATGAAACGTCCCAACTTAATTCCCCCTTGGGACCAACATCAGTCCACGACTGAAGTGAAATACCTACGTTGGCGGCGAAGTCGGTCTGCCAACAGGTCTGCGACATATTGCTTCTTCATGCCGGTAGTTGATCTGTTCAAACCTGCTCAGCCGTCAGCTGTCACTGTCAAATGCTCCGTTGATGAAGGACAATTGGTTACGCAGACAAGCTGCATGTAATCTAACCCCGACGCAACTAGACTCAGCAGCCGCAATCCTCGGCATTCTCGGCATCAGTAACCACAAACCAGGAACGATGCAACGTGCAAAGGAGACCGCCCTAGGAAGTCCATGTCCCGAGATCTGCCCTTCCCTGCCGGACCTACCCCACACGGCACATCGCCCATGCCAAGCAAGCTTAGCTAGAGTGCCTCGCGAGCCACCTCTGATGAGGCCCTGTTGATTGCGTTCCTAAATTTCCTGGCAAATCGCATGTCTTTTCGGCTTTATACATGGGACGGAGCAAGGGACTCCGTCACGATGGGCCCTGGCAGCAATGTTCCCAGAGTTCAGACCACGCCCACCCCCTAAACTGTAAACGAGGGGACGATGGCCACGAGGTATAAAGCCCGTGGTGCCTCTTGGCTGATCTGGGGTGGTGGTCTTGGCTTTTTGAACCTCATCCGACCTTCTTACCTTCTTTTCTAGTCCGAACCCATTTTCATTCTTTCTTCGACATCATGAAGTTTACCAACTTGGCTCTGGGAGCCGCGTCCGTCGCATCGGTCCTGGCGGCCCCTGTCGACAGCGCCTCCAAGGAGAAGCGCGCCGGCAGGTTCACCTTCACCGGTGTCAACGAGTCCGGTGGCGAGTTTGGCCAGAACACTCTGCCTGGACAGCTCGGCAAGGAGTACACATGGCCCAACAAGACGGCCATTGACGTGAGTGGCCACGAACAGATAGAAGTTCGTGAGTTGACTGGATGCAGACCCTGAGATCAGCCGGCTTGAACACTTTCCGCATTGGAACCATGATGTGAGTATCTTAGTATCGTGCAGAAAAGAATACAGCCACTGACCGGGCCGCAGGGAGCGCATTATCCCCGACAAGCTGACTGGTACCATCAATGAGACCTACTTCTCGGGTCTCGAGGACGTAAGTGCTCGCAGATTTTGGTTAGCGAACATGCAGACTAACTTCAGCAAAGCTCGTCAAGGACGTCACCTCAAAGTGAGCACAACCTAGTTTTGACCGAATACACGAACCGAGACTGACAACAGAACAGGGGCTCCTACGCCGTCATCGACCCTCACAACTACGGCCGATACTACGGCAACATCATCACCAGCTCCGCCGACTTTGGTGCGTGGTGGAAGACTGTCGCGGCCCGCTTCAAGGACAACGACAAAGTGATTTTCGACACAAACAACGAATATCATGACATGGACAACACGCTTGTCAAGGACCTCAACCAGGCGGCCATTGACAACATTCGCGCTGCCGGTGCTACGAAGCAGTTCATCTGGATCGAGGGCAACTCTTACTCGGGTGCCTGGCACTGGGTAAGTGACGTTTCATTTGTCGAAACAGGAAAGGACATGTGCTGACCGGCTGTGGACAGATCGAGAGCGGCTCCGGTGACGCATTGAAGGACCTCAAGGACCCCGCCGACTCGACCGGCAAGCTTCTCTTCTACGAGATGCACCAGTACCTTGACACCGACGGCTCAGGCACTAACGAGGCGTGCGTCAGCAGCACCATCGGAGCTGAGCGTCTTGCCGTGGCGACCAAGTGGCTCAAGGACAACAAGAAGCAAGGTGTTCTCGGCGAGATCGGTGCCGGTTCCAACGAGCAGTGCCAGACCGCCGTCAAGGGCGCTCTCCAACACCTCTCGGACAACTCGGATGTCTGGAAGGGCACACTCTGTAAGTTACTCACCAAGTTTAAGGCCCTTCAAAAAGCTGACTTTGTGAAGGGTGGGCTGCCGGGCCTTGGTGGGCCGACTACATGTATTCCATGGAGCCTACGACGGGCAAGGCGTACGCCACATATCTCCCGATTCTCAAGAGCTTCGCTTAGGCCGGGCCGTGATATTCGGGAAAGGTGGAGACGAACACCGGATTCGCGGGATATATGGGTCCACTCACGTGCAGCATAAACCTTATCTGAGGATTATCTAAGCACAAGAGATATGCAAGCGGACAAGAACAATTTCACCGTGTAGATATTTTGTCAGAGGCCATGCAGTCTCGTGTACATATCTGGAATATGAAGACATGTTTGTCATTCAGGCTTGCTAGTTGTCTTCATTGCATCTCAAGCATGACTTTATCGGAAGTGCAGCCAACGTCAAAAAGCAGGTAATTGATTATGACCAAATCTCAGCTGTAATATGAGGCAGAGTGAAAGCTCTCTCAAACAGGCAGGTGGGTGGATATCCAGCAGGATTCTCCACGTCGCAATTAATGAACGTGTCCTCAATAGTCCGAAAGGTCACGCGGCTTACATTAGATTCTCTTGTTTGTTGGTTGTCGTCTTACCAACATCGCGGAGTTTGGATGGTGGCGTTGGGTCATCGGCCAGGCGGACGGTTCAAGCCACCAACAACACATGCAGGATGGCGACCTTCCATCTGTTTTAGTGTGCATGCCTTGGGGTCTTTACGGGAAAGGTGCATTGAGTTTGTGAAGCATTTAAGGAGAGGCAACCAACGTGCTGCGTAATAAGATGGTGCTTGAAGACGGAGATGAGGCTCACATACCCTGTCTTCCTTGAGTTTGGTGGCTGAGAAAAAGACTCCAGCAGAATGCTACAGAACCCCGACCGCCCATAGGAAAAAAAAACAAAACACGGCGGATGCCATGGATTTCGCAATTCGCCATCCCGCTGGACCCCGAACCCAAAGCCCAAGCCGCAAATCGGACCGCGCCAAAAACGAGACACTGACCACTGGAACCAAAGGAAAACTCCACTAAAGCAACCTCCCCACCTCCACCTAACCCAGCCGTTTCGACCACCTCACCCTTTCGCCGGTGCCACGCTACAAAAACTCGCCAACTTCACGTTCGCGCCATTCGCATCCTACCAGCCACCTCCCTCCCCCCCTTCCTTTAAACCATCAAATCCTCCGTCGCAACCCGAGGCCTCGGATTCTTGTCTCCTTCGTCAACCCCCTCGAGTCAATTGTTCGCAATACCGCCAAAATGGTTAGCCCTCAGATGTACGTCGTCGCAATCTCTGCCAGCGCAAACAGCACCATCGCGAGAAACCTCCCCAGAACCAACAGCTGACAATGCCACAGCACCAACCTGATCATCATGCTCGGCATGGTCCAGGTCTCGCGCAAGGTTCCCTTCGAAGACCCGAACGTCCTGAACATGTGCCGTGCCGGCTACATCGCCAGCAACATCCTGATCGCCATCCTGTACCTCTACGTCCAGGCCCAGATCAACAAGAAGAAGGGTTCGTAATCGCAGATACGGCCGACATGGAGGAGGCATACTGATATTGACAATCCCCTGCAGATCTCACCACCCTCAAATACGTTGAGCCCGCCCCCATGGGCTCCTCCGAGGAGGGCAAGCTCGTCACCACCACGATCCACGCCTACGACACGACCCAGCTCCGCCAGGCCTTCCGCTCCCAGGCCATGGGTATCGCCATGATGGCCTTCATGCACATCTACATGAAGTACACCAACCCCCTCCTCATCCAGTCCATCATCCCCCTCAAGTCCGCCTTCGAGAGCAACCTCGTCAAGATCCACGTCTTCGGCCAGCCCGCCTCCGGCGACCTCAAGCGCCCCTTCAAGGCCCCCGCCAGCTTCATGCAGGGCCTGCAGTCCGGCCCCGCCCAGAGCGACAAGAAGGCCGTCGAGGCTGCCGAGCGTGCCGGCCGTGGTGGTGCCAAGGAGGAGTAAACTGGAACTTCCGGCTACAGGCACATATAACCTGGCAGGGAGGGCTTTTGGAATACAGGAGGTTCGCGATGCACACACTTGTTTTTGTCTCGTGGTGGCGAGGCTTGGAATAGAGCCCCAAGGTCGGGGGGCACGGTGTAGATGATACGTTCCCAAGATACTGCACATTAATCGCAACATCCCGTTGACCTCGTCACCCAAGGCGTTTTGTTCCAAGTCGCTTAGGCAGCTATTCGCGGCCGCAGCTCCCGCCGGACAGCTCGGTCTGCGGAAGCCCGCCAGGCACGTGCGTTCGCGCGTCAAATGGTGACATAATCCACCCCGGATTCTTTGCCCCTCCACCCTTCACGCCTCCCATCTTCAACTTCTCGTCGCAATACCACCGTGACACACCACAACATCTCCAGATACCTTAGACAACGTCTCCAACCTCGCCAGTCTAAAATGGATCGCCCAAAGACACCTCCGCCGAAACCCAGGTCAACCGCGCCTGCCGGAACACCTCCAACACCGGAAGTGACTCGTCGCATTGTGCCCCGGCCCTCACCCGTCATTCGCGATCCCCAATGCTAACCCCGTCACCAGGAAGAGTCCCGCCTGAAAGCCAAAGCCCTCCGCGACCGCCGCGAAGCCGAGGCCCCGTCAGCCCCGATCCCAAAGACCTCCTCCGGCCTCATCGCAACAGACAATGTCCGCATCACCAAAGCCGGCGCATCATCCGGCGCAGGCACGAAACGCACATACTCGTCCATCTCGACCTCTGCCGACCAACCCTCCACGAACCGCGATGCCCGCGACACGGCCACCGCCCCGCGCCCCGCACGCAACTTTGCAAAGTTCGTCGACTACAACATGTCCGCCATGACGGACACGAAGGGCGGCTTCCTCACGGCCGAAGACGACCCGCACAACACCGCCCTCGTGCCCAAGGCCAAGCCCGGCGGGCCGCCCACCGAGGAAAAGCCCAAGGGCATGTCGAGTCAGGAGTGGGAGAGGCTGCAGCTCCTCAAGAAGCTCCGGAGGCAAAAGGCCGGCCCGTTCGAGCCGGGCCTGAGCGTGCTCGCCGACGACGCCACCCGCAAGAAGTGCCGCGAGTGCTCCTCTCTGGAGATCGACTGGGTCTGGGACGAGGTGTTTAACGTGCAGGTCTGCCATGCCTGCAAGGACTCGAACCCGGACAAGTACTCGCTCCTGACCAAGACGGAGTGCAGGGAGGACTACCTCCTGACGGACGAGGAGCTGAAGGACCCGGACCTGCTGCCGCACCTGTCCCGGCCAAACCCGCACAAGTCGCACTGGCACGACATGATGCTGTTCCTGCGCTTCCAGGTGGAGGAGTACGCGTTCAACACGAAATGGGGTTCCGCAGAGAAGCTCGACGCCGAGTTCGAGAAGCGCGAGGCCGACAAGAAACGGCGCAAGGAGGCCAAGTTCCGGGACAAGCTCAACGATCTGAAGAGGAAGACGCGGACGGAGGCGATCAGGCGACAGCAGGCCGCCGGTGCGGCGGGATCGGGACCGAGGAAGTTTGGCGACTCCGTCGGCGGAGGCAAACATGTCCATGACTGGGGACGGGCTGTTGAGAACGAGGATGGCATGACTGTGAAGAAATGCAAAGAGTGCGGGATGGAAGTCGAGGAGTTGGAATTTTAACTGCCTACCTACCTATCTTACAGTCAAGTTGCCTCGTAGCGTAATACCCAGTCAATCATCTTCTCATTTGAATTATGTACGACGAAACAATGGACATCAAAAGTCACACGACAGGCGCAGCGGAGGGGGTATCGACAAGTGTAGTGAACAATGCCCCGGTACATATTACAACAGGACGGATGGCACCCAGTCGCACCCATATCCTGTCCCCATCTGCTCCGACGCGCCAGCCCACTGCCGACCGCCAAAGCTCGTTTCCTCATGCCAAGCATCTGCAGCCATAAACACCCATTCCTCTCTGCCATGCGTCAGCCCGCCATCAGAAGTCCGTCCCAAGAGCATGCAACCCAAAGACAACGACGCCATTCAACGGACGCTATGCTGCTGTATATTTTGCTCTCTTCTTCTTCTTCTTCTTCAGATATGCCTCTCCTCTCCGTCTACCGCGCAAACACCTTGACAACGCCGTCACCTCCGCCGCTGACGACCCACTTGCCGTCCTGACTCCAGACCACCGAGCATACGCCCTCGCCACGCATGATGCGGTGGCTCGTAATCTCCTGCGTGCAGGATCGCTTCTCAAGACTCCAGAATCGCAAAGAGGCGTCGTGGCCCGCGCTGATGAGCTCACGGCCATCAGGACTGAGGGAAAGGCTCGAAATCGATGCGGGGTGCGCGAGCATGTTGTATGTACATTGTCCTGTGATAATGAGCCATGATTCACAAAAGGGGAAGTCCTCAACTTACCGCTGTTGGCATCGAAGAATCGCACGAACCGATCCTCGTGTCCAGAGATGATGACGCCCTCAACGCCTGATCCTGCCATCGACCTGCCACCACCAGTAGGTCCACCACCAGCGCCAGCGTCCTCTTCAGACATGCCGCTTTGGGGTTGCTCCAAGCCCACGGTTGTCGCCACAACAGCATTGACGCTGGTATTGGGGGTTCCGTCGTAGGTTTCCAAGCTGTCCATGGTGCCCGTTTGCTCGCCGGTTCTGGTGTCGTAGACAAGGATGGCAGCGTCAGAGTAGGAAACCACAAAAGACTCTCCATTGGCGCCAAGGGGTGTGATGCAGGTAGGGCTTGCCGTAGATCCATCAGCCCTTCTGATGTTGTGCACAAGAGTATGATTGAATGGAGAGTTGGATGCCATGTTGGGCTGCGGGGTGCTCGAGAAAGCGCTGCCCGAACTCATAGAATTGCCACGAACACGGCCTCTGCTCCCCGTCGGACCAGCTCTGTTCGTACCTGGCTGAGGACTAGTCAACTGAGGCGGCGCGCTGACAGCCCAAAGACGGACGGTTGCGTCGGCACCTCCAGAGACGAGCATGATGCGATCAGGACCGCCGTACTGGTTGGTCTGCCCAAAGACCGATCCCAGCGTCGTTGGCAATACACACAACGCCCAAACAGCGTCGGTGTGGCCTTCGAGAGTGGCCTTGGGATCTACCCTGCCACGCTCCCAAACTCTAATGGAAGCATCTTGGCCTCCAGAGAAGATCCAGCCGTCACCTTGAGCACGTCCGCCAGTAGAGAAGTTTGGAGATGGCGACCAAGAAGTCAGGCAGAGAACCGCGCCAGTGTGACCGCGATGAGAGAAGTTAGCAGTCACGTCAAGATCCGACGCAGCATTTGTCTGCCCGTGACTGTCGACACGGGGGATATGGAAACGCTTGATCATGCCGTCATCTCCCGCAGTGCAGATCTCTGGCTCTCCTGGGCTGCCGCCACCAGAGAAGATGACGGTTCGCACAGTATCCAAATGACCACGCAGCCCGAACCGCAACTTGAAGTTTCCAGTCTCCGCCTTTTGAGCGGCAGCGTTCAACGACAATTCATGTTCAGCGCTACGCCTCCTCGACATTGAGCTTTTGCGGCGATGGGAGGCCGGCCCGCGGTTGGGGGACTTGGGAAGGTTGTCGGCGGTAGGAAAGGCATCGGTATCGGGGCGGTTGCTGGACTGCTGAAGAGGTTGCGAAGAGTTGGACTCGGGGAATGCGCCCTCGGGGAACTCCCATCCGTCAGTCTCGGGCGCGGGCCGATTGAGCTGAGGCTCTTCCGCGGGCTCAACACTGCTGACCGACTCGACGGCATGGCTGGGCCGCTGCTGCATGTTGTCGTCCAGCATACGCCCGGTCACGGACATAGGCTGCGGCCACTCGTTACCAGCAGCATACATGACGGGGGGTGCAGGTTCGGGGTTAGGAGGCGGCATCTGTTGCAGCTGTTGCTCGGCTGGCCTCATGGGTAGACTTTGGGGCTGACTTCGTTGCATAGGGGGTGCGTGATTCGGAGCAGGAGGCGGGCGGTTGGCTTCTCGGACATGGTTTTGCGGCACGAGCGACGAGGATGCGAAGGAGAATGGCGGCTCCTGGAAAGGCTTGCCGCCCGGCACGCCGAAAGGCTCGCCCTCGCGCAAGTCTTCCAAAATCGGGAGCGGAGGTGATTCGCGGGGAGGCAGAGGGTTGGCTGGCGTGATCATCAGGTAGGTGAATTCGGCCTGGCACTGATCCAGGAATGACTTGAGGTCGGCACGCTGCGACTCGTCGTCGCCCTTCTCGATGTCGATCTCGTTGCCGTCGGTATCAGTGGGCTTCTTGGTCGAGGCTGCACGCAGCTGTCAGTATCTCTATTGCCTTCACGAAGCATGGTTGACTCACATCTGAGCTTCTCCTGAATCTGGGCGGCGCGGTCCTTCTCGGCCCTCGCAGCCTCTTCGGCCTTGGATCCTCCCTTGAGCTGCACCGACTGATCCTTAACCTTCTTCTCGAGGATGGTGACATATTTCTTCAAGGCCTTTTGCGTGGCATCCGACCGCCTCGCCTGGCCCTCGAGGGCAGCTATCCTCGCCTTCATTTCCTGGCGCTCAATCTCCCACGCATTCCTGTCGCGTTCGTGACGGTGCCATTCGGTTTGGAGGAATCGCATGACGCCTGTCGGTTGCCATGATCAGCAAAACGGTCGTCGTACCTCTAGACACACGACGGAAGACCTACCCTGTAGCGTATACTCGGTCGCATTAGGCTGACCAGAGCCGTTGCCCTGCATGACGCCGCCCATCTCGTTCCCTCCAGGCCCGCCCATGCCGTTTCCTACGTTCGTCCCCATACCCGAGACCACCTGCCAGCTCATACGCGCGCAAGGGGAACGTGTCCCCGGCTAGCAGCTCAGCACTGCTGGCAGAGGTATCCGTGGGGAGGGAAGAAAGGTCGGTGACGGGTGACGATGGAGCTCGGTCGAGGTTCGCTGTCTCTCCTTGGCTGTTCCGCGGTTGCGGCTGCGCTTTTGATCGGAGAAAAAGCAATACGGTGTCTTTTTCTATGTCATTTGCCGAGGTGATGAGAACCAGCGGCGACTCGTCGTGATGTTGGCGCAGCCAAAGATGGCTGTCGTGGGCGTCGTCTCGGCGTGTCGTCGTAGTCGAGTTCGTCAATTCGAGAACCCCCCAAACCTGGAAGACAGACGGGAAGTGGTGTTCGGAGCTGTGGCACCCCCTGGTCAATTGGGAGCTTTCCACCGTCGCGTTGCCCGGTATCAAAGTACCTTACTTGGTACCACACTGAACACTCTGCTGGACGCAATTGGCCCAGTGCTGTCGGAGTCGGGGGTTCCTAGGGGTTCGACGTCGTGGTATCGCAGCTGTCCTCACTTCGAATCAAACGAGGAAAACCACGGGAAAGGAGGTGTCGTACGAGGAAAGAAGCTCCGCGGTGATGGGTGGCCGCAGAGATTTCGTCGACAAGTCGCGTTGGTGGCTTTTTTGGCAGAGACAAGAGGCAGGGCTGAGGTGGTCACTTCCCTGGCCTGCCAGTCTGCGTCAATCGATAGGTAGGTACCTTAGGTAGCCCGGTAAAATCCCCAGGAGCACACGCTGTTGGTGTGCTGTACACAGCACCTGTCCAGTCCAGTGTTTGTGTGACTGACTGAGCTCCTTGCCGCCAACCTCTGGATTTCAGCCAATCACATACCAACAGCACCAGATAAGGCCATAAGGCATCAATTCCAGCAAGGTTCCGTGTTCTCTTCAGGGGCACAGGCCAGATGTCTGCAGATTATGTAAGAATAAGCTTATCTCTTATCGTGGATTAATGAAATAAGACACTCTCTTTTATGAAGACATTGTGCTCATGGGCAGCCGAGTAACACGGGAATCGTCAGCACGGTTAAAGAATCGGAAATTCGAGACAGCCACACCATCAACGTCACAATCAGCCTCAGCCCTTGATCATATCAACTGAGATCATTCCTATCTAAGACGACCACCCCCCTGAATGGAACATCCAAACCCAAGAATAGCTCTGGGCTGGTGTCCAAACATACTCCCTAATCTACACCCAAGCCGTTCGAAGGCCCTCATTACAACTAAGGAAAGAAGAGAAAAGAAAAAGGAAAGAGAAAATTGGACTTTTATCCACCCGCCAGAGATCGATCAAGGCCCAAAGCTACTCCATTCGCATGCCCGTAACACGCCTCCCAACGAAACGAAACGCAACGCGACGAACCCCATTCTCCAAAGCCAAGGAAACGCGATATGTGCAGTGTCTGCCGACTGGTATCATGCCCTCTGCAGCTCATCCTCTCATCCGTAGCCGTCCGTATCTTCTCAACATGCCGACCGCGCGTAACAGCGAAGCCATCCTCCAGTGTATGATGTCGAAATGTCCTATGTACTTGATATCGTCATGTCGTCAAAAAGCTCGGTGCAAGAAATTTTGTTTTTCCGTGGTCCGTCGCTTAAGCGTACTGGGGCTCGTCCTGGCAGGCATCGATGACGCGCTTGGCGTTCATGATGATCTGCGACAGGTTCTTGAGAACCGGGTCGTTGCCCGCCGAGCTGCTGATGCGGACGAAGAGTCCCTCGACACGAGCCACCAGCATACCCATAATCTTTGGCGTAACTGCGCGAGCATCCTCATCCTGGAGAAGTGTCAGTATTCGTGAATAGTGGAAGGCAGATGAATGACGTCGAGACTTACCATGTTGCCCAGAGAGACCTGCAGGCTGTGGACGACCATTTCAAGCCAAGCAATTCGCTCACGAGTGTAAGACTCCAGGTTCAAGCTGACGGTCGCGGTCA
The DNA here is from genome assembly GCF_011947395.1 of Colletotrichum karsti. NCBI lineage: Eukaryota > Fungi > Ascomycota > Sordariomycetes > Glomerellales > Glomerellaceae > Colletotrichum > Colletotrichum karsti. Next base: position 108,733 of record NW_024065926.1, read on the forward strand.
CCGTCAAGAGAACCAGATGAGGCAGGTTACGAACGAACTCAGGGCTGTACTTCGACATGTACTTCTCAAACACCTCTTGCTCACGGCCAGACTGCATCCATCGGACGACAGCCTCTTCGGCCCTACCCTCCTTCATGGATTGGTTGATGACAGCAATACGAGACTGGAGATCGGCGTCCATCTCCTGGTTTTTCGCGACGGTCAAAGCCTGGGAGTGGCCGTAGCCCATGGAGTGATGAGAGGCGCGGTCGGGACTCTGAACGTTGCTGTAGACGTGGCTCTGCGTCGTGCTAGGGACCTGGCTGACAACTGAGGGGGCGTTGTAGGAAGGCGCCGCGTGGTGATGCGGCACCTGAGGCTGCTGTTGCTGTTGCTGCTGCTGCTGAGCCTGGACACGAATCATTTGCTGCTGAGAAACCATGTGCTGTTGAAGCTTGACAAACTCGTTCTGGTACTGCTCCTGGGTAGCCGCCATGCTGGAGACTGTGCCCATGAGCTGAGTGACGACGTTGGTCAGCTGGTCAATCTTCTTGGTCTCGGCGAGACGCTGAGCGTTGATGGCCTCCATCTCGGTGCGGTGCTGTTTCTGCAGTTCGCCGGCGACGCGCTGGCAAGCCTGAACCGCCATGTTGGTGAAGGAAGGACCTAGACGCGCGGTCAAGGTGTTAACGACCTCCTGCTGAACACTGGCCGCGACGTTCGAACCAACTCTGTCAGAGATGGCCTTCACAAATTCGCCGTTCTGCAGCGCGTGCTGAGTCGCGGAAGGAAGGGCCTTGTGAATCTCCTTCTGAACAGAGTGGGAAACCTGGGCGTTCATGCTCTTGGAGAACTGGTCAGACACCGCCTTCGAAGCCACATCGGAAATGGCGGGAATGACGGCGTTGCTGAACTGCTCGTTGATGAGCGCGTGGAGCACCTTCTGGGTGTTCTCGTTGAGGACGTCAGACACCATGTTAAGGAGCTGACCCTGGCGCTCGGTGAAGTCGGCCTCGCGGGCGCGCAGACCATCGTCGATGCGGCTGTGAAGCGTCTTGAAGGATGAGTTGAGGAGGCCGTTGAAGCTGTTCTGCAGGCGTGACTCCATGCTGCTGATCGCGGTCTCGACGGACTCCTGGGTGATGGTGTTGGAAGATTGTTGCTGTTGCTTGTCTTTGCCGTTGGAAGGACCAGCACGAGGAGATCCGTTGGACTGGGGATCGGTGGCAGCAGCGGCGGCAGCGGCGGCGGCGGCGGCAGCTGCCTTCTTCTTTCGGCTCTTGCGTTCCTGCTTCTCTTCCTTTACGGGAGGGGCAGGAGCCGGTGTGTCGTCCTCCTTCGCTTCAGCCTTGATAATCTTGACCGGAGTCACGGATTCGGGGCCGCGACGAGGAGTGTTATCGTCTTGGGAAGGAGTGGTCTGGAGGAGAGACTCCTTAGCGATGTTGCGAGCCGATGGGTGTCCCACGTCGTTGTTCTGGTGGGCAGGCTCGGCAGGCTGAGCGGCAGGCGGCTTGAGTTTGGAGATGGTAACGACGCCAGCTTCGACGGCATCGACAGGAGCCAAGACCTTGTTGTCCTTTGACCAGCCAAGCTCAGCCTGCTTGATCAAGAGGCAGGCGACACCCTTGGAGTGCATCGCATAGAGCTCGAAGAGAGTCGGCTCGTCAGTCTCCTGGCTCATGGCAGGGCTGGAGAGGATGTCGAGGCTGCGGAGGATTCCACGGTTCGCGAACGAGTACTCGCGCACGCCGCTGATAACGGCGGTCGAGTCTGGCTGCGGGATGGATGTGTCCTGAGCGACCAGGCGCTGGATGTACTCAACCTGCGACACGCTCTTGAGGTTGTACTTAGGAGCCGAAAGATGCGCGAAGTAGATCGAGTTGCGGGTCGGGTGGCCGATGACGAGCATGCCAGTCGGAGGGTGGTACATGACGCTGCAGACAGCGTCAGACTCTTTGCTGTGCGGCAGGTTGAACTCCTGGACCGGCTTGCCGAGGGCAAGATCCCAAAGCTGCAGGGTGTGGTTCTGCTTCATGCCGATAATCATGTAGCGCAGGGCGCAGCGCTTCTGGTACGGGCGGAGCTTATCAACCAGGAGAACAGAGGTGGGCCAGGCCTTCTCACCCTCGGGAGTGCTGGTGAGAGTCATAAGAGGCTCCTTGATCTCAAGAGAGGTGTGCGCCGGCATGGGCCAGCGCGGGTCGCTGCCCTCCTGGGCGGCAGTGAGATCCCGGACATCCCAGAACTTGACACGGCCAGACTTGTCAAGAGACACTATCACGCTGTCATCCTGACTGAAGGTGAAGTCTTTACCGGCCTTACCAGTATTGATCTTCAACGAACACTGCTTGGCCAGCTTCTCGGTGTCAACAACACGGTCGTGACCGGGCTTGAAGAGGTTGTTCTGCATGATGTAGGTGGGCCAGACGATGTTGATCGACTTGCCACGGCCGACAGCAAAGAACTCGGGGTGAATAGTCGACGTCCGGGCGCGGGTCTTGAGGACACCACCGGGGGCATCGCCACCTTCGTGGGAAGCCATAGGAGGCAGAGCAAAACCGTACTGCTCAGGGTGGGCGTCCTCGATGTGGTCCTTCTCGCCGCTCTTGATCTGGACCCAGTAGACCGTGCCGCTGATGCCGGTGCCGATGATGGCCTCGCGATGGATGCCGGTATGGTCGGCGGGGGTGACGGACATGGCAACGTTGAAGATGCGGTCCTTGGTGTCAGTGAAGATCTTGGCGTCCTTGCCGTCATCCTGTCGAATGACACGAAGACCACCAGCCTTGGACATACCGTAGGCCATGTAGTTCTCGGTCGCAGTGTAAAGGTTGCGGTCGATCTGATCAAACTCCTTCTTGAGTCGCGCAATATCCATGATGGCATCATCACGGAATTGGGGGCGGGGGTCGGTGGCTCCATCCTGCAGACCGATTGAGATCCAAGGCTTCATGGGGAAGTTGAAGACCTTGACGGGCGAAGGAGTTTCCTCTTCAATCACCACGATCTCGTCCTGGTCGGCGCTCTCCCAGCTGTCGGCGACGGCGTGTGCGGCAGCTTCCTCGACGATCTCGCGAACCTCCTCCGCCACCTCGGCAGAGACGACCCGCTCGAGGAGGTCCCTGTTCTCCTCGCGGTCAAGCTCCTTCTTGATGGCCTGGGCGGCGTGGTGGGCGCTCGCCTCGAACTCTTTCTCGGTCCGGGCGGTGTCCATGTCTTCGAGATCCTGCAGGTACTCCGGCCGCGACTGCTCTTCCTCAGCGCGAGCCAGAGCCTGTTGGGCCTCGAGGTCCGCCTGCTCGGCAATGTCGTGGATGGCCTCCGAGACCGTCTCCTTGTTCTTGTCCGCGGCGGGTATGCTCGCAAACGAGGCAGTTGAGCCAGGCGTAGGGTTAGCAAGCTTGTCGGCAGGGGAAGAACCGTGTCCAATGCTGTGGCGGACACGCTCGGGGGAGGCGAGAGGGCTGCGCTCGCTGTTGATGCGCTTGCTTTCGCTTCCGTGATGGGAGCTCGGGGAATCGTGGGTCTTTTTCAGGATCTGGAAAGCCGGGCCGGCAGGTGACTGGCCAGCAGACTGAGGTGGGGCGATACCCGAGATGGAACCAGACTTGGGTGTGCGGTTCTGTGGCGACGCGATCTGAGGCTCCTCGAAGCTGTTGTTGGCCTTGTTGTAGCCGTATTGCTGCTGGTGCTGCGGGTGAGCAGGCTGCAGGTTGGAGTCCTGGGTCGAAGGGAACGAGTAGGTCCCGTAATTGCCACTTGATTGAGCGTAGCTGTTGGGATCATACTCGAAGGAGTTCGAGGACATGTGCGACAGGTTGGAGGGAGCTTGACCGGCCTCGGCGAGGACTCTCCCAAGGATGTTCTCGCCGGGCTGGGGGGCGGGACTGAGCAAGCTAGAGCGAGCCGACTCGGTCAGGAGCATGTCGTTCTGGCTAGGCTTCGGGCGGTTCAGCAGATTCAGCAGGTATGCGCGAGTGTCGTCGGGAGGCGAAGACGCGCCAAAGTTTGCGAAGGAGCCGTTCTGGGATGGCTCCGGTCTCGACTCATCGCCGTCGTGTGCTCCTTTCATCAGAGCGGCGAGCAGACCGGTGGGATCGGCGGGAGCGCGGGCGGGAGCGACGATTTGTGTCGGGATGGACGAAGGCATCGTCTGCTGGTGCTGAGACTGATGCAGTTGCGGCTGCTGGTGGTGCTGCTGGGGCGACTGCTGATAGTCCTGCTGGTGCTGAAGATGCTGCTGCTGCTGGGATTGCTGAGAAGACTGCGAATGATGGTGTTGATGCTGCTGATAGCTGGCGGGTTCCTGGTGAGCTTGGGGTTGAGATTGAGGTTGCGACTGCGCCTGTGAAGCTTGGCCGCCAGCACCGCTAAACTTGAGCAGATTCAACAGATTGGTGGTGCGATCGCCGTTTGAAGGCACGCTGCCACCGGGAGGTGTCGGCGCCGCAGGCAAAGGAGACACCATGATGGCACCGGTGGGGAGGGTGTTTCGACGGGGGAAACGAGGGACAATTGGCAAGGAGACCCTTCCGTCGTGACACGAATTGATGGTGGTTTGAAGAGAGAGAAGAGATAAAAAGAGGACTGAAGGGCAAAAAACGGACGGTGTTGAAAATAATTTTGGGACGGAAAGTACGACTTTGGGAGGCTGGAATCTCAGCCCAACCCAACACAACCCTGTAGCGCCAGCGAAGGTGCAGGGGGGTGACGTGGTTGAAAGATGCGGAAGGAAGGAAGGGCCGACCGACGTCCAATTGCTGCTCTTGCTGCTGTTGCTGTTGCTGAAGCTGCGGGAGAGCTGTTGAGGTGAGGTCCAACCTTAGGTGATAGGTACCTTGGTGAAAGGTCCGCGACCTGCCGTTGCCACTGACCACTGAGCTTAGGGCAGCTTTGAGCGTGCAAGAACGAGCCCGTTCAGTGGGTTGGTGCAGCACTGGTGCGGGTTAAGGTGCAGCTGCGCGCAGGAGGTTCCTGGACCAGCGCTGAAGCTTTGGGGGAGGTCTTTCCTTTCCATCGAATGGCTACGATTAATTCATCAATCTCATTGGCCCAGAACCAATTCTCTCCGTGTTGGTTGGCCAGGGGCATTTCATAGAGTGGATCCGGCCATCTGGGCCGTGCTCTCTGAGAAGCCCCCACCTCAAGTTTTCTGCATGCAGAATTAAATTGGAATTCCTGACGTAAGCAAGTTCCGGCTCACAAGGGGAAAGCAGCCAGCGTACGGATACCTGCCTTACCATCCTCACCTCTGCCTTGCCTTACATTCCACTTGTGCTTGTGTTGACGTCGAAGCAACCCGGCTTGCTGTTTCGAGCACGACCAAGATCTCCGTTCGCGATCGGTTCGCTCCAAGGCTTCCCGGGAATTCAACCAGCCTCGTCCACCCACGAGAGTGTGCTCCCAGAGCCCGCCGAACCCGCGACGCTCCGGCCGCCGCCCTGCGAAACTACGAAACCCGGCACGGGGCTTGGGCGCACAACTCCTCGGCGCTTTCGATCGTGAACTCTGGTGGTGGAATCTCGCGCGATCACGCCTCCGCTCTCGTCGTGCAAGCAGGCGCCTACTGCCCTTGAGAATAGCAGCCCGAACCATCCTTTCAGGGACCACATTCCAGCCTCACCTACTTCACCAGCATCCCCACCGCCGCCATGTTCTGCCTTCGGAGGTACGTCAAGAAATCCCCCTCAAGACTGTTCAAGACTATATGAACTCTTCGCTTACACCACAAACAGCTGGCTCCCCCTCCTCTTCATCCCGACCAACGCCTCTCCCGCCTTCATCTTCCTCTTCTTCATCTGCACCTACTTCCTCAACCGACCCTGCGTCTACTGCAGCTTCCTGCTCCTCATCCTCTTCCTGACCTCGTGTAATTGGTCCGACCGCTGCTTCTTCGACTTTAGCAGCAATTGGTTCCAACCGCGCTCGCCGACGTCTCTGGGCTCCCCGTCCCCGATACCCGAAATCGACCCGAACGCGACCTTCAACGCCACCGTGGTCGAGGTCATCAACACGACCGCCAGCGCCCTGGCCGGGGCCGCTGCCGAAGAACTCGCGAGGCAGAGGCAGGAATGGACCGGTCTGGGTATTGAGTGGCTGCGCAGCCTGTTAGGACGGAGGGAATGGAGAGTCGAGTGCTTGGATATCAACATCCGGTTGTGATTATGGATAAAGAGGGAGGGAGGGTTGATGATTATGAATGATGACAAGGCTCGCGTTTGCTCATCGTGCTGCGGCCATAGCTGGAGATGGCACAATCAATACGCGATTCCGGGCAGGCTTGGCTTCAGGTGCATACGATGGCGTTGTTAGGGCGCGCGTTATGAGGGTCAGTGGATAGATCCGGCTGTATGTTTGTTGGGCGGCATTTCTCGCAGCAAAAAGAGCTATCACGATGAAATCCTCAGTGCGTTAGCTGTACAACTGTGAGGAGTTTGACCGATTGGTAACGTGTCAGGTAACCTTCCCCTCACTAAGGTAGCCTGTCATAACATTGTCATCGGACTGGTAGAAGGGCAGCAGTACATGGTGTGTAGTAGCTTTCCCGGCAGGATATTCGACAGTAGCTACAAATTGATCGAGGGTCTGCCGTGTATTGCGCGGAGAAAGCTCAAGTAACAACTTACCTACATTGGCCCTGCTGCTTACATTGGAAACAATAAAGGCTTCTTATGATCGAATCATGCTTGGGAATGGCTGTGCTTGGTATGCTCCGAAAAGGACCGTCATCGTCATCTTCTCGCAGTAAATCACGAGGTTGACTAACTTTGTAATATGACGTGTCGAGGCTTATTTTCTTTGAGTAATTGATAACACGGCTTTCTCATACCTCAACTTTGACTTTAAGCATCTATACAAAGTTGAAATCCGGGGTGAAATGTCCTGCTAGGTCCACTATGCTGCCGTTGTCCCGAGGGACTTGGAATCTAGAGACATGCAAAGAAAACAACCTTCTGGAGACAGTCGTTTGCGTCTCCATTCACGTGGGTTGTGCCGATATGCCGTACACTACTTGCCCGCCGGCTGGATCCAGCATCTTTAACGACACCGATGACGAGGCTAGAGGCTCAGTCAACCGGCAGTCAATTAGAGTTCATCATGTTGCCGGGACGGGAAACCTGGACCGCAAAGTCGGCCGGCCGTCGCTGCCAAGCGCGGTACAGCTTGGTGCGGGAGTGTCGCATGAGGCACCGGGTAAGAACCGTAGCGGCGGGGCGGAATTGGAGGGTCCCCGGGTGCGGAACGGGGGCAGTGCTGTCTGCGACTGTGCCCGAATCCCGGAACACCATCCCAGCCAGCCCTGCCCACATTACGGCACATTGCACACGTACGAAGTAACGACACAGCACCGGGCAATTACCATCGATGAGTACAGAGTGGCGCAGATGCTTTCGGGTTGTGGCGCCACAGGACCCGTCTGCAGTGCGCGTATGACAGCGCCCTGTCCTACGGCGCCCGTAAGCCTGTGATTTCACGCCGTGATTCGCGTACGGATAGTGTACAGAAATGGGGCTCGCGGCTTGCCCAACAACAACAAAAGAACTGTTTTTAGCATTTCGTGCCCGGTGGGGCTTGTCCGAAGCTGGTGAGACGCAAAGCCGAGGAATGATGAAGAGGCAACACGGCGGCTCTGCTTCCCTCCCGGACGGTGGCCGGAGCCAAAGATAGCAAGCAGCATTCTTGGCAGCGAAATGAGTGCATCTCGAAGGATTCCGAATGTTGATTGAGACATTCCACTCTACGCCCGACGGTTGTGCATTCGCATCAGGCGTTCGTTATTGCTGTATCCGAGTATCAAGATCGATGCGCGACGTGAGCCGGGACACCGGCACTGAGCCAAGATCGATGCTTATCCCCAATTCCCCAGCCGCCAACCACTCAGTTTCCCCAGCCTTTGCTTGCGAAAGGAAGGCCAACACGCGACATGTCGATCATGCCGTTTTGTGGTGCAATGAGGGGTGCCCAGATTGCCTAGGGTGCCCAGCAGGCTGCAGCTTTGAGTTGTCTGTCGTTACTAGTAAGTGTTCGTACTTCTATCCGTGTTGTGTGCTGCTGCCGCTTCGGTGCCGAGATGCAGCCACCAGCGGGATCTTCCAGGATGCGGACATTGAATGGCTTTTGCTTCCTTGCCTGCCGTCTTGCTCAGTGTTTTCTCGCGATGTTTCTAGACATGGAATTCCGAGTTGCGGCTAGTTTGCAATAGCGGTGCCGACTTCCAGGAATTGCGCGGCAGTGACGAGTCCCCCAATGTTGACAGGAGGGCCTGAAACCCAATGCGTCTGCTGCTAACCGCCAGAGATGCCATGTTGCCGTGAGACTACCGAGCCGCTGGGACAGCTGGAGTAGCGTTCACGGAGGCGGCAGCTCCTAGCCTTCGAGCCCCTCAGGACGCAGTAGAGCAGCCGTAAGGATAAGCGGCACACTCGTAGCCTTCACAGGCTTCGACTGTCAACTTTGAGGGAGCGCTACTCCGGAGGCGGACGATGGATCATGGACGGGCGGAGCGGAAGCCCTGCGTAGCGGCCAAGTTGCGCCACGCCCCCCTCGGTGGAAAGTCAATCTGAGTCGGGTTATGCATCAAAAAGAGTGACAATGGGCAGACAGGCAGAAAATACAGAGTAAAAACTGACCCGAACAAGTGAACATCGGACGTGCCCCGACTTTGGGCCAGACAGCCGTTGTCCGAAAGAGGGATAAGGGGTGCAGGGGCTAAGGGAGCAGGGCCACGCGTCACTGTGGGACATTTCCCATGTTGCACGGCCAATGGAACCAGAAGGCGGCTGACGCTGGGGATAAGCTCCGCCGGAGTTTTGGGTTTTCTGGCCATCTCATTCCCAATCCCGTTCCAGACTGCCATGAGCCTTGAGGTCGTTATCTGGCGATGCGCATCCGTACGTAACCGCGGTATGGGGTGTTGACCCTGAGGGTGGATGTTGAAAACAGGTCGGGGTAGGTAGGGGACGGTGGTGTTCTGGCTCCAACTTGGGACGATTCGATCGTGTGGTGTCGTTCGTCAGCGGCCACCTCCTGTCTCGGGCATCCATCTTCTGATGTCGCAGAGCCGCTGATCACGGTAGAAGGGTGGTCCCTGGCCGTTCGGGCTGCTGTTTCTCTTTCCGAGGCTCTCGGTATGGGACGAAAATTCGCGATACGGGAAACGGCTGACGAAGAGAGCAATGCAAAATGACGACCTGGGTGACATGCAGCCCGTATTCAGGTCAGACGGTGGTTATGGAAGGCCGGTCCAGCTTGACGAGAAAAAGCAGCCCCCAACAGCCCAAGCAGCGGAACGGAATTCGCAAATGGCTGCTTCGCGATACGATTCTCGCTTCCCGCCCGACCTCAAGAAGCGATGCCGAGGGAGGCCAAGATGAGGCCCCGGCGCAGGGCCTCGGATCATTGGTCCGGAGGCGCAATGGCTGAGGTTCTGAAGGCCAGCGCCAAACGTGCCAAGCGGGCGGATTGGTTTCCAAGAGCGGCCCAATTTCTGGGAAATGGCGCTGGAAGAACGGCACGGCAGGCTCAGCTCGTTGACCGTTGTGTTTTGTTCGTTTGGCAGTCAGCCTGGCGTCGCGGTTGTCGGTATCAGGCAAATGCAGATATGCAGTTCTTGAAGTTGACCATCGGGTAAAAACATGCATCCTGGGAGCCATGGATGATGGTTGGAAAGGAGATGACGGACACGCGACAGTCGACTGCCCTGTTCTCATTCGTCCGTCCGGCGAAATGCGCCCGTCATCGATATTCTGGTCGCCGTGAATTGTGTTGATTAAGCCCAGATTTGGCCCGCGGTGGGTGGCAGGGTTCTCTGGCTTCCGATGGAGAAAATGTCAAAGGAGGTTCCATTGTGACGTTGCTGGCAGGTGGTCGCCTTCCAATTTCGATACCGGTCCAGGGTCGGGTGCACCGCTAAGTCCGGACGGAACGCTGTGCTGCATGGATCTCGGTAGATGCATATGCACTCCATCCGTCATCCCATGAAAAGCCATCTGAAGAGTCTTACTGCGGCTGACAGAGACTTTCCACGACGCGGCTGATATCCGATGGTCGAGACAGGACGACACCTCTTCTGGCTCAGACCATAGGGGCTAATTAGAAGCAACTGCGGCACGAAGAACGACTGACATGGTCGTGAGCGCCTCTTCCAAAGATTAGGAGGGAAAACTTGCTTCTCTGTATAGGTGGATTGGATACGTGCAAGACACATCGTTAGGTAGGTATCCGTGGTGTTAGCGGAGCCCCCGTTATGCTGCCAAGACCGCTACGCCTAGCGGGTTATGCGGTGACTGGGGCCAAGAAACACCAAGGAACACCAAGGAAAGAGAGCACACGACAGCCTCCGGGACGGTGACACCCTCCCCCCTGACCACAGGATAAGGGATGGACGTTCAGTGGACGGGATCCAGGAAGTGTGCAACGGAGCAACCCTGCGACCTCACGCGATCAACTTTGCAGTGAGTTGCGTGAGAAATACTCAGTACGAGTAGGATTCAATGAATTGATGGAATAGTCCGAAGTGCTGAGCCACTGGAAAGTAGGAATATCAAAATCTTTCTTGCCCCATCCATGTCCCGCCCCTGTTTCCATTTTCCCACTCTCAACTCCTCTCCCCGCCCGTCCTTCCCGGACCACACAACCGTGAACTGTTGACGCGACTAGGCCAGCCCCGAGCTTCTTTTTTGGTCGTCTTTTTTTAATTAACTCTATGTACCGTAACCGGATGTTTATCCACCTGCTGCTGGAGACTCGTCACCAAAACCGTCCCAGGCGCGGGCTATCACTGGCTCCCGTGCGCCGCTTCGAGGCCGGGCCTCCAGTCCATGACTAGGACCTCCTTTTTACGCGGGATTACGTATGCCACTCATCGTGGCACATCCGCGCAGACGCACTCCGTCTTCTCTTTCAAGCCAAGGAATGTGGGAGGACTGAGGTGAGGTGAGGAGAGTGACTGAAGGGTATCCATATGTCGGGGCGGTGATGGTGGTACGTAGGCATGAGTACGTACCACGCTTTATCTGGCGGCTGGAAAGACCCTGCCATGTCTTGTAAGTCTTGTTCGGTCTGATGTTGTTGTTGTCCGATGTCTTGTCGACCAATTTTTTTTTTATTTTTTTTTAGCTGCATTATTGTTTCTGCCAGTCTTTGTGTGCGCCTTTTGATTCTTCAGAGGCATCCCGTATCTCGTCCCTTGTCATGCCCCGAAATATGCAAAAAATAAAAAGAAGGAACTCTCGGAAAGAATGGAGCAGAAAAACGATGGCCCAGATCTTGGCAAGGCAAACAGGGTCACAATAACTAAGAAGGCGGGACTCGGGAAGGGGAACGGTGGACGCTAAAGGATACGGCTACACTTACCGTACACGCCCTCCACGCCTCCCGTCACCATCACAGCCCAACAACACCTCCCACAAACCGCCCTTTCTCTCTGGAGACACACCTCTCCCAGTGTCCACGAATCCTCCCCTCCCCACACCGTCCATGGTCCATGGCGTGGCACACGACTTTCACTCATTCCATGTCTATTCGTACCTCTCGCAGTCTCTCGTTTTACATATCTCCCGCCTTGCGCTTCACATATGAATACTCCCGTCCTCCTTCCTGCCTCCCACTTCTTGGCATCCGTCTGTTTTAACGTCGATATTCTCTAAACTAGACTCGACCTCGTCTAGATAGTCTTCACCGCAGGCACCTTCAACTTCCACCGTTGGCCTCTTGCACATAGGTAGCCATCCCGGCAGTGACGACTGTTGCCTCCGCTGTCGACGCTTACACCGAACGTCCACTTACCTCACCTCACGATACCATCTCACATCATCGGCCTCACCTCACGATACCCCGCCACCTCGAGGCCGTATTTCACCAGACGAACTTTTGGTTTTCAGTCTTTACTGCGCATTGATACCCATCGGATTTGGTCTCTCCAGCTTCTTTTGATCGCCGCACCCGCTTGCTGTCTCGGCGTTGCACCTACCTCCTGCCCCATCAGTTCCCTACAAACCCAACGAATTCTTGGCATTACGAGGCCTCCCGCGCAAACAGCAAACGACGGCCCTTCCTGAGTTCTTGGATTGGCGAATCACTTTCAGCACTACCGATAGATACACAACGTCGACATCAACTTATTCGACTACTCACCAGAGTGATATATCACGACCGCCACCATGCGCTTCAGTCTCGCACTTCCTCTCGCCCTCCTGGGCCTCACAACCACAGTTGCCGCTGCGCCTTCACAGTCACCCAACGGAGCGTCACCGCCAGTCATCGCTAAGCGCGAAGACACCAAGTACTTCCACGAGCCCTGCTGCGGTGAGGAGCTGGGCCACTACGACATCCGCTACTTCAAGGAGGCCGTCCCTTACAACGAACACCGCGTTGTTCTGCGCAACCTCATCCGCTCCTACCTCACCATCACCAAGAAGCTCAATGTCGAGACTTGGCTCGCCCACGGCACACTCCTAGGTTGGTGGTGGAACGGCAAGATCATGCCCTGGGACTACGACCTCGACGTGCAAGTGTCCACTGCCACTCTCTACTGGCTCGGCCAGAACATGAACCGTACCGAACACGACTACGAATGGACCGACGCTGAAGGCAACCCCCAGAAGGAACGCTATCTGCTCGACGTCAACCCCCACGGCACTGACAAGGACCGCGGAGATGGCCAGAACATCATCGACGCTCGCTGGATTAACATGGCCAACGGCGCTTTCATCGACATCACCGGCCTCGCCGAGCGCGACCCCTCTGGCATGCCCGGCGTCTGGAGCTGCAAGAACTACCACCGCTACCGCACAACCGATCTCTTCCCCATGCGCGAGACCGAGTTCGAGGGCGTTCCCGCCATCATTCCCTACAGCTTCGAGCGCATCCTGTCAGACGAGTACGGTACTAAGAGCCTGGTCACTACCGAATGGCAAGGGTAAGTCAACATCTGCCAATCTAAGCTTGCTTCTGGGGCCGTCACTAACATGGTTTCGCAGACACAAGTGGGAACCGGAGCAAAAGGAGTGGCTGAAGGTGCAGGAGTCCTAGGTGGCGACTGCAGAAGACCTTGCGGATGATCTTGAGCGGTCAAAGTAAGGATCGTATTGGAATTGGATCATTACAGGCGACGACTTTCGATCGCGACGGGCTTGTTTTTACAAAAGCACATGAGCATTTCTGGCGGCAGCATTCGCGTTTTGGCACGCTTACATGCATCGGTGGCGTTCCGGATAGGGCATTGCATGGAATTAAGGCGTTCCAGGGTCAGGGATTCCACTGGGAGGACATTCGGACGATGCCTCCCTCACCTTTTTTTTTACCTTTTTTACTACACATCACGAAGAAGGAGTATTTGTACGAAGAGCATCACCCGTTGGGTAGACATCGTGGGCTGGGCCGCCATATGAATGGAATCGGCGACGGCGCCACTAGAGGCATTGTGTATGTGCGCAATAGATACCCAAAGACAGAAGGCAAGCATGCCTTAATTCAGCATTCAACATATGCCACGCCCCATCATGACTTGATCTATTTGCCCGACCTAATCGCGGCCTGCTTGCCCAGACTATGCAGAATCAAAGGCATTGCTATTAGATTTTCCTACATTGCGGAGGCACTTCCGCTCTCTTGAGTGCGGCATGTGGAAAAGTCCTGGCCATGTCGCTGCGACAAACAAAGAGGCTGTGAAGGATCATATGCAAGAATTTGAATTAAGTGGTGCAGATATTATCCAGATCCTCCTGGCCGGCGAGGCCTGTCATAAATCATGTCTACCAACGCCATTGCAATGCTACGTAATCAGAATGCCAAACGCTACACATACCCAGAAGAAGCGTTACGCTCATGGCGATGCCCCTGAATCAGGTTTTCCGCCATCTCTTCTCTCCATGTTCATCTTCCTCAACCTTTCCTCTGCAGCTTTGGCCAGGATCTCCCGCCGACTTAGACCCTTGTTATCAGCGGCGCTACCTCCAACAACGAAGTCGCCACCTTCCCAGCCCCCGTGATCCTCGAACTCTTCGTCATCATCTTCGGCGGCCGCGTGATACGACGATGTCTGCCCTACGGTCTGTCCGCCATGCTTCCAGTCCGCCGCATCGACCTCGCGCTCAATCTGGTGACACAAATCCCAAAAGTTCCTGTCGTGGGGGCCATGTACATTGTGCGCCAGCTCGTGGCACAAAGTCTTGCGGATGGTCTTGTAGTCCCTGTACCCGTCGTGCGCATCCGTCCTCAGCCTCAACTCGATGACCTCGCCCTGATTGCGGTTTAACCCCAGCAGCCTCGTCGTCCCCTCGTGGCTCGACTGCGTGTTCGACAGCGGTTCCATCTCCGTCAGCAAGCCGACGCTGAACTTGTGCTTGACCATCGAGGCGCGGATGCCCGGGTCCTCCTTCAGCTTCTCCAACAGCGCCAGCGAGCGCTCCGGGTGAGGCAGTCCGCCCAGGGGTTTGACGGAGAGGAACGTGTAGGTGCTGTGCGCCTGGGAGCGCGCCTGGTCCCTCCTCCTCGACGGGCGGTTCGCCTTCCGGGCGGCGCTGCGGGCGGCGTTTCGTCTGGCGGCGAACTCGGACGCGGCCTGCAGCGACGCGACCTCTTTTGCCTCGGCGCCCATGAGCATGATCTTTTTGCCTTGCAGGTCGGCGAGGGACATTTCCAGGTCTTTGAACGGGGGTTTGAGGAGGCCGAGCTTCGGTACGATGAACTTTTGGTTCGATAGCGGGATGGAGAGGGTGTCTTCGACATCTTCGGATAGGTGGGTTATCGTGCCGTCGCTAGGGAACTTAAATGTGCGCAGGATGTTGCGATGGGTGAGGGTGATGGTGATGGCTTCGTCGGAGGAGTCGTAGTCCGATCCGTCGCGTTCGCGCTGGGGCTCGGCCATGGTGGGGGATTTGGTTTTGAACGTTTGACTTTGGTAATCTGGGTTTGTTGTTCAAATTGGTTTCTCGATGTAAATGTTTTGACACTGCAGGTAGATGCGATACCGTTTCAGGAGGTGGAGAGAGGCGTCGGGAGATATATACAAAGGAGAGACGGCGTAGAATGTGCAGGAAACGGCGTTGAGGCGCAGAAGCAGACGCACGCGGTCACCGGTGAGGCCGTCTGGAGGTTTGTCAGGCAGGCAGCTTTGTAATACGTCACTGTTCTTCGGCCTGGACTTAGGGGCGGGTCCGGGTCCGAAGGGTCCAGGGTTCAGTCCAGTCCGTCCGGAAAAGCCTCGGCAAGTCAGATAATTACATCAGCAAAAGACGGGAGTTTTGCATCGGTTCTTCCGTCATGGTCTGTGCATGCCCGCCGTGTTCCTGGCGGCTAAGGCAGCAGCTAGCGGAAGTGGATCCATCGCGGACAGCGGGAATGCACCGCTGTCGGCCTAGGTACTTAGGTAAGGTCCTGCACCGCACGGATCACTTCTTCGTTACCTAAGCCGAAACCAGGGAGCTGCCTTAGGTAAAACACGTAAACCTGGCACGTTAGGTTGAGCTGGCAGCTGGGTGTGGCTTGGCTGATCGGTTCCAGCTTCCAATGAGCTTGCAATCGCGTTCGTGTCCTTTCGACCTCCTTGAACCACGGGCCAAAAAAATAGCTACTGAACGCAGTTCGAGCCTTCTCCCTGGGCATATTTCAACGTCAAGACGCAACGCGACAACACCTACGACGACAGCATCGATAACAAACATCACCCGAAGCTCTGAATTCCCATCTACGCCTCGCTTGACGACGACCCCGCTGCTGTCGCTGGCAGCTACAAGCTCCGATTTGATTCCACTTGAAGCTCTCGTCCTACTGCGACCGATCGCCAAACCGCAACGATGCTCAACCTCTTCCGCATTCTCGGTATGTTTCGCCCTCTCGTCGCGCAGCTATGCGATCGATGCTAGCCTCACCGATCAAGAGCTTGATTGACTGACATGCCGTCTAGGGGACTTGTCCCACCTTGCCAGTATTGGCATCCTCCTCCACAAGATGGTACAGATGAATGTGAGCTTGCAACGCCTTCCATGTCGTCACCCGATCCTTATCTAATCTTCATCCAGAGCTGTGCCGGTATTTCGTTCAAATCACAAGCCCTCTACTTGCTGGTTTATATCACCAGATATCTTGGTGCGCACGATGGCCTTCCCTCGCTGTCTGACTTATGTGCTTACTCTGCCATCAAACAGACCTGTTCTCGACCTCGAGCCTCTGGAACCTGGTCTTCAAGATCCTCTTCATCTCCTCCCAAGGCTACATCGTCTACCTGATGACCACCGCCTACAAGCCGACCAACGACCCCAACCAAGATACCTTCCGCGTCCAGTACCTCCTCGGAGGCGCCGCCGTTCTCGCCATCATATTCCCTTACTACTACACCTTCTGGGAGATCTTGTGGGCGTTCTCCATCTGGCTCGAGTCGGTCGCCATCCTCCCCCAGCTCTTCATGCTTCAGCGCACCGGCGAGGCCGAGACCATCACCACCCACTACCTCGCCGCCCTCGGTATCTACCGCGCTCTGTACATCCCCAACTGGATCTACCGTTACTTCACCGAGGTGAACCACAAGGTCGACTGGATTGCCATCGTCGCCGGCATCATCCAGACCATCCTCTACTCGGACTTCTTCTGGATCTACTACACCAAGGTGATGAAGGGCAAGAAGTTCAAGCTGCCCGTTTAAAGTCTCTTCCGCCAACTTTAAATGAATATTCGTGCGCCCTCGACTCTGGAAACTTCCGTCCAGACATCGGGCCACGACGCGGAAAAAGGGAGTCATGAGACGCGCTAGCGCTCCGAGAAGCATCGGGGATTCAGGAACAAGCATGACTTGCTTCTTATTTTTTTCATCCAGTCTCACCAAACACACATCGAATTTCAGGCACACACAAAAGTTGGCCAGGTAGTGGGTACGGGATATCCTCTCCGTGCAGGATGGATGCATGGCCGGCGTTGGGAGATATGGTTAGTTTTGCATGGGGCGGCCACACAACCAGTCAGTCACGCCACGCTTTTTGGGAGTGTTGGTTGAGCTGCTGATGATTGCCCTTACAGGTCGTCGAGAACGACGACGAACGAGAAGAAAGACCGGGACACCACTAGTATATAGATGGTCAATGTGAAGAACGTTTCCAAATTCCTAGTCGCACCGAGGAACGTTTCCACCGCCTTCTAACCGCCCGCACGCGCCGTCGAGCGGCAGCGGTAACCACATGGATGACTCGTGCTTTCGGTTAGTTCGCCGGCTGCCGAGAATCTTGATCTTGTTCTTGGGTCCGACAGAGGTCGCTCCCTGCTCAGTATTTGTCTTTCGTCGTCATTACTTGTCTAGGAGGGGGGGAAGCCAAAAAGACCCTGGAGGAACGCCTCCTCCTTTTGAGTTGGTCGATTCAGGATATACTCTGGCCAAGTTGCCAGTTCCCCTTGAGTTCCTCCGGCTACCCCGACCTTGCCCGCAAGCCGGGCCCGAGTCAAGTGACCGTGGACAGGGATATGCGACACCAAGAACTCGAGGATCGACGCTGCTAGAGGGGGATCCCGCAGTTGGGAGCCCCTCCCTCGAGAGCCTCATTGAACCAGGGACCCAAACCGACTTTGGCTTTTGAGACAGTACCAAGCTCGGAACGCAACCGAATATTGATGCCGCGAGGGTATAACAAACCGCTCCCGTCAGGCAGGCATAAACTGTGCTGTCGTTTCTGTCAGCTTTCTGTTTCCAAATTGACTTGTGAAACCATCTGTGCATTAACAACCACCACGAGCCTGGGCGTCTGACCGAATGAGAAGATGGGACGGTTCGCGACGGGCCCAAATCTGATCTATGGCATCGTGTACTCCACCACCGTTAACAACGGGCAACAACCGGCCTCTAGCCCGGTCTCCAAAGAAGCCGACTGGATAACCATCAGGGCAATATTGGGCGGAGAAGCGGGAGGGATAATGGGGTCAACCAAAGAGGAATGGTCCGGTAGGGCCAGAGTCGTGGGCGTGGGGCTCTTCGTTCGACAATTAGGATGAAGCGGTCCATAACATGGACGCGGGCCGCCGACTAGGGCCTTTCTTTGGTTTTTGGCTCTTTTCTTGGACTGGTCCTTTTTTTTGCTTTCCTTTGTTCCTTTCTTGTTGAAGTGATCCGGGAGACGTATCGTGTTGTTTACGGGAACAGAGATATAATATGGTTACAGTGAAGAGGAGGCATACATAATCCGACATGAAATCATGGTGAAGGCTTGCCTCCCACGACTATTACTGCTTTCTGCTTGGGTCTGCTTCGTGTTAGCGGCGGCGGCGGCGGATGGAGATAAAGGGCGGTGGGCACGATGGGTTGACGGAGGAGATGGTCGTCGATCACCGGCAGAGCCTCATCGGAGGCGAAGCGTAGGGGGAAGACACATCGTCATGGATGTCTTGGGCAAGAGGGCTGAACCCCCAACGGCGTCGGCGGATATCAACAAGCCCATTCCTCTCGAAGACCGTGTCGTGCTGGCGGTACCAACGCCAGCAGCCCTCTTCGGCAGACAGATTATCGGCAACCCTCAAGAGGCCATCAACCAGGCTTCTCGATCAGCCCAGCAAGCGATCGCCCAAGCGTCTCAATCAGCTCGGGAGGCCATCCAGCAGGCCAACGACCAGGTTCGACAAGCCCAGGACAGGCAACGACAGGCGGAGGAGCAAGCGAGGCAGGCCAACGACGCGGCCACGCGAGCGTCCATCTCGGCGAACAACGCCGTTGTGCAGGCGCAGGCGAGCGCGAGGGAGGGAATTCTTAACGCTCAGAATCAGGCGAGGGAGAGCGCCAGCAAGGACATTGCCGCCAACCTGGCTCTCGTGACGAACAGCGCCCAAACGCAGTTGGCGTCACAAATCGCGAGTATCCAGGCGAGTGCCAGTTCCAGTGCGGCTGCTGCCATCGCCGTCGCTACGCAGTCGGCGAGCGCGGCTATTCAGAACGCTCAGCAGCAAGCGCAGCAACAGATTCAGGCTGCGAGAGTGAGTTTTCACGCTGGAATGATCATAGACGGTGACTAACAACATCACAGGACGATGCCAACTTGAGAGTTTCTCAGGCACAGGGAACAGCTGTCTCAGTTACGCAAGCAGCTCTGGCCGTCGTGGGTGCCATCATCGGCTCTTCACTTCTCACGATTCTGGGCTTCTACATCTGGACACGCTACCGCCGCGGAAAACGCAAAGACGCGACCGCCAGAGCTATCCGCCGTGAGATCAGCTATCCCAAGCAGGACACTCTCATGACGACGAACGCGCTGGCGGGGAGCAACGGTTATCCACCGGACCTCAAACAGTCTCTATCACCAACGAGACCAGACACGGCACGCACGACGGGGTCAGGTGGGATGGGGTACGCAGTGAGTGACTTTGGCGACGGGGCACCCAACTTCTCGAGGACGACAACCTTTGTGAGCACTTCAGCCCCGCCGATGGGGGGCATGCAGACGATACAAAGGGAGCCCTCGGTGAGTCGAAGGCCGGTGCCGCCGTCGCCGAAGAAGCAGCCTCCTTACTCTCTCTTCCCGCCAAGGTCGAGAGACGGGCCGCCGAACACAGCATTACCTGCAACCCCGGCCCCTGCTCGAGATCGAGACCGGGAACCTCCGCCGCCGCAACAGCAGCAGCAGCAGCAGCAACAACAACAACAGCCGCCGCCGCCGCCCGCAGGAGGACCTCCTCCACCATTTGCGCCCACCAACGAGAAGCTTGACAAGGTGGACGAGGAGGCCGAGTTTGGGGAGGGGAGCAAGGGCTGGCTGAGACGGACGCAAACCGTGAGCCCGTTTGGGGACTTGGTTGACAGCCCGACAGGGGAGAAGGGCGGGAACTGGCCGTTTACGAGGTCGAGTTCGCCTCCTCCTCCTGGGCGTTGATTAACTACAGAGAAGACATTGTTGGATTGATGGGACGACCTATGATTAATGCGCTCAAAACATGACGTTCGTTTACTACTATTCTTGTTGTTATTAATTACTTTTCAGGGTTATAATACCCGAACAACGACTACATCTTATAATACAAAATGTATTATTACATCTGACATTCATGCCATTGTCCCTCCCTCCAACATGCCATCACATCTAGTGCATTAATGCCTTCTTCCTCACCAGTACTTATTACATGTGCCCCTGCCCGCGCAACTGTGTCGTGTCTTGGGACAGAGAAAAGCTTGGCAAAAAGCAAACTTTGGTCTCAAGTCCGAGGTCTCCTCCAGAGCCCTGGGCCTGTTGGAGATGTTGGACCCCCGTCCACCCCGCCATCGGCATTGCTTACCTGAATGACGGCACCACACCCAGTCCCAAGCTGCCGGTGCTGTCGTTGCCGCAGGTCTCTTCCGTCGCCTACGCCGCCCGATTTGGCTTTATCGGAATCCCACAGGCAGCCGGCGCGTGCGGGCGAACCGGTTTCTACGCTCAGGGTTGCATGTGTTAGAGGCCTCTGGTTCCTGACTTCTTGTTTGATCGTCGGCCAGGGGGGGTTGCAGTTGACAGCAGGGAAAAAAAATCAAGCGTGCGGCTACTTTACGCCGGGAACTGAGAGTCTGAGACGGGAACGTCTTGACTCGCGAGGGAGGGGTTTGAGGGGTTCATGACTTGCCTTTTTGCTCCGAACCTTCTGGCGAACCACTGGACCCGAGGTTGAGCTTGCGGTCAAAGTCTAACGAGATGCCCAGGATGGACGGGAGTGTTGCGTCGATCTGAACGTCCTCGAGCTCACGTCGCGCCCGCTCGACTTCGTCCTCGTCGTCCATTGATGCCGTTTTGAGGCGTATGATGGCGATTTGCTGTTGCAGTTGCATGGCGAGGTGGCGATCAAGTTCGCTTGGCGATGAAGACGTCACCGAGATGGCACCCCGGCGTCTGGAGCGTCTAAATGTAGGTTCCGGCGGTAGTGAGAACGAACGCGGCACGTCGCGGTCGGCTTGGTTGTGAAATAGCCTCTCGGTCTCCGAGTACGTCCACAGGCCATGCGATGAAGGGTCTGGTGGTGTGGATGGCGCCCAGAGCCATTTGAAGGCGGCCGACCCTGCGCGGTTTCTCTTATTTGGGCTATGGTGTTCGTCTTCATCGTCGTCTTCGGCGAGGCGCTTTCTGCGCAGTCTTGTCTCGGTCATGATGAATCATTTGGTGGTGATAGCCTGGTTGTTGAAGGTGGATGTTGATCGTCGTGTTGGTGGCGATGAATTGCAAATGACAGTCGCAAAGCAACCCCGATATTCACATCTCAACCAAAGAATCGGTAAACGTCGAATTTACTCATCGCCGTAAGATCAAACAGAGCTCAGGGGAATAAAAGTAAGGTGGAGAAACATGTGGTGAGATGAAAGTGAGAAATGAGCTGGAGCAGTGTCTCAGTGACGGTTCGTGCGCCGGCGGGGTTCCAGAGTCGTCCGGCCACGGTCTGGCGCGAGCTCCCTTGCGTCTCCGGATCAAGACTAATCAACACAAATTCCCACCACCGCTAACATATCTAGGGCCTCGCTGAAGTGAACAAGCGCGGCCCGGGCTTGCATGAATTTCGACGGAGAAAACATGAGACCTGTCACTTCGGTACTTCGGAACTTATCTGGCTGATATAGTTCCCCTCCTCCGCCGACATCGTCCGTCCCAAGTCTGTTGCGAGTGACAGTTTCAGCCGTCGCCAAGATGCTGAGGCTCACACAGACTTGAGAAGTGCAACTGCCGGGACTAGTTTTCCGAATACGGGAGGGTCCGGCGAAGAAGGTAGTTGAGAAGATGGGAATCTCATCTCTGGCCCTCGTTGGGCCCTTGAAGTCGAGAGCATCCCTACAGCTCGGTTTTCAACCGGACAAAGGCGGGTCTACAATTTGTTTCTCTATTGTGGATGAGCATAGCGGACTCACATATAGCATTCGACCGTTTCTGGATATTCTGCTCGGTGGTCTGTTTGGGAACAGTGTTTGGGTGCCACTTGGTGTCATATGCGTCTGAAGCTATTCCAAGATCTATTGGAGTTATCGGCCGAAGTGCAAAAAGGAGCAGTGCACCTCGTCTCATGTACGTATGATCAACGGATGACAGCTTAGATCAATCAAAAAGTTAGCCTTGAACTTTCCCATATCTTATGCTGATGATTGCGACATAGGCTTGCGCTCATGAAATCGTGTCGTCAATAGATACCATACTTTCTCAGCCCCTTCCCTACAGCCAAACCTACCAGATCTCAAGTTTTGACAGGGATAGACTAAATAACACCCTTCTCTCGGGGCGAGCCATTATCTCATTGTCTTCTTTGTCGTCTTCATCTTTGCCGTCATTATTGTTACTGTCGCTATTGTCGCTGTAGTCGTCGCTGTCGTCGTCGTCGTCGTGCGTCGTCGCTAGTTTATTCATACGAACATAAGTTTTTCGAGCCCGATTCAAGGCCAAAGTTGTGAGGCAACGGGGTCGATTGCCCCATGGAATAGATGTGATTTCGTCTGCCCCTTGCGACATTATACGTCGGCAACTTCGCTTGCTTATCAACACAAGGCCTGCCCCAAGGCAACTATCAGATGGGGGCCCATCAGACAAGACACAAGGGGATAAGATATTCTTTGATTTGGGTATCGATCTAGTTTACAAAAAGCAATGTTATACAGGCAAAGGGTAGCGTACAGGGCTAATCAACGAAAGAGGTCCATATCTACCAACGACGATCGCTGTTGGTATAACCACTGCGGACATAATCGTTGCTGGCCTGACTGGCACGACTGCTGCCATCGTTGTTGCTGTTGACGTAACCATTTCGAGTATCACCCAACTGCCGACTCAACGAGTCTATCTGCCTAGCCATACCCTGGGTTGATCTGCCTGTGGGTTGCCCGGTGGCGTAGAATCTGTCCGAGGGACTGTACGATGCCGCGTAGCGCTCCGTACTGTACGAGTTGCTGTTCGTTGCGTGTCCACTAATATTGGCAGACGTGCTATAGGATGACTGGGCGTACCTAGCACGGGTCAGCAAGGGACGGCCCGTGGGAGGATGTGATGAGAGCTCCATACTTGGCAGCAGAAGGCTGGTATCCGTAATACTTGCTAGACCCCGTCATGATCACAGGCGATTGGGTCACGCGGGAAATGAGTTGTGTTGGGGTGGTCTCGATTATGGCCGTGATGATGGGTCTCAAGATGGATGAGATTGTTGGTTGGGTCTGACATACGAGACCTTCGGAAACACTTGGGGTTTATGTATGAAGACTACTTGCCAAAAAAGGTTTGATGACTGTGAAAAGTAGAAAAAAAAGATAGAGGCGATAGGGAGTTGGCGACATCATCATTGTCGATAGGATGGGAAATACCAAAGGGGAGTTGTTGTGAATCATGTATGGTGGCTTAGGATCCCGTGATGAACACTTAGGAACCAAGTCGAATTACCACAGACGCGACTTAACTAGGGAAGCGCAGATGAGTTGTAGAGCGAGACTGGGACTGGACTCAGCTCAGCCATGCATCATCAGTTTACGACCAACGGATGGAGAGGTCGTCGAATTAGGAATCGCATATGGGGAATTTCATCAGGGGTCCTGATCATCTGGGTCATCCGAGACTGTAAGTGCGCTAACAAAGAAGAGGTGAGTTTGGAATTAGACCGAATTGATGGAGAATTGGAAAAAAGAAGAGCTGTCATGAGAACCTCCGGCCGCAGAAACGCGCCGATGCGCGTGGCATCACTGGGTTCATGCTTGATATTCGCCACCAGAGAGCCCAGAGTATCACGACAAAGTCTCCGAGAGAGTTGTACCCACTGCCCGCGAGCTTGCGCATGTGCTAGAGAGGCATTGGTAGTTCATGATAGTGGCTGTGGATGGGAGGTTGAAAATAAGGTGAGTTAGCGGCCGGGATTGGACGGGCGGGAAAGTCAGGGCGCGGGGACTAAGGCCGCGGCGGGACGGGGATAGCGATCAGGAGTAAGTTCGTGAAGTCGAAGAAGGTGCATTAGGGCACTAATGGTTAGATGCTCCAAACGAAAAAATCGGTCAAGGCCAGGGTTCTAAGTGGGTGGAATCTTGGCTCAACAAGGGGCGGATGTTCTTCTTGGCTTCAATGATTTGCGTGTCGGGAGGAAGAGGGGATCATCAGTTCCTTCAGAGTTTCTCTGCCTCCAAGGGCGGGGCAAGTGGTGACCCTGACAGGCCCCATGGACGTCGCCGACGATGCGGAGGAGAGGCATGTTGGCTGGAATGAGACGGGAGGCATCCGGCACCAACACCGCGCTGCTACGTTGGTGAAGTCGGTGACTCCGCTGATTGACCAGAGTGTCGGGAAGATTGTGGCTGGAGTTGGTAGTGAAAGTCGAGATTCTCTCCAACAAATCGCTTGCGAGGCCGCCGGAACACACCTCTCTCAGTTCTGAGAGTTGCAATTGTGAAAAATAGTCCGAAGAAGAATAGGTAAAGGTGGCTGTGTTTAGCGGCGCAGGATGCCGGAGGATTGAGGGGCAGTCTCACGGGAAGGACGGGGATGGTCCTGTTGACCCAAAGCAACCTAGCAGAGTTCTCGGTGTCTGCATCACTGATCGTGTTGTGAATTGGACGGCATCCAATCGTTCATTTGCTTCTTTGACTTGAATTCTCTCTTCAAACATGATTACTTAGGTGAAGGCGATTCTTGAAGCTATCCGTACCAGGTTTTGGTACCGGGCTTCAGTTTACAGCAGTTGTTATTACAAGTGGAACATATGTATTGGAGTTGAGGCCGACTAAACTGACGTTTCAATTCAAAGGCCAATCCTGATAGCAATGGGATGCCTCGACAGCATTGCAGCCAAATATCTTCTCGCTTTTACTTCACCAAAACACTGAGTGTGTACCTCAACTACAGATATCTGAGGTTGTGCTTACTGTGAGCATCCCATCTCTTGTCATGTTCATCTCACCTCGAGATTGTTACCAGGACCAGGGGATATACGTAGATCTCGGTATGCCCCAGCACAACACAGAACGGCATGGCACAGCACGCACGTCATTCCCTCCCCCGTCGCCAGTCGACTCATTGCACAGAGCGCAAGGAGGCCTTGGAGACACTGCCCCAGCGGTTCCCCTCCTTCAACTATGCCTGACAGGGCTGTTTTTGCATTCCTCCAGTCACATACATTTCATCGCTTTTTGTGGATGACAGCAGTTCAGGAGCTGCGCCCATATCGAGTCCACAGCGGACCAACCGAACGACCTAATCTTCGTGTTGTCCACCATCCTCCATTGTGGCATTTCACATCTCGGAATGAAGTCATTGTTTTCAATCCAGTCTGCCCCGACGGAACAGACGGTTTTCGAGTGTTTTTGACCGCCTTTGAGAATGAAATTACCAACATGACCATGACGAGGGTATGTCGCTGATGCCTTGGGTAGTGGACGCTGGCAAGGATGGTGAAATGCTGGTGCCTCGAGCTGAACACACCAAAGCAACCCAACCTCATCGCGTTCCGCCGCTTCATCAGCCGCTTGAACGGATCGTTGTTTCGTGGGCGCACGTGAGCAAGCTGCTCGAGTCGCGAATCCCCTCAACTGACGCCGTTTCTTGGTCAGTTTGACCTTCGGCTGGGCAAACGCCGCCTCATGCAATGTTCCACGGCTTCTAACGTTAGAGGACTTGAAATCACGACCTTCTCTCGCCAGCCCTCGTTATCTCACCCGAGTCCCCGAGGTCAGGTTGGTCAAGCGGGATGCTCCAAGGCACACAGCTGAGCCCCAGCCCCTGCAAACCAGCCTGCTGGCAACACCACCATCCCTTCTTCCACTTCGGAGAACAAGTCATTGGGCCATGCGACTCCGCCAGGCCACTTTCAAGACCTTCCTCCTCGGACTCCTCTCCCCCAGGCTCCAACAAGTGCTGTGCAACTGCGACCCCCGGCCAAGTGTTGGTGACCAGCCAGTCTTATCGTCTTTCCCGAGCTTCTTCACCTTCCATTAGCTGCTTGTTCCACCCTTGCGCCGTGCCGGCTCCCGTTTCTCTGGTCTGGTCTGGGCCGCCCATCCCATCCCATCCCTCCTCTCGCACCACGGCGCCACGGCGGCGCGAACCACCTTTCAGCTCCATTGAATAGCCTGGTCATCCCCCCTCACTTCCTGTCATCAAGACCTTTTCCAAACAGTTTTCATTGCGCGTCAAGCCTCTCCTCACTTCTGGAGTACTTTGCTTCAATTTCTCGCCTGAATCTTGGTCAATAGCCATTCTTGCATCCTACGACGTCTTTCTACCCAAAGGCACTCACTTACACGCTCTACATTGTCCAGCGTGACAAGGCTGTGGTGGGCTACCACTACCCTCAGCTCAATGTCGGAATCGCCCTCTAGTTCGCAAGCCACCTACGGCGCTCAGACCGGTCGCCCCTCGCTGTGGACTGATTCCGCCGAGCGCAAGTTGGCCAGGCTTTACGTTTATACGACCTTGCCTCTTGTCAAGATCGTTGAAGTCGTCCACAAAGCGACGCCCGGTAACCGGGATTGTCCAGGGTATGGCGACTCAACTTTTTGCGCCGATGCTTATGCTGACACCAAGCCAGAAAGGACTCTGCCAACAAGAAGCTCAATGCGATCCTCGACAAAGAACCGCGATGGCTTCACCCTCGAACTCGGACCGACATGGAGCGGCGCATCACCGCTCTTGATAGTTCCCCTACGCGCCAGACCCCGCCCGAGGACGCCTTTTCACCCGAATACACCTCCCCAGGCGCAAGATCGCTTCTGAGCGTCAATCCCGAATTCAAGGATGAAGGCGGCAACAGTCCAAACGTGCACGAGATTCAGTCCTATGACCACTCCCGTGCTTCGTCCGCCGGGTGGAACCCGGGCGCCACGGGCCCGCTCCCGACCCTAATGACCCCCGAATACGTTTCCGTCGCCCCGGCCGAACCTGCCGAACTCCACCGCTCCGGCACAATGCAATCTCTGGGAGACGTTCTATCGGATTACTCGTCTGGCTTCATCCGTCAAGTCAACAAACTATTGAAGCGATACACGATGCCGAGCAACATGATGCTTAATCAGTCTCCGATCGACGAGGACCGCCCGGGAACCTCGAGTTCAAACGAGTCAAACGCGGCTTCATGGATTTTCGAGTACGACGCCCCGCAAAGAGTCTCCGAGACCGAGGCCAGACCACTTCCCGGCGATTTCTTGAGTCTTCATCACCGTCTGGAACAACAAGGTGCCTGCATGCCTGGGCTTCCGGAGCACAACAGAAGATCCTGCTACTGTCATGTCAGAGACGAGCTATCGCACGAGTCTTGGGTATTCGGACAGGGGCCAAGCCAATTTGCCGAATATGTTTATGCTTACGGCAAGCCTCCGGATGATAATTTTGCACGCCGCGACGTTTTCGGCAACACAATTCTTCACCTACTTGCAGCCGGCAACGCTCCTCACTCCCACCTTTACAGTGCCTTGACTCGGGAGTTGTCACCGAACCCATCAGCCACCAACAGTGCCGGCCAGACCTTCTTGCATGTGCTCAACGACTCTTGGTTTACGGGTCGAGCGGAGCTATTATCACAACTCATCCGGTTCTTGAAACGACAACAGTTCGACCTTTACGCATGCGATGTGTATGGCCGTAACTTTTGCCACATCATTCACTCAAAAGATCCCAGGGTAGTGAGCCAGGAGACGAAAAACGCTCTTCTGGCGTTATTTTCTCCCTTAGAATACTGTCGCCGCGATGCTTTCGGCAACATCCCCGAGTCCGCGACTCCTGGTCTGAACGTTCGTCGAGCCTACACCAACGCCGTCGGAGAGGAAATGTCTCCCACCTGGAACGCCCGGACTCAGCGACAACTCTCATCCCCGATCGAACAGCAAGCCAATCTCCTCAGAACCATCAACGAAGCCTACCGAAAGCCCCGCTTACAGGACTCCCAAGGCCGAAACGCCCTGCACTGCCTCGCCGACGCTATTCTCAGTCAAGAGTCCCTCCTGGCCAAGTTCGGTGCTCCGTCCGACGAGCAACAGCAAACATCTCCAGTCAGCCGCAAGCGCAAACACAACAAGCCTGTTCTCCAAAAGGCCCTCTCCGACTCGTCCAAAGAGCGCCTCACGGCCCGGGAGAATGTTGTCAGGGACCTCATTGATCTCGGCGTTGACCCGAACCACTACGACAAGTACGGCAACACCGTATTGATGGCCTTTGTCGCGCAGCTCCCCGAAGACGATGATTACAAGAAGCCAGTGGCGATACTCGAGTTTCTCATCCAAGCCGGCGCAAACATTAACGCACGAAACCGGTCCGGCGAGACAGCGCTGCACATTGCTGTGCGCAGAGGAAAGAAGCTCGCTATGCGCACGCTGACGCAACACGGCGCCAATGTGCAGGCACGAGATGTTGAGGGACGAAGTATTCTCGACGTTGCCGACCGGATGGTTGTAACGGGCAGGCGGGGCATCGATCACCCAAGATATGAGGCCTGCCATGCTTGGCTCTCGGGCTATGCCAAGGCGATACAGAACCCCACAATTCAACAGGAGTGGGAGTTCAGGGAATCATGATAAACGGAGTGATACGCGGTTCGGCATACAGAAAAGTTGGGTTGATTTGGGGTTTACGGTTTGGTTGCCGTGTCCCGGGACTTGGTGTATGGCGTTGATTGGGCGTGGGACGAGTGAACACCGAGCGGTTTGGCAGTCGTCCATATACCCGGAGCTAGCGGTGCTCTTTCGTTCAATGTTGAGAACGAGTTCTATTCAGGTTTCCTTACATGTAACAGTCAATATACGAAGGGTCAACTTCATTTCATTCATGAGTGATGAGGATCTCAATCAAACCACTCCATCATGTCATAAAAGTGAGGCTCAATACGACATAGCCGCAAGACCAGATATATACGTGTGAAGTAAATACAATGAAGGACAAGTATGTTCAAAGTTCAGGAGCCGTTGGCCCCGGCCAGAGGGTTATACAGGTAGCCGGAGTCCATCCGTGTGGCAATTCATCCGATTAGGCATTGGTGCTAGTCGTTTTACCGATACCCGCGTTGGCCTTGACCTTGGCAGGAACATCAGCAACAGGGATGTGACCGATGAGGGAAGACTTGAAGCCTCCAAGCTTGGTCAAGGCGTTGGTGCTGGTGAGGGAGCTGACGGTGCCGGAGTTACTCGCCCGGTTCCATTCGCAGATGTAGCCGAGGTAAGATGTGCAACGAGAGGCCTCGTCAACGGTGTTGACGATGTAAATTTGGCCTCCGTTTGTCAAGGTCGCGGGCGTAATGGGGGTCGTCACGCTGTCGAAGTAGTTACCCTCGAGGAGGACTTCTCTGGCGTTAGCACTAACGTCAACGCTTGAGACTCGCATCGAGCTGCTTACCCCAGGTGTTTCCATCAATATCAAACGCATGACCTCCGACATTTTGGAAGTAGTTGTTCTGTGGTGCGATTAGATGATGGTCTCACGATGTGCACTCACAAAAAGCTTCATAACTTACAACTCCATGGAAGAGGTTCTCGGTCACGCCATTGAGAGTCCCGAGATGGGGGGAGCGGCCCGAAGTATCATGCACATAATTGCCAGCAAAAGTATCTGGTTACTTGACATGAGCGGTTGATTCCATGAGAAGTTGATGGTGGTGAAGTTGATGATGAAACTCACAGTAGTCCTTAGCGCCGATGAGGAGTGCGGTCCAGTAGTGCTTGCCGTTGCAGCCGGACGACCACTCGCTCTTGCCGTCAAACTCAGTGTTAGAAATGGTGACCTTGCCGGCGGCGCCCCAGCCAGAGACGATGAACTGGCGACCGATGAGAGAGATCTTGCAGTGATCGATCCAAACCCTGTCAGACCCATCGAGAGTAATGGCATCGCCACCCCAGACGTACTGAGGGTTCAGGTTTGTGATGTGAATCTGGATTTTCGTTAGTACTGGCTCATCTTGTCTTCCTGTGGTGGTCTCCTGAACAGAAAGGGGTTTCATGTTGACTAACGTTCTGTATGATGACATTGCTCTTGCCGCCACGGACGCGCAGTCCCTTGCCGATGATAACACCCTTGGTGCCAACACCGACAAGACTCTTGTTGCTGTTGACGTCGATGGGGCTCTTCGCGGCATTGTCGTAAGTGCAGTCAACCCAGGTGCCACTGGCAGCATCGCAGGTGTCCTGGATCCAAGCCTGTCCCTTGGATGTACCTCCGGGACACTTGGTTGTGCGATTGTCACTGCAGCACCTGCCCGAGGTCGTACCCTCGCTGCCACGGAAGTCCCAGGTACGGTCGATCATGATGGTTCGCGCCGTGCTGTCTGTGAGCCATTCCTTAAGCCTGGCGATAGTCAGCTCTCTGCCTAATCACCGACACCTCCGTGTTTTATCGCATGAAGGCCCGCGACTCACTGAGCAAGACTTGTAGGGGTCTGAGGAGAAGCAGAGCCGCCACCAGTGGTACCAGCGGCAAAGCCAAAAGCTTTACCCTGGACCTGGGCGGTCGCCGTGCCGGCGAGGGCGGCGAGAAAAGAGAAAAAGGTGGCCTTCATGATGTGTGTCTTAGCAAAGAACGTCGTCAATACGCAATGGAGAAGGTGAAGACGGAAAACCAGGGAAGATCGTTGGATTTGCACCGGGGGGATACAATCTTAAAAAGAAGTCTAAACCTTCTGGAACCCATGACTCGTCCCGTCCTGCCCAGACAGCATCTCATTTCACGAAGTCCGAACCACTCGCTCTCGGTCTCATTCCCATGTTACCTGCTAGAACACGACGATTTTGCCAAGAGACGCTATAGGGCTGGGCCGGCATCTCACAAGCGGCTTCGTATGAATCCATTCCCACCAAACAAGGGTTGGCCTTTGTGCTGAGGGGGAGGGGGCGCTGTTGTCACCACCCTTTCACCGATGCAGTGGTCCCCGAATCTTGGGAACTTCCGTGCAATGAAAGCCGTTGGATCTGCCTCCGCGCCGACTCTATTCAGCGGTCGCCGAGAATGTCATTGGCGGAGACATGTGAAGGGGAAGGGAAGGCACGGTAGTCTTCCCTCATCCGGGAGTTGTGAGCCGGGGCATATCCCGGGCGTTGATGTCAAGCGGGCCTGTCAGTCTAAGCTTCTCTAATTGACACGCCAAGGTAGCTGTTTACTCCGCTTCCGTCCGAATACAGGTGGATGGCAGGGGTTCAGCTAAATGAGAGGAGCACGGGACTTTAAAAGTCGGCGATGCGGCATCGCAGTTGGATGGAGTTTTCCGACACCTTCTTTTTTCACGCGTTTATTTGAATCATGCTCCGTCCCAACTTGGGGAAACACTTCGCCCTGATCCTGTCAAGAAAAGGTTAAGCTTAACAAGACCCTCTCGACCCATCTCATCGGGTACTATTTCCGGATATATGGAGTCGTAAATCTAGCGTGGAACTACCGGAGTGCCGTCGACATGTCCGATGACAATGGCCCGAGCCTGAAATTGACCAAGCTTGGTTCGATCAATTGCATACCCGCGAGGTAGCAGGACATGAGGTAACATGTAGCAATTATTGACTATGGACTGAACAGTCAACAAGGAAGACTGGTCCCGTGCCGTGGAATCCGAGGAGTCTACGTGTGCATGCGCTCATGGTCAAATTACTGGCCACCATGAAGGACCAGTGGAAATATTGCTGAAAGTGAGATTCCAGGGGTCTTACGTCGCCAGGAACTGCAAATTGCCCAGTCAGTAGTGATTAATGACATGGCCTAACAACCAGGCTCTTCGAATTTCCCTATCCCAACTACCAAGTTCCAACGGTTTTCCTACCCAAATCTTGCTCAAGCTCTTGGCACCGATGGCTGCTAGCTCGTTTCTCCTTTGAGGTAAGGTAGCAAACGATTTGATCTGCCAAGGACAAGATTCCTAATCAATTCTGACATCTACAATGACACCCTCTCGCCTTAGGCTACTCATGCACAATGAAGACCGGCGGCATGCCACCCGCCGACCCGCCGCCGGACATATTTCTAGTCTTGATCCAGGCGGAAGCTCTGTTATCCAATGGATGCGAAGTTCAAGACTTGCATAGATTAATCCACCATCTGACTGTGCGCCCTGCTGCATGCCCGGTATTGACAACTCGTTAAGCTTCCCATAGCTGATGACCCGTGATTGTGAATGATGCAAGAACGATGATTGACGCAGATCCTCTGCCTCTCATCGCACAGTTAACCTACATCTACTTACAGCCTAAAGTCGCATCCAAAAATCGATAAAAACAACTGCCGCACCAGTAAGAGCATCACAAAGACGGGAGGAGGCATGTACGCATCAGGAATATCTGAATAAGAACTCGAGGAAAATATTCATTGCGAAGCCACCGGACGCCACTTCAAAAATAGAACTGTTCGGCGGCAATTGCTACAAGTGTGGTCTTAGGGCAAGTTATGATGGCAGAGATAGTCGGACGCGTCAACCTCAGCGGGACAATGAAAAACGCACACAAGCAAGTCATCATCATTGGACAACTCGCATAGGCAGCGCGATCTCGAGCGGGGTCAGGCTTTGAGCGGACCAGGGGGTCGTTCTCCTGACATTCAGCCGCACATAGCCTGATTCCTTTCCCTTGCATCAACATCGCGATGGCCAGTTTCCAGTACACCCCTCTCTCCTCCGAAGATGAAATCCGGGTCCTTGACTTGCTGCCCGGACCGGGACCTATCTCCTGCCGCTTGCGGCACGCACGACTTTCCGAGAAGCCCCCATACGAGGCACTATCGTACTGCTGGGGCACGTCCACGAAAATGCAGGAGATCTACGTTGATGGAAGACAATTTTCCGCGGGCGAGAACCTCTACTTTGCTCTTCAATACCTGCGAGGATCCGATCCTCACCGTACCATGTGGATCGATGCGATCTGCATAAACCAGAAAGACGCCGCGGAGAAGAATACTCAGGTACCCCTCATGGGCAAGATCTACGAGCAGTGCGTACGAACGGTCATATGGCTAGGACCGCCAAACATTCTCACGCGGAGAGCGTTTCGGGTGCTTCGTGTACTGATGGAATACTCTCATGCATACCCTCTCGGTGACATGAAGGTTTCCATGCGTTGCTGGCGTCATGCTGAGCACAACCTTCAACGTACGACCGGTCGAACCCCACGGACGGATAAGAAACTTAGGGAAAACTGGTTCTGGGATCGAGTATTTGATTCCATAGCACTTGAACATCTGTGGGCACTGCCATGGTTTACTCGGGTATGGATTCTGCAAGAGGCCGCCGTCTGTCCAGAAGCCTTGCTGAAAAGCGGTCCTGATGAGATAAACTGGGCGCATCTTGTCGATTATTCGAAGTGGAACGAAACGTTCTTGCCCATTGCACCTTCAGGTCCCGTGCAAAGTCGGATCGCATGGATAAGAGATCCTATTATGGACCATTTCGATGTCTTTTCCGTCAATGAAGACTCTTCAGCAACAAATCCACGCGACAAGATTTATGGAGTGATGGCCTTCATTAAGCACAACAGTTCCATTGGGGTGAAAGTCGACTACTCTAAAAGCTGTTCTGAAGTCTTCATCGAATTCACTGCCGCGATCCTCAAAAACAGAGTTGATTTGGACGTTCTTTCACGGAGCCACGGAACCAACCTTTCTTATACTGGACTCCCGTCTTGGTCTCTTGGATGGGGGTATGATACAGATCAAATATGGATCGGGAGAACTTTCGCAGGTCACAGTGATGGCATTCGCCCTGTTTATCACGCAAAAGCTACTCGTGATTCCAAGGCACACGTGGAGTTTAGCGCAGACGGAAGGGTCCTCGGACTGCTTGGTACCCATTTTGATGAGGTCACGGCTATCGGAATTCCGATGCCAGACAATCCTACAAGGCAAGGAAAATCTGCTTTCCGAGCATATCTCTCCTGGCGTGAAATTTGCAGTCTTGATTGCCCGAGTGCATATGGGCCCACCAATCAATCGAGGCGTGAGGTCTTTTGGAAGATGCTGAGATGGTGTGAGCTAGTACTACCGATAGAGGTAGCTGAGGAGACTGAAGAGTCTGAGGCATTCGACAGGATTGTGGTCATGCTTACAAGCCTATTACCAAAGTGGCTGTTTGGGGTCCAAGTTGGGTTGGCGATTCTCAGCATATGGCATACCTTCATTGCATATGCCTCGCTACTTAGCCTGTGTGCAGAGGACCCGTCTTGGATATTTACTGCGTACACTGGATGGAACAGAACAATGGTCAAGACACAACGTGGTTACATCGGTCTCGGACCAGCAACTGTAAGGATCGGGGACAAGATTTTCCTCGTTCAGGGCTCGAAGGCCCCTTTGGCGTTCAGGCAAAATGGAAGGACTTGGAAACTCGTCGGTGAGACATATGTCCACGGAATAATGGACGGCGAGGAATTTGATGAAAGCTCGAATGAGATGATATGGATAGACTAAGCGAGGTGGGTTGAATTGACTCTCTCATATCTACTGTGCCCACCAAGTAGTCATATGCTGGCCCGCAAAGCTCAAGGTTGTCCGGCCACGAAGCTTGCACTAAGCTAAGCTGCGATCCATCATCTTCTACTAGCCGAATGATGACCAAAAGAAGAATTAGTAGGCATACAGCCTTGCGTTCTCATCCTCACTTTCCCGAATCTTCTTATTCATCCTCATCAACCAAATGCGCATAACCCATGTGCCGGCGATGCTGACGGCTGCAAAACCAATCATGCTCGAGAAGCCCATCATATACTTGGGTCCATCAGAGCTGGGCCACAGATAAGCACAGTATATGTAGGCAAGGTTTGCCGTCACATTGACGAGTGAATATGCAACGGCCTTCTTTTCAGGTGTTTGAGACAGCGTGTTGCTGACCCATCCCAGAATCACAGAGCCAACTCCTTCGCCAAATCAGCCAATTACTCTGTCACATAACTTTTCAAGGAGATAAAGGTACTCACCGTAAGCGCCAGTAGCATAGAGGAAGGTGGCAGTATATCTGACTGCGTTGTTTGTGCTGCCACAAGTCATGGCGAAACCCACAATGGCTAAGCCCAGGCCAGCAGTGATATGCCAGGTTCTCTCATTAAACTTGCCGCTTGACCAAGCCAAAGGAATACCCAAGATTCCCGACACGAAGTAAGGTGGGGCAGTGAGCAGGAGCGCGGTGGTTGATTGGAAGCCCCTGGGAATTGTGTCAACTTTGCTCTGTTTGCATCGGGAGATTGTTCACCACCAAAACTTACATGCTGCGCACGATAGTGGGAAAGAAATTATTGAAAGAACAGCATGAGATATGGGTGTTCTGTATAAAGCAAAAGAGCCATGTTCTTGGGTCTTTGCAGGCTTGCTTGAGGCCATCCAGAGTTGATCCGCGTTCCTGCTGACCAACAGTGTCGCGACGAATTCGGTCAACCGCAAGTTTCCGCTCTTCTTCTGTAAGCCAGCGGGTCTCGGAAGGGTCGTCTGGCAAAAGGAAAAAGCCAAAAATGGCAACCAAAGCTGTGACAGAACCTTCAATAATGAAAAGCCTAGCCGCCTCCTTGTTAGATGGTAATTTGACTGTCGGGCGGACATCGAACTTACCATTGCCACCCAGCAAGGCCTTTGACTTTGTCAAGAGTGGAAAATGTTGCAGCGGCGATCAAACCAGAGCAACCGGTGCTGATAACCTGGCCTGTGTAGAGGAGCGAGATTCGGGTAGCAAGCTCCTTTCTGGTATAGAAAATAGAGAGCAGGTACAGCGCGCCGGGGTAGAATGGCTAGTCAAAACGTCAGAATGAGCTTCGCAGTTTCGCTTGATGGAACTTACAGCTTCGACAAAGCCTAGAAAGAACCGAACCGCGACGAGTCCGGAGTAGTTCTTGACCCCAGCAGTTGCAGCCGAAACGGCGGCCCAGCCAATCATGCATATGGACATGTATGCAGAAGGCTTCGTGCGAGTCAAAAACATGTTTGAAGGCACTGGAGCTGTCAGCATTGTATGTTACGTGTCTTCTCGGAGATGGCCTACCTTGCATCAGCAGGTAGCCGACGAAGAGGATCGAGATAGCCGTGTTGTACTCCACACCCTTGAGATTTAGGTCCTCCTCTAGAGTGTTCAGTCGAGCCTGTGGAAGGGCATTTCGATCGAGCTTTTTAGCTGTTAGTGAATCGTCGCGAGCTGTTGGGTTCGAGGATCAACGCACGTAGTTGAGGAAGTACATGGCCCAAAGAATCGGCTGGCGATCAATGTCATTAGCTTTGGATAATCTCTGGACTTGGTCGGAACTCACCATGATTCTCCTGTCAAGCTTTCGCACGAGGGCAATCTCAGCAGGATCGGCTTTTTCGGCTGCTCCAGAGTAGTCACCCGAGACAACAGCCTCCCCTTTGACCGACTTTTCGTCATGCTCGACCTCAAGGGGCCCGCCAGGCTTGTCCGTGACGGTTGACATGTTAATAGAAGTGCCAGGAAACCAAAATTGATGACCTGGTGCCGATGGGAGGAAATAGAAATCCAAGATAAGGTCCGTTGGTCTCCTAGCAAAAGAGGCGAGAAAACATCAAGCCGGACATGGCCAGAATTATACCTGATATACCTGTTGACTCTCCATCCCCGGCTTTGCGGGGGTGGTTCGACTAATCCCCAGGAATCCAGATTCCCCGCAACGAGTTTAATTCACGTTAGCAGCGGACCCGGGGCAGGGGATACGGGGCCAAGACCAGTTCGCCGGGTTTCTTGGCCCGTGCTACGCCGTTACGCCGATACGCCGCTACGCCGTCGCTGGTTGGCCGCCGTGCTTATCCCGCCTGCCGGCCCCCGTTATCGCGTTATCCCGTGCTCCACCGCGGGGCTCGGTGTAAGACCGGACGGAGGGGAAGGATTTCATCCAGGGAAGAAAATAAAATGGATTCGAACGAACTCTCAAATCCGTTGGAACGATTTGCGGTAGGGTCGTACTTGCATGAGAACGGATTATATCTCCTATTTGTCCACCGATCTTCTCGCTGCAACGACCAGGAGCAAAATCGACCATCATGTCTGCCGCCACAGTATTCGACTCAACTCTCTTTGGCAACATCTTCGGCACTGAGGAAGCCCGCCAAGCCTTCTCCGAGCGCTCTTATGTTGCCAATTTGATCAAGGCGGAATGCGCACTTGCCGAGGCCGAGGAGGGCGAGGGCATTGTTCCCAAAGGTACGGCTGCTGTGCTGAATGAGCATTGCGACGTGTCCAAAATCGATTGGCAACTTTTGGCAGCTCGCACTGAGATTGTTGGATATCCGGTTCTTGCCTTGGTTGAGCAGATGTCGAAATGGGTTCCTGAAGAGACTTGTAGGTTCACTCACCCTAGTAGTATCAATGGCCACGCAGGTCACTAAAGCAGTACTCATACAGCTGGTTACATCCATTGGGGCGCGACTACTCAAGACATCATGGATCTCGCCTCCGTTCTTCAAATGAAGAATGGCCTGGAAATTGTTGAGCGCCTCCTCCGCAAGGTCACTTCTACCCTTGAGAAGATGTCGGCCGCCTACAGAGATGTGCCAATGGCTGGTAGGACACACTTGCAACATGCCCTCCCTATCACGTTCGGCTACAAATGTGCTGTATGGCTGGCGGGCTTTCGCCGACACGTCAAGCGCATTGAACAGATCAAAGAAAGCTGTTTGCTTGTGCAGTTCGGCGGTGCTGCCGGCACCCTAGCCTCCTTGGGGACTTCGGACAGCGGAATCCGTGTGCGCAAGCGTCTGGCCACAATCCTTGGCCTTCAAGATCCCGTCATCACCTGGCATGTGGCACGCGATACTGTTGCAGAAATAATCAATTACCTTGCACTAGTTGGAGGTAGTTTGGGAAAGATTGCTTTGGACTTGATTGTCATGTCGTCCAACGAGTTGAACGAGGTAAGTAAAAGTCCGCATACCGTAAAGATGTCACATAGTGATTTTGGTCTCTCAGGTTGCTGAACCGTATGTTCCTCACCGCGGTGCCTCCTCTACTATGCCTCAAAAGCGAAATCCTATTTCTAGCGAGGTTATCCTTGCTCAATCCAAGATCCTTCGCGCCCAAGCCGGTCTGGTTCTAGATGGAATGGTCTCCGACTTTGAGAGAGCTTCTGGTCCCTGGCATCTGGAATGGGCTGCAATTCCGACAGCCTTTATCTCGATTGTGGGATCTCTTTACCAAGCCGAGTTTGCTCTGTCTGGCTTGCAGGTCAACAAGGATGCCATGCTGGCTAATCTCAAGTCCACGCGAGGTCTTATTGTGGCCGAGGCCGTGATGATGGACCTGGCTAAGTACACCGGCCGACAGGAGGCGCACGAGATTGTTTACAAGGCATGTGTGGAGGCGCACGAGAACGACGTCTCATTGCAAGATGCGCTAGAGAAGTCATCGCAAGTCACAGTACATCTAGACTCAGCCCAGCTTTCCAAGCTTTGCGACCCTACCAAGTACATGGGGTGCTGCCAGCTCATGGTTGACGAGTTGCTTGAACAGACAACTGCTAGGGCCAACGGGGATAAAAGCCTTGTGAACGGGAACGGCATCAAAAACCATACACACTAAGATTTACCTTCCAAAAGTAGACGAAGAAAATGAAGCTACATGAACTCCCGGTGATACCAAATCTCGAATATTTTACCGATTCTCATCATTTCATCATCGATTCTCACAGAGCTTCAAGTCTTTTGTTCTGTTCCAGGAGTGGGAAGAAAGAAATCTGTTTTTTTCTATTAATTGAGCATAAATCATTTGGATTTATTTATTAGAACAAAATCGCAGGCTTTTTGAAGACGGATGAGAAAGTTTGTCGTGAGAGGGTGAATGAGCCCCGAGAAGTTCTCATGATTTCTTAGGAACTTCCCCACCAGTCAAATTAGATGCACATCAACCTGACAGACTGAGATGAAGTCTTCCATCTCAAACATAGCAATGACACTTGTTTGTTCATCCATGTTGGGTCTGTGATAGGCCGAGACGTAGGTCACGGAACGTCATGCAATTAACCGAGTCATGCAACAACACCAGCACTACCACGGTGGGCTTCGGACTGGTGTTCGATTTCATCTTCCCCACAACAACCCATCGCCATCTGCTCATGTTTGCAACGCCACTCACGAGCCATTGTAGGCAGCTGCGATCACAACGCTCCAACATGCTAATGGTTTCAATGGACTGAAACAATGAACGATCAGAACAATCCTAGCGGAGCGCAGTCGGGACAAGTTTGGTTAGCCCCCATTTTGCAAACCTCACTCTACTGCTTTTTTCTTCTGCTGACGTTGCTCAACAGTGATCGTTGTAGACGGTACGTGTGCTTTCGTTTTGACTGTTGCGTATTCTCTGACATCAACGGACTCTGGTAGAAGGAAAATTCGATGCTACGGCGACGGAGAGAAGGCAAGTTGCATTTCTAAGCAAGTTGTAAAGAGTCGAGACACACATACTAACATGTATTTTCAGTGTACGCCTTGCACTGTCGGGGGCGTAGCCTGCGTAGTATCGATGAAACTGAAGCGGAATAGAAAAAGAAAAAGGTACGTTTCCTCACAGATTCAGAAGATATCTTAGTTAACCAATACACAGCTATTACGAGAATGAAGTCATCGATGAAAGACGCAGTGGTTCAACCCCAACACGAACGCCCGATTCCATCGGTGCGGCAATAGACCTCAATTCGAACCTTCCTGATGCCACACAATCGCATTCAGCCGTCACCGGGTGTTCGTCGTCGAATGCCTCAGTTAACATCGCCAATGGGCCTGGGTCGACATGGCCTCATCGTGCGGAGGCTACATCAGCCAGGCAGACAAGACATGGGCCAGAGCCAGTGATCGGCCACATGGGCCGGCTAGTTTCAAACGACGACCAAATCGCCATGTTCGCTGGGTCTTCGACGGGAGTGCACTTCATCAGCCAAGCTGAACAACAATTGCAAATGCTCAGGATTCATTCAGACACATTTCCAAGCAGCGTTTACAGCCTCTATCTCCACAACCTATGGAGCGTTCCATCGCAAGACTCCGACTCTCAGATAATCGCTGCTATCACCGGCCAAATTCCCTTGGACGCTATCGATATCCTCGAGAAAACTATTGACCGTTGGACACCTCTGTATCCCATCGTGCATAAGCAGTCTACCATAGAGGCTTTCCA
Source organism: Colletotrichum karsti (assembly GCF_011947395.1). Taxonomy (NCBI): domain Eukaryota; kingdom Fungi; phylum Ascomycota; class Sordariomycetes; order Glomerellales; family Glomerellaceae; genus Colletotrichum; species Colletotrichum karsti. Next base: position 148,699 of record NW_024065926.1, read on the forward strand.
GAAGCTCTACGATGACCCTGAGCACGGCGACCTCAGCATCCTATATCAGGTTCTGGGCTTGTTGGCTTTGGGGACTCTGGGCCACGCAGGAAGTTGCGATCAGACTCATCGGCACTTTCTATGCGTTTCAGACAAGTACTACACGATGTCGGCAAACTTGACCAGCAGACTTCAAGAACGCCCTTGCTTACCGACCTTGCAAGGGCTCGAAATAGCCCAGATTTACCTACAATTATCTTCTCGGCACTCTGTTGCTTCTCATCTGGGAGGAATGGCCACTAGAATGGCTCAAAATCTTGGTCTTCATCGTCACTCACAACGCTTCAAATTTGACCCGTTGGAGACTGAGTTGCGGCGGCGTGTATGGTGGTGCCAGTACTCTCTTGACACGTTAGTTCTTCCAGCCAAGGATTCATACATTCATCTGCTCACGTTCTAGTCAGATTTTCAAGTGCTTACCATGGAATGCCACGACTCATCCGCGATCAAGACGTCGACACCGATCTACCATCACGCGTCGACCACGATCAAGTCTCCCGTAACAGCGTGGCTTTCCCCTTACCTGGCGAGCGATCACAGGTAGACTCGGCATTATGCATGTTCAAGCTTGCAGTCATCGTTGGAGAGGCGTTAGAGAAGCTATACACAACTACGCGGAGACGCGGTGGTGTGGCAAAGATCACACAGCTACAAGCGGAACTTACCATGTGGGAAAGAATGCTGCCAATTGACAAAGCAGCCGATGCCGACGACGAAGGGGTGGAACCACCAGCAGTCAGTATTGACGCATTTGAAGTCGCATTCCTTCGTGCCGCTTTCTGTAATGCCACTGTGCATGTCCATCGCCCGGCCCTGGCTTTCACGACCGCAGATCCTCAGTTCACCATTTCTTTGATGGCGTGCGGTCGTGCCTCTGCGGAGCTCATCCGACTGTCTTCAAGTTTATTGGGCGACTTGACATTCGATACGACCCATCGAAAGTTGGACGCCATGATCATTGCTCACTTGCATCCCAATGGCAGGCATATGCTTTGGCAGGCTGGTTTGACGATACTTTTTGCTAGATGGAAAGGCCAGCCCATCACCACGGATGAGGGGGATGAGGATCTCGTCAGAACCTGCGCAGAAACACTACGACAGTTCAGGGAGGAGAATGCCAAAGGCTACATCAACCAATGTGCTGAAGTGCTTGACATGCTCCGAGTAAAGACATTCTCATCGAAAGAAACGCAACCGCCGGGGATGGACCAGCTTCAGTGGAACGTCTGGGACTGGCCCATGGCTTCGGCGTTGGAGCTTGCAAACACTCTCGATGCCATGCCATTGGACCTTCAATTTGGACCAGGGCTTGACCTCTGAGACGCCTTGCCTGCATGGAACGCCATTGTGCTACCACATTGTCGCAGATAGAAGTGCCACACATGCTTCAGCCGCACTTAACATCACCTGAAGGATTATTGATATTTGGCGGTGACTAGGCTAGATCTGCAACTATCGACTTGCTTGCGCCTTCATGTTGGGCTTTCTTCAGCCCGGTTGCCAAGTATAACAGACGGCAAGGCACAATAAATTCTTGCCCCTTTTCGCCTGTGTCACAAGGACCTCGTCAACTCCAAACCTTTGAAGGGTCGTATCCCGCACTTCCAAGATTCGTTCAACAGTATTTCGTCCGATCACAGAAGACACAGGCGTTCACCATGCTCTTGCTGAAGAACCCCGAAAAGGCAACCTCTCTCCCAATGACCGGGATCGGCCTCGTGCTGTTAAACCATCTTGTCTCAGCTGCCGCTATCACGACAGGCGCCCTCGGCAGAGTCAGCATACACTCTGAACGTCCCTACACGACGGCGAGAGCCTGTGCTGCTGGCTGCCTCATATATAACGGCAACTACCATTGTGGTGTCGGCGGATACCACGATCTCGGCATCGCGATGCAATGCGGCTGCGAGCCGATGAACGGATGCTACTGCAACACGGGTTTGTGGAGCTACGCCACATCCTACATATCTTCTTGTGTCAGTAGTGGATGCAGCCAGAGCGATAACTGGTCGGCAGACCTAACCAGCATGGTCAACTTCTACGACTCATACTGCGCGACTGCGAACGGAGCGATTTTCAACGCACCCAACGACCCAGGCACACCGGTAACCCAGACGAGCGAAGGTGTTCCCTTCATACCCACGAGAGATGCGACGGTTTCGAGTGAAAGTCGGGCGACGCAGACCTCTGGATCTGTCTCGAGTAGCAGCTCTTCCACCGATGCCCCAAACAACTCGAAGAAGGCCGACGGCGATGGGTTGACTAAGGGTGAAATAGCAGGCTTAGTCGTTGGGATAGCTAGTGCCATCATCACTGGCTTTGGGGTTTGCTTTCAGATCAGAAAGAAACGCAGGAGGGCCGTCGGCAGCAACACTTCACCAACGACCCAGGGCACGGCTCTCAGCACGTTGCAACATGACGCCGCGCGCACATGACGCATAGTCGCCAAAATGGTTCCATCCAGTGTGATGATTGCTGCTATTGATCATCATCGACACATCGGGTATTGTGTAGGCTGGGTAAACGGGACATGCTGGAGGAGTGCTCTGAAGACTGAAAATAGTGTATGATATGCCAGAGAACACTGTAGAGCCTTCTTGGCGGATGACCGTATCTTCTCTTCGTTCGAGGCCATTCTAGTCATTGCGTGAGTGGGTTTGAATGATGTAAAGTCGTGTCTATATCGAACGTGAAGTGATGAGATATGGAAGAGCACCTGAGGAGTAACTCAATAGGGGCGATGCTTTGGCATAATTGAGATAGTTAGTCTACGTACCATTCGGCTTCGCAGATCAAGTGTGTCCCGGTTGCAAGACCAATCGACTCAGGGATGCGACAATCCCGCCCAAGCCGTTCGAGACAGTCGCTGGCAAACTGACGTGCATCCTGTGGTGCAAGGGAAGCGTTTGCGATGACGGACAGCGGCCATATCAGGCACCTGGCTGTGACAGAGAACCGCCTCTCGGACGATTCCAGGTACTCGCCGCAGCTGGCTAGCACCTCGACCACGAGTGTCGACATGTTTCTTGCAGTTAATGCCTGGAGTTCCTCGTAATCGGTGTCGTCGTCGAGATCGGGACCTTGGTTGAGTGCAAGTGAAGACTGTGCCCATATGAGATCATTGAGAAACATGCGAATAATCCGCAGGGAGTTCCAGTATCGAACAGCACTCAAAGACGGATACCGAAGGGAAATTCCCTTGTACGTCAAAGGGGAGCTCTCTTCTGGGAGTCTTGCCGTGAACTTCCAGTCTTCTGGAACGCTCTGACCTATTCTCACGGTCTCGGCGTCAAGGTCTAAGGCCTCAAGTACCAATTCCTGCCTATGTTGACCTTCGATTTGTGCTATTCTGGAACGCAGACTTGCGAGTCGATCGTTGAGAGGAGCCACTTGGTGGACAGGGCCACTCAGATCGAGCAGTGGCTTCGCATCTTCATAAAGCTTGAGGAACCGTGGAGGAACTGGCCGCTTCGTGTGCGCGCAGCTGGTACGGATATTACCACTCGAGTGGAGGAAGAGTCTTCGGCCAAGAGGCGTCTGGAACTGCCGGGTCCCACGAAGGCGGAGAAGCTCCACGGTCCCAATCGCGTGGGCGTTCCAACTATCGAGGGACTGTTGACCTGTGAAAACGAGTGCTTCAAAGAGGCCTAGCAAAAGAACAGCGGCGAGAGTTGAATCCTGAATAGCAAGTTCTGTAGTGCTGAGAGCATTGTTCGTGTGATACAGCGCGTTGGAGTAGTGCTTTCGAGCGTGCTTCATAAGTCTGGGATCCGACATCTTCAGCGAGAGACTGGCTAACGCCGCAGCCGATATGGCGGCCGACATGGCATCCTGCTTAGGCAAGCCATGGGGACAGAGTTGAGGGAGCCATTCGAAAGGTGAAGACGAGATATAGTCAACCATGAAGTATGTCCGGGCAACGTCCTCAGTAGGCTGAGTAAGGTTCCGATAACGAGCCAGAGCAAGCTCCGGTGGTGGATCTGCAGGCGATCCCAAAGGGGTATCAATTTCGATCACTTTCCCGGCCGCTTGCGGAGCGGCTGGTCCCGCGCTCACTCCGGCTGCCGGCGTCGACGGGACCACCTCTGCAGGTTTCCGATCACTTTGCTTTTGCTGAGATGACTGTGCATCGGCCGGCTGCCTCATTCTGACCTGAAGGCGTCTCCTTGGCTTCCGATTCTGGACTTTATAAGCGGCGTTGGCTGTCTCATCCCTAAACAAGAAGTCCGAAATATCCCTGTAGCCCGGGCAAGTGATGTTTTTGCGGGAGCACTGAGTGCAGCCAGGCTGCAGGCGGTCGCACTGAACACCATCAATAGAATAAGAAAATCAGCCTTGACTTCCACAATCTGGTTCATGTTGGCTACGCGTGATGAGAGGCAATGTGAGCGGTGGCGCGATGCCGCCGCACCGTAGGGTTCGCCGATTTGAGGGCCGAGGATACGAGCGGTCCAGTAGGAAAAGGGGGGTTTGGGTGGGAAATGGTACGAACCCTGAGTCTTCCCTTACGACAGGGGGAGCACGCATCAGACGGCCGGCCGGAGAATACCATCATTAAGACCTGGCTTGAGAGGATGTTCTGAGTGTTGGTTGTGTGACCGCGGGCACATGTGGTCCGCTTCGAAAGTCCCTCACCGTTGGAAGCTTTCTCGACTCGATGGGGGGACTGGAGATGTGTCGAGGCGAACCATGCTGACGTGCCGGTAACTGTTGGCTGATGGCTGTGTTTGGGGGCCGTCGCTACGCTGAAAAGCGTGGAATCCCCGGCATTAGATTGAACATCCCAGCTCATTTCACAATTTGTGTTCCACGTCGAAAGGCTGACCCCATCTGGCTTAGTCGACCTTTTGTGCACAGCACAATCTTTTATGTCTTTCCCCTCAAGTTGCCCCAAGACCCGCCCGTACAAGCTCCATAATAATACTTTCACATCTGATGATGAATTTCAGTGTGGGATTTACGGCGATACGCTGATGCCGTGAAGGAACCTCAGCTCAGGGTTGGTGATGCATGTAGATAAGCACCGCAAGGATTTGGGCTCTCCTGTCTGCGAAAAGACAGCGGATACAGTTTGAAAGACCCATGATATTGCGGTTTGCTGACTATTGATGGTCGACGAAACCCCGAAGGCCAAGTTTCGCATCTCAATCGTTATAAACGTGTATTTCAGACATTAGCTAATTAATAGTCATACGCAGACAATTGAAGTACAGAAAGCTCGTGGCTGATTGCCCTGGAAGCTACCTCAACGCAACAAATTTCGAGATAGCATTGATTTAATCCCTGTTACCGCGCTACCATTAAATTTCAACACAGAAGATCCATCATGCATCTTTCGCTGCAAATCACTCGGTCTAAAGGCCGATCTAGGTTTCCGGTTTCAGCGGCACTTCGTCAGAAGTTATCAGATCTGAAGTTACGTCCCGATTCATCCTATGACAAGGAGTAACTTCACACAGGTTGAAGTCTCGACTCTGAAGTGACTTGGACAACAGGATCATGATAGCACAAACTGGCTGCTAGGGACGACAACAGGTTATTGCTGACCACTTTTTTTTAAGAAAGAGAGACGGGAATAGTCTTACTACACGTTATTTCTCACCACTCAAAGGGGTGATGGGCTAACTAACAAAGCGCCTAAGATTAGTATTCAGAGGGCCCAAATTGCTGCTGAAACGTCATAGGCTCATGGGAAACGAGCACATGGATTCGATGTCGGGAAAAATGGCAATATATTTCTAAGGAAAGCTGCCAGAGTATTGAGGAATTCAGCCCATGGATGCATGTAGGCAAGCAATACGTTGGGAAGGCTCAAGGCATCATAGGTAACACTAACACGCAAGTCAAAGCTTCCCCAGTTTCGAAATTCCGACCGATGTCTTTGACATAGAACACAATGAAGCTTGAAACTGAAGCGGCGTTTTCTACGCTTTTGTAACTGCTCGTGGAGGGGCCGTCTTCGCATCAATTCTGCCAATCGTGCTTTGCTTCTGCGTTGGCAACGCCGACCGCTTGCGACGATACAAATGCTGCAACACACGTCAGCATTGCGAAAACATATCGGAATCAAAGTACCTACCAAGCATGCCGAAACAATAGCCATTGCCTGAGCATGTTGTTCGTTCTCTTCGATGAAATAACCCCAGCTGACCATGTCTCCCTCAGTACACGTAGCAAGTACGCATACTTTTCCCTGGCCGAAATCAGAATCGAGCCTCTGCGTGTGACAGATTGTGGCGGTAGCGCTGTTCGAATCTTTCGTGAAGTGAAGGCCCCTAATGATCGCAGATTCGAGTGTACTCCCGGACCCGTGGATGCGAATTGAGGAATTGTCTGCAGAATTGACCGTCCCCATAACATTGCAGAGGCTGCCGTCAGTATCTATGCTAATTCTTCCGAGCTGACTGGTCGTATCCCGTTCCTCGGTTGGTGAGAGGGCGTAACTAGCGATGAACAGATTGATGACTTCTTGATGTGTGATCTCTCGAGCCAAAGCTTCGCACATCATCTGCACCCGGCGACCGAAATCTACCTGCAGTTCAGCGGGAATATCAAGGCCCCAGCGTCGGTGGAGGATCCAGGTGGCAGCAGCTTTGCCACTTTGAGAGTTGACACGGATGATCTGGTCGAGTGGGATGCCAAGATCTTCTGGATCAAGGGGAAGGTAGGGAATGTCCCAAATAGGGTTCTTTCCTTCCTCCAAGGCTTCGTTTCGCCATGCGATTCCCTTGCGAATGATGTTTTGGTGACTGCCACTGAAGGCCTGTAGAGCAAACTCCCCGGCATACGGCGCACGTTGAGACACCGTCAGACCAGTCAGCCTCTCAAACTTCTGCCTTATGACCGAAATGTTCGAGAAGTCAAGGCCAGGATGAATGCCTCTAGAGTAAAGATTTAGTGCCAAGGCGACCAAGTCGACATTGCCACAACGCTCCCCATTGCCGAAGAGGCAACCCTCGACCATGCCGGCGCCCGCTAGCAAGCCAAGTTCTGCTGTAGCAATCCCACAGCCACGATCATTGTGTGGGTGTAGCGAGATACGTATCTTCTCCGGCTCCGTCAAAGAATTATGGAAGAGCTCAACTTGATCTGCAAACACGTTGGGTGTGGCTACTTCGGTACTGGTAGCTAGGACTGCAATGAGTGGGTTCTCGACGGTGGCACCCCAAGCTTCCTTGACGGCCTCTGTGATGAACACGGCAAAATCTTGGCTGGCCTCATTGAACGCTTCCAGTCCAAATGCCAATGTCCAGTCTGTCATAGACGCAGACTCGGGATCGTCTTTGGTAATGGATCGCAAGAACCTCACCGACTTGACAGCCTGTTCCACAGCCTGCTCGCGGGAAAACCCTTGATATTTCAGTTGCTTGTCGCTGGTGCAAATGTATGTGCAGATTGAAGCTCTTTTGGCCCCGCGTAGTGCTTCGACAGTTCGTGCCAGGAAATCCTCACGAGTTGGTGAAAGGCCCCGAATCCGTACATTGTCTGGGACAGCGCCAGGGGTTTCAATAAGACGGCGAGTGAAGTCGAATTCCACCTGAGATGCAGCTGGAAAGCTTACTTCAATCTCTGTGTAGCCGATAGAGACGAGCATCTGAAAGTACTCCCATTTTTGATCGACGGTCTCCACGAAAGATAAGTGAGCATACTTTACCAGTCGCCGCGATGAGGATTGGGACTCTGTCATGAGAAATGACGTACCAGCGGGTTAATCAAAGATTGATTTCCATCTCGAAGATCTGTAGATAACCAAATAGGATGTTCTTTCAATGTTCTGTTCGGCCATTTACGGCCGGGGTTGTCAAAATGCAGGAAGCCCGCGTATTTGGTATGAGGTTGAGGCAGCCTGTGAGAAGAGTTAGCAACCGTCTGTCGGCAATACTCTGGCCTGAATCTGAATGTTTGCAGCTCATAGACGAGATGGACAACATACATATTCGTAGCCATGTCTTACGCAAGAGAAGTTTTGGTCATTGAAGTCCAAGGTTCATCAACAACCAATCTGTTCGAAGATGGACATGAAGCGGTAAAAGTGCGTTTGCTTGCTATCGGTCCCGCAATTCCATGTTGTACAATCCAATTCTCGGAGAAGCCCTGTAAACCTTGTTTGATTTGAATCTGATTCAGTCTGTGTTACATTTCCTCAAGTTCCATACTAGGAAAGTTACTTACGCAAGTTCGGGGTGCGAAATGTGGGCAACCGGCATCATTAGCCATCCAACACCGTCCAGAGGGTCACCGAATGTGACGGTCCCTTGCTGAAGAAGAGATGACAACTCGAGTGACCTCTTGAACCCGCCCCGACGGTACGGCGCCTCGGCACGCCGTGGTCCCTGAACAGCGCGGATGAACTGACCCCAGCCCGGATGAAACCTCTGATTTGGACGAGAATGTGGATTCTTCCACCACAGATCTGTCTAGCCCCGTTGCATGACTTGTACGTTGTCAAACTCTATTTCACTTGTCCCGAAGGGATGTCTCCTCAGTAACCTCATAACTTATGAAGCTTCGGATTTCCCAAACGCGCAAGTGCCAGCAGCCGAGTCAGACCCCTTGGTTTGTCCCTGGAAAACTTTGTTGCCTATAAGACCAGTCGTCTTAGATCGTTATTGTCATTCCGTCAATTCCAATGGAAGTCACATCACGACGTGCTTAGTTATATTGACCCATAAGCCTCAGTTTTCAGGATTGCTTTTATCAAATTTCAGGTTATGAAACTGCCCGAAAGCTTTCTGGGTGCACGAAGTCCAAAAAAATGAAAGCTGCCAAACGAAAGAAGCAGACCGCGAGGACGACAGATCACTGTTGATGCGTTACGCCCTCGGCTACAAAACCACCCATCCTTGTTGTGACAACCACCCCCTCGTTACCTCCGACTCTACTATATTGGCCCCAAAACCTTATCCAGAACCCTGACAATTACCTCAACTTCGTCCACTGATTCTGTCAGCTTCATTCGGGATTCCTGAACTCGGGCCGTCTTGATGAAAAGCTTACACGTATTGTAGTGGACCAGACTGATACGGACAACGCCGTCGTCAGTAAGACCAAGAGTCTTCTCCGCCAATCTTTTGGAGAAAAAATGACCCCACCGAATACCAACATTAGACTGCGCTTCAACGGCCTCTACCACGCTCTGAGATGACCATCCTCTCACCGTGAAACTCACGGTGGGCAACCGAAGTGAAGGCGAGCATGAAGTTTCGCCTCGAATCGAAACATCCGGCCGCGAATCAAGGTATTGAATGAGACGTCTTTGAAGAAGCTCTTCATGTTGGGTTATTTCCTTCCAGGCTTGCTTGGGGTCTTTTCCAAAATACTCCACAAGCGGTATGATAGATTGCGTAAGCTCGTGACTTGCGCCAGCCATTTCCAACTTATCCATCATACTTTCAGAAGGATTGAAATAGTGCCCAAGAGGTTTGAGATGCTGTTGTGCTCTGCGTGACCCGTACAAAAGAGAGATGTGAGGTCCGTATACCTAGACCGTAAGTGAGTGCGTCAACTCAAGGACTCTCGGATTCTCTCCATGGCGCACAAAGCCTTGACGTACCTTGTACCATGAGAAGGCGTAAAAGTCGGCGCCAATCTCTCTGACATCAATGGCGCGGTGTGGTGCGTAAGCAACTCCATCTACACATAGAAGAGCACGGGGAACTTCATGGACAGTATCGGCAATGACCTTGATGTCGTGTATGCTTCCGAGAATATTGCTAGCATGAGTACACGCGACTAATCGCGTCTTGCTCGTTAAAAGATCTCTGAGCGTCTTAGTGTCAAGCTTCGGGTTCGAGCGATCAACTGGTGTCCACCATTTGACGATTACCCCGGAAATCGCGGCATAGTGAAGCCACGGGTCGATGTTGGACTCGTGATCGATTTCAGAAAGGATGATCTCATCGCCAGCCTCGAACTTGATTGACGCGGCAAGGTTTCGAAGAACTTGCGTAGTAGAAGCCCCCAGGACTGTAGCGTAAACAGTGAATCAGACGTCAACGCTGTTGATCCTGACAACTTACCAATTTCATCAACGTGTGCGTTGATGTATTTTGCAGCAGCCTGATATGCTTTGTCAAATGTTGCGGTTGACTTTTGAGAAGTCTTGTAGCTTGCACCCAACTGAACATTGTTGTTGATCAAGTACTCTGAAATGCTGTCTTGGAGTTACTATTGACAATATCAGGCTGCATTGTAGACACAAAGCCTACCTATCAGCGACACTTCCGAGAACCTGGCTGCCACCAGCATTGTCGCCGAATATTTGGTCCTTCTCCAAAGCTGGGAAATGCTCTCTGCAGTTCTCCACTGAAAACAACGAAGCCATGATGAGGGATGTGCCAATGACTAGATCTGGATCAGAACTTCTACAAGCTCCGTCTTCAGCAAGCGATCAGAAAAATATTGAAGCTGGTTGAGGTTAAGAATTAAGCTACCGAGACTGCGTAGTTATTTAACGTAAAAGGTGTTGAGTTTGAAGACCGGATCAGTCTGGAGCCTGCATTCGTAACGTCGCAGAATCCGCTCTGACCGCCAATAAACATCCGCCTAGGAGGATGGGCTCGGCTATGCGTGGCCTTGCTAGCTGCATATGCGACGTCATCACGACTGAACAAGAAACCAGGTGCAAAGTTTCTCCTCTCCAAGTTTCTTCCCCCTCACTGGGTTCGACTACCCCTTTCAAAAGCAGCCGCCGCCGTTGGGCGCATGTTTATCATCCCAAGTGCCGATACCTTATTCCAACAACATCCAACCAGAGCGTAATAAATCAGTGAATGTTCTATCTCGCCAGAGTTTCACAATAATCGATGAACTTCAAATCACCGACCCGGCAACGACCGTCAAACATTCAAGCCTTGGCCGACATTCAGTAGTCGAAGAACAGAAATAACATGGAGCAAGGTAAGGTAGTAACTTGAAGTCTTTTACAATACATTCAACTAAGATCTGACTGGCGTAGTGATCGAAATCGGCGGTGTTCGAGTTCGAGTTACTCCTGTGGACGACAAGCCTGAATCGTTGGAATCACTCAAGACCCTTGTATGGCAGCTGAAGGCCACTCCAGCTCTAGCTCAAATTCCCCGTGGAATGCCCGCAGTTTCACGGCGTGTTCGTGTACTTTTGTCAGTCGACTTCGACGCAGTTTCTGGTTGGCTAGGAACTGGACATCATCCTCGTAACTGTCTCGCGGACTACTCGTCGGGTTTCTTTGCTGGGCATGTGGGCGTCGGTCGCCTGACCCGTCTCTTTAAACGCCTCGATGTGGCTGACAAGATGACTTGGTTCATTCCTGGACACTCTATGGAGACGTTCCCAGCCGAGTCCAGGTCAATCGTGGAGTCTGGGGCAGAAATAGCACTGCATGGGTACTGTCACGAAGACAACACAAAGCTCACCGCGCAGCAAGAAGAGGACATATTCGATAAGTGCATTGCTCTTGCAGAATCTCTGACTGGGAAACGGCCACTCGGATATCGGGCGCCTCTGTATCGGCTGCGTCAGGAAACGATCACTCTGTTGGAGGAGAAGGGATTTCTCTATGATTCCTCTCTCAGTGGGCATGATTCTCAGTTGTACAGACTCGACAAAGGCCCTTTGCCTGAGCCTGTTGACTATGAGCAGCCCGCACAGACTTGGATGCGTCCATGCGGTGCTCCTCAGCCTTCCAATGTGGTTGAGATTCCTGGAAATTGGTATATGGAAGACATGACGCCTCTGCAATACCTGCCAAATGTAGAAAATTCCCACGGATATGTTCCACCCCAGTCTATCGAGAAGATGTGGCAAGATCGATTCACTTGGCTCTGGGCTAATGGCTCAAATGGCGACGGACCAGGAGATTTTGTGTTCCCATTGATCTTACACCCTGACACCTCAGGTATGGCTCACATCATTGGAACTATTGAGAGTATGATCTTATGGTTGAAAAGCTGGGGCTCCCAGGTGGAGTTTGTGACATACGGGACAGCTGCAAGATATTTCTTTGATTCGACGATACGAGGAAAAGGCTCATAGCTATCCGCTGGCATACTTTTAAAAGAATTCCAACCTTGAACTGAGGATTCATGTGCAACATCCCAGCCTCCGCACAAGGTTGGAAGGGGAGCATCGGGTGCACGGATGAAGCACCGCAGAGCAGCGTTGCATCTGTCTGACTTGTGCGCAGATACGCCATGACTAGGTACCCCAGCAGCATGAATTGTCACACGGAACGGAAGACTGGACTAGTCCGACAGTTATGAACTCTAAGATATGACCATGAACTCAAAAAGTGCGAGGTTCCGCTATCGTGAGCGAATTCTTTCCCGAGGCCCTCGAAACATCGAAAAGATCTAGTGTCGACCGGGTCTGATCGAGCATCATACAGCGAGAAGATCAATAGCCAAAATGAAAGCACATAGCTTTGCGGACAGGCTTCGAGCAGTTTTACTAGAGACTCGACATATCGAAATAGACGACGACTGGATGCCCATAGGTAAAAGTTTCCCAATCAGACTCCGGCGTATTGGTCAGAGCTAAGGTGTCAGCAGAAGGAGAGCAAAACCCGCTCGTTACTTTGTCTGCCTTGGCAACAAGACTTCATCAAAGAGGCATAACCAAGGAGTCCGGAGCCATCTCGGATGTCGTTCGCATCGCTACTTCATCCCCAGATTACGGGGGTATGGGGTTATCTTGTGAAGCTAGGGTGTCAGCGATGGACAGCGATGAGCTAGTCCTGTTGGCATCGGCATGTAAGATCATCCTTTATGCGGGCAGGAAAATCACAAACGTCACCCAAGGGTTGGGCTTTCTCGAATCTGCTGATCGCTGAGGCCGTGTATTCTCCAGGGCTCGAATCGCTCAATTCTGCAGAAAGATGCGGCGGACCAATCGTCCCCTTGATCAATCGACCTGCCGGCCGTCAGCCTATGAATGTCACAGAGAAGATTTTCGCTTTACACGATGTTGATCGACGGGGATGGGTTCGAACTGGAGATATGATCAGAGTCTCAGTTGACTGGGTCATGGCGAGCGAGGCTACTTGGCACGTAAGTTTGGCGATCTGGAAAGACTCGGAGATGCATACAGTAACAGTCAATAGGGTATGCTTCAAGCATACAACAAGCTGGGTGACCCTGGGATTTTCTCCAACTCCAAGTTTTGGCTGGCCGGTGATCATGTTGTCGATCCCAGAATTATGGACACCCCGTTGGTGCAGAAACTCGTCGGTGAGATGGATTACGCACGAAAACGATTCAAGATGACAGAATTCCAAGGTCACAACTACACAATCATGCATACTGAGTTCTATCGCGAGCGTGCGCAACCTGGACAGATAATCATCGGCTCTGACTCCCATACCTGCAGCGCCGGTGCGGATGGGTGCCTTGCTATTGGACTTGGTGCCACAGAGGTTACGATGGCCCTCGTCACGGGAGAGATCTGGTTCAAAGTTCCAGAAGTAGTTGAAATCCACCTTGTCGGCAGTCCAAAACGCGGAGTAGGAGGCAAAGACATCATTCTCTACATCCTCCAGCAGCTCAAGCGGAACACCGTGGCTGCTGACAGAGTCGTGGAGTACACTGGCCCTGGATGTCGATGGCTGAGTCCCGATGCTCGCTTCGCCATCGCGAACATGACTACGGTAAACCAAATATCTCTGCTTTTCAGATTGTAAATACTCACCAGACCATAGGAGTTTGGTGGCATTACCGGTATCTTCCTCGATGAGGTGACCAAACAGTTCATAGATCGCAGGAAGACGGCTCGCCACAAGACGGCATCGTACTACTTCAAAGCAGACAAAGATTGCTCATACGCAGAGTCACACGTCATCGACATATCTCGAGCGCAGCCTCTTGTTGCCCGTTACCCTTGCCCTGATGATGTTGTGCCTATAGCCGACGTAGCTGGCACCCAGCTCGATGGCGTTTTCATAGGAGCCTGCACGACTGCGGAAGAGGATCTCATCATGGGAGCTCTTGTACTTGAGGCCGGTCTGAATGCTGGCAAAACTCCTATTGCGCGCGGAAGTCGACGGGTTGTCCCTGGCAGCCGTCCTATCGCAGACTATCTGCGCCAGACGGGACTTGCAAATATATACGAGCGCGCAGGCTTCACCATTGGGGTTCCTGGATGCAGCTATTGCGTGGGAATGGGCGCTGATATGGCGCAACCAGGAGAGATCTGGCTGAGCAGCCAGAATCGCAACTTTGAAAATCGCATGGGCAAAGGTTGGTGGTTACCTTTCATGTGGACGAATCCAACTGACAACAATGAAAGGAGCGATTGGAAGTTTGGCTTCAGCAGCGACAGTTGCAGCATCTTCATTTGATATGACTGTCACGTCTCCCCAAGAGCTCATTGATCAAATTTCCACTGAAAGGTGGAATGCTATCAAGGGGAAAGGTTCCCTTCCTGACGAAGATCTCGTCCAACCACAATGGGTAGAACCACCAGGCAACGACTCACTTGAACAGAGCAAATACGGCAACGATCAAGTGATAGAACCCTCTTCAGTGAATGTGGAGGATACAGAAGACAAGTCAACTTCAGGTATCATAAAAAGCAAGATCTTCAGAATAGGAGACTTCGTAGACACTGATGCGGTAAGGACATAGAGGGCGAACTTCAACCTCTTGATTTATGCCTCAGCTGACCACCCTCATCGGTGTTAGCTCGCCCCAGCTCAATATCTTCTCACATCCCAAAACAACGAAGAACTAGGGGCTCATTGTCTTGAGTTTACACATCCAGACTTTCGGCAGAAGGTCAAAGACGGATACCAAGTGGTGGTCGCCGGCAAGGCATTCGGGTGCGGGTCGAGTCGTCAGGAGTCTGTTCAATCGCTTCTGGGTAAGTTTCTATTCGCGCATCATTCACGCATCTCAGAGAAACTTCAATATGTGTTGGAGACGGCTTCGAACGTAAGGGAGTTACTAATGAACACATAGGTGCTGGAATCAAGTGCGTTATAGCACAAAGCTTCGCGTTCATCTACAGCAGGAATCAACCATCACTTGGCCTTTGGGGGTTCGTCGTTGATGATCCAAAGTTCTACGAGAAAGCCACGATGGGAGCTGGTATCGAGATTGATTTAGATCGTAATACCCTGGCCGTCGACGGCGAGACCTTCCAATTCCAGCTTTCTGAGCTCGAGAAGAAGCTCACCAAGATGGGCGGGATGACAAATGGCTTCAACAAGTTTGGAAAGCGAATTTATGACGTATTGACTGGCAAAGGTACTACGAAGCCTCCTGTTGCCCAGGAATTGAAACCGACACCTGCGCAAGATGTGTTGGCATGGTAAATTGGCAACGAAGGTCACATCATAGGACCTGATTGAGAATAGCTGTGCATACCTAGTCATACGTTCTGATATAGACTACGTTAAATTTGAGTCATTATCCAGGCCCCTTGACCTGTATCAAAACTAAACGTCAGATTGTATCCAGCTACTTTCCGTGATAGATCTGTTAAGGGTGGGTAGCGCACGCGTGGTCTCATGCAATGAACATGTCCAAATATTCAAAAAGTGAGGAAGTATTCAGGGATTCAAGATTAGATGTATGTCTTGAGAACATAAGTCGTATTGATCTACATCATGTTCGTGATGTGGCATCTGTTTTCTCATACATCCTCAACTTAGGCCAGCCAGTTGCCATTCTCGTCTTCGTATCCCATATCGATGTTGTCCCAGCCCTGCTTGTCGATGCCATCTGAGAATCTTTCCTTCCTGATGATCTTGTGAGCCTCGTTGATCTTGTTCATCTCCTCATCCGTGAGAGTGACCAAGCGGATGTTCTCCTCGATACGAGACTTGTTCGCACTCTTGGGGATGATCGTTGTGCCGCGCTGAACAGCCCATGAGAGCGAGACAACACCAGGAGAGCAGTCGTGCGACTTGGCGATGCTTGTAAAGAGCTCGTGGCTGAGAATCTCATTCTTTGTCGTGCGAGAACCGCCCAAAGTACTTCGCGGGTTAGCAGGCTTCGGAGAAGTAGGCGTGCGGATATCTTATCTTACCTCCAGCCGGTGACGTGAATACCCTTCTCTTGGCAGTAAGGTACCAGCTTCAGGTTGGGGTTGAAAGCGTGCAACTCAACCTGGTTGACAGCAGGCACGATCTTGGCCTCGGCGAGCAGCTCATCCATCACCTTAGGCATGAAGTTGCTGACACCAATGGCTCTGCACTTTTCTCCGACCAATGCCTCCATCTTCTTCCAGGTCTCGACGATCGTCGGGCTCTCATGCTTCTTGAGAGGCTTCTTCTCAGGGGCAGGCGTTGTAGCCCAGGGCCAGTGCATGAGGAAGACGTCGATGTAGTCGAGGCCAAGGGTGTCCAGTGAGATCTTCAGAGCTGCAGCCGGGTCATGGTGCCACTCGCCCCAGAACTTGGTGACGACAATGATCTCAGAACGAGGCACACCGCTATTGCGAATGGCTCTGCCCACGACCTCTTCGACACCATAGATTTGAGCGGTGTCGACCATGCGGTAGCCCACCTTCAAGGCGTGGATGATCGACTCTTCCAAAGCCTTCTCATCATCTGTTCCTTTACTGCCTGGAAGGCGTAAGGAAATTGAATTATGTCAAGAGTCATGGTCACGTACCTTGCCAGGTGCCAAGACCAACTGCCGGGAATTCAATGCCTGCAAACCCTGAGTCAACGCACTCTTCTCCTGAATTCGGAACTGAAAGGCTCACCGTTGTTCAGCTTGAAAGTCTTGGTGCAGATAGGAGGTGCCATGGTTTCTTCTGGAATTGATATGAACACTAAATTTCGTGATAATTGCTTCGTATTCGCTCCTGAGGATGTGTGTCTGGCGATGTCGGAAGGCGGTTCCTGTTTCTTCTGTGCGACGCTTTATTTGCGGGGAAAAAGGCCTGTGGGTGTGAATGACGTCATGTGAGCTAATGGAAACCTTCATATTTCATTGGATTTAACGCAATTGAATTAGCAGCTTTAAAGACATAGCACACCGCTGGAATCGTTCTCGACGGTAGAGCATTTTTCCTCGACCGGAACTGCGCTGAGCACCCGGTGTGCAGCATGACTGCGGGGGTGGGGACTGTAAGCCGGCTCGATCACCTCTGAGCATTTCGATTGAAGGATTCACTTATTTCTCCAGAAGCAAGGTATGTCACTATTGGAATCGGTGACGTTGGCCATGAGGCATCTTTACAATCTCTGACACGCTTCCCACGACAGATCCAGTATTCTTCTTGTGGGTGTCACCTGCCGGCTGTATGAATCTGCAGCGAAAGTCTGAGGTTGAAGCAGGACAGAAGATGCGCAGATTCATAAGTTTTTGAACACGAAATTGAATAAATACATAATAAGAATGAATGAAAACATAGGTACAAGTGAGAATGTTGCGATTAATCATCGAGAAAGGCGTGGATGGAACATGAACAGGGCACCCATCGCTGCCGAACTGGTCTTCACAACTAACGCCTCAGCTGGAAAACAGCTGGGAAGTTACAGTAGCACGTCAGGTACCATAAGGTACCTCCTAGCCATCGTCATCACCCACCACAAGTGTCTTAAGTTTGAGCAGCTCAAGGTTTGACTCCATCCCTACATAAACCCCCAGAGAATAGGGAAAATCCGAAAGCATGTGTCAGCGGACGATATGGAGATGGAATTATTATTGATCACAACGGCTTTCTCCTGTTTGATGACTGAGAGAGCCCGCCATAATAACGCTGCTACATAATTGAGGGTGGTCAGGCTTGCACCACCACGGCGCATGCCCTGTAAGTCCTGAACACCTTGGAACCTGAAAGAAGTAACGAACGAGGGAAGGCAGGTAGATAAACTCAACCTCTTCACGATCAGTTACTATTCTTAGTTAAAGAATCAGATGATCACAAATGAATTGCTCAGTTCAATTTGTATTAGGCTTCCAGCGTGGTGTTAGTCAGGGCGAAGTGCTGCAGCTGCCACTGCACTCCGGGGGCAGAACGCGTCGCTAACAGCGCTGAATCGACAGATATGCCGCCCTGGCAATGGAAGGCGGCAATCGATAGGTTTTCCGACCTCAATTGCATCATTTCTTGTCGCTCCTCAGCCTCAGCTTGCGATTCAAGTTCAAAGAAGTTCATTTGCTTTGGGATATCAACTGGCGAGTTGATGTCTTTAATGAGTAGTCATTCTGTAAACATGGTCACTGGCGCCGATGATCCTTCAAGGCACAGTGCTATTATGTTGTGCGCTGACGCGCGGCTTCCACTGATCGATAGACGCCGAGCATCCAGTGAGAACCTAAAACCTCTCTTCTTCGCATCAAAAGCGATCGAAGTTGTAGTTTTTAAGGATTCATGAATCAGTAGATCATGATTTCTTCCAGACATAAGAACATCCTTTGGTCTTTAGAACCATCCGGCTCCCGAGCCCCGGGCCTCCGAAGTGGGGCCGACCGGTGCCGGCGTCGCCAAGTAAAACAGCCCGTGTTACTTCTCACACGTCGTTGACGTCTTTTCCCCATACCTACAATTGTCATGGAGACATCTTATTATTTGCGGGCCAACGCTCTTACGCAAGCTCTGTTCAGCTACTTGTACGCTCAACTTGAAGGACCAATACTGATATCGTGCTGCAAAGCGTAGTCCACCCCCCAAAGCAGCTTCATGTCGCCTAGCATGGACTCCGCACAAGCAAAACCCTTCTCGGCGACGCTCTTAACCAGTGCCTCCACTCGCTTCTGATACTCGGGCATCCTAACCTCCATCGCAACGCCCATCATTATGACGAGATAGCTCCAAGATTCAAGGCCAAGCAAGGGGATCCTTTGTTCCAGCCTTTCCAAGACGAACAGAGCATGGGCTTCCAAGTTGGGCATGTCGTGCATATTCGGCAGGTCGTTGTCGATGAGTTTCCATGTCGGATCCCAGAAGGTGCGCGTCAGGCCCATGAGAGCAAAATGGTAGAGAGGAGCTCTCATGTAGCCGAAATCGCTTCCGTCGATGTCTTCGTCGTTGTCGTCGCCGCTGCCGCGGAACATCTCCATCACGTCGATGACTCTCGCTGAACTCTCGACGACCTCCTTTCCAGTTTGTAGTAGCCCGAAGCTGGCAAGCGTTTGTCGCAATTCGTCCACTGTTGCTTCGGACATGCTTTGACGGTCCGCAATGACCTGACGTGCTTGCCTCACCCATTTGGTGGCTCTATCATTCGGTGTCGCTTAGTATGTGCTCTAGAACGATCTCTAGCAACAGTCTACATGTTGAATGCTTACCTGTGGTGTAGGCGTGCAAAATTCGCCACGTATCTGCAATAGTGATGAAGGATAGCAGCATTGGTGCGGACATGGCTGGTCGCCGTGTCGATGTCTGCGAAGGGGGACGGGTCGTAGAGCTCGACGTCAACGAGAAAGGTATCTTCAAAAGATATCAAGGCATGATATCCCGCATGAAGTGAGAAATTGATCAATAATCCGCGGTCAAAGTAAAGATGAGGTCTTCGACGTTCCCTTTTGAGCTGCTCTCGTATCTTGTCCGACAGCTTCCTTAGAATGCCTTGATAAAGGAGCCAGGACCGGGCTACCATGGTCTGTCACGCTCCACGTCAGTTTCAAGATACGGCTGCGATCCTTAATGACTATCTCTTACCTCCAAATAGGCGAGTAGTATTCCATATAAGAGGGTGACGTGTTGATCATGACATTCGGACGAGGTGAGAACGTCAAGAAATTCGTTCAGCTTTGGACGATCCGCCGCAACAAGTGCATTGGCAGCCGCCTGTTTTATCGGGAGGTCGACCTTGCGCCCATATTCCAACAGGACCTTTCCGAAAGTTGTGACAATAGCCCGTACTGGAATAGAGGTGTCCAGGTATGTCTTGATGAAAGACTGCGAAAAGACATCGGTGAGAGGAGACGGTGAATCGCCAACAAACGCGAAAAAGGCCGTAGTAATCTCATGCGGCAACGGCTCTAAAGATCCCGGCGTTGAATTCAGATCACCAGGTGTCGTAATCTTTGACGCGACGGTGCCCGGGGACGACTGGCTCATCAACGAAGCAACCGAAGAGGATGATTGCGATCGTTGTCTATCGCGACGACGTCGGCAGTCGCACTACCAATTTCATTAGCAATTTCAACCGTTGGCTGTTAGCCGTCATGAAAACCCACCACTGCCCATACCTGGCGGCAAGACGGACACCGCCGTACCGCGCCCTTCCGCTCATGAGGCCCGCTGGGCTTCTTGACTCGGTACTTTTTCATGACCTTGCAAACACCGTGACTGCCAGCATATCTCTGAGATGTCGACGACGTTGGCTGGCAGATGAGCTCGAGATGTAGTGTGACACAGTCGGCCGGCGGCCGGCGACGTAATCTCACTTGAGGTGCCGAGCGAAAGGAACTCTACTACGAAGTAAGAAATAGGCTTTTCTTTGGTTCCTTGGGGGAAGAATATGTTTCTCGTCTAGGTCGATTGGCAGCTTGAATGACAAGGGTCCTGTTGGTCCTATGGACATTCAGGTCGTCTGCTTGCATGAAGTTGTGCTTACCTTTGAAGCTTCCTGCCTCCCGGGAACGCCCACAGCTGTACTTAGCAGATCACATTTGCGGAAAAGCCGCGAGAAAACTGAAGTCTCATCTGCTTGCTATGTATGCGGGGAAACGGAAAACGCTATGTGGCGGGCGGGCAGTCGAGAGGACGGGAAGTGCGACGAACAACCGAATTTGAGTTTCATCTCATCTGCCACGCAACAGCACACAAGAATCCGTGGAAAGTAGACTCTCAAACGAATAGGAGCCCCCATATTCTCATCTCATTTGAGTTTGGGTAAATTGAATACCGATCCGTGCTATGATGCAGATCCCGGCAAACAGGGAGGATCGTGCGCCTTAGACTTCCTCCTCAACTTCCCGCACCGACTCGCCTACAGGCATGCGCAGCCGATCTGGGCCCTTTGAGCTGGCTCATCACGAGGGATATGGTTCAGCCTCATAGAGAATCATGAACACCTTGTTTGCTTGTAAGAATGCATGTACCAACAGCAACCATCATCGTCAACACAGCCTGGTACCCACGAAGACGGCTTGAGGCGTAAGTCTGGGGTTCAACGAATCTCCGCAGTACTTCCTTGCCTGACGATGAAACCCGACTTGATATCACGCACATTGATCCACACATGCCTGGCCGCATGCAAGGTGCGATCGCTTGTTTGGCCAACATTGGCAGTTCCGCTTTTCCGTAACGCCTTTCAAATAAGCATATTTCCTGCCGTCGAACCTTGCGACCCAGCTGCCAAAAGAACACGGACACGAGTAGGCAGCTATTCGGTAAGGCAATTCCCGGCTGGTCGAACTAGGTAATGTCTGACGGACTTGGGTCTAACCCACGTCCCTGGGAGAGGGTAGCATCCTAGGCATGAATGTTGAATGACTTCAATTACATGTACACGCCAGTGTGGCCAAGGCCACATCAATACTCAAACATCTCTCCCTTCTATCTTCTCCCTTTCCTGCCTCTCCTCCAGTCCATACTCAGTCTCCAACTCCTTCCTCAATTTGACCTCCTTCTCAAAGAAGCTCACCGCGAAAGCCAGCCCCCCAAAAGCCATGCAGATCCAAAAGACCCTCTTCAAAGCCTCCGTGAAAACCTCGATGATCTGATCCCTTACAGGCGACGGGAAACTCTCCACAAAAGTCTTGGTCGCGCTCGCATACGCGTCCCCGCCACTCAAGACCTCTCGCGCGACAGCGTCATCAATACGGCCCGCGTACTTCGACACATACGTGTTGAAAATGGCAGCCGGAATAGCCACGCCCCAGATGTTCCCAAAGCTCCGGATGAAAGACCAGCTCGCCGTCGCGGCAGCCTGGTCCTTCTCCTCCAGCCCGGCCTGAAACGCCGGCAGGAGTGTGTTCATGAGGAACCCGGAGCCCACGGCCGGCACCATCTGTACGAGGACCCACGCCGCCGTGCCGCTGTCCCGGTTCAAGACACTCCAGATGCCAAACCCGGCGGTCATGAGTGCGAATCCGCTGATGTGGAGGGCCTTGTAGCGTCCCCAACGCGCCAGAACGACGGCCGAGATGGCTGCGCCGGGGATAGAAATCAGCGTGACCGGAAGCAGCTGCACACCGGACCGTCCCGGTGTTGAGAGCTTGACGGCCTGGAAGTAGAGCGGGAGGAAGAAAAAGGCCCAGTATAACATCGCGGAGTTGAGGAAGGTCGTGCCGTACACCACCGCTGAAGTACGGTTGCCGAAGAGGCGGAGAGGCATGACTGGTTCGGGGGCGAGACCGGAACGTTCGAATAGACAGAAGCCGATCAGGCCCAGAAGACCGAGAATGAGAGGAAGGAGGACGTGGTAGGAAGACCAGGGATGCACCGATCCTGCCCACGTCAGGGCTATGAGGACGGAAACTGTTGATGCGATGAGGATTGAGTTGCCTATGAAATCGATTCGGCGGATCTTCTCGCGGAAGGTGGACGTTCTGTCCCACTTTACGTGAAGGAAGAGGTATAGAAGAACCATGGAAAGCCCACCAACAGGGAGGTTGATGTAGAACACCTGTTCCGGTTAGTGTTTAGCCGAATAGTAGCGAGGGAAGATTAAAGTCATTACCCATCTCCAAGACGTCGTCTGTACGATGATGCCACCCACTATTGGCCCGATCGCCGTTCCGATGCCGTAGGTAGCAAGAATGATGGCCATGTAATAGCCTCTATCTCTAAGCGGGACGAGATCAGAGATTATGACGTCGATGATCATGTTGATGCCGCCACTTCCAGCTCCCTGGACAGCACGACCAGCTATAAGCATCGCTGGGCTATTTGCCCCTCCGCATACCCCACTGCCAAGGGTGAAGAGTGCCACGATGAAGATTGTGAGGTATCTCCGGCCGAAAAGGTTGGAAAGTTGACCAAAGAGAGGCTGAACAGAGGCGCTAGAAGCTGTGAGCAATGAAGCATGCAGACAGTTTCGGGCGAGGAGTATGAAGAGATTTACCTAGTGAGGAAGAAAGCGTTCGCAACCCAGACGTAGCTGCTTCCAAAATTCAACTTCTCGACGATGGTAGGCAGCGAGGTTACGACCACGGTGTTCTCCAGCGATGCCAGAAGGGAGGTGATGCAGAGTGCGAACAGTATGGCCCAAAATCGGTAATCTTTCTTGTAACTCTTCGCAGACGCAACGGCGACATCGTCGCTTTCGTGGACCTCCTTTGAGATGACATCGAGGTTTGGGCTGTCATCCGTAAGCGCCGCGGTATGTTGTCGAGCATCTTTCCCGATAACTGTGGTTGTTGCGTCTGCAGGAGGCTCCATTTTGGGTGCTAATGTTGAAGGATACTCGTGTCAATGTTGGAGTCCCAGACAAAACTCCCGGCTGTCTTCGCTATCTCGCCGGACAGCCAGGTCGAGAGAGTCAGTATTTAGCATGATCACAACGAGGGGGCTTTCTACACTCCCAATTGATGACCGGAGGCTTTTCTTTGACTAAGCAGCTGACGGTCTTGATGAACAATCGTTCAAAGTAGGATTCGGAGGCTTTGCAGATTATCCTCCGTGTCTTACATGTTACATCCGATTGGGTGGCCCCACTTCATCGGGTCTTTGGCCCGGTTTGTGGGGCCGACTCGGGGTTGATGGAGTGCGAGGAAAACATCTTTTCCGCAGTTCTAACCGCGGGGAAACGTGGAATAGTATGTTGATTCAATAAAAGACGCTGATATATCACCACATGCAGTCCATTGCCACGTATTTCCAATTCTCAGAGATACTCACTATACCCATAGTTTGGATACTGTCCAACATCAACATCAAACCCGTTGTAGGCGTACGACACACCAGGTCCAGAGCTCACGCCAACAAAGCCTCCACCGGAGCCATGGTACTCATTAGTAGGAGCGACCATTCGTCCGCCGCGCACACGGTTGGCAAGCTCCGTCAGCTCTTTCAGCACAACACTGGCTGCGATCACCTTGAAACTCTGTAACGGCTTTTCATCGACGTCCTCGCTGCGCGTCAAACCAACCATCAGGCAGGCATATGACATCTCAAGAGCCTCCTTGTTGGGCGCAAGAATCCGAGCGATAGGGTCGTCCCCATGAGCAGATATCTGACTGGCCGCACCGAAGACGGCAGATCCAGACTCCTGTTCCGGATTCCGGACTTTGCGCCGCATTTGCGCCACGAGCCACTCTGAGAGGCGATCAAATTCCGCTTTGAGTTTCTTCGAGTTGTCCTTCTGACGTCGAGTCTGCGCGCCAGTTTTGTTGAAGATGGAACCGCAGAAGACCTCGACTTCTGTCAATGGTTTCATATAGTTGTCCGCGAAGTGTGTACGAGCGTTGGCAACGGTGTCTTCATATCTAGTACCAAGTCAGCAGGAAAATGATGCCGTTGAGACAATAAAACTTACACATCTCGGAGCCTTGTTGCATCAGCTCGCCGTGTCTGCCAGGATATCCTTCCGTAACTGTAGTCGTAAATCTTCCGTTGCATGAGACCAACAAATTGCTCCCACATCGAGGGGCCGGATCTGGATACAACTCGGTTGATGTCTTCGTCCCAAATCTGTTTCTCATCCACATTACGGTAGAGAGTCCCAAGAACCTTTTCTGACTTGTAGTATTGGTGCGGAGGTAGCATATCCTCGTCATCCTCGGCAGTGGTATCATCCTTGCCGACGAAGTCAATCACATTGCGGTCGTACAAATGGGCGGGTGGGGCGGGTGCGAGACTAAGTTGCTTCTGTCAGTATCGATGGCAAAGCTTGGGGGGACTGCAAGATGGGTCATACAAATCAGGACGGAATCTTGGGGCCTTTGGGATATCTCGGGGGTTGACGGGAATGCCAGTTTTGGAGAAGTCTACGGCAGTCGAGTGTAGTCCAGCGAGCGTTAGGCAGTCTTGCCCGACAGTTCCTTTTTCATCTTGGTCTGATACGACGAGATGTCTTGTTGCGATCAATCCTAGACAGTCTGACTTCATAAAGTCAACAAACCAGTTGGCCATGTCTTCTCTCTGTACCGTCCTGCCAAGTGCTTGCGGTGTTACTCGAGGATAGTCAGCGGCATTGTAAGTGATTCTGGGAATAGCTTCTCTGTCCCAGATAATATTGTAAAGGTCGCCGTCGAGGTCTCCGCCACTCAGCTGGCTGGGTAGGTCGCGTTTGCCGTGTTGACTGAAAGCTATACAGTTCCTGAGATTCCTCAATGGGTGTCCCGGTGGCGGTGTTCGCATTTTCACTAGTTGAATATCGCCGGGGTGAAGGGCCGGCGACCGTGTTACAAGGACTGGGCCGTCTTTGAGGGAGTTGTCAATCATGACCCTGCCGGGACGGCGGTAGGTGTCGTAGGCAATATAGACCTCGCCCTCCCTCAAGAAGCCGGTCTCGTCCATGATGCCGAAGAGAGTGACGCCTTTCGGAACCGGAATCCTTGCCTTGTGTTTGAGGAGCCTCAATTCTTGAAGAACGATGGACTCGACCATAGTGCGGAGAAAGTTGTCCCGCCTGTAGTCGATGCCATATCGATCCAAGCTTTTGACGAATGTCGGCAGAAAGCAGTTCAACCCAATGCCCTGCATATGTAGGAAAGTCCCAGTGTTGTAGGCATCGGCCGTAACAGCACGCAGTCGGTCAAGCTCTGTCTTTTGCAGCCGAAGGAAAAAGCTGCTTCGTACGCCCAAGTCCTCCATGATCTTGATCATTTGCCGGTTGAGCACTAGCTTGAGCGGTTTCGAGGCGGCATCGCAAATTTCGAGAGTTGTCTTGTCTTGGCTTGGGAACTTTTCCATCGATTCTGCCCGGATGCACATGACACGTCCCGGTAGCCTTGAGTCTAATGACAGCATGCCTTTCACGCCTCCGCAACGGATTTGAAGACAAGTAGGGATGAGGGAGCCTCGCGGTAAACGGGGCCAAATGAGCTCCAGCGCTTCCTGCGAGATGGTTCCCACCCCATCGCTGAACACGCGCTCCATGTCGCCATCGAACGATTTGATGTCCGGAATGTCCCACGATCCGATCCCGCTGTCAGTGAGTGAGATGAAAGAGGGTGTCTCGGAGAAGGCCTGCCCGATTCTGGCTGCGCATTTAGCCGGAATCTGAATGTGTTCGAAATCGCCGAGGGACTTGATGATGTTCTGGTACAGCTGCATTTTACCGCTATCGTCGACAAAGGGAGCCGAGAACCAGGTGGCGTGGGAGCGGAGGGAGGAGTGGGAGAATCCCAAGAACTGATAAACGCGACCTGCAACCGCAATTCCTCCGTTCAGTACAGCTCGATAGCGCTCGAATACCTTTTCGTACGACACTCTGGGGTTAAACCATAAGTCTGTGCCATCTTCGTCGCAAAACTGAACTCTCATGAAGTAGTCTGCGTGGTTCGGATGTTTGCGAAGAATTCGGTTGAGCGGCTCCATCTCTGGCCCATGAAGGGTTACTCTGGTTGGGGTTACCACCGCCTTGAAAACCCAGGTGTGGTGATTGAAGGCATCAAGGCCAAATAAGGTACTCCTGTAATCACCCTCGGTTTGAATTCGTTGCTCAGTCTCAAGTAAAAAGGACAGGATCTCGGCCGGATCCAGCATCCGCGGGTCTGTATCGGTCACCGCAAAGGGCAAGCTCTCTGTCGGCCCATCCCGCAGGATTTGGATAGCCTGATCAGAAATCGGGTCGGGCCTTCTATGAGCTTTCGCATCTTTGAACAAGACTTCGATTTTGACGACCAAGTCGTGAGCGACCTTGGGATGAAGAAAGTTATTCCACACCAAAGACTGCAGAAGAAACAAGATGCGAAAGGGCAAAACCCTGTCCGTTCCCAGTTGGGTCAGATGTTTGTAGAATCTGTCCCAGCAGATTTGATAGTCGAGGCTCCAAAGGGCTGGTCGCGGGTCGTAGGCGATTTGGAAGTGAGTGATTTCGAACAACCGTCTGTTTTCCAGAGCAATCATCTTGCGGTCGAAGTCGGCGTCGATGACACTGAGCTGGTACACCAGACACTTGCCGGCATAACCGGCAACCGACTTGTCGCCAGGTATACCAGGACAGCGCACGTATTGCTTGTACGGAGGAGGAGCCGGTGCTGACAGCGATAGTCGAGACAGCTGGTCGTCCAAATCCTGACCCGACAGATGATAGAATCTCGGGGGTTCAGCAAGCACCAGGGTGAAGGTGCAGGGAGATGAAGAATGAATCATCTCAATGATGGACGAGTAAGGGATTTCGACCTTGACGTCGTTGGTGAATCTCAAAATGAGCATGAACCTGCCAAATTTGGCTTCGGCTCCGACATCTAAGCGGAATTGCTCAACAAAAGTCAAGGCTTGAGCCTCGTTTCGAAAAGAGTTGTGACCACAGGCGAGATGCCTTGCCGGGAAGACAATAGCTTCGTCGACGATGGGCGCTTGTTTGACCTGCTCCTCGAGGCGATGGCGGATACTTTTGATCATGAAGGGGTCTGGTGCTTTATTGGCTCTTGCGACGAAGACGGGAACGCCCATCAGATGAAGATTTGCCTTTTCCTTTGGGCCTTTTTTGTTTCTGGTCGGGAAGTGGCGACTGTCTTGGGGTTGGTGAGGATGCGTATTTGTTGAGCCCGGCAAGGGCTGCTTCCCATGGCGCCGTAGAAAGGCAGCGCCATCTCTCTCGTACAAGAAGGTTATCCAACCGACATTCTTATTGGATCTGGTAGAGCAAGTCCAAGCAGTCAAGCCCAGGGCGTTCATGTGCGGTCTCAATTGTTTCTCCAGCGTACGATCCGTCAGCTGCTGGGGAACGTTGGACAGGAAGACCTCCATGATGGCGAGCTACAGGATATGTCTTTCGACTGGCGAAGATGGGCCTAGACAACAACAGGCTTGCTATGGCCGGGAAACATTTCTCGGTTGAAGAAGTCGTGCAGTGGTCGGACGAGAGCAAGCTGAGGCGACTTGAAGGGAAAAGAGGAGTAGCCAAGGAAAGGGAAGAATCAGGCCAGCAAAGTTGCCTATGACCGACGATGCGCTGTAACCAACGGCCAACGCAGGTGAGGCTTGTTATTATGTGAGTTGAGAAGCAACAGCGCGTGACATTAGATGACAACATCAATGAATCGATCAGTCAGGAAGGCAATAAGAGACTTGGCCAGGCTTAATGAGCAAGTTGTCAGTCTTTGTGTGTTTGTAGATGATAGCATTCCCGACTTGATGAAAAGACTTATCATACCTGTGAGAATGGCATCTGAGGGTGGGGATGGTGATCAAGCGTCTGGATGGAAGTACTTGAACAGAGGCCTTCCTCGAGGATGCGAAAGGAGCGGTGAAGCGGGGTTTGGCAAACAGGTAGGCAGCCCGGGGCAGTTGAATATAACGACCGAAATTGAAGCAAACAATAACCTTGTTGGTCGGGTCCAGTGTCTGCAATGCAAGGCAGCCCGGAAGGCTGAGCCACCTCGAGCGCGGGTGCAGGTGGTGTCCACGGGTGGCAGTTGGCGGCCTGACGTGGGGGAGGGGAGCTTCACGACCTAGACGCGACGGGAGCTCTGAGGAATGGAATGGTTGGTCTTCGATTAGCGAGGAAAGTGCCCATGTCGAAGTCGACGTCGTCCCTGCCGATTGGGATTTTGCTAGGGAGCCTGAAATGGACTAGGTACGGCACCGTGGGGTTCAAGGCGGGGCCAGGGCTAGCTCTGACCCACTGGTGGGAGGTATGTGATTGGCCAATCATGCAACGGCCTCCTACAGCAGCGTGTCGATCTGATTGGCGAAAATAACTTGGGTGGATCTTGACGCCTGAGGTGTGGTACCCCGCGTCGGCGACGCGAATTGAAGATGAGGCAGGAACCGAACCTCGAGGTCGTGATGCACCTGCCACGACGGCTCAGGATGGAATCACTCTCTTGTCTGAGTAAGCGCGTGCCTCATGTATCAATATTAGGTAAGGCAAAGGATCAAAGGAGTCTGCAACGTTTGGCGCAGGAGCGATCAGCCCAATAGAACTTACTTCTCAACCACCTTCGTACTTTACCTCAGTCAACTCGATCCATGGCCTGAGTTTCTTTTGTTAGAAAAACACAAGACATCACCAAATACCCAATACCTAGGTAGGTAGCCGAATCAAACTGGTCTTATTTCTCATGTGACCGATTTTCAACGAGAACTCTCGCATAGAACTCGACGTGAGCGACATCGCTTCGCCCACCACTACCAGGAAGAATCATCAATCGAGACGGCAGACCCCAAACGCTCTGGCTGAACACTTTTCCGCCGCTCTCCGATTATTTATCTCGACGACGCCGAAGCACCATGTCCCTCCTCCGCCAAAGCTCCGCGAGGAACGACACCCGCAGTGACAGCTCAATCAACTTGTTGATCTCTCCCCACATCTACGCCGAAAGTTGACCAAGTCAAGCTACCTTACCTTATCGTTAGGTGCTGTTTGACTCGCACGAGAGTGCAGTGCCACCATCCCGAAGCTGCCGACCCTCCCCCAATTCGACCCCGCGTTCGTCATCTGCCCCGCCCTGCCGGCAACAACACCACCGAAGTCGCGCTGAAGACTTTTGAGCATAATCTTTTGACGACTTTTTCTCTTCTCCCCCGAAGACGACTTGTGATCGCCGAGAAAACCTCAATTGAAGCCCAACATCTACTCCCAAGACACCGAGAAACGATGGCGACCCCTGGCATGCTCTACGTTACTATGCAGCCGAAGCCAGATCTGGCTCTCGAGCAGTTCCACGAGTGGTACAATAACGAGCACGGCCCGACTCGCTTGCGTCTCCCCCAAATCTTCACCAACGGCCTGCGATACCGCGCCAACGACGGTAAGGAGCCGACCTTCCTCGCCAGCTACGACGTCACCTCCATGTCTCATTTGGAGACGCCAACCTACACAACCCTCCGAGCAAACCGATCTTCGCGCGAGGCCGAAACCATCGGCCAGGTCGATGTCACGAGATACTTCTTTGACTTGGTCATTGAGCGTCACGCACCCTCATTTCGCCCAATTGAGCAGCTCTCTGATAAAGAGGCCGAGGGGCTCGAGTTGGTGGCCATTGAGACCACCCTCAACGACGAGACCGCAGAGGCGGACTTCAAGAAGTGGTACGAGGAGGAGCACATCGACATGTTGTCCAAGGTGCTCGGCTGGCTGAGGACGAGAGTCTTCAAGATCTCCAGTCTCGGAGACGGTGCTGGCGCCAAGTCCACCTTCTTCGTCCTCCACGATTATGCGCGAGAGAACGGTCTGGGAGGCCCTGAGCACAAGGCCTCTACCGCTACACCACGCGCTGCCGGCATCGCCAAGCACGTCAAGGCCATGAATCGCCGTACCTACTCTCTCTTCTACGTCTTTGGCCCCGCACCCCGCGACCTGCACAACCTGGCCAAGTTGCCTGCCTCTACCGCTAGCTGGACGTCGCCCGATGGCAAGACCAAGACGACGCCAGGTGAGAATGAGGCCATCAGCTCTTACATCACAGCAGAGGACAGCCTCTCTATTCCCTACAGGCTCGAGGGCAACCCGTCCCCCGAAGCACCAACTGTGGCCTTCTGCAACTCCTTGTTGACGTCGCTGCACATGTGGGATCCCGTTGTCGATATCTTGAAGCAGAAGCGCCCGGATCTCCGCATTCTACGATACGACACCCGTGGTAGACACTCAATCCCCAGCCCGCCTGTCCCGGCCACGCTCGACTTGTTGGCTTCTGATCTGCGCACCGTCCTAGACGCTCTGCGTATCCCTAAGCTGCATGCCCTCATCGGTGTGTCGATGGGAGGTGCCACCACCACAAACTTTGCTCTGAAGTATTCCGATCGGCTGGAAAAGTTCATCGCCTGTGACTTCAATGCCACTTCGAGCGCTGCCAACACCCAGGCGTGGAAGGATCGCATCGCGGTCGCGCAGGAAGACGACGGGGCCGGTATTGCCAAGCTGGCGCAGCAAACGGTAGGTCGTTGGTTCCACCCGGCGACAATGGAGAAGGAAGACGTCGTCAAGTCGATGACGCAGATGGTGGCTGCCAACGACGTGACCGGTTTCGAGTACAGCTGCCAGGCTCTGTGGGACTACGATCTGAAGCCGGCGTTGGGCTCGTGCAGAGTGCCCGGCTTGTTGGTCGTCGGAGACGGTGACGGCAAAGGCGCCCTCGTGAAGGCGATGGACGGATTCAAGGGCCTGGTCGGAGAGAAGGGCGTCGAGTTGAAGATTGTCCCAAACGCCGGCCATCTCCCAATGTGGGAATCCCCTGCGGCATTCTGGGAAGCTATCCAAGATTTTGTCTAGAAAATTTCAGTCGGCGTGTCGCCGAGCGCGTCCTCAGACTACCACCAATTGAGTGTTGTCACAATGAGCGTCGGTCCTTGACGGAACGTCAGGAGGAGAGAAACGTGATGCGATTCATCTGCCGTGATACACCGGCTTCCCAGCCGAGCAAAGACGTTCGCTGGAGGTTCTAGGCCATGCTCATTGCCGCCTTGATGACTTCTAGGGCATGCTCGTTGCCGCCGCCGTCACATTAAACGTCAGCAAGTGGGATGGTCTCTGCAGAGTGCAACCGCCAGCATCGCTGCTGGGGAAGTCTTGACGACAGTAGAAGTTTATCCAAAACAAGAGCTAACCTAGAATGGTTGAGGTTTGGGTCGCGATTCGTGGAGCTGGGGAAGTCTAGCGACGACAGCCCTGGCAAATGCATTCCCTCCAAGGATTTCGCGCCGAAGCAATGTGGTTCATGCTGCAGGAGTCTCAGGAGGCGGGCTTGAGAATCACGGGAAGAGGGGGAAGCCCGAAGGGTCAGGCTGTCAGCGCCTGAGGCGGCGGCTGGGTGATGAATGCGAATGATTCAATGAGGTGCTGACTGTTGTCAGACGGTAGGTGACGGGTATGCAGGGACGTTTCATCGAGAGTGCCCTCGGACGAGGCGTTCGGCACAATGAGATGAAAGCACAATTGGCAAAGTCTGGGCGCATGAAAAAGAACCGGTCTGGCGGCTGTCGAACCGTTGCGTTCATCTCGACTATGAGATCGTCGCAGGGAGGCGCCCCAAACGAGATCACGTCGATGCTGGGTCCCGTGGAAAGGAGAAGAAGAAGAAAAATCAGTTCCTTCGTAAGGAAAACGTGGGTGATAAAGGTGTGGAGCAATAATCCAGGGGTTAATGGCGCCAGGAACCACACCTTAATCCTGATCGCGGGTTTCCCCCGGCGGATTCTCTTCCCTTTTGGGGTTTATTTCGCTGGCCGCAATCAAGAAGAAGTGAATGGCTTCTAAATTCAACGCCGGCGCCATCGATAATTGCACGGTATGATATGAAGGCGAGGGCGCTAACGACAGAATGATGAGAATACGGGGATATGCATATTCGCATACTTCCTCGGTCTCTGGCTACCGAATCCGATCAATCACGCACTGGCCGGCGGCTCTGAGTGGAGCACGAACCACACCCGACGCACATCTTCTTATGATCTACCTTGCCTTATTAAGGGCGCCGGGAGGGTCTGTTTCATGGCCGACGCTACGTCTGAGATTCCGGTATGTCCTGTGCTCTGCCGTAAACGGCAAGTCTGCAAGTCATGAACCAGAGGCATCATTCGACTGACTCTACGAATACGCAGTAAGGTATCAATCAGCAACTCTTTCAAGCCTCGCTAATGGCCAGCCCATGCCCTGCGAGGCCAGGGCGGTCTGCGACTTTGGCTGTCGACCATCATACGGGATCCCCCTGCCTATTGCCAGGCACCGTTTCTGGGCAAAAGTCATGCTGGTCAATGTCTTCTTTCAAGTCCAGCCGAGCCAACGACTCCATCGTGGCCGTCACCTTCCCTGTGCCGCATCATCCCGGCCAACGATCCCGGCTGAAGCCCCTGGGCCAGATCATTGATCCTCGACCTTCCCCTTGCCATGACGGCTGAGCAACCGGAATCGACGACGACGACGACGCTGCCACGATCCACGGCCCACGCTGGCAGCTGGAGCTGGGCGCCACGCCGCAGCGCAGTGGATCAATCCATCTCATCTTTCCAAGACCGGCCGCTCTTCCAAATCGGAGCACATCCGACGACGGCGATGGCCCCCCGGCCTCGACCGGGTGCCACCCCCCAAAATTCCACCACTCCGGTTTGCATATTGGTGTTTCGGTCATATGAAGTTTCTTCCACTCCACCTGCTTCTCCTCCAGGGTGAGGGCGGCTCAGCTATCGGTGTCTGCGCGAGTCTATCTTGGCAGACGGTAGACGGCAGATAGGACGTGGAAAGGGGTGCCCTTCTCTATTCCTCTCTATGCTGGCCGGTGGGATAAATACAGCGACGACGCCCTCACATTTCCGTCTTTCTTTCTTGTTCAGCATCCAACATTGCAAGGTCGCACACTCTTTGGTTCTTACCACCTTCATTCTTTTCCATCATCCAACCGTCAGTTCTTCACTGTGTGAAGCTGGGACATTCTTTTGCCAACTCTTACATCCACGAACAAGCTCATTCATTCACTTTCAACCAAACCTCCTTTTAGGAATCAACCTTCCTTCATCCACCATGCCTTCCGTCAAGAACACCATCGCCCTTGTTGGCGCT
This sequence comes from Colletotrichum karsti, assembly GCF_011947395.1. NCBI lineage: Eukaryota > Fungi > Ascomycota > Sordariomycetes > Glomerellales > Glomerellaceae > Colletotrichum > Colletotrichum karsti. Next base: position 182,228 of record NW_024065926.1, read on the forward strand.
TTCGCCACCTCTGTCCTCGCCCACGGCACCGTCACCAACTTCACCTTCGCTGGCGTCGCGGAGCCAGGCTACAAGCTTGATTACTACTACCTCAAGAAGAACGGCGGCACTCCCCCGAGCATCCCCGCCTGGTCCGCCGAGAACCTCGACAACGGCTTCATTGCCCCCGATGCTTACGGCACCGTCGACATCAACTGCCACAAGAACGCTGCTCCCGGTGCCACTTCCGCCAAGATCGCTGCTGGCGGTAAGGTTGACTTCCTCTGGTCTGCCTGGCCCGAGTCTCACATCGGCCCCGTCCTGACCTACGCCGCCAAGTGCGACGGCGAGTGCACCTCGGCCGACCCCGCCACCCTCAAGTGGGTCAAGATCCAGGAGGACGGCTACGACGCGGACAAGAAGCAGTGGGCTGCTGCTAAGCTCATCGCGGACGGCAACAAGTGGACCGCCACCATCCCCTCCGACTTGATCGCTGGCAACTACGTCCTCCGCCACGAGATCATTGCTCTGCACGGTGCTGGCTCTGAGAACGGTGCCCAGAACTACCCCCAGTGCGTCAACGTCGAGATCACCGGCTCCGGCACCGCCAACCCCGAGGGAACCCTCGGCACTGCCCTGTACAAGTCCACCGACGCCGGTATCCTCTTCAACCCCTACGCCGCCACCATTGACTACACGACTCCCGGCCCTGCTCTGTTCGGCTCTGGCTCTGGCTCCGGCTCCGGCTCTGGTGCCACCCCCGCCACTCCCTCCAACGGCACTTCTTCCGCTGCCCCTACCGCCTCTGCCTCCGCTGCTGCTGAGGACGCCGGCTGCTCCAAGAAGCTCCGCCGTCACGCCCGTGACCTCTTCCACGCCCGCCACTAAGCGGCGAATCGCACTTGCGAGTCGATGGAAAAAGAAGGAAAACCACCCCCTTATGAATGAGCACTTGTTCGTTTCTCAACCATGTAAATAGATTTATACCCGGTGTATATATCGCTGCAAGCACCCACACCTTTTTTAGCCGACCTCATAACGTCCAGCGCACCTTTTTTCGCTGCTGGGCGTTTTCAAGCTTTTGCAATGTATCAACTGTTCATACCAAATCTTGTGTCTCTTCGCGCCTGTGACTGTGAGCAATTTGTGTTTAAAGGTAGCTTTTCGGGAGCCCAGAGTCTCAGAAAGTGCGAGTAAGCAACCAACTTGTTGAATGACTCGTCTTATCGGGAAGACGGTCCGGTTCAGCGGGAGTACGGCGGCCAGTTCGTGACATGGGTACCTGACTTCATCCCCGTCCGCGTCGGCGACACATATCGCAAATGCCGTTTGGGAAACAAACTGTCTGAGGCGAAGGCCTAAAGCAAGAAACAAACTTTCCACGGGAGGAATGCGCCCTAGCCGGCTGATATATACTTGATCGAGGGGAGAGGAGGTGGAGACATTTTGAGCACATTTGAGGTCTTATGAGCAGGCCACACGGAAGTGACTGCCGCGGAATGGACTTGCCGTGTGCGCCACTGTGTTTGCGTGGAAGACTCGTAATGAAGAATGCCGCGCAGCCGGCCACCCCAGGTCGTGAGTGATTGATTGACATGATGAGATGCGCGGTAAGATATGGGGGCTTGCAGGCATGTTCGACTATTATTTGCAGTTTTAAGAAACCCGAATCATCAACACATCCAACATAGCTGCTGGACGAATGATGGCAACTCTCCGGCAACGTATCCAGTCTGCATCTATACCGAAGCATCGGCGGTGGACATTATCTCTAATGAATAGGAACATATAGTCATCAGAAGCAATGTGGAAAGGTCTCTAGTTCTAGAGTTGTACCCTCCCGAAACGCTGCAGGATGCCGGAATAACCCATCGCGGTCCACCAACTTTCAAGAAGCAGCAGATGCCTTTCTAAGACACCTCAACATCGAATCGGCATCCCTCTTGAGCTTCTCTGATCTCAACACAGGTTCACCTGATACAGTCGACTTGAGCTGATCGCGCAGTAATTCTGATTGTTTCTCGGACAGTAGTGCTCCTGGAGACGACGCAGGGATGGTCGACGTCGTGGGTGTCCCCAGACCGAGCAGGCGATCTGCCTTGTCGAAGAGACTGGTGATGATTTGGGCGAACATCAGCCCCTGCAAGTGACCGTCTGCGATCCACATGGCGCCGAATTTGAGGCCCTCTATCGGTGTGAGAGGGACGTCGAACACGGACTCGAGCCTTGTGAGGATGTGACGGGAGATATGTTCGAAGAGAGTGATGATCTGGACGTAGCAACTCGTAATGGTGAGCGCAAGAGGCGCGTCTACGACACCTGTCATCGCCGACTCAGGACAATGCACGGCAGCTGCTAAAGAGCTGTTGTCTTGTAAGTTGGAGCTGTCGAGCGTGGCTGGTGTTCCGTCCTCGCTGTCCCAAGGCAAGCGAGGAAGGTCATGATGACTTTGCAGCGCGGGAAAAGCGGCTGACGTAGTGACGGTTTTCTCCAGGGATGAAAGGGTGTGGACAAAGTCTTGAAATAGGATGAGTCCCAGCTCAACGACGGTGACACTAGCAACACTCAATACCGAGCTTGGGTAAATGAAAGAGCATAGGTCCAAGCTCTCTCGGTGGGCGTTGATCCTGGAGATGTGGGAGTGGAGGTCGAGGTTGATTTTGGATATCTTGGCCATCGCTTCGTGCTGGGCGGTGGGATTCACTGTTCGCACTGGCCTGACCTCGAAACCCAATGTCTCGGTGCATTCACCGACGGCCTCGGGTTCCAGCGCTGTTTCATCCCAGACAAAATCGCAAAAGAAAGAGTCAACATCGACCTCGGCATCCGTCTCATCCACGCCGACTCCAACAGTCGGCTCGAGGAGTGCCAATTCCCCGGGTAGCATGCCTTCTTCAAGCGGGACCTCGCTGGGGGTGATGGCAGCACCGCCGTCCCAACGTCCGGTCGGCGACCTCTCCAAGGAGTCGTCCTCAATCCGGTGTTCGTTTGGAGAGTCGTAGGTTCTCTTCTGGACTTCAGCTCGTGACGGGCGGCCAATTCGCCGCTGCTGGCCGCTGACGCAGGGAAACCCCAGCCTGGAGCATCGCGAACAGCGCGAGTCGCGATCGGAGTCTTGGCGAGAGCACCGCAGTTTCTGTCTTCGGCATCGTTCGCACGCTGACCGCTTTTGATTGGGATGGGTGACAAACGTCATGTTTTTTTCGTTATCTTGATTGTTTGTTTCCTCGTTGTCCTCAACAACGGCGCGCGCAGTTGGGGCGCAAGAAAGAAATGAATACAACCGTAAGCAGAAGAATTCGGAGGCTTTCCCCGGGGGGCGTTCGGAGGCTTTCTGTCCTCTGTTTGTGGTAAGACGGAGATCGCTCCACTTCGGCTCCGTCTCGGCTCCGGACCCCGCTTCACCGGACCGTGGACTCCGCGGGGGGAGTCTCGTTCGGCGCAGTCCGTACGGCAGTTTGTGCCGCATACTTCAGGTTCTACGACACGGGCAGCAATACCAAGTCCAACTCGAAAACACGGCTTGTCGCACTACACCAAAGGTTATCGTACCCGACGTCGACAGACTTTCGGGCGGGGTGGTGGTGGTGGTGTGGGAGTACGGACCCCCGATTGCGGGCCCGGCAAGCCAATCCGGCAAGCTCATCAACCAGCAACCCCTCACGAGGCCGTCGATCCTCGAGCTCTCTCTCCGCTTCATTATATCCCTACATTACACAACTCGACATGAACATTTTGTGGTGGTATTTTGACCAGCTCGCTTCCTCTCAGGTTCTCAGACCTGAAGACCATCACCTTTACTACTCTCGACTTCCGAGCGACTGCCATCACCTGGCTCGGCTCCTCCTTTATTAGATGGAGGCGAACGAAAAGCAACAAGTCAACTATGGTCAGGAAGAAGAGCCAGCCCTTGAAAAATGGAACGGGACCCGGGTAAACACGTTTCGCTACCTCGCCACTCTGTACAGCTTCATCGTCATGGGAATGAACGACGGAGCTATTGGCGTGAGTTGCCTTCCCCTGCTCAAACTAAGGAATTGGCTGACCCCTCCACAGGCTTTACTTCCATATGTACGTGTTCGGAAACCAGGAGACTCTCCGGACGGCTTGATTAACACGGCCTAGATCGAAACGTATTATGACATTTCGTACACGATCGTGTCCCTGCTATTCCTGGCACCTTTTGTCGGGTACATCGTGGCCGCATTATCAAACAACTTCATCCACAACTCGCTAGGTCAGCGCGGCATCGCCATCATCGGGCCAATCGGCAGAACGCTCGGTTTCCTTCCGCTAGCACTGCACCCGCCGTATCCCGTCCTACCTTTCGCCCTACTGGTGGCTGGGTATGGAAACGGGCTCGAGGACAGCGGCTGGAACGCCTGGATTGGCAACATGCAGAACTCCAACGAGCTTCTCGGTTTCCTCCACGGCGCTTATGGTCTCGGAGCAACAGTCGGCCCCCTGATTGCGTCGGCGATGGTCACGAAGGCAGACCTGGAATGGTATACCTTCTACTATGTGATGACCGCGATGACGGGCTTCACCTTCATCCTCACGGCGACGGCGTTTTGGGGAGCCACGGGACAGGTGCACCGAGACAAGCATCCTTCGTCGACGGACGGCACGGACCGCACATCGATAATGACGGTGATCCGCAAACCAATCACATGGCTGCTGTCGTTCTACCTTCTCGCGTACGTCGGGGTAGAGGTCGCTCTGGGCGGTTGGATTGTGACTTTCATGCTGCGGGTACGGCATGCGGAGCCGTTTCTCGCAGGTATCACGACGGTGTTATTCTGGCTCGGCCTCACGTTAGGACGTCTCGTCTTGGGGTTCGTCACCGGCCGGGCCGGAGAGAAGAGGGCCATTGCAGTTTATGTACTCCTCTCCATCGTCTTGCAGCTGCTGTACTGGCTCGTGCCCAGTTTCGTTGCGTCGGTCATCTTCGTCATGCTTCTCGGATTCTTCCTCGGACCGCTGTTCCCCGCGGCCATCGTTGCTGCCGCAAAGCTTCTACCCAGCGACAACCACGTCAGTGTCATTGGATTCGCAGCAGCGTTTGGTGGTGCTGGAGGCGCCATCATACCTTTCGGGATCGGAGCGATAGCAAACAGCCGAGGGGTTTGGGTCCTTCAGCCTATTGCCCTCGCAGTTTTGATCGTCCTTCTCATCTTGTGGGTGTGCTTTCCGGGTGGCTACAGGAAAGGCGGGTTGGAGGAAGCGAGAAGGAACAAAGAGCCCATTGGCAATGATTTTCGGGACGTCTTCCATACGGCAAAGAGGGCGGTGACATCAGGATAGATGAACGAATGCTTGGATTTCCAGTTTATGAAGGGATGTATCTTATTGATGATGTCCTCGCTCATTATCTTTCGCTAGGTAGAAGCGAAAACAACCAAAGCCAACAATGAGATCAAGCTTTTGAGATGAGGAGTATGGCTCATATGAGATTTCACTGAGAACCTGATGAAATCTCAAGAGTGAGTGAGACACTTTGTGGTTCCTTCCCTACCTTGGTAGCTTTTGTGGCAAATTACGCTAAACAGACAGCCACACTTTCACCTTTCACTTTGGAGAGGTCCTCATCCGGTTCAATTGCGCGCCTCCAACGTTCCTGCCCAAATCTCACTGATTGGAGTCTTGAGAAGGAATTGACATGAGGCAGTCGCGTTGCGGAATAAACTCCGACGCGCCTTCCGCAACTTTCCTTCAACGTCCTCCGACCTGACTTCCTCGCTTCCCAAGACACAACACCCGACTTGCCGACCGATCTCCCACTCTCTTCTCTCTCTCTCCAGTATCTGATTAAGGCAAACGCGCCGTCAATCTTGTCGACCGCATCATCATCAATCAGTTACCGGCGTCATTCTCTTCTTTTCATCCCGATCGCAGTGCACCCAATCAGGAATCATCAGGTCCCTGATTCACCACAGTCGGCCGTGTCGATGTATCACCGCTAGCCGGAGCAATCACACAGTTCACCCCTCAAAAGTCGACGTTCGCTTGTCGGCCGGCTACCTGTCGTCGACTCTCCTTGACAGAAACATCGCGATACCAGGCATCGTCAGCCACCATATTTTAACCACGTCGCCGATCTGTTACTGGCTTTGGACGGAGTCGCCTGTCCCACATCGCCTCGCACAATGTCTTTTGGTATCAAGTTCGACATACCAAACTCCGCTCGATTTTTCACGCCGTTTCTGAGACTGCCTCCCGAGATCAGGCACCAGATCTGGGAGGCCGCCGTTCTCCAGCCTGGGATGCATTGGCTCCGTCTCCACAGTCAAGCCGAACCGTTATATCCCCCGGGGCACGTTGCACTTGCCAACGTTGCCGAGGACGACAGCGACAACGATGCTTTACCAAGCTTCTCCCACGAAAGAGTCCCGCTAAGGCTCAGGAAGGCTACTTTGGAGCCTCGATATCCAACCCCGCAAGCCGACATATCGAACTACGTTTCTGTCAACCGAACAGTGAGCATTCTTTCTGCCACGTGCAGCGAGTCTCGCAACGTAATGAAACGCCTTACGAACCTGCCGGGGGTTGTAAAGTTCAAGAATGGCCGTGTCATCTCTTTTGCTCCCGCAAACGACGTCGTCTGCTTGGAGTATTTGACACCAACCCTATTCAAAACAGGGGGTCGCTTGAAGCTGCCCATTCGCTGCAAGGAACTGGCCAAAATTCGTCGAGTTGCTGTCACTTACTGTCATCAGTGGGATCCGGACAGCAATACCTACCTCTGTTCACACTGCGGAAACTACCACTCCACTTCTAGAAGGAGGGTCCATCCCGTCCACCTCTATGAATTTATTGCTCGACACCTTCCAAACCTCGAGGCTTTCTACCTTGTCGACTACTTGATCCTGCGCAAGCCTCGACCTGTCGAGTCTGAGGACTGCGAGATGATGGACGTGGACACAGAAATGGGTAAGTCGATCGGTCATGAAGGATTCCAAAGCACATCACTGACAAGTAACAGTGGTGGCGCAGAAGCCCTGGCCGTCCACATGTCCCGACAAGAGCAGGGCAAGATCAGGTAATCCGAACCTTCATATTAGAAGCCCCCCTTTTTCAAGCTGACAAATATGACAGAAATAGACCCTCGGATATACAGGAGTGCGGACAGGGTATTTGTCGAAGCAAATCCGGATGACTGGACAGTCAAATCTTCAGTCTTCGACACCATATCATGGGTCCGTAAACGATTTGTCCAATACGCCACCAAGAGCAAGCTCAGCACCCACAAGCGGCCAAAATCCGTCAAGTTTGGCGTTCTGGCTTGCGAATGGGTTTACGATAGAGAAGAGATTTCGATGACGAACCCGTACTCGACCGCGAAGACGTCCCAAAGCAAAAGACGAAAGTTATCGCGCCCGAACGATGCTAGCCGGGGTAGAATCCCACTGCCGAGTGGTGCGACAATTAGGCCAGCAATGGAGGCCGAGACGCTTCCGACTCCGCCTCTACCAGTGCCCTGGGGAACTCAAGCTTCCTTCATCTTTGGACAGAATATGCACTACGACTTTGATTTCAGCAGCGCACCGTCCACGGACGTGTAAGAAGGGAGGCAGGCGAGACGCGACATCGACGTTGAGTCTGCTAGCGAGGGTTGGGATAGTGGGGGTGTCCTTTTGCTTTTCCTACCATGTGTATAACATCCATTGGCGCACCACAACGACATGACACGAGTAACGAATCCCTAGAAAAACACCAAGTAGTAATGCTGATACATAATGGAAAAGCACTCGGGACCCATGTGAAAGAAGTCTGGGTCAACGAAAGGACAGTATCTGCCAGGGGTTCTCCCAGGATTTTGAGAGGTGACTGATCGGGTTACGGAGCTTCAATTCATCGTCATGGGCCATCGTCTCTGCTGATTGCTTTTCACAGGTTCTTCAGCCCAACACACGTCAGTCTTTTGATCTGCAGATTCGCCGCAGGACAGCTTCATTGCTGCATGACGTCATCGGCTGACGTGCACATATCGGCGTTACTTTCTCAACAGTCCTAGAAGTCTTGTTTTCGGTCAGCTGTCTCGTTGTCTAACTTGCAGACGAGGAGACGACAGAGCGATGAGAGAGGTCGGAGTTCCAGCATTTCAGCCAAATGCTGCCATACCAAAGACGAGCCTGGGGCGGGTATTTTGGTTGGCCTTAGTTAGGCACGCTGACGCCGATCTGCCCTGAGTTAGGGTGGGTTGGGTGCCATGGGCCCCTTGCACAGCCGAACGGCTGCGTTCAGGGTCCCGCCATGATCAGAGTGTATGGCAGATTGGCTGCATTGGATGGGAATCTCAGGAATTCCCGTCCTTTTGGAAGCGTACTTTGGCTGACTTGCTTACTTGCTCATAGCAGATTAATATACCGATTTCTAACCTTGGTTGTGGCCCATGACTTGATCTCGAGTATTCTCTTCCTGTGAGACAAGAACACAGGTGCACGCCGGACCTCATCCACCGACCAACGGATCCTCTAATTCAGAGGCAATAGCAACGAGCAGAAAACCAGACCCGAGCCGCCTACGTCATGTTCCCCTCGATTGACTGATGCTTGACGAACCCATCAGACACGATGAACGGGGCAGTGAGGCCAGCTTACGGGGGCCAATCGCTCTCATGTTGGCGCGAGTTGGCGAATGCCCAGGGGTCCATCACGGTCTGGACCTTTCTCACTCCCCAAGGCTGGTTGCCTAACACCCATCCACGACCCCAGGGTCCGTTTTCCTCGCGGACGCAGCTCCGTTTTCTCCTGCGAAATAGCCGTGACGTCACGCACTGAAGTTTTCCCGCATCTCCGGGCGCGGTAAAGTCCAGAAGGGCCGAGATCTAGATGGGTCTTTAGTCTCACTCGGCCGGCAGGGGCAGCTAGGGTTTGCAGTGCCCATATGCAGCGAGCCGGAGCCAGTTCCGCAAACACGTCGCCGTGGTTGCTCAATCAGGGTTCAATGCCAGGGGTTCGAGTCAGCTGTTGCGACGCACATTGCATCGCCATATTCTTACATCCTGTGTAGGAAATCGAGCTGTTCTAGGCCCCTTCAAAATTGCAGATCGCCAACAGGTTCCCACAGTTGAAGGAACGGGTGACTGCTTTACCCGCCCGCCGACGCCTTGCCGGAGTGAAGTCAGACGGTTCTGTAGGTTATGTTTATCGATTTTGCCATGTTCAACAGTCCGCGACCCGTTCACAGGCTCGAAGAATCTTTCCGATGGATAGTTGACATGGCTTCCACGACAATGGTCTGGAACGAGACATCACGTCACCGGCCTTATTGTCTATGCAATTCGCAACCCATATCAACACTTCTGGCCGTTGGCGGATGCGTTTTATTAGCCCAGGCTCCCTCCGCAGATCGAGTTGGGTGTGGTGTTCCACGAGATCTCCCCCAGGGAAGCGTGGGGTTGCTTCCGATGACGAGCTTTAAGAACAAAGCTCACCCCGTCTCTAGTTGGCTCGATCCTCGGGAGTAATTACATTCATGCCCATCATACCTCCCATTGAGATTACGTCTTCGAGGCTCTTGACTTTACACCGCGCGAGCTTTTCCTGTTCTCCGTCTGACTCGGCAATCAGTGGAAACCCATCCGCAAGAGGCCCACTTATCCCGATTCACCGGATGCCACCCGTACTCGGTGTGGCATTCGGCCGGGCTTTCAGCCGAGCATTGAACATGCCGACCTCATCCACCGCTGCGGTCCAGGGTTCCAAGCAAACGTACGTACATATGGGTGATCTCTTCATTTCCCAGTTTTGCGCCGCAATGAGGACACTATTTTCCACCGCTAACATGGAACCTCTCGCCTCACAGTAACACCGGGACAAACCCCACAACACCGCCCCTCGCCCCGACGCGGCCCACAGAGCGTCCCACAATTCCCGTTCCTTCCGTCCCGGGGTACTCCATTGGCCGCTTCCTGAGCTCACCGGGTGCTTCCGAAAGTCATATCTGCCCGCCGCGGCTCGTCGCATCAGCTGCATCGGCACCAATGGAGGATGCAGAAGAGGCAGGTCGCATCCGAATGGCTGGAATCCTGGCAGACATGGGATTTCCATTAGCCAGTTGACAGATATTGAGGTGGGAAACTGTACCTGCCAAGGGATTCCGGTCGCAGTTTGAGTGGCTTACTTGCTTGCCAATAACATTGAATAATTCATCGCATTTCTCGCAATATGTCCACCTGTCGCATGCTGTGCTGCAGTCGCAAACTCATCTGTTACTTTCAAGGAAATGACGGAGTTGTTGTCCTGATGACGTCGGCCTGACCATGTTAAGAAGCTCCTCACCTGCGTACCTGCGCGAAGCACTGCGCGAATTTTGAGACTGGATGATGTTCACGGTGGAGTTTCGCTTTCCTGGAAGGAAGCCTCCGGTCTGCAGGTGCCGCGTGACCCATCAAGACTCATGTCATCGGCAACAGCTCTCTGTTTCCTGGATGACGCCCGAGAAAGAGTCATCAGCTCAGTCGCCAGCCACGATGAATGCGAATCGTCACTCGTCATTATCGTTTCTTCTTTTTGCCCCGAAGAAACGCCCACCCGCCGTCCCCATCTACACCGAAAACCCGGAGGCGAATCGCCGGACCTCTCCTCCTCTGGCTCCGAGAAAACCCTTTGCAAAAACCGCCGCCGCCATGACAACACTCATATTGGGGACCCGGTGGGCATGTGATGCTTGTTCCTGCAGAAGCAGCAGCACGGACGGCCTTGACATTTGATGTTTCGCCGCCAAGCAATCTCGGTGCAGACCGAGCCCTTTCTCTCTCGTCCCCCCTTGCAGGATTTTCCCTAGAGGTTGGCCTCCCGGAGGCGGTTGGTTAGTTGGCGGGCACACGGGCCGCTAGTTCGCGCGGTCAGAGGAAAAAAGAGACGCGGGCAGTCTTTTCGTCGTCCTTAGTCTGGTGATCCTGAACACGCACTGGCACTTGGTCCAGCTCTGAGCGTGGCGAGACTCAACAGCTGCAATCCCGTTGGCGAATCTCCTACGAGGGACAAACCTCTCGGCTCAAAATATCCATGTTGCCCCTCTCATATTCAAACGCGGGGTGCAGGCCGCAGAGAAAATGTCTGGATATCCCGCCTCGTCCTGTGCCAAGCTTTCTTGCATCAGCTTTGAGCACACTCCTGTTTGGGGCTTTTCAACGTCACAAACGTACATACTATTGCCTCTATGCAATCACTCAGCCACGGCTTGCGAGGCATCTGATGGTTCCGAGGATGGTGACGTTTGCATTTGCGGAAGCTGGTAACTGTACTGCGAAAGAACCAGGCGCATGGAACTGCCCACTTTCTTGCGTTGCTACCCGCGATCCCAGCCAAGGACTTGAGATGGCTGGAAGCTTGGGGCAGAGGGATCTCGAACCTTGGATGAACTCGCCGCTTCTCATGCGTGTGCCTGTTCCTGGCCCCAGCTTGAATATTTCCCGACGGCATAAACCCGTGTCTGAGTCCCCTCAACTTTGCCCAAATAACTGGCCAGTGGGTGGTGATACTGGGGTAGAGAGGACGATGGTTGTGCTCAGCCTAACCTCACTCTAGTTCCACATTACGAGGGTAACGGATGGTGAGCACGGGAGCTTCGTTTAGAGACCGGCCATCCGCTCGTAAGGCCTTCACGTTTAAATGGAGGCTCCGAGATTTGACAAATTGGTGGCACGAAGCTAGAACTTTGGTCGAATCGTCTTCAGGGTTGGCGCTTAAGGTGTGGCGTCCACGCAGGACTTCTCATTCGCAGTTGCCAAGGTGACGAATGACCAATTCGCGTGATGTTCAATGTCACGATTAGTGATGTATACAAGAACTGTACACTGCCATAATGCATCTCGTTCCCAACAAAGGGTGCCGCCGACCTGGTGCTATATCGTATGCACCTCGCGATTATCGGTTTCGCGACAACTTGCGACAATACGCGATGATTTCTCTTGTCGGACTCAATGATGCAAAGCCCTGTTCACACTGCTGTACCGTAGTATGTATTCAAGCACAGCCTGTTTTTGTTTCTGAGGGGTTCAGACTAGCCTAGAGCAGCGAAGGCCATGCCGCCACTGTCTTCCATCTCCCAACGGTTGCCACAGATCTAGAGAAAGCCCTTGGATCACTAAATCAGCAACGGTAAGACGGCATTCGGCGTGGCACAGGCTATGGGACTCAAAATAGCCGAGTGATACATGGGCCTTTTAACGGACGATGGGGAACCTCAGCATTCAAACGAGGTGCAAAGAACCAACAACTCGCTCTCCCGCGCACGGTCCGGTCCTCCGGCCGGAGGTGAAACACGACAGTTTACTACGGGGAGATCGTCGGTACAATGAGGGAGGCCCGAGAGCCGCATGGAGGACATCCAGGATCAATTTGGAGGTTGGAAAAGAGGAGGGGCGGGCTTCAGTTAGCGCCATGCCCATCTAAGGCTCGCCGCTCCCGCCTGAGCTTAGCAAAAGTAATGCCGAGGGAGAGTGGTGGCCCAACCCTCTCGTTACCACGAGAGACCGAATGTTTGGAGGCAAGGGAGGGTGGCCATGAACAGAGTTGACCGTTGGCAGCTGTCCGGCGTCATTTCCCGCAACCTTGGAGCGGAAAGGTTCGCTCTAGGAGCAGGATGTGAACTGAACTAGAAGCGGTCGCGGCTACCGACACGCAATCTGTGCCTTCGCTGGTCAGATATTCTCCATGGTAACGGAGCATCCTTCCCAACCCTTGAAATATCGCGTTCCTTTTTTTTAAACATGCAGGATCCCGATGTGGAACTTACATCGACTATGGTAATAGAGACTACACCAGACGTTACCATGAAGTACTGCGGCAAAATCGGCCCCTGGAGAGGATAGATGTGGGATGAGAAATACGGCCACCAAGGAAATTTCTCGCAAAGACCTGCCGTGCGCCGAGTCAACCTGTATCTCATTTCATTCTTCATACACTGGATGGATGAAGAAGCCCAATCGCCTCGCCGTGTGTACATCTGAGATAGACTACCGGGGCACACTAAGAACAAGGTTTGAGCAACGGCACTAGTGTATACCGATTCACGTGGGAAAACAGAGGCAGCAAGCACGGGTGTCAGTCGAAAGAGGCGTTTCACGATGTTATGCTTCGACGTATGCTGCCTTCGACCTGCAGGGCTCTTTGGCCACCCTGCGATGCGCTGCGCGCTGCGCCTAGAACACGACAGAGGTACGTTCACTCTGATCAGGAACGAGCCACTATTCTCCCTTGGGCTGACAAAGTCGGGATACCGATAGCGTCACTGAGCACACGGGTATGAGGCTTGGACTGCTCGGGGACTCTGCAATGCAGCTTGGCAATGCCCACCACAGCCCTGCTCGTGGCCGAATGGCCGTCTCTCTCCAGTCCATCTCCCTTCCTGCTTCCATCAGTGCCACTCTTCGTCTTGTCATGGCACAAGCTGCCGGTTGTTTCGACGCCTAGGGGCCTACCGTGTGATGCCGAAGCGGATCTCCGGGTCAGCACCGAGGGAGCAATACCGTTCACGCAGGGCATGAATGGTTGACTCCAAGACATAAATATCCTATCACGATCCCGTCTCTTACATCTCTCTCTCTCACCTCATCGGATCATCATCTTCCAGCTTCACTTCGCTTTCGACAGCTAGTCTCTCGCCCTTTTACAACTCTTAGCAGCCTCGGCTCATTGTAACGCTCGCTCAGCTCTCTCTCAACTTTTCGACTACCAACTTCTCTATCTCATCAACAACCCCCCCAACCTTCAAAATGCAGTACAAGGTTCTTGCCCTCTCCGCCGCCGTCGCGGTTGTCAACGCCGACCTCCGCCTCAACACCAACGACATCCCCAACGACTGCACTGCTGTCTGCCGTCCCATCCGTGACCTTGGCAACATCTGCACTGTCAACTTCATCCCCGGCCAGACCAACAACAACAGCGATCAGCTTCAGGATGAGCTCGACGCTCAGTGTGTCTGCACCAACACCTCCTTCGATGTCAAGAACCTCGCTGCCGAGTGCGCCAGCTGCATGAGCCAGAAGGTTGCCAGCGACCAGCAGCGCAGCCTCGAGGGTGAGTTCTCCGGTTCTTGTCAACAATCTCATCGCCTCTAACCACAGGATTACAGGTATCAACAGCATCATGAACCAGTGTGGCTTCCAGTCCACTTCCTACGCCTCTTCTGCTACCTCCGCTGCCAACACCATCATCGTCTTGGCCACCCGTCTGACTGCCAGCTCTCAGCTGACCACCACCATCGGCGGCGGTGCCACTCCCGCTCCTACCTCCGAGCGCAGCAGCCGCACCACCGACCGTGCCATCACCACCACCTTCCTGACCTCCAACGGCGGTGGCTTCCCTTCCATCGCTACCTCCACCATCGGTGGTGGCCGCGAGACTGGCTCCCCCAACGCCGCCGCCGGTGTTGTTGCCCCTGGCAGCAACAGCGTCCTCGGCGCTGCTGGTCTTGCCGTTGCTGGCGCTTTCGCCCTCGGCGCCTTCATGCTTTAAATGACTTGCCTGGCTGGATCTTTGCCACAAGCGTTTGAAAATACATATTGCATGAATGGATGATTTGCGAAGAATAGTGCGCTGCGATACACCCGGTAAATGTGGAGGATGGTTAATGACACGGTAGTTTGTATTTCTTCATGATGTAACGGTTGTGTTTTGGTGGAGTATGTAGGAAAGCGTCACTCCTTTGGTATTTGGATCTGGCTTGCAACGTGTATACTATATCTTTGTCTCGCTTAGGTTAATTATTATTGGATAGACGCTGTACTCAACTTTATCTTGAAGACGATTGTGATATGCTCATTGTTGTGAATAAATCTCAATGATAATATTTCAGTTTCTCACTCTGGTTAAATCCTCCCAAGCTTTCCCAGTGCTTACACTTTCCCTCCGGCCCGGATTCCCACTGCCACCTCTGAGGCAGTCTCCTCATCCTCTTTCCGACCGGTGACGTGGACAAGTGTTTCTGACAGATCAATCTTCTGGAAACTCCTCATTGGAACCTTCATGTCAAAAAGCATGTCGATTTCCTCTAATGTGCGGCCCTTGCACTCCGGAACGCAGAGGTAGACAAATATGAGAGACAGAAACGCTATACTGCCGAAGATCAGACCAACCTTGGATCCCAAATTAGCATACGGCGGGTTTAGCAGATACGGCATTGAGAACGCGATCGTGAACTGCATCGCAATGTTGAAGACACTGGCAGTACGGTACGTAATGTCACGAAGACGCATGCTCGGTATCTCGGCTGAGAGAACGTGCGATGTGGGTGCCCATCCCAGGGTGAAGCCAGCAGTCATCACGACCATCATCGCGACGATGGCGGATTTTACGGGGACGCTCGGGTTTGAAGTCAGTCCGAGGCCTCCCATGGCGAAAAGCCCGGCCATCTGAATCGATCCGCCGAAGAAGATGACATTCCTGCGTTGCAGATGCTCGCGTCAGCCAATCGGTCATAGAAATGTCTGAGAGAATCCCTGCGGGGATGAAGAAACTTTACCTTCGTCCCATCTTATCGAGGAGGACCATGGAGCCCAGACACATGAAGATGTTGATGACCGAAGTAATTATCGTGACCGTAAACGGGTTGATGAATCCCAATTGTTTGACGAAGATGGCGCCGTAGACACTGGCAAAGATTGAACCGGTCGCCTGCAGAAAGAAGTTGACGCCCATGACTGACAAGGTACGCTTCGTCGTCTGCTTTCCTCGAAACATGTCCTTGAAAGTGCCCTTCTCTACTTCGCGGTCGATGCCGGCGCGAATATGTTCCATTTCTTCGGTGATTTGGGTTTCTGTGAATTTGCCTCGACGGAGACGGGTGAGCGCGACTAAGGCTTCTTCGTTCCGGCCTTGCATGGCGAGCCAGCGTGGCGACTGCAGATAACACTGGTTAGCTAGTAGTACAGCATCAAGCCATCAAACCAGAAGAGACTTACTTCGGGAACGAACCAGATCCCGGCAATAACGATGATGGGCACGATGTAGAACAGACCATACGGAATCAAGTACGCTGCTGAAGAGTTCAGACTGCCAGTGCCTCGCGCGACAGCATTAACAACCAACCCGCCCATCTAATATTGTCAGAACGTGATTAATCTCGGACAACCACAGCTGGAAACCTACCGCAAGACTCAACTGATATGTACCAACAACAAACCCGCGAGCGCGCTGTGGTGTGATCTCTGATTGGAAAATTGGCACGACACTTAATTCCATTCCGATGTAGATGTAGGCGAGAATGCGAGCTGCCAGGATTTGATCTCGGTTCTTGGAAGTCATGATGACAGTTGTTGCAATGCACGACCAAACACTCATGGAGAACATGCACATTCTTCTGCCGTATCGTTTGCTGACAGAGCTTCCGATCAGAATTCCTGCATCCTGTCAGTCTCCTTCAGCCTAGACGTCTTCGAGGATATGGTACCAATTCCGAAGCCAATGTAAGGCAAACCTGCAAAGAGCGACAGCCACCAGCTTTCGAGATAGTATATGTTCTTTGTGGGGTTGTACCACCCAAATTGTCTTTCGAATGCGTTCATCGCCTGAGTTGTGTTGAACCCCTGCTGATCGAAACCAAAGTTGAACTGCGAGACCGCAATCAGCATGATCGTGGAAAACAAAGTCTTGTTGAAAGACTGTCTGAGACTGAGATGGCCGAACATGATTGTCGAGTCTGGTGCCGTTGTTGTTGATCTAGTTGTCTACCGGCTCACGCAACTCTTACCCTCGAGAAGCAGTTGGCCGAGCTAGCTTTATACCGATCATCCTGGTGAGTTCACTTCTTGCAAGCTGCCGGGTTTCAATTGCGCCATTGGGACTCGAATTGACGATTTGCCGGTCGCCGACATTGAGAAACTTGGTTCCCGGAGAAGTTGACCCAGCTTCGTGGTGCAGAGTCGCGACTGGGTACGCAAAGCATCCCGCCCTCGTGATGGATCTGCGTCTCCACTAGTGTCTGCATCATTTCTTGGCCTAAACCTAATACCGAATAGCGGCTTATTTTGTAGACATGTCTCCCCGTTCTTCCCCGTTGCCGCACATTCTCTTCAGTCAATTTCTGTCTTTGTTAGAGACACAGCATTGCCGCTTGCGTAAAACAACGAAAGAAGGCATTGAATAACCTTGAAAGAAAAACAATCATAAGCATAGGACTCCCCACGGGCAGGTTCCCGAGAGTCAGGTTGATGATGGAAATCAGTTCTGGCTTGGGGTGTTTTGCTGGGCGCACTGTCTCACATTCTTCTCGCTGATTCCCAACATGATCGAGTTGAAGAAAACTTCCCTGGTAATTTTTTTTAGTCAATCACGGCATTCCATCGTGACAGCCATGACACTTGCCGACTGTGCGACCGGTTACAATCCCTTAGTCTCCCCGCCCTCGGATCTCGGCGGATGTCGATCCTGGGGTAGACACGGCCAGCGGTGCGGTCGTCGACGGGGAAGCACGGGGAGAAAACATGTTATTTTCCCGTTGTTTGGAAACGGTTCCCGCAGGATCCATTTGATTGCAGTTTCAGCCCCTCAAAAACAGGATAATGAATCCCAGATGAGATCTAGTAGAGATTGCGTCAACTTAAAAAGTCATTGCGACATCTTCTGGTGCCTTCATGTCCCTGCTGCTTCGCTGACCTCGTCTATCTTGTGTCTACCCCGTAGAAAAGTTTTAAGGCCAGCTGTCTGACTTCTCATTGTACCCCCCAACTTGAAGTCGATCAATTCTCAACATGTCAAACAAGCGGCCGAATTTCTTGGTTATCGTGGCCGATGACCTCGGTTTCTCTGATGTCGGTCCCTACGGCGGCGAAATCCACACACCTGTGCTTGAGAAACTGGCGAAGGACGGCATTCGCATGACCAATTTTCATACTGCTTCAGCATGCTCACCTACTCGATCCATGCTATTCTCCGGAACAGACAATCACATCGCAGGGCTTGGTATGTCACTATTGTCATTCATCCAGAAGAACGTGATACTAACCCACCGCTGAAGGTCAGATGGCTGAACACATGTCACGTTTTGGAGACTTCTTTAAGAATAAGCCCGGTTACGAGGGTTATTTGAACTGGAGAGTTGCTGCTCTGTCAGAGATTCTCCAAGACAACGGGTATTTGACTATCATGTCAGGAAAATGGTGAGGATAACATCAACTCAAAGCACGCGTAACAATGAATACTGAAGGAAATAATTGGACAGGCATCTCGGTTTATCGAAGGAATTGGCACCATGCAGTCGCGGCTTCACGAAAAGCTTTTCTTTCTTACCAGGATCCGGAAATCATCACGCCTATGAGCCTCAGCTCGATGATGATGAATTTCAGATCCCATGTCTCAACACGGAGGGGCACTGGATGGATGGTGACAAGTTCATCAATCACAGGACTGAATTACCGGAGGACTTTTACTCAACTCGTTATTTCACTGACCGAATGATCAAGTTCTTAGAAGAGCGAGATGACAAGGAGAAGGAAGAGCCTTTCTTTGCTTACCTGCCCTTCACTGCCCCTCACTGGCCGCTGCAAGCGCCGAGAGAGGTTGTCGAGAAATATGGTACGTGCCAACTGGTTTCTTCAAGGACTGATGGCTAACACAACCTAGCTGGGAAATATGACGACGGTCCAGATGCTCTGACCCAGCGTCGGTTGCAACGACTTGTAGAGCTTGGCCTCGTTGATAAAGGTATCGAGCATGCTCCTCCCACGGGGGTCCTCGGCAAAGAGTGGAACGACTTGACGGACTCTGAACGAAAGGAGTCGGCAAGGAAGATGGAAGTCTTCGCTGCCATGGTTGAACTGATCGACGAGAACATCGGTCGGGTGATTGAATACCTCAAGTCAACCGGCGAGCTGGACAATACTTTCGTTCTCTTCATGTCCGACAACGGCGCTGAAGGGGCTGCCCTAGAAGCGATTCCTGTGAGACTACCATGAACTGGGTTCCAGCCATCAAATAGCGCCATTAACGTTGACTTCAGATGATGGGCGGGGAGACGACATTTGCGGGTGTAATACAGAAATATTACGACAACAGCCTGAACAATGTTGGAGAGAAGTCTTCATTCGCTTGGTATGGTACGTAAAATCAATATCGTTTCGCATTATACCGGGTGGTTGCCTAACAAAACAACAGGAGCTCGATGGGCTTGTGCAGCGACGGCACCATCTAGAGGATCCAAGTGCTGGATTACTGAGGGTGGGATTCGGTGTCCATGTCTCATCAGATATCCCCCTTTTCAGGCGAAACAGGAGGCCATTACGCACCGCTTCACGACGGTTATGGACATCCTACCCACAATCCTCGAAATGGCACAAATCCAACATCCCGGTACCTCGTTCAGAGGGCGCGAGGTAGTGGTTCCCCGTGGGAAATCCTGGGTCTTCCACCTCTCGTCCTCGGACTACTCCGCAGTCGACTCAACCGTGCACGGAGAAGACGTGCATGTCCATGGCTGGGAACTTTTTGGTCTTCGGGCCATCCGCGAAGGAAAGTGGAAGGCTGTCTGGCTCAACAAACCCAGGGGAAAAGACGACTGGGAACTGTATGATGTGGAGAAGGACCCGGCCGAGATGAACGACGTGTCAGAAAAAGAGCCCGAAGTGATGCGAAGGCTCGTCAATCACTGGGAACGATACTATGCCGAGACAGGGATGACCCAGACACCAGAGTTCCCCATTACCAAGGCTTAGCACATGTCTAAACATCAGACGGCTGCGTTCAGATGACGGGCGGGTTGTGGGGGGTTTGTCCCTTTTCAGCAAAACTCGCCCGTAGTTGCGTATGTTTGGTCAATGTGGAAGCGGGATGCGAGCGTACTAGGCGGAGAGAGTGGACATGAAATAGGTCTCGCAACTAGAGAAAGACGTTTTCTACCATTTCCTTGAGAGAAGAAGTCAATCTTGAACCTTTGAACTACGCGTTTATTAGTGAGGCTTTGGAGACATCGCGTACCTCACCAGCTCATAATTGAAACGACACAGAGCATAGAGAAAAACGTAGGCCAGGCTTAATACCAGTTAGGAGAGATTGAAAGCGCCCGACAAGTCGCGAAACAAGAGCTGACATGCAAATTGAAGTAATATTCTTCCCAACATTCGATATTTGATATGCCCATGAAGTTGTCTGCGCCGTCAATCCCGAGATGTAGACCTTATTGGTGCCGTGAGAAAGAAGGCCACCCCAACGCCCAGACTCCCATAACAATGATGTTCTGGCCCATTTGATACGGGCGGGATTCCGTAACTGTCTCAGCAAACCCACTGCAAGCAAGATTGTTCCGGCGCAGTGCACACGCCACAGGACGAGTTGCAGCATGTTGTACCAACAGGGCAGACCACGCTGCCACAGGTCTGAGAGTCTTCAGCTACCGTGCCGTTGGCTTGACAAGCGACGGGCTTTTCGAGATGAAAGTCGAAAACTTTGCAGTACGAGTTTTCCGGACAAGTGACGCCGGAGCATCGGTCTTGCGAAGGGGCGTCTGCGTTGCCGGAAGCTTGCGGGGCCGGGGCGGCGGCGGCCCCGACAGCGGCCAGAGCGATGAGGAATGAGTGGAAGTAGACCATTTTGATCAGTGGTTTGCTTTAGGAAAAAGAATGAATGGAATGATTGACTGAGTTGGACAGCTTAAAAAGGGAGCGAATGAACGACTGGAGTTGGGTGCCTCATCTCAACTCGTGGGATCAGTAAGACGGGAGAGCGTCGACCTTTATGGCCTCAACAGAGCTTTGTAAGTCATTGAGTTTGAAGCGATTCAAGTCAAGTGCCACTTGGCTGTTTGAAAGTAATTAATGGCGTCGCCGTTGGCGTCCCCAATAATACCGCGAGGATGGGCTAACCTTAAACCAACGTGAACGGCGGACTCTCGGACGGCCGATCTTAGATGGGGAACAGACCTCCTCTGCCTGGAGTCATGTGTAATCAAAGTGCGGGATGTTCGGACGAAAATGATCAGCGCGACTTGGCATGTTTTCAGAACAATGATGGTCTTCAATTAGCTTCTGGCCAATTAATAGATTCATGCCTCAGGGGCTCTTTTATAGTTTTAACATCTTGTCAATTCCCTATTATTTCCTCCGCTAATTAGCTAATTGTCGTTAAGCGTCGATCCTACTAGTTTCTGTTACTGCGGCCCTCCTTGTTCCAGTCTCTGTGTGGAGTCCGTCGGCCAGCCAAGCCACCCCCCCATCTGCTCCTTTTTGCATCGCACATCTTCTTGATCGTTTACTGGGGAACGGTCGGCAACTCAGGAATCTTGGTCTCAGCAGGAAGGATGCTAAGAGACTGAGTGGTAAGAGGGAGTTCGATAGTCGCGCGAGGAACGATGTCGACGGACTTGGAAAGGGCCGGGACCAAGGTAGTCAAAGGAAGTTCGAGCGTATCGCGAGGAAGGAGTTCAATAGGCTTGGAAAGGGTTGGGACCAAGGTGGTGAGAGGGAGTTCGATGGTGTCGCGAGCGAGAAGATCAATAGGCTTAGAAAGGGTTGGAACTAAGGTCGTGAAAGAGAGCTCAATGGTGTCGCGAGCGAGAAGATCAACAGGCTTGGAAAGAACCGGGACCAGAGTGGTGAGAGGAAGTTCGATGGTGTCGCGAGCCAGAAGCTCGACAGGCTTGGAAAGGGTCGGGACCAAGGTGGTGAGAGGGAGTTCGATGGTGTTGCGAGCGAGAAGGTCAACAGGCTTGGAAAGGGTCGGGACCAAGGTCGTAAGAGGGAGTTCGATAGTGTCGCGAGCAAGGATGTCAAGAGACTTGCTAACAGAAAGGACCGGGACCAAGGTGGTGAGAGGGAGTTCGATGGTGTTGCGAGCGAGGAGGTCAACAGGCTTGGAAAGAACTGGGACCAGAGTGGTGAGAGGGAGTTCGATAGTGTCGCGAGCAAGGATGTCAAGAGACTTGCTGACAGAAAGGACCGGGATCAAAGTAGTGAGAGGGAGTTCGAGAGTCGCGCGACCAAGGACAGGCGCACCGGGAATCGGGACGGTGACGGTGAAGGGGAGAACGTTGACGCCAGCGCCAATGGCGACACCGGTGCTAAGAACGTTGGGAACGGGGAGGTCGCGGGCAGCCTTGACGGAGAGGCCTGCAGATGCGACACTGCCCAACACAGAGAGTGCAGAGCTGACGATAGGGAGATCGACGGTAACACTGGGAAGCTCGGCTCCAGGGACCAAAGCGTCGCGACGAACTTCAGGGCTGGCGAGCTTGTTCAAGACGGCGATAACGGTGTTGAGAGCAGCCATGTCGACAGTCGTGCTGGCAGCTTCAACCTTGATAGGGGATTCGACAAGCGGGTTGCGCGGCAACAACGAAGCCTTGACTTCTCCCAGAACAGAGACGACGGAGCTGACTGCAGCAAACTTGTCGTCGCGGGGAAGAGCGGCCTTGACATCGCCCAAGACGGAGACAATCGAAGTGACTGCAGGTAGAGCGACAACAACATCGCGAGCCTCGGGCTGGGTGGCTGAAGTTGTGACAAGAGCGCCCAACATGGAGAGAACGCTGCTCAGAGCCGGGAGATCAACAGCAGGGCTCGCAACCTCTGCTGGGAGTTTGATGTTGCGGCGGGGCAACTTTGGAACTCCGGGGTTGATGTCCGCGACAGACGGAATGGTGACAGAGACAGCGGGAATACTAGCCGAGAATTGCTTGACGCTAACAGTAGGGAGCGGACCTCTCGGGGCATCGATCTGAGCGGCATCAATCGGAAGTGCGGTCTCCCGCGGTTGCAGCTCAGGCACAACAATGCCAGGGACCGCCACAGGAGTGCTGAAGGAGACGGCGATGCTCTCAGTGTTGAGCTGAACAGGAAGTCCAGTAGGAGCAATGACACGCGGTACTTTGATGTCCTTCACCGAGGCTTGGACAGGCTCTGGCTTGAAGCTGATAGGAGACACGGTTGGGGCCTCCGGCTTGATCTGAGGAATCTCAGGGAGAGCGGGAGGATCGGCGGACGGGACCTTTGGGAGGTTGAAGTTGGGCGGCTCGAAGCTAGGAAGATTGGCGGCGGGCGGGTTCGGGAGTTCGCCCAAAGCCGCCTCGCGGCGGAGCTGGGTGCCGGCGGCCGGCAGGATGCTCGAGGTGAGTGCGTCGGCCGAGACATGAATAGGCCCGGCAGAGACGTCGAGCTTGGGAAGTTCCACAGCCGCTGGGGCGGCTGCAGCGCCAAGGGCCAAGGCAAGGGCGGTGAAGCTGCGAATCGGAGACATCTTGATGATATTTGAAGGGGAGTGAAGATATTAAAGGAGGAGTTGATTAAGATTAAGTGAGGAGGAAGTAAGTAAGATGATTAGGTATTAATTAAGAGATTAGATTAAGAGCTGGATTGAAGACCTGAGCTGTGTTGTTGCTGGTGAAGAATAGGTTCTGAAGATGGAATACGACATGAGTTATATATTCAGCTCTTCATCAGCTCTTCCGTGATATCGACATGTTCTCTTTGAACAACATCTCCATCGCCGAATGCAGTCACTGTCTCGAACTGAGCTTGACGTGATCACAACTTCAGAACCGCAGCGTTGTTCTACTGCCGACTGACATGGCTGAAGCTGAAAGCTTGACTGTCTTTGAGCCTAAAAACAGGTCTTCCCGGACGGCCGGGCCTGGTCGTAAAGATGGCTGGCAGCCCGGACGGGAGGAGCCCGCCACGGTCACACAAAGCCGTTAGCCTGGTAGCCAACTCACCAATCTAGAGCTTGCATGTGAGACATTGCTTCCATTCGTTTTCTACAGCCCGGCGGTAAAGCCCGTTAGTGCATGGCGAGGCTCATTCCAGTGGCTTGGGTATGACGGAAGTGAAGAGCCATGGTTGCATGCAGCCATCTGAGCATTGCAGGTATCTCGGATTCTGATATCAGAAGAATGGCAGATTTCACCATGGGAAATATCTTCAACATCTCAAAGCCCAGTATCAGAAAGATTTTGATGACACCGAGTGATGGGGGTTTAGTTGTCTCGTCGACTTGTTGTGGTGTGAGGCATGCTTGCCTGTTCGCAGGCTGTCACGCGCAGTTGCACGTTGCGAGAACGTGAATTTGAACGTGGCAAGAATCATCTGGAATGCCGATCACTCAGGAGAAAACTGTTTGGCTTGCCGTCCTTTGGGAGTCAACGAAGATCTTCAGGACGTTCAACCATATCCGTCAACTTAGATCCTAGCTAAGCCCGCGGCTGCGCCTCTCATGCGCTACTGACTGAGACAAGATGACCTAGATTAACCTAGCCTTAGATCACGCCTTAGACAGTGTCCAAGGGAGGTTTCTCCTCTGCCCAACTCCACGCATCGGGGTTTCCCGCTGTCAGGACCAGAAGATACCGTTCCCAGTAACCCGCCATGGGTTCCTCTGGCAAGACCTTTGCATGAGACACAATTCCAAACTGCTTGTCAGAGAGTAACCACTTCCATTGGCCTTGGTTGTTCCCAACCGAATAGAGTTTTCGGCCGTACTCTCCCGTCCCAAGATCCAACTTCCTGGGTCTGAAGTCTTTGATCTGATTGAGTTCCGCGGCACTAAGCCTAGTCCCGCGCCTTAGCTTCCAGAGCTCACTGCCGCCCGCCGCCCGAGTAAGGGGCTTACAGCCCCAAGTCTCCATATCGTCCATAGCAAAGTCTTGACAGGCTAGGCGAACTTGAACGCTACTGCGAATACGCTCGTTGTATTCAGCAGAAGCTGGCCGGTCTCCTCGTTCATGTCTTAGTCAGTACGTGTGAAGGTCCCAGGGTTTCGGACTGTGGTTCCACCTAAGCTCTGCATGGAAGTCATGGGGTTACGCATTGAGCCTAGTCCCCACGGACAAGCACCTTTCCAGAGCTTTCTTCATTGCCGGCCGGGTGTGACTTATTGTTATCGCTTTCAGCTTTCAGACGTACCCCGATTGGAGCTGGATGTTTTGACGGAGCAGATCTCGGAGTTGGCCCACGGCACATGCGGTTTGGGGGAGAGCCATGTTATCCAAGAGCCCCGAGAAACAAGAGAGTACGTGTGACCGACAGGGTATCGCAGACCTTGACTGAAGATGTCCTCCATACGACCTGGGTTGAATTAAACGCCCATCGTGAAGATCTGGTCACAAATCCCTGGAAAAGTCATCTTGAGCCGCATCTCATACATACCAAGTACTCAGTCAGAAGCGTACAAGCCAGAGAAACTTTTGCTATTTGCTGATCATGCCAAAGGTCTCCTACGGCTCCATGACTGCCGGAGAAACAAACTTGCCTGAGATTCGTCTTATTGCTGTCTGTTCTCTCCCAAATGTTTGGTCTAAGCGCGTATTCTGGTTCATCGAGAGCGACAGCGTGAAAAACATTGTCTACGTGACATGAAGGTCAGCCAGTATGCGTGGAAATAAGAGAACATGAGGCACCTTATTGGTAGGATGACCCTCGAAGGCCAATGACCGGCGCAGGAGGGATGCCTAGCGTACCGACAGTATCCCACATGCCAATCGCTTTGATCCTAAACTCTGTCTCTCCATCTTCATATGTATGTCTGGTGTATCCATTTTGATCCGGTCGTCAGAAGTTGGAAATCAATGAGGAAAGAGTCTACCAAACCTTGGTGAGTCACTTCTCGTACTGACCTTTGCGATTGCGCTCCCAGTGACGCTTTGCTTCGCCATTTTCTCCCTTGTAAGGCTTGTAAGGAAATACATCGGGGTTCATGTAAAGCGCCAGATCGCGATTTGCATCATTCATGCGCTCCAGTCAGCAGTACCACTTCTGCCTAGCAAGTCAGTGACACGGAAAGACTAGACGCTTGGGACGTAGTTGCGTAAACTATGGAGATGAGTATGATATTGAAGCAGTTAAACTCATATGCGAGTCTGATAGATCTCATACAAACCTGACAGAACGCACTGCGTCATAATTTCGAGGCTGGACCTCCTACGGAAACCAGCGGAACATTTGCGAGAGCCCGGTCTCCTGTCGAACCTTCCATGAGCTTATTGACCGGCTTCTGGTCTTTCTCTAAAGATCTCCATCGCCATGCATTTACCGCCGGTCTGTTCAACTCCTTGCCCTCTATGATATCCACTACCCAACCTCCGATATTGGGCAGGTATTTGAACGCATGTCCACTGCCTGCCGTGGCCACCATCAGTCCGTTTTGTCCCAGAACCTGGTCAATGATGAAATGGTTGTCGAACGAATCAGTGTACCAACATAGCCTTGTCATCCACACCTCGATGCCGGCCAGCTCCGGGAGATATCTGTCCACAAAGGCCCTGATTACCTTGAGGGCTTGAGAAGGAACCTTGCGGATCTGTTCGTCTTCAGTCCATCGCGTCACAGGGACACTGCGTTCTCGACCGTCCGGTTGAATCTTTGGATTGGTGTACTTGGTTCCCCGGTACCCAATCTTGAGAACGCCGTTGTCATCGACAGGAAAACCGTAGAGTCCATATTCTGCACCGTCGCCGATCTTGAATGACCATGCTGGGAAGTTTGAAGAGGCGAAGCGTTGGTGAAGATGCTTCGGTAGCTTGAAAAGCGCAACGGACCCAGCAGTTGTCTCCGCAAAGCCGTCTAGAGATGGTATGAGACTTGGGGTCCAACCACCACATGCGACAATAGTCAGGGCGGCCTCGTGAGATTTACCATCAGCAGTACGGATTCCAGATATCTGAGAGTTCGGGGTTTCGATCAAGGATACAACCTTTCCAGCAAGTGGTTCTAGAATGGCTCGAACCCCCAAGCGTTTAGCTTTGTGTAGTGCAAAACGACATGCCTTGTCGGCTAAGGTTATACCCCCAGTTGAATCCAGAACTCCCAGCAGTTTCTTGGAGAATGGCTGCATCATCGAGGCCAGACCCCTTTCGGCCGCCATCCGCAAGTGATCCGGGTTATCATTGACAAGTTGCGTATCCTGATAACCAGCCCTATGCATGGTCTCAATCGTGGACTTCTCAAATTCAGGCAATACGGCATCGTCGGTGCACGACAAATCGCCATTGTTGATCCAGAGATCGTCATCGGTGTTCATGCCCGGAGGCACGGCATCTCCACCGCGTCGAAGCTCGCGTGTCCAGGCATTCCAACCTTTGATAGCTTCGAAACTGAGGTCTTGATAGATTTTCTGGGTGCCATAGGCTGATCGAATGATCTTATTGATATCTGGCACGAGTCCGTTAGCTAGCAAACCGCCAGGCAGACCCTCCGCAGCTTACCAGCAGAGGCAGCATCGCAACCGTTAAAGTAAGAATAAAGTGTCTCTTCGTACGGCTGTTTGTCGAAAATGGTGACGTTCTCGTAACCACGCTCTGCCAGGTGAATCGCAGTGGAAAGTCCGAATATGCCAGCGCCGACGACAATGATCGTGTCGGTTTTAGAAGGCGGTACTGAGATTGAGGCCATTGCGAATTCTATGTTGAGAGGCTTGCAGTTGGAAGCAATCATAAACAGAACACGATAGAAGGCAGCGTAGTGACATCTCCTCGGGCCCAAGAGACAACTTAGAGAAACAGGGACCGGTCTTATCAGTTCGACGTGATGTACAAATGTCCCGGTTCAATAAATGTTACTCAATCCAATGACACATGTGATTTAGCATATCGTATCAAACTGGGTATATTCACCCCGCTAGGATCCATCATAGCGATGAATCTCAACTTGAAAAATGAGAACTACGCTTGAGAACCTCGTGAGTTGCTTGCGGTTCGGTGGGTTTCCCGCTGCGGAATGGGAACTGGTCGGCCTGTAGGATCGGAAATTACCCCGGCAAAGACCGATGCACGAGATCTTCAGACGGAATTCCGATTGGACAGTCGCGAGTATGTGGAGGTATTTGACTCGCGATCTCACTGGAACTGGGTTGCCGATCCACGAATCGGAAGTCATGCTCGGGTACACCCGATGTCGAGCATCCAGATCAATTGTCCAGCGAGACCAGGCCTTCTCTCTTTAGCAACGCAGCAGACCATGTTTTCTAACAAGCTGAATTAGTAGATCCGATTGCAGTGGTATCCCAGCTGGCCGACGGCGATCTGTGCTCATATCCGTCTCGTTATCATGGAAATGACATATCAATATTTGGCGTCCCTGCTACCCCGCGCCCCGCTGGTTCCTCCTAACTAACATACCTCAGTTAACTCGTCTCCAACACTTGGCTTGACTAGGTATCGCAACCCATTCACGTTTATTAACTCGTTTTCCTTTATCGAAATACTGAAATATCGTCTTGATTGGTGGCTGGGCTGGCGTATCTCTACGCCCTTGTCCTTGCGGCATTTGTTCGTGTTCGAAGGCCGAGTAGGTTGCATGGTTCTACTGCACTTCTGCTTCTATTGACGAGACTGAGACTCGTGCAGATACTTAAGATCGTCAATTCCACCTTGATGTTTCGTCTCATCATATCGTTGTCAGCCATCATTGCTTTGCGGTCTTAGTCATTGCCGAATTCCTATCCAAGATGGCTTCACTCGAAGAACAAGATAACCCAGCCTGGCCTCCAGGCACCGTTCGGCTTGAAGGTAACTTATAAGATATCTTTTCGAAGGCTTCCTGGATACGTCGTTAACATTCACATAGAGGAAGACCGTGCAAGCCAAATCATTCAGCAACCCCAGCCATCAAGAGACCCAAACGACCCATTGGTTTGTAGCCCCTGTCGGAATCTTCACCAACTACTTCCATGTCGTCAAAGACTAAGAACTGCACCCCAGAACTGGCCGAACCGTTTGAAGTACTGGAACTTTGGACTTGCTGCTTTCTATACTCTGATGGTCTTTGCACTGTACCTCACCCACCCCCTTGGCCTGTTCGGCCAACCTGTTCAATTGCATAATAACTCTTTGCAGGATTGATGCCGCCACTCCAACTTGGGCTCCCATGCACGAGCAACTGGGTTTTAGCTACGACATCTTGAATACTAGTTATGCTGTTGGCTGTGGAGCTCTTGCCATCGGGGCTTGTGTCTTGATCCCATTCGCCCTCAAATATGGTCGACGTCCCATCTACATCTGCAGCACTGCTATCCAGTTCGGCGTCAGCATCTGGTCCGCCCATCAACAGACTGTTGCGGATTTGATGATGGTCAACATTCTGAGTTGTTTCATGGGCGCCCTCGCCGAGACTGTGGTTCAGATGACCGTCGCCGATGTCTTTTTCGTCAACCAACGTGGAACCATGAACGCCATCTTCTTCTGGTCGACGAGGATTGGAGCTTCCTTGGCCCCATTAGCGGCTGGTTATGTCACCATATCTCAAGGATGGCGCTGGGTATGGTGGTGGATTGCCATCTTCTTCGGAGTCCTTCTCTTGGCCATGATCTTCGGATATGAAGAGACAAAGTTTGTTACTCCGCCGATTGACGGCGTTTCCCAGCTTCATCAGCCGGGTATTGAGGGAATCAGACGTTCGAAAGATACCGACCATCCCTTGTCCTCAAAGGAGCCCAATACTAATTTCACGGTCTCCGACATCGACAGCACCATTTCAAGAAAGTCATACAGAGAGCGTCTCGCTTTGACAACATCTTCACCTGGGTCCCTCGGGTCCTTCGTTCGTCACTGTTACCAGCCTTTCCAAATTCTCTTTTCGGTTCCTGGGGTTTTCTACATGTCTCTCGTATACGGAGCAATGATGATCTCATCCAACATCCTGGTCACGACGCTTTCCAACTGGATGACTCGAGCGCCTTACAACTTCAACCCCGATCAGATTGGGCTCATGAGTCTCGCTCCGTTCACAGGATCGACTCTGGGGACCCTCATTTGCGGTCCGCTCAGCGACTGGTGGATCCTGTATCTGTCCAGACGAAACAAGGGAATCTACGAGCCTGAAATGCGACTTTGGGTCATGGCAGCTTTTGCCCCTTTTGTACCCATTGGCATGATCCTTTTCGGGGTCGGGTTGAGCAGCGGCTGGCCATGGCCTGTACTGGCTGTGAGCTATGCGTTATGCAGCTTCGGCACAGCGCCAGCTGGAACCATTTCCCTCACTTACATCACAGATGCTTACACCGAGGTAAGAGATGAAATCAACTAGGATAATGGATCAAAGTCACTGACTCTCATCAGGTTGTCGGTGATGCCATGGTTGGAGTGACCTTCATTCGCAACATGTGCTCGTTCATCATCATCTTCGCTCTGCCTCCTTGGATCGCCGCCGCAGGGGTACAGACTGTATACATTGTAATTGGAGTCTTCATAACCGCAATTCTTTTCGGAAGTGGCATATTCATCGTGTTTGGAAAGCGGTTCAGGTTCCGATTCCGCAAGAGGTACCATTACTTTGCTGTTAGACAGTTTGAGCCTCGAGCATTGTAGTGGACATTGGGTTTTATCTGGAGATCGATGTCTACAAAGAGTAAAAATGTGTCGTTCAATCATTTCGAGAATATCAATAGCATTAGTAATCGTCCTGATCATCAACATCTTCCTCTCCTCAGAAGCCATTTGATGTAAAGTAGCGCAGGCCCTGACTCGATGACAGGGGTTTAACGCCTTTCCAGGGTATGGCCCCTGTAATCCTGCTCATCAGTGCTTCATCCCGTGAAGCAATCGGAGCGAACAGTGCCAATCATGCCCCAAGAAATCCTTATCAAGACGGCCCACCATGTTGCTCTTAGGCGCCTCAGCGTCGGACGAAATGGCACGTCGTCCTCCTTTTTTCTTCCCAAACACCTACAAGATGGCCACCAGCGAGTCCATAAGTTGAATTCGCGAGGCCGCAAGAATCAGCTTGTTTGTTAAGAGACATCGAAGCTTTTTTGACCTAGGACTTGCGGTCGTACCAACCATGCTGCAGAGCAATCGCCCTGTTTCCAGACGCCCGCTCCGTCCTTCGCGTCGGGTTCGCACCAGGGCGCAGGCGGCTTGCATCAGTTGCAAGGAAAGAAAGCTCAAGGTAACATCCAAACGTATCTGTTGACGGTGAACATTCCGTGCTCATGAATCTCTCAATGCAGTGCGATGACCAGGTCCCGTCCTGCGCCAACTGCAGTCGTCTTGACGTCGGTAGGTCACCATCCCATGATTCTCAAGCCTTGAAAAGAATCAAAGTTCCCTGACACTCGTTATTATTACCTACAGCCTGCCTTATCGAGGACTCAGCTACCAAGCGCCAACTGCCAAGGAATTATGTTGAGACGCTAGAGGAACGAGTGGAACTTTTGGAGGGGTTATTGCGACAGCAAGGCCAACCTCAAGCGCCAGGAGGCTTGCCCGCCTCATCTGTTGCTTCGAAATCTACTGAGGTTACCGATCTTGATGAACAAGATGGGTCCGCTGACCTCGTATCCAAAGCCGGGGTCTTGAGTCTTCACGCATCCGGAGCAGAGCCTCACTACTTCGGCTCTTCCTCCATGTTCTCATTTTCACGCGTCATTCATGCCTGCGTTCGCCAAGTCATACAGGATAAGTCTGTTGGCGAGTTTGACTTGAACACTGGCGATATCGACCCTCCAGTTTCCCCATGTCGTCTACCAAGATATGAGATTGGTTTATTGTTCAGCAAAGCGTACTTCGAGAATGTCCACCTTCAATATCCTTTCTTGCACGAGCCGACCTTCAGAAAGTGGGAGAAGGATGTTGCTGGGCCTGACTCTGCGTGTGCCGATCCTACTCAGTTATTCTTTGTCAATATGGTATGTTCGTCTATCTTCAATACTTCTGATGCCATCAAGTATCTCGTTACTAACCTGAATGACACAGGTGTATGCCATAGGTGCCCTTTTGAAATCCAATCCTAAGTCACTACCACAAGTAGGCCGATGACCTTTCGCTGGTGTCTCAAAACATAGGCTAATCTGATGAATTTCAAGCAACTCTACGCCTCGGCACTTTTACATCTTGACCATGTCCTATCGAAAAAGAACCTTGAGTCTATCCAGGCACTGCTATGTTGTGCATTGTTCTCTATTCGATCTGCCACGGGGCCCTCTGTATGGTGAGCGAGTCGGATACAGGCTGTCGAGAACGTGACTGACGCTCCGCATAGGAATCTCTCTGGATTGGCATTGCGCCAATGCATCGAGCTTGGATACCATCGAAGCATCAAAAAGATGAATCTCAGAACCAGTGTTCTCAGGCTGGAGTTGCGGAAACGCGTTTTCTGGTGCGCGTATCAGATGGACTGTGCTGCATCGGTCAATCTTGGGCTTCCCTTGAGCCTTCCCATCCAAGAAGTCGACACTGAGGTGAGAAGACAAATGCAAGCATATAATATTTATCATAACTCACAAGTCTATGTAGTTTCCTTTGGACATCAACGACTCGTGTATCACTGAAACTGGGATTCAAGGATTGCCACGACAATCTCCAAATGGTCCTGTGACGACGACATCACATGCACTGCATCAGTTTCGCATCCGATGCATTTGGGCTCGCATTTATGCATCACTTTACTCCAATGCCGCAACAGAACGTTTAAATCACGAGAGTTACCAGGAACAACTATCATCGCTCCGCAAAGATGTTGACGAATGGATGGCAGAGACACCAGCGGAACCCCTGAGAGCTGGTGTTCCGCTTACCGTGTTTGCAAACGCTGAAGACTGGAGGTTGACATACTATGAGACGATTCTCTTCCTCTACCGTGGAAAACTGACGGACAGGAATAGCACAAATGAAGAGCTACTTCTTGAATGCACTCAGGCTGCCAGCAACATCTGTCAATCATGCAAACGGCTGTACATCGGGAAGCCGATCAACTACACCTGGTCAACTCTTCATGTTCTGTTTTTGGCTGGGTTGACCTACATGCACTGCCTTTGGACTTCTCCGGCCGTTAGGCAGGCTGTGAGAATCGATAGTGCCAGCAATATCTTCACGACCTGCACAATGTTACTCGCCATCATGGCGGAACGCTGGGAGGCTGCTACACCATACCGGAATCTGTTCGAAGCGCTGTCGTCACGGACAATGGCTATGATGGTTGAGCGGAATCAGCAAGAACGACAAGAAACTCTGCCGTCCCCCTCTGAGTCTGGAAACGCAAACGTTGAAGATCTGACCAACTGGGCTGCTCAAATTGCCGACGTTAATATGCCTGACGCCTACGGAAGTCTCTTGAGCGGTCTTATTGGGGACTTTGGCACGCAAGAGGAGGCACAAGAGTTTTATGATAGTCTGTGGAACTTTTGAGAAAAAAATGAAAGCAATAACAACCGCCACTCAGCGCGTCCTTGACCTGAAAATGACGTTCAGTCGACATTTGGATTTATTTCAGTACGTAAAAGCTCCGGCACTAGGTTGCTCGGCTTTCGTTCAGCTGGATGCCATCGCTGTGAGGGAGCGATGGTCCTGACTCGCCGCTCAGAATGCATTACCCAGCTGAAGATAACTAACCCCTGTTTTCTTTGAAAAGCAGCCAACGACAGAACGCATCTGGTTCCCCACCATGCTGTAAATAGCGAGACTTGGCGGTACAGCAGGTGGCCCGATCACGGCTCAGCGACTCAGTAGCACACTTTAAAACCAAGGCTGGCGCCCATATGATGCCGAGATATCACAAGCCTTTTCATACGACTCCACTAGCGCCAGCCGACGTGTCAAGAGTCTGGTCATATCATCAAATCATACTACTATGAGCACGTCAAGGGGCGACAGCTCCGTAATGGAATTGGAAGTGAATGCGTCGCCTGAGCAGCAAGATGCTACTCAACCTGAAGATGATTGGACGGGGGTGGCGTCAAGTAAAGAAAGGAGAAAAATACAAAATCGCCTCAACCAGAGAGCTCGTCGTTAGTGCCCTAAAGGAACACCATTCGGTTAAGAAATCACGCGTTGCTAACACGAATCTTTGTGTCTATCATAGGAAAAAGAAAACTCAAAGAATTGTGCGGTCGCCTAGAAGCCGCAGCGGCCGGTGCGGACGCGGAGGCGGGACCCGGGGCCTCCGGTCCTGATGAAGATGCCGGCACCGGATATGCTATGTTGCCATGTCCGAACAAAAGAGGCCAGATGATTGTCCTGGAGCGCGACGCGCGCATAAACTTCTCAATGGGAACTCCTCAACCCACCCAGCTCCAAGCCCTCGTTGGACTCAACTTGCTCAACGCTCTAGCACGTAACGCCCGCATTCTAGGCTTCATTCCCCAATCTCTATGCGAGGACCACTTCATCTCCCCTTTCAATCTTGAAGGGCCCAGGTTACCATGCGGCCCCAGGCAAGCTTCCACTTGGCCTCCTTATCTTCGCCCAACAGAGACGCAGTACAAGATCACCCACCATCCCTTTCTCGACCTCTTCCCGATCCCGTCGCTCAGGGAAAGAGCAATCCGCGCTGAAGAACTGGGCTTCTTTGACGAAGACGAATTCTGTCTCGACGTCTTCGGCGTTGATCACAAAGACGACAGTGGTGACGGCGAGCGACCACGTCTTATTGTATGGGGCGACTCCTGGGATCCCCGGGGATGGGAAGCCAACGTTGCCTTTATCAAGAAATGGGCTTGGCTTATTAGAGGATGTCATGAGATATTGGAAGGGACCAATTACTGGAGACAAAAAAGAGGAGAGAAGAAGCTCAAATTCAGTTGAAAAGCTTCGGGGAGGATGCGCCGTTCATGATTGTATTCTATCTAGATGGCTCGGGTTTGGCGAGATTAATTTCACTAGACTCCCGTAAAAAGAAGCGCCAGATGACAGAATAGACCAACATGTTCTGTCAGTCTCAAGAAGATATACACGAAGCGACCTCTAGAAAGGTACCGCAGTTCCATGCCAAAAGATGTCTCCAACAGCGTATCTTTCGGTGAAAGGCTTCACATCCTCGTGGACGCAAGACTTTTGTACGGGAACACCCTCAAACCTAGCGGCAATCCAAGCTGCAATATCGGCCCTTGCAGCCTCAAGAACTTGACCGTGCCCCATGTTAGGATACACGCGGGCATGAACTGGACTCTCGGGGAAGGTGGAACAAGTCTGGTTGAAATCGTCCAAAGTTAGGTCGGCTGGAGTAATTGTGTCCGTCGAGCCCTGAATGACCAACATAGGCGCTGCGACTGCGTGTGGTCCCTGGCCATTGTACCGAATAGCCCAGTCGTTCGTCGCGGGGTGCGTCAACCAGCTGGTGTTCTTGTACAGCTGGTCGGGAGTGAAGGTGCCGACGATGGCAAAGCCAGATTGGAAACATGACTTATCGAGTGCTCCGATTCTCTGCAAAGGGGCCTCTCCGAGGTAATCCTCTACCTTGATCTGTTCGGGGTACAGCTTCGACAAGGACTGGAGGAAGTATACAGAGAAAGGGTCCCGAGCTGCTTGACCCTTGGCACGCTCAAGAGAAGCCGGGATGAGCTTTTGAGGGCGCAACGCAGGAGCAGCAGCAACAGATCCCACAAATTCGCCGGCCGCCAAAAGAGCCTCTTGGTCTGGCATGGCCAAGCGCTCGTTGGTTCGCCACGCAGTCATTCCTCCTTCACTGTGTCCGTATACCATCCACTTCTGGCTCAAAACATCACCAAGCCCCTTTCTCGCGGCGATGAGAGCATAGGCGACATCGGCGGCGTGGAGGAAGCCTGATTCATACATGAACCCTTGCGGAATATCGGAACCCTGGCCGGCGTAGTCCGGAGCAACAACAGCGTACCCAGACTCAGCAAGAATGAAAGGGGCTTTCCAGTCGTAGTAGAGGCCCTTGTTGTTGGTGGGAGCGCAGAGTCTACTGCGACCTGCAGTGCCATGAGTCCAGACGATGGTTCGAAGCTTGTTCTCTTCCGGCGTGCCTTGGGGCTTAGCGAAAGGGTTTGTGAACGGCAGAAGAACCCAAGCTGAAGCGGGAATAGGCTTCCGATCGATATCCTCGGTCAAGTAAAGAACGCGGGAGAGGGATAGACTAGCTGGAATTGTCCAGTTAGAAGCAAGTTGTGTCGCAGGGACGTCTTCCCAGCGAAGGATATCTCCAGGTTTGCCGCCGGTGATATTTGCCGGAGTCGAATAGAATGAATCGGAAACTATGTCACCAACCCAAAGTGCAGCTTCAGCTTCGTATGTGGTCTGTATCGCTGCTTGACATTCCGCATCGCAGCCCCTTTGGCACTCGCTGTCGCAAATGGGGTCAAGTGCGCCGGTGAAAGCAACGAGGGCTGAGAGAAGTGTAACGAGCGAACGCATCTTAGGAGCCTGAAGAAAGAATTTGATCTGAAAGTCTGACGCTGTAGAGGGCCTTTCTAGAGAGGCATCAGTGTTTATTTATACACCCGGACCGTACATCAGATGTCGGAATGATGTGTGTGAGTCGTCACATAGGAATATTAGTTCATTACGGGGAGGCATAATCATTACGCTGGAGCCCTCATGATTTTATTTGATGATTGGATGAACGAAACCTACGTTGAACCTTATTCTGACAGACTGTTTACTGTCTGGTGCCATTCATTTGTTTATCGTAGCATTGGCTGTTAAGGAGAGGTGCATGGTGGGTGGTTGGCCAGCGGCGCGTATAGCTTCCTCTTTTGGGTTAGATCCTCCGTACATCGTGCAATTCAGTGTCACTTTCGGGACTCGTCTACTAAGACTTCCATTGGGATCACATCAGGGGCACTAGGCGGCGGACTAATTCAAATCAAAAGCCTTGTATGTTCGTCGGAATGCTTCCGATGCTTTCCGATCTGCTTGTGTTTCCAAGCTGTGGCAATTCGCCTTTACCTATCTTACAACGAAGGTGTAAAGAACTCTTGGTTGGCAGCGTGCTCTCATCCCACCGGTCTGGTGCCACTTTCATTCGTCAAGTCAATCGCTACTGGTTAGCCCTGGGTGCGAGCATGTACATTTTCAATTTCTAAGACTATGCTTTAGACCCAACCGCTGGTGATGTTTCTTTCAGAGCTCGGGTTTCCTTGATCAAGAGGGCGCCTGTACACATACATGTAAATAGAGCGTACTCTAAAAGTATCGCTAAATCATTTTTCCTGTTCCGTCCTTTTCTCTTCAGTTCGTCAAGTTCAAAATCGAAAGTTTCTCCATCAGGTATGTGGGAGGAGTAGGATTAGCTCCCTCTTTCGTCGTGCTCAGCGCGACCTCCTCCCATTCGTCACATAGCTGGAGTTGTTCGCGACATTTCTGCCTGATAACAGCCAGAGCGTCCAGACCCAAGGGTACACGAATAGGAAAGGGCTTGCCCGAGGCCATGCCTTCTCCCTTGACTACGTCCCAAACGGCCGTGGGAAGTTTCTCGACAGTTGACGGAATGCTTCCGGACAAGTCAGTCGCGAACCTTCCCATGACCTCGCCAAAAAGGCCTTGGTAATCCACAAGATCGGGGGCGCCACCAACACCCTCATCAGCTGCTGTCCGGGCTTGTCCTATTCCAGTCACAAAGGCTCCAGGCTCAAAGATAACAGTCTTGAGTCCTAGATGAGCTGTTTCCTTTTGGAGGTTTTCGGCAAAGGCTTGTGTTTATAAGTATAAGCTAGGCGTGCACCTCCGGTGATGGGATCTATAAACACTTACCAGAAAGACCAGCTTTGGCGACTCCATAATGAGTGAAGAACGGGTAGGCTTCCCATCCCATTCCTGAGCCTATGAAGGCGAATGTACCCGCCTTCCTCTCTCGAAAATGGGGGAGTACGGCCTGAACCAGCCTCATTGCGCCAACGAGATTGGTATCGAGCATCTTCTGGGTAAAGGCATCGCTACAAAAGCGCCGAATCAGACCAATGTTAAGAGGGAACTCAGATTTAGAACTCACTCTGCCTCTTCGATCGTTTGAGGCACCGAGATTCCGGCATTGAGCACAACAAAGTCAATATGACCATAAATCTGGATTGCCTTCTCAATCTGTTCCTTGATAACGGCCAGAGAGGACGTAGAGTCAAGATCCATGGGGGAGATGTTGCCCGATTTCTTTTCTGCCAGCCGGGCGCTGGCGCTTCGTCCGGTTGCGATGACCCGGTCTCCTCGAGCGGCAAACTGTTCCATCATGGCAGCCCCCATGCCAGAGGTGGTGCCGGTAATCAACCAAACTGAGGACTTCGTCATCTTGATATTCTGTGGATTGATAATACCCGCTTTCGATGGCAACAAACAGATGAGTGGTAAGACAACTTGTTCACTTCACTTAGACGTGATACAATTGTCGGCATACCGTATTTATTGCTGCAAGCCAGGCACGGACTCGGCATCCAACACTGACCGAATCGCCGTCCCGCTCAGCCGGTGGGATGTGATCCCGGCCAGTCCGGCTCTTGACGGTCCCGATGCCGGCTGTTCGGGACCAAGGCCGGCGGAAAGAGCGGTGTATTCGTATAATGATTACACATAAGCAAACCATGCAGTCTGGATCTATTTCTATCTTAACCACTGGCGATGCTAGATTAGGTTCCGTTTCCCGCCTGGCTTTCCCTAAGAGCTGTGTCTTGTGTCACAAACGGACAAGTTGTCACTCCATAAGTCCGCATCTCTATACTCTTGTATTTCTAAGCCTATTTGCTCGAACGGGGTTCGAAAGCCGGTGGGATGCCGTTGGTATGTGAGCATAGCACCATGGCAACAAGTTCCAATCCTACTTAAAGCCTTGTCGCTAGAGACCATCACGCACGTACGACACCACAGCCGTACTCCCCCTTCACTTTCAGAACTTTCATTTGATATTTTGCTATGAGAGGACCACCAGGACTCAATAGCTCGCTCTAGGGGTGATAGGAAGTCAGTCGTGCGACTTTGGTTGTCGTTCCAAGCCTGCATGTAGGCGCCAGACACTGGTGACAACGACTCGTAGAGAACAAAATGCCTGATCTCCTGACAGCTGGAACCTGTTTAAGCTAATATAATGCCTACTGTTTTGGAATGTAGGCATTTTCTTGAGCCTCATATGTCTCCACACTCTTGCACAAGTCTAACACGACAGAATGCTTGGGTCCAACAAGCCAAAATCTATCGAACTTGAATATTATTGAAATGACGCGTGTTATTGAGAACTGAGCGGTTCGCATTTTTCAATTTTTTCGCTTTCTCGGTCTTCAATTAGATGGTACTGAGAGTATAATATGACGCGTCTGCTACAAACGACTGTTCGTTCAGCATGCCGTGAGGTATTGTCCGATGGGTTTTCGCCGACTATTGTAGATGGCTTGACGGCGTCGGTGTCCTCATAGCTGCCCGTCAAACAATTATTGGTGACTGCCAAACGGCTAACGTGTGATACGGCATGGAACTTACGCACTGCCGTGGTCGAAACGGTTGAATTTGATCACTGATTGGCGAGGTTTAGAGAGATAGGCTCAGTCAGGACTTACGCAAGCTGGCGATCTTGAGGCTTTGTCAGCGGCGACGGGCTTCTAGTCTGAGCGCCAATGACATTCAATACGTTACTTCACTCGGTCTCGCATTCGGTGCATGTCATCAGCCACATCCCGCAACCTGCGAAAGTGAGTTGAAGATTCAATGTGGAGATTTGTGAGGCGTCGAGAAGCTGTGATATTTTCTTCTATGAAGTATATAAACCGTGATAATCACATCAAGGTAGAATGCGGTTACTGGCCCAGTGAATCCTCATTCTACACATCTTCACTAGTGAACGTTGCAAACAGGCATTTCTTTTGAATTCAAATTTACAGCATGGACTTCCAGCTGAGGCAGTGGGCAAGCGCTGATTCTTGGCTGCTGTGTCTTGATCAGCCTGTTGCGTATCTTATCACAATCGCCATTCTTTTAGTCCTCGCAAGGTCTCTGGGCGACAACGGTGGCAAGCTCCCAGAAATCAATCCGAAAAGACCTTTCGAATTGACCAACAGACGTCGCGTTTCCGAATTTTTCCAAAAGAGCACAGACATTCTTGCTCAAGGAAGAGCTCGTTTTGGCGATCAACTTTATCGAGCTTATTGCGACTGGGGTGAGGTCATCGTGCTCTCTCCAAGGCATATTGAAGAGCTTCGAGGTGACTCTCGCCTGTCTTTTCTGGTACCTGCAAACGATGTGAGTTTCAAAATGCACCACTGAAGAGACTCCATCATGCGCTGAATCAAGAATAAAGGATACACATGGCTACATTCCCGGCTTCGATGCGTTTTCCTTGGACGACCGTCTCGCCAAGATAGTAACGAAGTATTTGACCAAAGCCTTGGGTGAGCAATATGGCAGCCACTGGTGCCGGAATTAAACACAGCTGACAGTCCATAATAGCAAAGCTTACCGCACCTATTTCAAATGAAGCCACGCAAGCATTGAAGACAGTTCTAACAGACTCTAATGGTAAGTAGGCGATGGAGAGTACAGTCCCAATGAAAGCTGATGATACCAGACTGGCATGTGATTAATCCGAAAGACGATCTCGTCCGCATCGTGTCTCGAATGTCGACTAGGATATTCATGGGAGAGGAACTGTGCAGAGACGACAACTGGATCAGGGCATCAGGCGACTATACTGTCGCTGCATTCTCGGCCACCGACGACGTCAGAACCTGGCCACGATTGCTTCGACCCATCGTTCATTGGGCAATGCCAACTTGCTGGGACCTCCGTCAAAAGCTTACCCAGGCACACGCCGCTCTCGAACCTCATATTCAACGGCGCAATCAGATAAAAGAAGATGCAATGGCACAAGGAAAGCCCTCTCCATTTGACGATCTGATCGAATGGTGGGAAACGGAATATGGTCATTCCAAGGATCACGCCAAGCACCAACTCACCCTCACTGTCGTTGCTATTCACACAACTAGCGACCTTCTTCAACAGACCATGATTGACATCGCATTGAACCTCGAGATCCTGTCGCCGCTTCGAGAAGAAGTAGTCAGGGTTCTGGGATCTCAGGGCCTGAAAAAGACAGCGTTGTACAATCTCAAGCTGATGGACAGTGTGATCAAAGAATCGCAAAGAATGAAGCCAGCTTTGCTAGGTATGTGATGGAAACCTTTTCTGCGACTCAGATGCGTGCTGATATGAGATGCCTGAAGGACTTTGGCGCCGACAAGCACTTGCAGACATAGAATTATCAGACGGCTACCTCATCAAGAGAGGGCAGAATCTGGTCGGAGATGGCACTCATATGTGGAACTCGGAATACTGGAAGGACGCGGACAAGTTTGATGGCTACCGATTTCTTCGCCTGCGAGAGATGACTGAAGGAGAAAAGCAGGAGGATAGCAAGACGGCCCATCTCGTCAGCACCAGCTCCAAGCACCTTGGGTTTGGTCACGGACTCCACGCCTGCCCAGGACGATTCTTTGCTGCCAACGAGATCAAGATCGCGCTATGCCACCTCCTGCTGAAGTATGATTGGAGGTTACCAGATGGTTTCCGACCGAAGGCTACGCCTTTTGGTATGTCGATAATCCCGGACCCTACAACGAAGTTTCTCATTAGACGGCGCCAGGAGGAGATTGATCTGGATTCTTTGGAGAGTTAGACATAGAGCGAATTTCAACAGAAGATTTTGGTTTGATGACACTACATAACGAACTCAAGTGCCCTCTTTCATGTTAACGTTCTGTTCGTTCTCTTCAATTTTACAATCTGGTTTCTATGACTGCCCAAGTCGGGGAGTCGATGCCTTTGACGTATGAGCCCAAATACTTCAGATACCTGTACGCAGGTTGTTGTCAAAGTTCCAATGGAACCACAAAGTTGGGCACGAGGTCTCTGGGTCTATACAACGGATAGATGCAGGTACGTGAATCTCTGGTGTGTGGTGATCAACATCAAAACCCGCCAATGACGATAGATTCTCCTAGTGTTTGACCTTACAGGTTGCAGAATCGATTGGTACGTGATTGGGCGGGCTGTCCCGAGTCATTGAACCTTGCTCTGGGATGGTGTGTGGATGCAACTGAACCACGAGTTCGTCTCATCAACTCTAATTCCGTGATTTTCCAAGGAAGTTATTGGCGCTTAAATCATCTTTTTGATAATAAGGCATGTGACCATGTGTTCTGAGCGGGTGCTTCCGGGGGCACAGGCTGCCCCCCATGATGCTCATGCAGAGAGGTAGTTGGCGAGGTATTTCTCCGGACGTCAAACCCCACACAGACGTAGTGTTCTCTGGGGAAACTATCGACAAGGGTTTGTCTTCTCCATACACTAGCCCCGTGGACGGAGATGATTACGCCGTTTGTGGAGTCTGTCATCCCCGCATCATGATAGATCTCGGCAAGACGCTACCCCGACGGGAAGCTAGAGAACTAGCCGCACCACAGAAAAGCGTTCAATATATGAAGCTCCAAGTCAGCTTGCCGTGGCACGCGTTGCGTGATAGACTACATTCAGAATTGGTGTTAGTGCCAAGGCAATACGTTGGGCATGACTTCATTAACAGCACAGCCAAGTATATAATAATCATGATGTCCCACAATGTTAAGATCCTTCTCGGAGCTCCCAGGAGTCGTTGAAATTCAGCTGATACGTGCAAACATACGTTAGTATGCGTGTTCTCTCCATCCTAGCCGCGGTGGCCTCGGCTGCACTTGTGGCTGCCAACCCTGTTCCCCGCCAAGCGTCAAACTTCGTCGGATACCTGATTTCGACGTTCAGCGATGCCAACCCGAAGGTCCAATTCCATCTTTCTAACGGAAACAGTGCCTCTAGCTTCAAGTTCTTGAACAAAGGCCAGGCTGTTCTGACCTCAACCGTTGGCACAAAGGCAGTCCGAGATGTCTATCTCACAACCAACCCGTCCCGATCTGAATGGTATCTCATTGCCACGGGTGAGTCGTATATATAATCTGTCTGCTGCAGAATGACGAGAAGCTTAACATGGAATGCTCAGACCTCGACATCAATGCCGCTGGTTTCAATTGGGACAAAGCCACCAGAACGGGCAGCCGCGGAATCGTTGTCTGGAAGTCGACCAACTTAGTTGACTGGTCTGCTCCGTCTCTCAGAATGTGAGTAATAGACAACATATCAGAATCCACGTCTCACTAACCTGCTATGTAGTGTGGAAGCTGACACGGCCGGCATGGTCTGGGCTCCGTCCGCAGTCTGGGATGACGCAAAGGCTCATTGGTACGTCTTCTGGGCCTCTCGACACTACAGATCTACGGATACAGGCCACACGGGCACCGCAACTCTCGACCGTATCCGTTACACGGCGACGAAAGACTTTGTCACATTCAGTCCTGCCCGGGACTATGTTGCTCTTGCCGATACCCCACTCATCGATCAAGAGTTCCAGTACTTGGGTACCCCTGGAGCGTATGCTCGTTTCCTCAAGAACGAGACAACAAACCAGGTAAGATGAACACCAACTCAACTCAAATCCCTTTTATATGTGGTGGGATGTCACTTTACTAACCTGAACTTCTTTTTAGGTGTACCAGGAGGTCACCTCGGATGGCATTTTTGGCACCTGGAGGCGAATTCCAGGATACGTACGAAACGAGAGCCCTCGTGAGGGACCTGCTTCGTTCGCTGACAACACCAACTCGAATCTGTACCATCTGCTGCTGGACGACTACACGCAATATGTACCTTTCCAGACAAGCAACATCCAGTCACCCAGCTGGTCAGCTTCCAGCACTTCTGGGTTTCCCAAGGGACTGAAGCACGGGTGCGTCACACCATTGACGCAGACGGAGTGGAATGCTCTGAACTCAAGGTTTCCTGCTTGAGACGAGTTTTTGGTAAATACAGAACACGTAGTATGAATGAGATAATGCCAATCAGCATGGACGTAATGTACGGAGATTGAAATGCCTCTTGAGTTGCTTTTTGGTCAGTTAGATGTATGAAGCTCTCAGATCTGATGCTCTCTTTCACCCTGTAGACAGTTTGTGATGTGTCCTGACGAG
The DNA here is from genome assembly GCF_011947395.1 of Colletotrichum karsti. Lineage (NCBI taxonomy): Eukaryota > Fungi > Ascomycota > Sordariomycetes > Glomerellales > Glomerellaceae > Colletotrichum > Colletotrichum karsti. Next base: position 225,832 of record NW_024065926.1, read on the forward strand.
GAGCAAAACCCAGACTACCTCATCATCCAGTAGAATTGTAAGAGAAAAGTCTAAGATGGATATTTCAGAAGCTCCCAGCAACTCTTAATGCTTATTCCCATGCATCAAGCACGTGGTACGTATCCCGTCACCGTGATACTGGGACGCAAGCGCGAGTTATCCCTGCCGCCTCAAGTAGAGAACAGGCTTAGTAGTCAACACTGAGCTAATCTCGATTTTGGTGACTTGACTGATTGTGGCGTCACATGCAGATCTGGCGCTGGTCCGCCGACATCACTAAAACAACGCTTACGGTGCAACATCTGCCAATAAGCCACAGCTACCATGACAACGCGCCGAAGGCTTGAGACGCATGATTTCGGAGCTGCTTCCTGTTTTCGATCAACGTTCATGTTTTTGACATTTTCTTTCGTATCATTTCATCTCCGGCCAAGACTATAAATACAGCGACGAGGGAGCTGCTTAATAGCATCATCTTACTTGCTCAAGATCATGTGACTTATCTGCTCACAAAGTCGAGAAGACGCGTCCTGACAATCCGACACAGAAGGCACTGTGTGACATGCACCTTCTATTGGAAGCGGACCTTGAATCTCATCGCCACGGCTGAAAAGCCCCATCGTCTCTCACTAACCGATGCACCCAGTGTGGTCAAGTAGATCACCGCAAGCGCCAATAGTCTTTATACAGCGCCATTGGTGTACCGGGACACCGGGATTTCTGTCTCAACGTCTTACTCCAACCAATTTCGGAAGAGTTGTGGCGGGAGGATGTCCAGCTGTGATCTCAGCCTCATCGTGCATTCCAGTCTGCAGACAGCTCCAAAGCCCCGGCCTTGGAGATCAACGAGATTGCGTGGTTGCTCACATCAGGCTCCACCGACACCTTCATTTGGCTATCTGAGCCCTTGGTAAGCGAAGCCATTATGCCAGTGGCTGCCCGTCTGCCAAGATTCTCCGTGATGACGGGGTTGACGGCTTTCGATTCGGCTTCTAGAGCTTGGGGCGGCTGGAATCGTTCGGTGGCGCTGCCGCATCCGGCTTAACCTACTGTTTGTCTTCGGGGCATGACTGAGACAACACCGGACACGGAAAAGTCAATCAGACTAGCACTTGCCCAGTCAAAGTCCAGATCCTTTTGCTCCTTATTGAGGCGCCATGCGCGATTCACCTCGCCGTCTTGCCTCCGACAAGGGGGCATTTCTTCGGTTTGTTTGTCTTTAACACTCAACACCTACGCTGTCCACACTCCTTTACCTCGAGCCACTCACCTAGAATCATTGTTGATACTCCCAGAAGCGAAAGAAGGCTCGCTCGCCGTCAGCATTGCTGCCTTCATCGGGCTTCCTACTGAGCGACAGGGCCAACAAATACGATGCACAATGAGACAATCATGGACCCTGGGCAGAGTCCTCCACCGTATACCGACGAGAACCGGGCAGGATTGCTCATCGGCATTTCAGCAGCATTTGTCTCGGCAGCTTTCATTCTGGTTGTGTTGCGTGTATACGTCCGAGCAGCGGTGATCAAGAAATGGGGTCCCGATGACACCCTTGTCGTCATATCGTTCGTAAGTTGACCATCTCCCAAGAAGAGATTGGGGAGATCTAACAGGAGTGAAGGTTTTGGTGATGCTTACTGGCGCAATATTCTCAATCTGTAATGCCCCTTTTCCCTTCAATCCTTTTAAAATGATAGCTGACTGTGGCTTCAGGCACGAGATATGGCCTCTCTTATCATGTGTGGACAATTCCTGTGTCAGTGCAGCAAGCTGGACGAAGAGTAAGTAAGCTGATGATAATAGGGGACATGCAAGTTAATTCTGACATCCACAATAGTTGACGATAATCGCTACCCTTTGCTATCATTGTACCTTCATTACGATCAAGATGGCTTTCCTCCTGCAGTTTCGTAGGGTCTTTACAGTTCCGAAGTTTCGACTGATCTGCGACATAATATTTGTGTTCATCTGCTGTTTCGGCACGGCGGTTATCGTATCATCCATTATCATGGCGGTCCCAACATGGAATGGGGATACTTTCGCAGCCGAAAGATACGATCAGGGCACATGGTGGTTAGCTACGTCGGTTGTCCATCTCATCACAGACATCGTCATCTTCCTGCTGCCCCTACCACTGTTGCGGAAGCTCAAGCTCAAAAGAATGCTCAAGGTCGCCTTGATGGTCAGCTTCGGGCTAGGCTTTGTGTGAGTAGACAGACAGGCCTCGCAAGATTCGTTATACTAATGGAGAGCAGAACCACAGTCATCTCAATCATCAGAATAACCACGCTAGGGCATACCTTCACGCGGGATGTCACGTACGACGTGATCCCGGCTCTGGTATGGTCTGAAATCGAGCTGTGCTGCGCGGTCATGTGTGCATGCATTCCGACTCTGCGACCTCTTCTTCGTGTTATCACTGGACATGGAGACAGCCGGAAGGAATGGTCCGGGCCCAATTCATACGAAGGCGAAAATTCGCGTCTCACGCGGAAACCCCTCAAAGCAATTACCACAGTCTCGAGCGAGCAAAGCATTGTGAGCCCAGGGTTGTTTGGGGCAGAGCCAAAGACGCCAACGCTTGATCACCGCCCGGACGGCGCCCTTGTGATCCGGACGGCAATTAGCCCCGCATTGACGGCGACCGCGGGGGATTCGGATGACGGCTCCGACGTGTTCGGGCCGGTGGACGAAGAAGTTGCGACGCCGTTGAGTCCGCCACCCAAGGCGTATTCCAGCCCAACGAGGTCGCGGTTCCCCTCGCTTCCCGTGACGCCCGAGGATGAGGAGTCATGTCGATGAATTTGGGGTAAGGACACTGGAAATATTGGTGAATCTGGAATAAATTTCACCATTGGGAAAATGATTTTGAGCATGGCGTTCAGGAATACCAGGGCTTCACAGAGCTCCACCAACCATAATGAAATTCATCTTTATCGGAAATCAAATGAAAGAAACGTCCCTAATTCGGGTTTATTCCGAGGAATCTGTCTCAGTCATTAGTGAATCATGCCTGTTGGACCCTGAAAGCAGCTGTTGGGGGAAAACAACAAATGACGGCTACAATTGCATTTTCGGGGTCCTTTTGCCGCTAAGCCAAGTGGGGGTTCTTCACGTGTCGGACCTTGCCGTTTCCGGAAGGCGGTATCCCGGTGGACTCGGCAAAATGGGAAAGTCGCCCGCCGCACGTTCCCCCGCCATCGCCGTCTCCGAAAGGACACCGAATGCCATCCGTCTTATCCTTTGCCGCGGCCGCCGAAACCCAGTCTTCTGAAAGTCACGACTTCTTTCCACCGCCCATTTCCACGACGCATCATCACACGAAAGTCTCTCCAAGGCCATAATGATTCACGCCCAAGGCGAGCAGTCCGTCGCTGCCGCCGCTGTCACCAACGGCTACCCCGCGAAACCCCACCTATCCGAGTCGCCTCCCCGCTCCTTTTACGACGTCTGCGTCGAGCTCCGAGATAAGGTCGACGCTTTTCTGGCCGAAGAACCGAAAACGTCCGTGTTGCGAAATGTTCAGGAGCAGCTGCGCGTGTCTATGGGAGTAGTGGATGAGGCCTTGGCCAGGTACAGGTATGTCTGCCCCGCGTCTGCCTCGGCATAGAGGAAGAAAGGCAGTGCTGATGCGCCGAGGCGCGATAGCTTGGAACAGATCTCGCTATCATACAACGGAGGCAAGGACTGTAAGTGCGCTTCTAGATTCCCTTCTTCTGTTCCGTCGGGACGCGTCTCTTGTGGCAGCGCATTGCCCCCGGAGCTTCCATGACTTGTGGAAACCGTTTTCCGGGTAATTGCTGACAGCATTGTGACGCTAGGTCTGGTGCTTCTAATTATGCTCCTTGCCTGCCTCGCACGAAGATTTCCATCCTCCTCCAAGTCGGCCGAGACGAATGGCTCGAACGGTTCCAACGGCAACACCTCCTCCTTCCCCGATCAAGTCCAGGCTGTCTACATCGTATCGAAGCACCCCTTTGCTGAGGTTGACGACTTCGTCGAGTCATCCAGCTCAATATATCATCTCGATGTCAAGAGATACGCCATGTCCATGAAGGAGGGTCTGGAGGCATATCTGGGTGATAGGCCAAACGTAGAGGCCATTTTCGTGGGGACGAGGAGGACAGACCCGCATGGCGAGAAGTTGACGCATTTTGACCCGACAGACGCGGGATGGCCCGCGTTTATGCGGATACACCCGGTAATTGACTGGCACTACGGTACGTCTTGTCCATCTAAGGCTCGGCTCACCCGGCCGCTCACCGGCAATGCCACTCCTGCAAAACTCAAGCTAACATTAGAATCTCACAGCTGAAATCTGGGCTGTAAGTCTGACCTCGTCATCGCAGAAACAATAACCAGAACTCCAAGGACGCGATGCTTGAAGAAACGGCATTTCAGAGCTAATGACTGGGTAGTTTATTCGTCATTTGGAGATCCCATACTGTCCTTTATACGATCAGGTAAGTCGTCCACCTACAATATGGGAGCAAACATGCTGACCAATCCAGGGTTACACTAGTTTAGGCGGAACGCAAGATACCCATCCGAATCCCCAGTTGAAGAAGGGAAATGAGAATGGCGCGGGATTTCGGCCTGCTTACGAGTTGACGGAAGACGACGAAGAGAGACTGGGTCGGGATAAATAATACAGAATACAGCGACATTGACGTTCTGCTTGTAAGTTGAAACTGAGGACACACCTCTCACATACACCAAGAAGCGTCAATTTGTATAGATTTGGAGCATAGACTTGCGGCGTTACCTTTCAATATCAATATCTGAATCCTCTTCAACCGGCTTAACCTACCCAGAGCTGAGCTGTCTCGCCAAACGTGGCTAATGTCATCATCTTTCATTCAGCGGCATGCAGATAGATAATCGGAGGATCAACGGCGTATGTGAGATATCAACAACACAAGAAGAGTCATGAGCTTAATCACTCTTCCGAGTTTTCTTGAGACTGATTTGGAACGCGAACTTGTTAACCATAAACGAACGTGTATTGCCTATCGAGCCAGGTTATCAACGAACGAAGTGGTCCCTTACGGAACAACCATGCGACATCCGCGGTCTACTTGCATGCCCCCCCTCCCGATGTGAAGAGGCTTTCATACCCATCCGCCAGAACCGGGCTCTCTTTTCGCCCAATACCATCTCACCAGACAATCTCTCACAGCCAAGCCAGCGACTTCCTGCATATCACTAATCGCATTCCGCCTTGAAGCTGGCCGACCCCGAAACCTCAAGCTGCGGCTGCAAGCAACCACTGGGGTCGGCGCTCGTCAAGATATCAATGATTCCTTCCGAGTCGCAGTTGTCGTTGTTGTAGATGTAAACCGAGCATCCTTCAGCGATATCTCCGCTCGTGTAGGAGCCGAAGGATCCGTTCCGGATCCCCTTGGTGCAACCCTGCGAGCCACTACCGCTGTACGGATCGCGTGCTCCCGTGCATCGTACGCTGCTTTGGTAGACGCTGAAGGACCACTCCTGGTCGCGGGCCTTGAGGGAGGACGGTGTGGGGTTGCGGTTCTTGTGAACGACCGCGGAGGTGCCGAGGCTAAGCAGAGGGGTGATGGCAAGGAGGATTGCGGACTTCATTTTGGCTAAGATGTGTGATCCGGTGAGTAGGAAGTTGAAGATTTTGAAGATTTGTTTATCAGCTGGAACAAATGTGTGTGTAGATATAAGTAGAGTGGGTATAAAAGTGATGAGCTGGTGAGTTTGTGAGGGAGTTGACGAGTGAGTTGATGAGCTCGAAGTGAGTTGATGTGTGCCTTGATGCGATGATAATTTGATGAGTTGATGGCAACGGTGGTCCGGCTTTTATACGCATCTCTACCGTCTTATTCGTCGATGATGTCGTTCATCAACAGACCAGACGTCTCGATGAGGCATCAATGACGATGCCTACGGCGACAATGCTTAGCCCACGTTCAGCTACCTTTGCCCTTGAAACCATGATGATAGTTGCATGTCTTGCTCACGAAGGATTTCACTGCCATTGGGGGCGATAGGGACTTCCCATTGCCCCGACTCACATGGCTCTTGAGGTTCAGCAGTAGTCAGGACTGGCGATGATCGGCAACTCGAACCAACAGCCTTGTGAGGTTCTCCGGCGCAATGCCGTGCCGTGCTGAATCAATATGATCCGATGCAAAGTCGATCAATCCTCTCACTCGTCGGTTGACAATTGAACAGGACCCTAACGCCTCCACTGGTGTGGGCGCAGCATTTCTAACTCGGAGGGTATTGCCTAACAACGCTAAAATGAGGAAGACTCTCATCAGGCAACAGCTCAAACTTCGCTGCTAGAACATGAACACACCGACCCAATCCACTCCCAAAAGTCCAAGGTAGTGAGGCTGTTGATAGAAGATCGGCATAAGAGGAATGCATTGTCACATTGACGGACGTTTCTGTAGATAGATACATGGGCGGTGCAAGACAACGGGATGGCATGTCACAAATCGTGGGATAGCGTGGTAGTTGCAGAAGTTCCGTCAGTTGATATGGCGAAAAGAGTTCAGAAAGGACCTTTGGTTCTTCGGTATCGACAGCATAGGCGGATCGCAGATGGACTTCTGTTCGGCATTGGTGTTAGTGACGTCAAAATAACACGACCTGGATGTACCCCGCAAACGGCGACTTATTCCTTACCTCTAATCGGCTGACTGGCGAGACGATGGCCAGCTGCGCCTTGTAAACGCATTGCGGCTCATTCACAGACGGGTGTAAGCTCGCGTGGAGCTGCCGATGCATGTTGTCTCGGCTGCCTGCGCTGCAGATCACCCGCCCGAAGTCACGGAAATGTAGAGCTGACTGGGTGCACTGAGTCTAGCAGTTTGACAACTTTTTTTCTTGAAAGAAAAGAGAAAAAAGGAGAAGTAAGATATACTCCATCATTTGTAATTGAAAAAGAGTGGCAACCTGTCTGTGTTGCCTCAGTTATTTGCTCGTAAAGACTGTTAATCTACATTCCCCGTAATACGTTGCTTAACGTCCCTGTACTCCTCCTAGAACCTCTATCATCTCTGACACGTCCTTTCCCTGTTGTCTCATCTGCTCAGCGAGCTCGATAGCTGTGGTTCCACTGGCGTCGGCAGCATTGGGGTCGGCGCCGCCCTGCTGAAGCAGAATTCTGGCGACGCCGGCGTGGCCGGCCTTGACGGCGACATGGAGCGGCGACGGTCCGGGCCCCACAGCGGGGGCGTCGGCGTCGAGACGGGCGCCGCGCTCCAGGAGACAGCGGGTCATGGGCTCATTGCCGCGCCGAGCAGCAGCAGCCAGCGCGCCCGAGCGCTCCAAACGGGCACCGTGCTTCAGAAGCAGGTCGATTGCGGCAGTGTCAGAGTATAGCGCTGCCACGAGAGCGAGCGGGAAGCTGGCTGCGTCCGGGTCCTGGTTCGGGTCGGCGCCGGTCTCAAGTAGGAACTGGAGGTATTCGACCTTCTGCTGGCCCATGCAAGCCACGATGAGAGGCGAGCCGCGCATGTCGAAGGGCATGTTGATGACCGAGGGATCCCGGGAGAGCAAGGCCTTGAAGATGGGGATTGAGCCCGTGTTGACCGCGGCTCGGACAATCTCCTCGTCCAGGGGAACAGAGGGGTACTGTTCCAGTAGGAAGCTGACGACGTCGAGTTGGGAACTTTTCGCAGCTGTCGTCAGAAGGCGCTGGATAGTCTCTTCTGATGGAGACTCTTGTGCGGCTGTAAGTAGGTTTCTCATTTGGTTGACATCCCCTGCCGAAGCCAGGGTGATGAGCGAGTCCTCGCGAGAAGATGCCATGGTTGCGAATGCTGTGCGGATATTTGGTAATGTAGAAGAAATGGTTGTAACTCGAGGAAGGTGCCAAGGACTGGGTATGGTAGGGTTTCTGCGTTTTCTGGTCGACCTTCGTCGATAATTTTCTCTATGAGACTTTGGTTTTAATGGATGTTGGCAAACTTGTGGCGAGGTGTCGTTCGGAGGTGAGGTGTCGCTGTTTAGGTCGCTGCGGACAGGTTACATCAGAATGTTCCTCAGCTGATCGGCGCTCGCCAAGCAGGCATCAATTCCCTAGGCACATTACAACCAACAAACGCACAATCGACCAATACATATCGAATACTCAGTCGCAACCAACACACGGAAAATAAGATAAAATAGTGTCGGGTAGGTACGAAGAAACCCCACATTACGCACAGCCCATTGCTGACTTCCGTTCTGTTCTGCCTGGGTATGTTGCATCCCTGCCCAACTGAGACCTTCCAAAGGCACTTGGAAAGTCGCCGACAACTCTGTCTGGTATCATTAATCCTTCTGGCTTGACTTCCTGCCCCCAAATCTCCCTGAGACTTTCCAGTGGCGATCTTCTCATAGTGATTCTACAATGACGATGGTGTCTAAAAATAAGGTAAGCAATGGAGTTGGCTGAACATGCGATCGCCTGGGCTGTAGTCCTACGGCCTCAAAATTGTAATGACTATGGGAAGGACTTTGAACGTCTAGCAGTCAGTCTGACATGATGTTACCGGCCAAGGTAGTTTGTGGGTTCAGGACTTTTGTCAACGGGTGGTGAGGCCTCGAGTGATCGCCATGGAGTCTCGGAAACCGCTCGTTCCTGCGCCTCGACGTCTTGAACTTGTTGATTCTCATTCGTGCTTCTTAGCATTCAACGACATTATAAATATAGCCTAATGATCTCCTCCTTTCCAACTCGAAGACAACAAGACATCAGTCAAGTCAACAAGCAAAGCATCATCAGCACATCTCTACAGCCAGTCAACTTGTCATCCAGTCCTCTCCTCCTCTAAGCCATCTTCCTTGAAGACAACTCCAAGCCTTTCTACCTCCATCCATACACTCTACAAACCCAAGTCAAAATGAGATTCTCCAGCATCATCGCCACGGCCATCTGCTTGGTCTCTCCTATCCTGGCAGCGCCCGCAGGCGAATTGCACCGTCGAGACTGCCCGTCTGTCGACTCCATCCGGGACTGGATCAAAGACAACGCCAAGGTTGGCACAAACACCGTCTTCTACACCGCCGGCGCCAAGCAGGCTCAAGCCGAGGCCTTCGCGGCCACTCTCGACGGCGGCGGCCAGTACTGGAACAAGGTCTTCGGCGACCAATACCTCGACTGGCTTGATGAGTGCGGTCCTGGCGCCGAGCAGGACAAGCTGTTCCCCCGCATGGGCGAGGCCCTGGCTAAGGAGTCCAGTGGAACCGCCTATGTTATGATGGTGAAGGGCAAGCCGATCGCCGACTTCTGGAAGAACTACGAGTACCCCAACCTTGGTAACGCAAAGATCATTGCTGTCAATGCTGATGACTTCAATGACAAGAAGGATTATGTCCACGACCAGCCCTTCAAGCGTGCCATTCTTATGGCATAAAGCCTTTTCGCGCATATTGTCATCCGGGGGCTTAACAAGCATGAGGATGATATCTTGAGGACAAGGACATGGGTATAAGGGACAATCAGGGCACTCAGTCAGATAGATGGAATCATAACAACGGCCGTTCGTTTACCTCTTATGTTCCTTCAAAGTTGTGATACTAGCTATGCGATATGCCTCTTCTTACTTACTAATAGCTGTCTGAGCTCATGCAGGTAATTCTTCAGGTTTATCAGTACATCACCCCATGAAATAGAAGATCAGCGTCGTCTTTGCGGAGGTTTAATGTACCCAACTTCCGGAAGTATTATTGTACTAATCTTCAAACACATTATTTAGATGTGATAATTGCTCAATGGTCTAACGCAATATATGAGAAGTTGTTCAAAGTCCTGCTTCTTTACTTCTCACCCTTATCAATGCTCGTTTTCTCTCCCGAGCTAATGCTCTGGAAGTCCTCCTTGTAAGTCATGAACACCTCATCGTTGATATGGCGGTGCCTGTACCAAAAGACGGCGGTCTGGACGGCAAGAGCAATTCCGGGAGCAGCCCAGGCCCACACCAAAGTCGGGTCACCGATTGATGGAAGCAAGATCTGGCCCAGAGCGCTGCTCAAAGCCGTCATGAATAAGAACAGAGCGACGACAGTGGACCGCATGTGTTCAGGAGCGCGGGCGTACGCGAGCTCGTAGGCCGTGACGTTGACGAAGATCTCGGACATGGCACCAAGAGCGACGTTCGGAATCTGCCACCAGATGGAGAGCGGCGAAACCCCGTCACAATCACTGGCATTGTAGCCGCTGCAAATCGGAGAGGTCAGCAGCAGGCCAAGGAGGTTGTGCTAGATAGGAGGTGGAGCTTACCATGGGCTGGTCTCGTACACGCGCCACTGAACGATGGCACCGATGACGGAGGAAATAGTTGCCAAGATGAAGCCGGTCGTCATACGACTAATGCGTCCGTACTTGATACCCTTGCGCTTGAGGAATGGGTACACAACCTGGGCCATGAAAGGAGAGAAGACGATGATGACCAAGGGGTTGAAGTGGCTTAGCAAGTCGTTGGGCGCACCATCAGAGGTCATTGCAGCTCCCTGATTGCTCTGAACGTTTCCAACGCCACCGTCGTTCAAGTACCAGATGGGAATGTACAAGAAGATTTGGACGGCTCCCCAGGTTCGTCGAGCATCATCGACATCTTTCTCAGAGTAGCTGACGCGAACACTTCGCTCGCTGTAGATGGTGCTAGGTTGGACTTTGTACCAGAAGTCTTTTGAAAAGATGTTACCTTTGCTTGCCTTGAGGGCAGAGACGGTGATCTTCACAAAACGGTTCAAGTCGGAGCCTTGAGGCGGAAGTCTGACGGTGCGCTTATACGTGGCGGCCAGCAGAACCGGGAGGAGGAAGTAGACGATGCCGGGGATAAGGTAAGCTAGCCAGAAGCTGTGGTACTTCTCGATGTAGACAACAGCAATGGAGAAGAAGGCGCCGACGTTGATGAAGGCGTAGAAAATCAGCATGATATGGCTAATGGTAGTCTCGGGGTCGACGAGGACCTTTTCCCCGGACTTGAGCACCTTGGTGTACTCCCGTTGGTGCTTGTACTGATCGATGACAGTGGGTGCCACGTTAGGCTTGAAGATACCTGCTCCGATGGCGAGGAGGAAGTAGCTGACGAGGAAAGGCGCAACACCTTTGCCGGCCTGAAGGAGAGCCGGCGCTGCACCTCCGATCATGATGACATGTGCAACACCACCAATGAAAACACCCCATCCAATAGCCTGGTAACGACCGATCTTGACGTCTGCGATCCAAGCGCCAAAGATGGGGATGACATAGGCCAGGAACGTGAAAAGCAGACCCAAAGCTGAAGCTGTTCTGAGGCCGAGGCCCAGGGCGCCAGCATGAGAGTTGGGCTTGCTGGGGTCGATGGCGCCAGTACCAGGGCCGCCCTCAGGAAGGGGGAATTGAAGGTAGTTATTGAAGGCTGCCTTGACGCCGTAGAACGAGGCTCGTTCAGCCATCTCTACAAAGCAGAGAGACCATGATGCCAGGGGGATCGAATCGTGGACCTTGCGCAGCGTCGAGCGCTCTTCGGCGGTGGGTGGTGGGTAGGCTTCGTCATCGACGACACTACTTGAATGCTCCAGGGAACCGACCTGGGACTCGGGATCGGTCTTGGTTTGCGACTTCTCGGGGTGAAGGCCCTGGTCGGCATCAGGTTCGATGACCTTCTGGACGTTGAGACCAACGACGTTCTCAGCTACGTCGTGTCAGTCCAAGTCAATCGAAAGACGACATCCACCGACTCACCCATAGTGTCAGCTGTTCTTCTCGAGGATTGCCGGGGAAGATGATGGAGAATAGGTCAAACTGAGATGATGTGCACCCGGGTGGCTTGGAAAGACCTTGAGTGATCATATATACCACAACCCTGAGAGATACCGAGGCGTCTTGTACGGCGGCTGTCCCATGTTACGAACCAAACAGCCCACCAACGCCCAGCACCAGCGAAACTCGTCCATCGCAGCGTCGCTCCCCCACGGATTCGATAACACACCCCGGACTAATCAAGACGAACACCACATCCAACGTAACCTCATCGGGAACACTGTGAAGGAATCCCCTGTCTGGACGGCCAAGGCGGGGCCAAGGCGGGTCCAAGACTGATCGCGAGCTTGTGAAAGCTTGTTGCGCCATTGCAATTGACGGGCCTCACGACCCTGATCCCAGTTCCCCCGGCCTGAGCAGATATGGTTGAAAACATGACTATCGTCCCTATCGACTCCTATCCATGACACAAGATACATTGCGTGATAAGGAGGGTGGGCACGCATTCGGTCGTTGGACACTCCGCCTGCAGATATCTTTACCACAATCAGCAGTCGAGCCCGCCCCGGTGAAGTTTATTTCCAGAACCTTGTGAAACCCGGAAGCCAAGCAGTGTTATTCGGACCGGCCGTCGAGAACTTGTCAAAATTTGTCATGACGCAGTATTCCATGTAGATTTCGCCATTCCCAAATCCACAATGTTGCCCGAAATGACTAAGTTTTGGCTAATAGCCGCTGTAAAATCTCAGAAGAAGAGACCGACGGAAGTGATCCAGACCGTTGGACTACAGTCAAGATGCGGACTGCCAGCCAGCCCTCGTTTCCACTCTTTCTCCCTAGCGCTTGACCCTTGGATGTCACGTCGGGATGTGGATGGAAGTTCGGAATTGTTGATCAATGATAACACCGCGTCAACAATGGTGGGCTTCAACTAGACGCTAGCGTAGATAAAGACTTCGCAATCGCATCCTGCCAGGACTGAGTTGCCCAATGTCAATGAGTCTGTTGTCTTCTTCTCGAAGTACTCACCCTGTGCCGCTCAACAGCTTCATCACACCTTACTTATAAGTCAGCATTCCCCAAAACGCTCTTACAAGATCTTACTGTATGTGGAAGGTATCTATGAAGAAGGGCTTGTGTCTGACCTTTGGTGTGGCTCGTTTGTATGTAGGCCAAGGTGGCACAGTCAAGATAGAGGCTGTTGGTCGAATGTAATCCGCAGTTCACTTCCCGCAACCGCATCCTTCCGGGATCCACGACCACGACCACAGATAAGAGCACGCTAGCCAGCCCACCTCACCAATTAATTCACGCGTTCTTGCCGTGCCTTTTCGACTTGATAGCCTCTATGACTACCCAACAATCTTTGAAATGCGTCGTGAAAGTTGACTTCAATATCAAAGCCTTGACTGATACGCTTTTCGCCAAGACATATCATATGCCAAGCGCCAAAACTTGCATTAGGCCACAACCTGGAGCGAGGAGAACAGTGACACCGGTCCCTTGGCAAAGCTTGAACGCGAATTTCATGAAGCTTGGCATGAAAACGCAATGGCGCGTCGAGAGCCGCATACATGTTGCCAACCGCCGGCTAGCACCGAGCCCAAATTTCCGTACGGCAGCAGGCGTTCTGGCGACTGGCCCTTGTACGTGTGCTACTAGCTATGTTATTGTTTACGCTCGTGAAGACCTAGACTATTGTTAAGATCTTCCGGGTCAAAATACAGACAAGAAAGCTACGGTTGAATCGATTCATCCATTGATGTATCAATACTGTAATGATACTCCTCAGGCAGGCTGCCAGGTGACTACTCTAGGTACAAACCGAATGGATCATCATCATGTCACTACCGCCCGCTCCTCGTACGCTTACAGATAAGATGCTTCTACCAAGAAGCCAACTGTGAGCTTGGAGTGGCGCAGAACTGAGTTCCATTGGATGCTGGCATAGGTCTGCGAGTTTCTGGTTAGTATCTAACTGAGTCTTTAGAACTCCGATTCGCTTTGACTCACATCTCTTGAAGTGTGGATGTTGGGGTTTGATGTACTGAAGGGCTCCTCATTGACGAAAGCCGAAGGAAACCCGTTCGACGTGGCACTTGCGTGGTCTGAGCAACCGTAGCCGCAAGACGAGCTGGAGGGGGCTGCACCAGTGTACTGAGCGACAATGAGGCGTACATAGGCGGTGAATGCAGAGTTAACGTAGTCGGTGTATACAGTAGCGCGTCCACCAGGGGAGTAGCCAGTCATGTCCTGGTTCAGCATACCAAGGACACGCTTGCCAGCACTCCGGTAGTTGGAGAAGATAGCCTGGGAGCCGAGAAGACCACCCTCTTCGCCTGCGTAGAAGTGAAACTCGAGGGTGTTCTTAGGCTTGAAGCCGGCAGCAACAAGCACACGAAGAGCCTCAAGTACAACAACAGTACCTGAACCGTTGTCGTCGGCACCAGGAGCTCGGGCTTCGGTACCACCGGCAATGGAGTCAAGGTGAGCACCGACAATGACTGAGGAAAAGCATTAGCTATCATTCGTATACGTGGGAAGGTATCTGAGGTCGGAACAAAGCATCGCAGGCGCATAGATGACATACCGAGATCGGAGCTGGTTCCGGGATACTTGACAATAATGGAAGGCTGGTTGAAAGAGTGGGTGAATCGAGTCACTGTGATAGCCGAATTACCAGAGGCGATGCTAACAGCCTGGTTGTACAGCCAGGTGGAAGCCTGGGTGCCATAGGTAGAACGGTAGTGACGATTTTGGAAGCTATAAACGCATTAATACTACTCCTAATGCCCTTCGAGTGCGTAAGCTAACTCACTTGGTCAAGGTCTGCAGCCAGCTTTGCGGGCCAGTGTTGGTCACTCGGGTAATGAGCGAGTTGGCCTCAGTGACGTGGGTCAAGGTCGTCGGGTAGGTGACGCCTTGGCGTGCGGCAAGCTTGGATACTTGGACATCGTCGGAAGTGGAGAGGGCGGCGAGAACTTCTTCCTCCTAGCAGAAAGTTGGTTCAGCATCCGTAACGGGCAAAGCGACAAGTTGAAAAGGCTGGGGACCACTAGGTGATGGAGATGAAGAACTCACAGTGATATCAGTGATATCGATGAAACCAAGGCCTTTGGAGGTGTACTTCTCGAATTTCTCGTCCTCGGTGACCCAGGTGCCGGCGTCATCCTCGGAAGTCTTGATGAGCCGTAGAAGAGGGTCAATCTTGACGTCGTCAGAGGCGGGAGCGGCAGCAGCAAGGCCGAAAGAGGCCGCGGCAACGGCGAGAGTCGCAATGAAGCGCATGTCGTCGTGGTTCCAAGTGGCAGATCGATGCTAGGAGTTTTGGTAGCGTCCCAAAGATGTGGTATCTACCTGCGTAGGCTGAAAACGAAGAGAATTCAGTCAATTCTTATACTAGGCAAGGTAGCCCAGGTGCAATGCTGCATTTCTGGCCCCTCACTTCCACGTAGCCGCTGCTCCTGCCGTATTGTGGTGTTATTCCGACAATGTCACATTGCACCTTCCCAAGATCAATCAGTGAAATCAGTTAATGAGGAACCAGCAATGCACCGAAGCTTCCCCGCCATGGCAATGAGGGGACGACCCCCGCGGCTGGGCAGTCATGCCGGTTGCCGAATGAGGCATCTGGGCTGAATCGGCCCATGAAGCCACTCTCATTTACTTAGTTGAAACATAACATTTGGTAGTGTTTCCTGGGCACTCGTCTACATGGTAACATTTGACCGGAGCGAGGAGAAACATGGGGCAGGAGGAGTGGTGCTTTTAAGCTTATCCGAGGTGCCAAGGGAGTAAGCTGCTTGTAGCTGCCGTATGCAGCATAGACTCGGCTGTTATTCATCTGAGGAAGCATTAGCGTGCCATCTTTCGACGAGGGTCGTTGAATAAGTCGATGTCACGTCAGTCGTGCGGTCTACTACGTAACTGAAAACAACCAGTGGCACGAAAAGTCCCATGGCAGTTTAGGAAGTTCACTGGCTTCGGAAGACGCAGTTTACTTGGCACTGCGCCCGATACAGCAGCTCAACGTTCATCGACTTGGCGACCCCTCGCTTAAAATTGCAGCATCAGGAGCTTCCTAAAAGACTCTGCGAAGTTGCTTCACTCAACAGAAAATGACGCTTAGCACGTGGAAACATGATAGTACGTGAGGTTGTAGTCTGTCTTATGAGAGGTCGATGAACAGCTGGGCATCCGCACGCCGAGTTCGAATTTTTCGCACCGAAAGGAGTAAAAATCACTTGAAGTGCAGTAGAAAATGCTCCAGTATTTGCATACAAATTTTGATATGCATTCGTCGTGATGACTAAGTTGTGTTTGCAACTAATTGCAACCTAAGGTAGACAGCATGCACCTACTCACGGTACGTCACATATCCAACCCACTCAGGTCCGTCGTTGCCAGAGTTCCTGCATTTCCAGCTTAGAAACCCTGCTTCTCGGCCTGGGCCTTGGCAGCGGCGATGGTGGCATCCGCGTTGGGGTCGTTGAAGCCGCAGCCGTTCTTGCCGTTCTGGAACTGGGCTGCCTCCGCGGAGCAGACGCCGACATTGCTGGCGTCGGCGCAGCATGACGAGCTGCAGTCGGCATCGCTGACGCATCCGCCGGTGATAAACTGCGAGCCGTCGCCCTTGCCAACGTTGCTGGCGCCGGCCTTGTTGGGAGTGATTTGCGCGAAAGCCGTCATGGCAACTGTCAAGTTGTGTCAGTCTTCGCTGGCCAGGATATCGGCGATTGAGTCAAGCGTCATCACTTACAAGCGATAGTGGTGAAGAGAGCAATGCGGACCATTTTTACGGTAGTGAAAGAGGATTTAGATGTAAAAAGATTGAATATTAAAAGTGAATGATGACACCAGGTCTATGAAGCGAATGGTTTTGCACAGCAAAATGAATGATCGAAGTCGTTGCGATGTTGTCGTTGGAGCTTAGAATGACAACATTGAGACTCTGACGGGAACTCGACTTAAATAGAGCGAAAGTGTGCGATTGACAGGCGCGCCGCCTAGGAACGGGCTTTCTACCGTACGATCGTCCCACCGGCAGTTTTCTTCGGCCTCGGTGAACTTGACACAAGCCCGTATCACTGGAACCATAAATTCTCGAGGCAATGCCAGGTTGACTGAAACTCGTCTTAGAAAATGCCAAAGCTCAGACCGAATCACGATGATCTCTTCGAAGATCTTCTCCACGATACATCGGCGTCGGATCATGGCAGGTGTCATCCGAACGGCTGGGTCGGGCACTTGCGGTTTGATCGTCGTCTGAACCATGTTTGGCCCACGCGTGTCAATGCAGACACGACCAAAAGTTGACGGACTGAATATGGGGGGCAAGACTGCCATCATTGACTTTACATCAAATAATTGGGCGCCTCTCGTATGTTTATCGTCCCAAGTAGGTCCAGAAGGTGGCAATCAGCTGAGCTTCCTGATCATTCCAACGCTGTCCAAACTGCCCAACGAGCGTGATGAAGTTTTCTTGGGATGAACTGCATCGTATTCCGCCAGATTTGAACCTTCTGGGCCGACAATCGTGTCTAGTAATTGCGAGTACTCGTGTAGACTCTCGCCAATCACCCTCATGATCGGCCAAGCGTTGTTGCATTTTTGGAACATCTTGGCGAATATTTTGACCACTGCGGTACCAAGAAATCTCAATACGTCTTGGGTGAGCGTGCCGTTAGAGACGTCAGGCTCATCTTCCTGTGTTTCATCGACTGAAGCCATTGCTTCATTGACCACGAATGCCAGCCACCTGATGATTTGCTGTTCTTTTGCTAGAACTCGCTTTAGCATTGTGACTAATACTCCTTTGGAGGGGTGCAACTCACGGTCCAAACTAACCGAGTCTTGATCATCCGCAAGCATAAAGAGCCACTTACTTAGGAAAATGGCTGCTTCGAAAGAACAGAAGCTGTGCTGCAAGCTCCAGAAGAAGGCCTGACAGTTAGCCAGGTATTCGATGCCGAGTTGAACCGGAATGCTCAACGCATGAACCGCATGGAGAAGAGCAAATACGAGGTGCGGCCCACGTTCCGGGGGTCGGGCGTCGAATGCAGCAGTGGCGATAGATTGAGGGTTACCGGAATATACTTGTCTCTGGTTTCCGAGATCAAAGTGTAAACGAACGTGAGCCAGTCCTAGCAAGGACGTCGCTGTCCAGGATAAGGAACCTTTGGTGTTTCTAATGTCCAACACAGATTCTGGCGCCTTGCACCACTGCTCTCTCCAACGATGAAGTGAGCATTCAAACCTGGCTGCTTCCTGAGAGGAAAATCCCAAGCCTTGCGGATCGAAGCACAGCTGCCTGGAGATGACGAGACGTTGTAGAAGTGCGTGCATGAGCACAAAGTTTCCGAATGGTGAAGTTGGCGGGATTCGTCTCGGTTGGGACTGAACCAGCGGGACAAACTCTTCTTGAAAAGATATCACTGGTACCGCTTTCGATCGTGCGTTAAGCCATTTCAATGTGTCTGGCGCAAGCCACTCGTCGCACGTGACTGGAAGCCGTAGGAAGATTTCATTGCTGAGCAGGACCGGTGGAACATTGAAGACTAGGCTTTGTAGGTTCAAGAAGCAAAATGCGGAGAGCTTCACGCGCCTGTCGGATTCAATTCTGGCCCAAGTATGCCAGTCATCGCCATCGTTGGGGGCAGTTTCTGCCAATCCGCTCTCTCGAATACATCTTGCGAGTAGACCTTGATACTCAAGCGATTCCCGTACAAGACATTGATCCTGCTGCCATGATGCAAATGTTGCCAGTAATAGAATGGCTTTGATACTATCCATACGGGCAGGTGCGGACTGATGCTCCTCATTGGCACTACTTGTTGCCGTCGTAGAACCTTGGCTTCCGCCCGGGTCTCTTGGCTGACGTGAAAGATGTCCAGACTTGAGTCGGTGAAGGACAATGGCCCTTCCCGCTCGATAAAGTGTAAGACCGTTTTGGTATTCATACCGCAGCTGTGCACCAACGGCCATGACGGCTAGTATGAGCTCAGGAGCGTCCTGGTGTTTCGTGATGGAGAAGGTGGGCATGTGGATGAATGGGTGGTGGTTGACATAGCCGTCCACAAACCCGGCGATGTATCGCGATATGGAAAGTCTTGAAGGAAGTCTGAAAGGCCCGATTGCGGTGGCGTAGTCTTCCACGTGCTGTCCAAAGACACTTCGTTTCTCTTCATCCACTTTCCAGGGCTGAGATACAGGTTTCAGCTCACGAAAGTCATCTGGCCGAAATTAAGCACAAAGTTTAACATTGAAGGAAGTACCTCTCACCTTCTCCTGTCTCTGTGTCCGGGATGCACTTCCAGCTGTATTCTGCTTGATGACGATGCGCATTTGGAGGCGTCGAATGAGATTGCTGGCTCTCGCGATCAACTTCATCGTATGGGGCTGTGTGCAATGTCGACAGCGGTCCTGGCGCAACACTGGTGTCGAGCTCAGTCGGTGCGAAGAAGTCGAAACCGTGATCGAAGTCCAATCCAACGGAGTCGAAGAAATCGGATATGTCCAGCATAGCTTCCATAGGAGATGGAGGTACTAGCAGCTCAGCATTGTCTTCAAGCGCATATGGCTCGCCAAGCTCAGTTACAGAATCGGTATGTGAGTTTAAGGGCTGGCCATGAGCAACATCATGACCACTCCCAGGCGTTACTCCAGTCATACCACCATTACTTTGTGCCCTGGCGTTCAATGGACTTGAATCGAGACTCGAGTTGGCTGTCATTGCCGGAGTCGCCATTGAGCTGTTGGCAATGGTAGCATGGTAGAGCCGTTCATGTCTCGTAAGCAGGTCTCTTCTGGCGAAAGACTGGCCGCAGTGGCACCCGTAGGGCTTCTCTTTGGTGTCTGGAGAGCGATGTCAGTAGGTACTCGCAAAATTTGCACCACGGAACCACTTGGAAGGAGCTGACGGGTTCGCAGATGTCGGCGCAAATGCTCGCCTCGCACAAAGGTGCGGTGACATATGTGACATATCTTAGAAGTGTAAGGGCGTCCGCTATCTGGCGCCATTTGATCTTGTGCGTCGTTCGCAGGGCCTTCAATCAAGAAGCATGTTCATTGCCGGTTCTTTGCCAGACCAACAGCACATCAGAATGATGGATGTCATTAAGCAAGGAGACCTCCGAGGTTTCAGTGAAGAACGCTGTAAGAATAATCACATTAGGCATTACTAATACACGCTACAGAGAGTAAGTGGCCCAGTACTTCGGAGCATGAAACGACTCAGCTAGTCGTGGGCCTGTATTTCAATCCTTATTAATGGCACTCAGAGAAGCTTGGGATTCAACGAAGAAAGGTTCCCATTTCCGAGAATCTCGAGCTTTTATCTGGTACTTACACGCTCAAATCCCATCTATTTCTAATATCATAAGCTTAAGTCGGATTTAGTAGTCGCATTAAATCGCCATTCCCTGATACCCATGCCCTCACTCGGACGAACACCCGCCGTCCCCAATTTCTGCGTGCAATGTTTTTATTGGGGTTGTTGGAGACACCCACAGTGGAGTTGGGGTACCCCAAATCTTGCATGACACCACTTACAGCAGCAACAGAAGGTCTACGCGTTGGGCCATTCGGCTCATTCGCCCTGGGGTCTTTCTTATCTGAAGATGCGAACAGGATGAAGCTTCACGTCCCATTGTCCCCAGTTTCTAACTCTCCGATACCTATCTCCATCTTACCAAAACTTGCTGAGTTAGTAATCCAGCAGCGTTAGCAATATAGCCTGGAAGACCAATGGCAGTGTTATCTTTACCAGGACACGATGTTTGGTTGTGCATCCTCTTATCTTCAATCGGAATAATGGAGGAAAAGTTCTGGGTACAACTCCAACCGTCCATCAGATAAGAAACATTGAGATGATGTAGTTGAATCCGATTATAAAAGCTTTCGAGGTTGGAGCTATGAAAATAGGATTCAAACAAGCATCAAGTTAGTCAATTACTCTGAACTCATCACACTCTCCCAGATGTCAAGCCAGACCGTCCGTGTTGCCGCCGTTCAGGCCGAGGGCTGCTACTTTGATCTGAATGCTGCAGTCGAGAAGACATGCACGCTCATTGAAGAAGCAGCCAGCAAGGGATGCGACCTGATTGCCTTTCCCGAAGTCTGGATTCCCAACTACCCGGGGTGGATTTGGTAAGTACTGACGATATCTTCGGCGACACACGATACCTAACTTCATTTCAACGATACAGGCAGAGACCTATTGACTTTGACATGGTCAAGGAATACATGAAGTCTTCTCTCAAGCGTGATGGACCCGAGATGGCCAAGATATGTGCTTGCGCTGGCAAGAACAAAATTGCAGTCGTCCTTGGCTACTCCGAAAACGCCAACCATTCCTTATATCTATCCCAATCCATCATCGGCAAGGACGGAGAGATCAAGATGATCCGCCGCAAGATCAAACCCACTCACGTTGAGCGAACCTTGTACGGCGATGGCAGCGGCGCGTCTCTTCACAATGTTGTCGAAGAGCCTGGCATTGGCAAAATTGGTGCACTCTCTTGCTGGGAGCATTCCCAGCCTTTGCTGCGCTACCACACTTACTCCCAGGGCGAAGAGATTCACGTGGCAGCCTGGCCTCCCATGAACTACTTTAGTTCTTTCCCCGAGGGCTCAGCCCTCTGGTCTCAGTGTCGCGAGGGTAAGCCAACGATATTTCCTCTCTTCTGAGCCATGAATACAGGACCGCTGCTGACTCAAACTTCTTGCATCAGGGGCGCGCAACCTCTCTACCACTCACGCTATTGAAGGGAACTGCTTCGTTGTTCTTTCCTCTTCATTCTACACCCAGGCAGGGGTTGATCGTCAGAAGCTCGGCGATGGTAAACTCTATCACATTGGCGGTGGCGGCTGCGCCTGTATCATCGCGCCAGACGGCCGGAAGCTTACTGAAGACCTCGGCGAGGAGGAAGAGGGTCTTCTGATCGCCGACATTGACTTGGATGAGATCATGAAGGTGAAGGCTATGCTGGATGTCCACGGTCACTACAGCCGACCGGACTTGTTGTGGCTGGGTGTCGACTCGCGAGAGAAGAAGCAAGTTCGTAGAGAGACCGAGCTGCTTGATGCTTAGATACTCAGTGGCTTTACCGTCATGGATGGATGTAGAACATTCATCACATGCGAGGTAGTAGATAAGAGCTGTACTGTTTGTATTCATCGAGAATGTCGCCAGTCTCGCTACAATGTTCTCGTTGTTTTCTTGCTCGTTTCGAATCTGAATACTACATGAGATACCGTTTTGGGTGTAGTACTAACCAATCATGTCTACGTCTAGTGAGACCGTTATCAAGGCATCGCACATGATGCAAGGTAGTCCAAATTGTGGCCGCGCGGCCCCAAATCTTTAATCTCGTAGTAGAAGGCTTCCAAACCCTCTCTCTCCTCTCTTGTATGGCTGCGTCCAATGTATCCATCAGTCTCGGGCACCATAGTCCTGTCCGGCGTTCGATAGTAGTCTCTGCCTCTCTTCTATAGCATCGAGAGCAGGTTTCTCCTCTTCGACGAATGTACGGCCCTTAAATGCCACGAAGACAGTCAAAATAAGCCCAATGAGTGTGCCCGCAGCACCGAGGGTAACATTGACCAGAGTCGGATCACCGTGAAGGGGACCATGAGTGAGAGCATCGAGGCCAGATTGAGCGAAATTGATCAAGCCCGACACACACACGATGGTTCCGTAGATGCGGCCAAACGTGGCAAAACCGAAGACCTTGGTGGCATAATCACTGCATCTCAAGTCAGACTTCGTCAGCTATGATTGTGGCAGGGGAGACTCACGAGATAGCCGAGTAGTAAAGTGGTCGAAATATGACAAAGAAGACGACCGTGGCGTAACCCGCCCAGACAAATGGCAAGCAGTTGAGGACTCCGATAGCGACAATCAGAACGGTCAAGACGCCGAAGGTCGTGGGCACACTAAGGTTGTTGAGGAGAACACCGATAAAGGGAGTGGATGCGACGCCTCCAACTGGAAGAGCAATGTCGAAAAAGTGGTTGATCGCATCAGCAGTGGCTTCGGAGCCTAACATGAATCGATACTGTGCTCGGATAGTTGCAATAAAGTAGTTCATCCGCAACATTTGGACGATGGTTAGTAGAAGAATGAGGATGAACCAAGGGCTCTGGATCTGCTTGTGTGCTGGAACGCCATGGAGAACGCCCCAGACACCGCTCGCTTCCTGTCGCTCCTCCTTGCGTTTGACCCGTTCCTCGCGGTGCTGGGCATCACCGGCGACTTCCTCAATTTGATCCAGCTTTGATAAACGACGATCAGCCCGAGCACTGCGGACTTTCCTTAAAGTTCTGTTGTCGGAAATTTCATTGTCGGAGTCGTGGGCATCGCGCGTTTCGTCTTGAGCCTTCTCGATCTTTGCTTCTAGCTGAGGGATGGTGTGGTATGATCGGGACGGCATGTATATAAACTCGGCAATCAAGATCAAAACGGGAATGGCGATGTATGCGTAGAAGAACTTCTCCAGAGACAGCTGTCCGTTGGTCGCGTTGTACACCATCTGATAGATGAGGAAAACGGCAGCGGACGCGTCAAAAGCGCCAGTGACAAGTGCGATGATCAGCCCACTGTACTTCGGGAACGCGTTGGCGAGCTGGAAACTCGAAACAAACACGAACGTGCCACCGAGGGCTAAGAAGATGTTGCCGAAAAAGTAGCCATCAAAATCTTCAAAGTTGTGCGACGAGGCCATCAAGACACAACCGATGGTGATGCAAATGGATGACGCGACCCAGCATGCGTGTCTACCGTAGCGATCAAGGACCGAGCCAGCGAGCAGCGATGACACGTTGGCAGTGACAGACGCGACGATGAAGAAAAGATTGAGACGCATGTCCTGCTCCACGCAGGGGATGTCGTCGCCATCATCCACGGTAACGGGGTCATCGGCATTACAGAGGTCGCTATACACGCCCTCGGCAATCAGAATGGGTTTGAGTGCAGCGAAGCCAAAAACGATGCCTGCTGCCAGCCAACATGCCACGATGCCAGTGGCTACCTGTACTGCGATATGTTAGCGCTGTCGTCAATGAAGCTCGCAAACCCGACGTATCCATACCCCATCGCTTTGCATTGGACACCTTGTAAGCTGCAATGGGCTTTTCCACATGAACTGGCTCGACTGGTGCGAAGCTCAGGCGTCGCCATTGCGGATCGGCGTTGTTGTTCAAGCTGTCGGTAGAGAGCAGCTGCAAAGTACCGAAAGCCGCCTCACCGTTCCCGGCTTGGTCGGGCTGTTCGACAGGACGCTCATAGTCGAAGCCCTCGGCTTGAGTAACGTGCTGGGCGAGCG
Organism: Colletotrichum karsti; assembly: GCF_011947395.1. Classification (NCBI taxonomy): domain Eukaryota; kingdom Fungi; phylum Ascomycota; class Sordariomycetes; order Glomerellales; family Glomerellaceae; genus Colletotrichum; species Colletotrichum karsti. The sequence continues at coordinate 249,865 of NW_024065926.1, forward strand.
ACATGGGCAGAATCCAGATGATGAGAAAATTGATCCAGATGATGAGAAAATTGATCCAGAGTGAATTGCACACTTGGGCTAAATGTCCCGCAGATCACATCCGAAGCTCCGGTGCTCTTGCTTAAAGAGGTGGGTGGGAGGAGAGCGAGCTAGTTGAAGGAATATTTATTGTATTCGAGGGCCATCCTTGTGATTCCACCGATTCGAGGAATCATGCGTCTGCAACGAACTACTGTTGTGCAACGCGCACACCGCCAGCGGGATGCCGTGTCTGTGACGTAACCAAGACAGCAGGTCGAAGGGGGTGGCTGGTGAGTTCGAGCTTTCCAGCAAATTCTAAACTTCGGAAAGCTTGGGCCCACATCCGGCTAGTGGGCTCGGGCCTCTCCGGATTGCCTCCGGCCCCGGTCCGGGAGTACGGGTCGGAGCGCCGGACCCGGCGTTATTTGTTCAATTTGTGGGCAAATTTGCTCTTCGCCCGAATTCTCTCGCCATATAGAACAAGAATCCAAGGACCGGCAGTCAACAGCAAGCCAATGCCGCCAAGTAAGCTAGACGCCGGTCCGTACCCGAGATTGGTATACATCTGTACTGTTACAAGCGGGAAGATGCCGCCGATGAAATTCCTGCAGAATGATTGTGCTGCCAAGGCAGAACTTGCGTAGCCATGGTAGCCGTCTGCAAGATAGTTGAAGACGGCCAAGTACACAGAGAAGACACCGAGCGTTGAGACGCCCAGGCCAATGGCTGGAACGATCCAGTGGACTTGCTCTCGCGCTGTCCACCCGAAGATGAAGAGGCCTACAGGCAAACAAATGCTCTGGACACAACTGAAGTACAAGCGCCGTTCCGGTCGGTCCAACGGCAATCTGCGACTCGATATTCCGTCCAGCCACCGCTCCTGGTAGATGCTGATCGGAGTCGCGATAATCGATGCCGCACACGAACTCGCGAAGATTGCGTTGGCAGATGACAGATCGAAGTCATAGACTGTAGTGAAAACCAGCGGAACGGCAGCAAATCCAAGGTACAGAATCGACCAGCTGAAGGCTGCCCATAAGGAAAAGAAGAAGACCACCGGTTCCGTGAAGAGTAGCACAAATGGTAATGTGACTGAGGAAGCTATCATCTGACCAAGTGAGCCTCGTTCTTGATCGCCTTCCAGATGCCACTTGACTGCTCGGCTCATGACATCGCCGCCTTGGGTTGCCCTCACCTGGAATCCTGACACAGCCTCCCCATTTTCGCTGTACCATCGATTTAGAGCTTCTGCTTTTCGCCGCAGCAGGACATTTGCGCGCGTCTCCGGCAAGAAAATAAGAAAAGCGACCACCGTAACGGTATTGACGATGACTTGTACCCAGAATATCCATCTCCAGTTGGTGTACTGAACGATGAAGCCGCAGAACAGTGGACCTAACCCCGTTCCAAAAAGAGCACCGCCGGAGAACACAGCCATAGGGCTGTTACGCTCATTGGGCTCGTAGATATCGGAAATCACGCCCCCTATCATACTAGAGTATGTCGAACTACCCACGCCGGCGAAGAAGCGGGCTACTAGCATGCTTCAGAGATTTTGTGAGCTACAACTCTTCATGCTGGCGTCGGTCCTTGGGAGGCGGAATCTGATCAAAGGCAACTTACCCTGGAAAAGACCGGGTGACAGCGCTGCATATTTGACAGACGACAAAGATTACGCCAGTAACTGTGAACACCGGTTTTCTGCCCCAGATTTCTGACATTGGTGCTAGTATCATGGGCGTCAGGGCAAATCCAGTTGTGAACATTGTGATGCCGACAGCGACAGCCATCTGATTAACGCCCAATTCCTCCGCCATGGCTTGTTTCGCAGGTGCATAAGACCCAGCCGCAACTGAGGCAAATATAGTAGCGACGCACAATAGGCAGAGCACTAAGAGCTTTCTGGGTTTGCTCCAGTTTCTCGGTGATAGGAACCTATCATTGTAATGAGTCGGCGCATGAAGCTGCTCAAAGGCTGGGGCGTTGTTGTTGCGTGCAATTGGAATGGGAAGTTCTGTATCGAATGTGACTGTGAGATCAACAGTGCCGATGAAGTGTCTCGGAGGTGACAGTGTTGAGTTTGTCAGATTCGTGTTCGTTTCTGACATTGTAAAGTAGACGGCTGACTGAAAAGAAAAAGTTTTTTCGGTAGTCGAATGGCTTCGTAGCTTCAGGGTCCAGTATGTCGACATCAAAGGCGCCAACCAACCACTTGAACAAGCCTCGGAGCGATACGCAATAACTTAATAAGGGAAGTTTCTCAAAATTTAGATGTTCTAAGCATCAGAACCGTCATCTTGACGACGAAATGTGTGTTACTAACGCCCAACGGGTCCTTGTCGCACAGAGGGAATGCTGAGAGATGGCGAAGATCGTGCTCTGCGTAAAACCTGAAATCAAGGCGATCCCCTGACCAAAGTCGTCATTTCTTTCTTTACCTGCGCAGCTCTTGCGATTGTGTTATTCCAGAATGTGAAGGATATGGAGACTCAATGCCTCCAAGTCTCCAACTCGAAGTCTCCAAATGGGGCCAGTCGTCAGCTGGGTTACCTGACGACTCCACCAAGGCTCATAACAGCCACAGAGCACCAGCTGTCCCATCGGATGGATGGAAGATTTGGAATCAAACGACAAGTTCTATTTGTAATCTCCGTGCCTGATAAATCTATCACTTTGATTTAACAAGCCCCCGTTGGACGAATGAAATTCTACATATAAGAGATATTAAGAAAGAAAGGATTTTCCTTTGAGTGTGCATATTTCTCAGGGCCAAGGCTATCTGGACAGTTGATGTCGATCAAGACTTCAACGAGTTCAAGGAGGCTCGCTAATCTGCGGAGAATATCACGGCTTTGTGTCTGCCATATTTGCTCTCCCACTCGTCATTCACTCCCCGATAGTCCTCGGGACCATAAGGATCGTACCACTCAGCCAGAAATCCCTTCTTCCTCCAGGGCGTCAGTCCCAGGTCGTGCTGCAATAGGTCGAGGTAGGGCACAGCGTCAAAGACGAAACTCGGGCACTTGTTGTTGCCCCAGTCAGTTGGGTACCGCCAGAATCCGTAGCGGTTCATCAGAACGGTGTCATACTGCAACTTTTTCATTGCCGCTTTATCGCCAGCTGCATTCGCAGGGTCTCTCACAAGGCGACCTGAGAAGTAGGCGCTGATCCAGAGACCCTGAAGATGGGCTGTGATAATGTTGCTGAAGTTACTGACCATGCCTGCGAAGGCTGTATCGCGAGTGAGGAGGAAACGCTCGGAGGGCGGAACTATGAAGTTATGCAGCATGTATGGTGTAAGAGACTTGTAGGGCGTGATCTCATCGTTACTGTCGATCCCCTTCATGTCGGTCATGGGAACATAGTCCTTGTTCCAGACAGGCTGGTTTTTGAGTCGGGGAAAGCGGTCCAGGATTTCCTTGTCAGCCTTCGCAACAAGATCTTTCTGTCCGGCCAAATCCTCGCGTGGCGCCTCTTCGATAGGCACATGAGGAATCCCGAGGTCCTTGTCAATGCCTTCAGGGAGAAATTTGATGGGCGGGACATGCTTCCACCCAGTGTGAGCAAGAAGTGCGTCCGCCTCTAGCTCCGTTCCATCGGACAAGTGGACTTTCCCGGGACTAAGGTGATCAAGTTCTCCGAGATGAACTTTGATTGTGCCGTTTCTAATGAGATCGAACAGGCTGGTGTCATAGTTGAGAATGCTGAAGTTCGTGGATGTGAACAAGGCTTCAGTCCATGGTTCCAGCTTTGCCGTGTCTGGGTGGGAGTCATATTCCATGAGAGCCTTCGCATCGTTGCCCAGCACCTTCCAAAACCCGTCCACAATAGCTCGTCCAATAGCAGTACCATGGAAGAAGTTGCGAATGCCACTGTAACCATCCTCGTTGCCCCAAATGCAAGGGCTGAACCATGTCAACATGCGTGTGTCTGTGTTTTGTTAGAAAGAAACTTCAATTCACACCCAGAGCCATTTACTCACTTGCCAGCTTCTCAAGCTGCTTCTTCAGCGGAGTGACGAATGGAGGCGCCATCCAACACGGTCCATGACCTTTGGCTAGTAAAGTAAGTTGGCATTGCCTGAGATCATGAAGAAGAGTATAAGAACGGCTTACATCGCACAATCCAATTCACCTTGACGCCAGCAGTCCCGTATGCATATGCAGCATCCCAGGCGAACTTAGTAGCACCAAAAATAGTCACAACCCTAGCCGTTTCCAGAGTATCCGCGTTCTGCTGAAAGTGTTTTCCGTGGAAAACCCTACCACCGAACGACTCCTGGCCTTCAAAGTGCGGCAACCATGGCTCCGATGTGAGTCCAGTCGCGATGATGAGGCGACGGGCAAACACCTTGAACTCCTCTCCGCTCTGGTTAGATACGGTAAGTATCCATCCGCCCTCGACCGTCTCTTGATGTTCTGCAGTGACTACTTTATGACTCGAGCGAATCTTATCCGAAATGCCGAAATTTTCGGCATACGCCTTCAAGTAGTTGCTGACGGTTTGTCCAGGTATATGTTGGCGAGGGTAAATGTTGAAGGAATCGCTTTTCATGGGGAAATCTGGATACTCAAACGTCCCCAGAAGGTTGTTGCTCTTGAGCCCTGGATATACGCGATCTTCAGCCCACGTGCCCCCAAGAGCGGGCTGGGAATCGAATATGACGAGCGACGACTCCGGTTGTGTGCAGTGATACTGCTTCGCAGCGCCTAGCCCGTACCATCCTGTATTGCGTCAGCTTGTCTGTTTGCGATGCCAGCGTTGATGATGGATAATGAGACTCACCGGCACCTACAACAACGCAGTCGATTTTTTCCATCTTCTCGGCGGGACGTCAACTCTCTCGAAGGATGTAACTCGTGAGAGCTGACGCCGGAAAGAATCAGCGGTGACAGAGGTCATCCTGAAGGACGTCAGCTTACCCCCTGGGCATTGGTCGAGGGCAAAGGAGGGACTCAAGGTGCAGCTGGCTGAATTGCAGATAGAATGAGACGGCTGGGGAAACGGCATCCAGGGGTCCCTTGGCAAGCCGTTCTGATCCCTTTGGAAAGCGAATCGCCAGTAGGTGAAGTACCGAGACAGGCATTTCCCATTTCGGCGTGTTCTGCGATCCCGAGCCCCTGATGTCGACATATTTGGCCCTGGACTACTTTAGCAAACCTTGAGAGCATCAGCTCCGGTTCCACCTCGAACGCACGATTTCTTCAACCCAGGCGCATTATGAAATTTGCTTTCCGTAGCATCGGGATGTTGGCGATGTCGTGGCAGCGGGAACCCAGTCGGGGCCATCCGGGCGTATGCCCATGGGTTCCCCGCACCGGCATCCACGATTGGATGCTCTCCCACGAGGTTACGCGCAATGAGGACCCAATAAACACGAGTAGCCAATTGGTGTTTCTTATCCGCAATGCTACTATGACCAAGGATACTCATTTGTTGACAACCAACACTGAGTGCCATTGAGCTATTGAATGCTACGTTTCCCAGAGGCGAAATGCCCACGGCGAGTCATATTGCAGGCGATTCCTCAGGCGTTCGGGAAACCCGCCGTCCTCGGCATGCAATGGCAAAGGTAACTTTTGGCGGATTTTCTGTGCCAAGCTCTGCATGTGTATTTACTTCCCACATCACAATCCCTGGTGTTGTCCATTTTCGTATTACGCGATATTGAGTTGACTTGGGAATTACCATATTCGGTCAATGACCCATCTGCTCTTTCGATGCTTCGAAACTCTATCAGAACTAGGCGACGGAGCGGTTCATTTGTTCGAATCATGGCTGGAATATGGTATGATGTCTGCAGCACAAGACTGCATTTGACAATGAGCCTGATGAGATTCGAAATTTGTAATCCTGCAACAACGGTTACGCACATATCCAACAAGTGCTGCAATCTCTCTCTAAGTTGACAGGTCCGGAGACTCAGGTGAACCTCAACCGCCACCATGGCACCGGATCTCTCACCCGGGTACGGATATGGTAGCCCGCTGTCCGTCCACATCTCCCCGACTCAGGCACAGGAAATCTCAAACAGAAAACATGGAGCAGTTACGCTGAACCGGTGGCAGGGTGTCAGCGATGATGGACCTTGGACGCATCCATGGCAGTGGATCTGCACAACTATTCAGCGTAGATAGATGTTTGGATGAGGCTTCTGGCTCCGGTTGGAAACTCTGAGTCTCGCTGGAAAGATTATACAAATGGTTCCCCCAGAATCTCTAATGACCTTGTCACACTCTCTTCCGATTTTCCTTGGGTGGTTTTGTTTCTTTTCTTGAGTCTTATGTTTTTGCTTCATTTGTGCAGATCAGGTCACTCGCTAAGCCTGTAAATATGTCGTCGCCAGACCCTGCAACAATGGATCCTGCTGCTGCGGCGGCCGCCGCAGCAGCAGCAATGAAGTCGTTCACCATTGAAGCTTGGACTCTTCTGGCTGTTGGTATCCTCTTCACGATGCTCAGAACCTATGCTCGAGCCAAAGCAGTTGGGTTGAAAAGCCTCCAGCCTGACGACTATTTAGCGTGGGTGGGATTGGTAAGTTATCGTTAAATTCACATGTTTTCACTTATGACTGACTTTCATGTTGTCAGATCTTTTATGTCATCGAGACTGCCCTTGCTCACTCGGTTGGAGCCATCGCGAAGGGCATGGCCAACAACGGCATGACGGACGAGCAGCGAGCCGCACTGTCCCCTGAAAGCGAGGAATATCGGCTAAGGTGAGGAGGATAACTTCAACTTTGTGTTCATGAATGCTGATTCACTTTGACTAAGGGTCATCGGCTCGATCATTCAAATCTGCGGATGGTCAAGTTACTCAGTCTTGCTGTGGTCGCTCAAGGCATCCCTTCTGGTCTTCTACCTGAGGTTAACAGTACGCCTCTGACCATTCCGACCAGACTTGCTGTTCTCACCCTCTAACAATACATAGGCTGGCCTGGGCAAAAGCTACCGAATTCGTATTTGGGTTGGTTTCGGCTTCCTTGTCGCGAGCTGGATCATCGTCGTTGCGAACCTGTTTCTCGCATGCCGACCTTTCCACAAGAACTGGCAGATATATCCAGACCCCGGAAGTAAGTCAATCGGCTTGAGAATTACTATCATGAAACCTACTAAGTTGGTCGCAGATGTCTGCCAACCGGCTGTTTCAAACCAAGTTGTCTGGGTTTATCTTTCCTTCAACGTCTCCACAGATCTTTACTTGCTATCGATTCCTCTTCCCATGCTCTGGCAGGCCAAGCTTAAACCGTTAAAGAAATGGGGTCTACTTTTCCTGTTCAGTGGCGGCCTATTCGTTGTCGTTTGCGCTACGCTTCGTTGTATTCTTATCGTTACAGTAAGCCTCTACCGTTTCCGATGCTCAATCACAATGACTGACATTGCTTTTCAGGATCCTCAGAACGGTGCCCAACTCGCAGGCGCCTGGGCTGTTCGAGAAACATTTGTTGCCGTCATCACAGCCAACTTGCCGATGGTCTTCTCCATCCTCAAGCATTGGTTAACCCCTATCCTCGGCTCTCTCATTACCTCCATACGATCCACACAGAAGCTCACCGAAAACACCCCGAGAGACAACCTTCGCACCTTTGGAGCCGGCAGTAACCAAAGCTGGCGAGGCCGTGGCCCCCCCTCGGAATACCCCATCACCAACGTGACCTTCAATGAGAGCGAGGAGCGCATTGTCAACGAGATCAAGATGCAAGATGTCAAATCTTGGGGCGATCCATACGCCGACAAGCTTTTCCTCAGCAGATCTAACAGCACCAAGAGCACCAAGAGCACTAAGCGGAGCAACAGTACCGCTAGCAGACACAGGAACAACAACATCAGGAAGGATGTGGAAGTTGCGATTACAACGGAAGTTCGGGAACTGACTCCGGATATAAATGGCAACACCAAAAGCCTATCACCTCGAAGCTTCGCCTTTGCTAGGGGCCCAAAAAGAAGCTCGCGAAGAAGCTCCGCTCACAGCCTCGGGTTTGACCCAAATAATAGGATATGACGGGAGTAGTCATGTACACTTTTTAGGGCGTTGGCCTCGGTAGATACGGAGACAATAACACATACGGTACGCTGGGCTCGGCAGATCGCCTTGTTGCTGATCTCTTAGGGAGAAGAGAAAAACAAAAACAGTTGACATTTGAATGATGTGGGTTGCTCAAGCAGTAATTCTTTATCTTGTCGAAATGAGGTGTGCAGCAGCAAAGCTGATGTTGCCTCAGTACTTTCAGTACTTCACTGGCTACCTGGCCGGGCATTGGTTCCTTTACCTCTGCTGTCAGCGTCTGCCTAACTTGTGGTGGTTATTGATGGATGCACTACAGCAACCAGGGATTCATTCTTATCATACCTAAAAGTAAACAGTATAGATATGGGCCAAAAGTGATGCTCGGTGCGTAACATCACAAGCATTTTCTGGCTACCTGGCAGGCAGCCAGATTCCGTGGAACATCGGCTGGAAGGTCGTCCGCTAATTAGCGGTACTACCCAGCGGATCTATGCCCATATGTCGCGTATCAACATCCTGGTCACTCACTGAGGCGCTTGTCAGTTAGTTATCATGCATGACAGTCACAGGGAACTTCCTGTTCCAGGTCACAGGATTCTTGCTCTCATTGGCGTTCTCACCATAAACTCCGATCACTCCGATTGCTCCGGTTGCTCAGTTGACGAGACTTAGGCATCCATTTCACAGCGTCTGTGGCTTTATCTACACCAATTGCAGAACTGAGGTGAAACAAACAACTATGCGGGGGGCCTAGCAAATACCAGTTTCGAGTTGGCAGTCGTGATTTCTTATCAATATAAGGTCTGCTTCTGGGTCACGAAAAGGCGTTGAGCGGACTTGGGATTAGCTGTAACAGTTTCATGCATCTCACTACCTTCGAGATTCAATTTACTTATGATGGACGACTATCAAATCAAGCATACACCTTGGTACGAGGCCTCAGTCGCCGCCTTCGCTGCTAAAGCTGCCAAGCAAGATTCAGCGAACCCCGAAGACCCGGATGCGACCTCAAATCCGGACATGGTGGTCGCGGCCCGGCTCCGGCCCATTTTAGAGGATGAGGCGTCCGCCGGTCTCATCCGCGGGGTCTTTACCCGGACCAGTGCGCGCGGTGCCGTAGATGTTCATCAGATCCGAAAGCACGTCAAGCCCCACGGCCCTCCAAGTCTTGTCGTACGTGATTGCCTCATACCGGGCGCTTCTAGCCCAGATGCTTACTTCACCAGTCAAGTTCAGTCCGTTTGGATCGCGCATATGGCCCAGAGGATGCAACTGAGCGAATCTATGAAGAGCTGGTTGAACCATTGGTTCCTTGGGCCTGGAGCGGCGGCGTCAGCACCATGTTTGCTTATGGTCAGACCGGTTCCGGCAAGACCTTCACCGTCAGCGCCATTGAGCGTTTGGTCGCTGAGTCCTTGATGAGGGAAGATCTCCAGGGCAAGCGCAAGGTGTATGCTTGTATCATCGAACTGGCGGGGAACCGCGCATTTGGTGAGTCTTCCCTGTTTCTTGTGAAAGGTTTCACTAATCAAACTTTCTATCAGATCTTCTGAATTCACGCAGACCAATCTCCGTTCTTGAGGACTCTTTCGGTGTCACCCAGTTGGCCGGGGCCCTCGAGTTCGAGGTGACCGAAGCGAGTACTCTGCTAAACCTCATTGAGAAAGCAGCAACATACCGCCGCACAGCAGCAACTGAGAAGAATGACGCATCATCTCGATCTCATGCGATTTGTCGTATCCGCATCGAAAACCCAGTCATGCCAGCGGCTGAAGATGGACTTCTCTATCTGATCGACCTGGCGGGTTCCGAGGCAGCACGGGATAGAGCTAATCACACGGCCGACCGAATGAAAGAAGCTCGTGAGATCAACACGAGTCTTTCGGTCCTGAAAGATTGCATTCGGGGCAGAGCAACGGTTGATGCAGCGTCCATGAATGGGAAGGTGAAGAAGCCCACGCACATTCCCTTCCGCCAAAGCTCTCTCACCAAGATCTTGAAGCATGTCTTCGATCCCGCAAGCCGCCGCAGTTGCAAGACAGTGGTCATAGCATGCGTGAACCCAAGTCTTCCCGATGCTTTTGCGGGGAAAAACACGCTCAAGTATGCCGAGATGCTCAGAGTACTCTTACCTAAGGCCAAGCCTTCGGTGTATGACTCCGAAACACCTTTCACCTGGACCAACGAGCAATTGAGAGATTGGATCAATACTAATGTAAGACTTCTCATCAATAACATGAATTCTCAATTAACAATATGGTAGTCCGGTAATCCTGTGATCTCGGGCAAGTTGCTGGCCCCTTCAGAGACCGGCGCCCAACTGCTCCGCCTTCCTACGCCAGAGTTCCTCACTCGCTGTCTCAAGACCCCAGATGTGACGCCCGACCAAGCTCGCGCATTTCAATCCAAGTTTTGGCGTATGCATATCGACTCGCAAAAATCATCTGCCAAGCTCGCCGACTCTAAGATTGACGAAGCACCTAAGGCTAAAGCTCAGGACACGGCTTCAAGGAACCAGCGACTGGCATCTAGTGTTGATCTCGACCCGGACTCCGCAGAAGTTCCTTTCAAGGAGCGCATTCGTCCCGGTATGGTAGTCCGTTGGAGCCCACCGCCTGGCTTCTCCGGTATCTTGGAAGGGTTGAATATGGTGGTTATTCTTTGCCCTCAGTTGGTGGCTGGGCCCAATGCACGGGACCTCGATGGCAACCTGGTGCTTCGTGAAAATGGTTTCGAATCTCAGGGACAGAAGTATCTATGTGCGATGGTTCTTCCCGGATTCATGGCTGATTCATATGAAATCAGCATGTGGCGACAGGTCGTGGTAGGCGTTGACCAAATGGAGGCGGAGGTATTGCTCGAGTACGATTCAGCAACAAGATACTACCATGTGACTCTATAGACTACAGAATCTAATTTTCTAGTGTTATTTGAAATAGAATTTCACCGCAAACATTCTTCTCGGTTGGGAAACAAACTGATCAACTTGGCTTCCCTTCTCAAATACTAGTACGAGTGTTCTATGTCAACGTGATACCCATGATAAATTCCTAGTCAACCTTACTTACTACTAGGTTGTTATTTAATCAGATATATGTATTTCATAAGCTTATTAACCGTCTGGCTGTGTATTTCGTCTTGAAACGACAGGTAAGATTACGAAGATGCGACTGAGAAATTTCTCGTATCAAATACGAAAATGGTACGCGGACGGCTTGGCCGGCGTTTATCTCTTTCTCCCACTGGCAAACATCTATAATTCCTTCGAAATCTTGTCAAAGCCATCTCAATTGTGTACTCCGTCGCTGATCACTCACTCGCGCATCAACTCACCACGGCTTAGACCTCCAACAAGAACCCCCAGTGTCAAGGCAGCGCATGTTCAACTGCGATCGTTAGCCATCTGTCTTTTCTCGTCTTTCTACCGTCTCCACTTCTATAAATATCTTAGACAGCTATGAACGCAAGAACCGGGCCCCAGCACCTGGTGCTTGTGACAGCAGACAACATTGACCCGATATACAACCTACCCGTCATCGACCACGAGTCTCACCGGGTAATACCAGTCGAACACTACCACGTCGCGGGACACTTCAAGAACACAGAAATACGTTTCAACTTGTACTTTCCGCCAGAATCGACTTGGCACGGCAGGTTTTTTCAGCTAGCTTTCCCCACACAATCGGATGAGGCCACCGATGAGACAATCGGCTTCGCATTCGAAAGCCACGCCTACGCAGTCCAAGTCACTGGCACCCATGGATTCCAAGCCGAAGCCGCTGCCGCCGAGTTCTCCAGAAAGATTGCAATCCAACACTACGGCAACTGCCCGCGCCATGTTTACGGATACATCTACGGCGGCAGCGGGGGGTCTCTTCAGGTCATCGGCGCCATGGAAAAGACCATAGGCATCTGGGACGGTGCTGTTCCTTTCGTGCAAGCTGTACCAGTCTCCGCGCCAAACAACCTTTGCATAAGAAACATGGCTAGCTTGGTCCTTCGCCAGAAGGCTAGTTGTATCCAAGAGACTCTGAAGCCAGGTGGCAGCGGCGATCCATTCTCAGTTCTAAACCCTCTGGAAAAACACGTCCTACAGGAGGCAGCTGAGTTGGGGGTTCCCATAGAAGCCTGGGAAGACTTTTCTTCCATTTCAGACACTTCAACGCTGTCATTGCTCACGAATTCGATCATTAGATATACAGACCCAGAATACATGGACGATTTCTGGACGAAACCTGGGCATCTGGGGACTGAACCGGGTCCTCTGGGGGATTTCATAAGAAACTCTCTGGTCAGCTTCGAATCTATCGTTCGCCATGTCATCTTGGGCGCAGATGGCATGCGCCTCTCAGTCGAACTGGAGACTGCGTCATCTCATATCACATCTGCCAATGACTGGTACGACTTCACGATCCTGTCTTCGAAAAACACCAAGCTAGGCATCCTCACCGGCACGTTCTGTCAGGTTAACAAAATAGCGGTCTTCGATCAACGTTCCCGAGAGCAGACTCCTCTGTTGGAGATGATAGCTCCGGGAACCAGACTGCTTATCGATAACAAGTGGTCCATAGCCATGCGAGCTTATTACCGATATCAGGTCCCAGATCGTCCTGGATTCTATGGTTTCGACAGGTTCCGTGGACCAGACGGGTCTTCCATTTTCCCAAAGCGGCCCCATGATGCTTCCAAGCGTCTATCCGAGGGGGCTTCGGGAGGTAGCACCCATACCGGGAAAATACAAGGAAAAGTCATTGTTGTCCAGAACCTACTAGACACTGACGCTTTCCCCTGGCACGCGGACTGGTACCGGAGTCAAGTCAAGCAGTCTTTGGGCACTGAGTTCGACGACAACTATCGGCTATGGTACAACGAGAATGCGGACCACGATTACGATGGACCCAGGAAAGGTCGGGCAGCTCTCGTTGTGCCTTATCGCGGCATGGTCCAGCAAGCGTTGCGCGACTTGAGTCTATGGGTTGAAAACAATGTCCCACCTCCGGTCTCGACCTCTTACAGTCTCAGCGATCATAACGCCATCAGTGTGCCTCAAACCGCTGCTGAACGGGGTGGTATTCAACCAGTCATCCACCTAAAAGTTGAAGGCTGTACAAAGTTTAAGGCTAGGGTAGGGCAAAGTATCAAGTTTCACGCCATCATCGACGTTCCTCCTGGTGCTGGTAAAGTCGCTTTGGTCGAGTGGGATTTCTTTGGTAAAGGACGCTACACCCCCGGTTGCTTTGAAGCGTCAGGCCCAAACTTTCATGCCACGGCGGTCTTTACCTACAACGCTTCCGGCAGGTTTATCGTGGGACTTCGGGCAGTCTGTAAACGACAAGATCAGATGAACAGCCGATACGCGAGAGTCATGAATTTGTCCCGGGTGTCAGTGGTCGTGGCCGCACATCCGAAAACGGGAAATGTGTTTAGACTGTAACGAATCCAATTTGATGTTCTTAAATCTGTAGTAACTACTGTTTTGTTTTCTTGAAGGCCCAAATATCCGAGAAGAGTCAGATACTCAATGCTCTAGGAGTGTCAAAACCTCCCTCGTCACACGGTAAGAGCTTTCGAAGGCACCAGATATGAACCCACGCCATCCGTCTGCGAAGTCAGAGCCACAGAAAAAGACTTTTCCGTGTGGTTTTCGCACCTCGTCGTAATACTTTCGAAGAAACCCTGCCTTTCGAACAGCCATGATGCCCCCGGCAAGAGGGTCTTCCGACCATAGGTGAGCTCGAGCAGACGTGACCTTCATCCCATCCGGGTGTAATGTCTCTATGAGGCGTATCTTGTCCTCATTGGAGTCTAGGTCATGACCTGGGTGACACAGGAAAGTAAGCAAAGGTTCCCCGTTCCTAGTGCCGTCGGCAAAAGCGCTTGCAAAGGGCAACGTGCCGCCCTCGCACAACATGTTGTATCCGGTTGGAAGCTCGGTTGACGTGGTTACCAACAGCTTTCCCATCTTGGTCGAAACAACGCCTTCATTCAATGCAGCCTGACGCAAGAGGGACAGCGGTGGTTCGAACTTGGTCGCACAAAGAACATTCATCGGAATGGTGGTTATAATCGCCCTGGCGTGATACTGCTTCCCAGACTCAAGCGTGACACTGGCGCCATGCAAATTGTCTGTTTGAGTGATCTGCATGACTCGAGAAGAGAACAAGCGGTCGCCTTTGAAGTCTTTCAGAATCGCAAGTGCCAACGACGTGGTGCCTGTGGCTAGCTTGAACTTCATGATGGCGTCTTCAGTCGTCTTGGGGTCGAAATTGCAGAGCGCGTATGTGTGAAGGAGTGCAGAGAAGGCGGCCTGGTCGGAAGGTATACCGAAGAATGAGGCAGCGTGCACTTCGAGAATTGCCCGGTCTTCATCGGACAGGTCTTCCAGCTGATCAACTCGATCTTTGATGCTCAGCTCGTCGACCGCTGAGTAGAGGTGGCTGTTTCGGATACTGCTCGCTGTGTCGAACGGGAACGGGATCACCGTACGCCCGCCACTGCCATCAACATCTAGAAATCTAGCCACGAGCTTTTGAATCTTGGCAAGCATCCCAGCTGCCTCTTCAGCACTCTGCGCAACGATCGGGCCTGCAACGCTGGCTTTAGAGTAGATGGTGGATCCCTCCGGAACAGCGTTGGTCTCAACGAAGTCATCAAGCCCGTACTTCTGGATTTCGGTGAAGACGTGCGGTTGTTGCCAATGAACCCATGTTCCTCCCATCTCGTAAGATTCTCCTTTCTCGTCATATGTAGTCCATGTTCGGCCACCAATACGGTCGCGAGCCTCGATGAGTAGCACCTTCTTGCCCGCCAGGTCGAGATCACGGGCAGCTGATAAGCCAGCAAATCCAGCTCCAATTATGATTACGTCGTATTTGTCTCCCAAATTGTCATGGCTTGTTGAAGGTACAACTGCTGGTGTGGAAAGACCTATTGGTGGCGTTCGTTAGCATGATGCCGGCGTGGTCTATATACATGACTGACCGTAATTGAAGCCCAATTGGGGTCTCCAAATAAAACCATCGCGGGAGCAAGGCATTTCCATGGTAGATCTTTCCATTGGTTCAGTCAAATTACTGAGTAGATGAGTTTGTGTTTGAAGGATAATGGTATGGTAAAACACATGCAGAGGGTGAACAATCCAGAGCGGTTTGAAAAAGCGGCGTGTCAGTTATGATGTATATATACACAACCAAGGGTTCATATAGGCATTCATTCAGATACATACATGCATGTTGATTTATTCGCATCTGCTGTCAGAAGTCAGTATGCGCCGCGGCCTCGGTAGCGCTTGTCCGTGACGTCCGACCAGATGAAATGGCATGGTCTTCGGCTCCCGCGCGAGACACACCTCTGGTGTTCAGAGCCGGTCTCGGCGACCAAATATCTTTTCACAATAGCATTTCAACGTTAAATACCGTCTGATTTTCATACAAGCTTAAACCAACCTCCATGGCAGTGTCGAAGTCAAAGCGGCTCGAGAGGCGGTTGTTCGGTCTCCGAAAGACCGCCTTCCGTATGTCCTCAGGACCTCGGTGCTGTCACATTGATCAACTTGGAATCGGAGTCTGTAATATGGTCTGTTATTTCATCAGCAGCATCTAACTCTGGTCCTCTTCACTCGACAGATACATGGTTATTTCGCATCAAAGCGACAACGGTTGCGGGGTATCCGGTGTGGCGTTGTACGAGATGCGGCCAGCTGGGAGAAAGAACAACGCGACCAAAGCCCCTTTCCTGACTTCTGGATAGTGATGTGTCCCCGGGCCCGGGGACGTCCAGCCTGCGCCCTGCCAACCCTGCATACCCTTGAGCTCAGCAGTGGCGTCGAGCTGAACGACACAGTTGATCTCCCCGTAAGGGTGAGCATGGTACTGCCCGGTGTACTCCTCTTCACTTTCCATGTACACCGTCGTAATGCTGAAATACCGGGTTGCCTCTGATGGAAGAGCGATTTTGCCCCGTCGATATTTCGGTCCGTCGATTTCGGTCTGCGCCACCCATCCTTCTCTCAGGCCTTGCTTGATGTGGGAGCAGAAGTCTTCATAATACTGGTTTCCGGGGCCGTATTCTTTGTTCAGTCGGCCTTCTAGGTCTTTCCCGGGAGTTCTGCGGTGTATCAGGAACTCATGATTAGTAACAGCCGTTCCAGGGGCGGCACATGAGGCCGTGGAGATGCGTGGATTACACTTACAAGTCTTGTACTTCGCTCAGGAACTCTTCACATCGAGAAACGAATTTCTTCGCACTCGGCCATTGAGAAATATCCAGCACGCTAGCGCTATCGGTTTTGTTCATCCTTGGTTCAGTGAGGAATGTCTTCGAGGGACCAGGAGGTAGTGGAAAGAAGCCCGGAACGTCGTCGGTATTTGAGCTCGGGAGCGAACGGTGCGGGGAAGTGAGACGGACATGTGAGCTCCAAAACCGCCACTTTTAGCTCAGCTGATATGGTAGCCAACTTGTACCTCTAACAGATATGAGGTTCTTGTTAACAGAGATCTGGAAGATGTGTGCTCACCTCGGCTCCCCTGCCTCACCCCTTGCAGGCCTAGTCGCGCGAGCTTAGAGCGGCGGGAGAATCGGCCGCACTTGAGGGACGTATTGGCCAGATATCAGATGGCACGTGTAATCGAACAGACAGCTGCATATTTCTGCGTTTAAAGTCGTCCAAGAATAATTCAATAGTTTACATTCCGTCGTCTATCGGTCTGAGATCCGTTGACAGGTCGGCCGTTGGAATACTGGAGTTCCATGTCTCAATGTTGACCTTTCTTGCCTTAGGTTTCCCTTGGGCCGGGTCTCTGGAATTAGTGGTTGCTGCCTCTCAAAGCATCGTCCATGCTCCCCCTCCTTCCTCCCCTCCCGTCCTCTCGAACCGGCTCCTTCCTTAGAAGGACCTACCACACACTCCGTAGGCAGTACATCCTTCCCCCCAAAAGGCCTGAAGATGGTATGGATGTAAAGGAAAATGTTGGGAAAACATTCAACACAGTACGAGTCGTCCCAATGATGTAAAACAGGGGATGTTAACTGGGCTTCCGCTCACAGTGAGGTGGGTAGAGGATGGAAATACGAATCAACAACGACGAACTACGTCTGGAGGGATGTCAACAGAGCAAGGGAAATCGTTCCATTGGAAACGCATGATCTGGAGCTGTGGAATTGTGAGCCAGATCAAGAGAACTCAGATATGAAATCCTAGAAGTCTTACGATTCCCCCGCGAGGGGACACGGCTCCGTGATTGTCTTCTCATCACTGTTCCCGCGTGCTTTTCATCCCTGAGCCAGGAGCTTCGCTCCAATGTGCCAAGACCAGGACCAGGACTTCCTCAGATGAGGGGTTCTTCTTTTTATAACTTTCGAACCCTTCTTTTTTTCTTGCAAGCTTTCCCCCCTTGAGTTCTACAAAGGTGTAAAGGGTACCAAAAGTTTCGCCGCATTTACCTCTATAGTTATCTGGATTTTGCATGGTGACTCACACGTGTGTCTGGGAGCAAAACTTATTTGCTATCTTCATACACGGAGGATCGAACCATGACTTTCACAATAGCTACATATCAGAGCTTGAGATCACACGGTACCTTAGCAAGCACAGTGAAGGGAGGCGGCAGGAGCGGCGCGGCAGGAGGTGTCCTGGGGGAAGGAGGTGCAGTCGGTCCTGCTGGTTTGATATTGTGAGGTTTTGTGGGAGGCAAGAGCAGCCGCATCAAGCAATAGTCCTCGATCAAGGGAGCGCAGGGCAGGCTCCAGTCGTCTCACTGAACTTCAAGGTGCGCAAAAAACATCAGACAACTTCAGTAGTGAGTTTGGAAGCCTAAAGCGGTCATCATGGTGTACCGTGGGTGCAGGTATATACCCTTATATTGTGGCTTATTTGTGGCTACCTTATTGCCCGCCGTAGACTCATACGGCGAAAACTCAAATCAAGCAGTGGGTGCAGGTATGCTAGCAATAAAGGAGACAACAAAGTCGAAAGGACCTCTGCATCGCAAGCTGTGGCGGTTATACCCTTGCTGTGCATACATGTAGGCTGATGCATTAGATGCCGACCATTCATCTATTGTGTGCTACCGAACTGCCGCTTGCTTGTTTCAGCGTGGGAACTGGTCGCGACGTCGCTCGAATTTCTGAAGTCTAGGCACTGGTATTGAAGGTGTCAACAAGATGGCTTCAATTCAATGCGTTGAAGTGCCTTGTGTCTAGGGAAGTTGATGATAGGCCTTACCAAGTCTTGGTCTGGTGTGATCCAGACAATGGCAGCCTGACCGCCATAATGTGTCCCTACATCATGACATGAAGCGCAAGATCTTTAATGTAAATCTCTGTAAGATGAATGAGATTGGTTTTGAACAAGTTGCCCTGTCACGAAGCGCAGCACGAGTTTTGTTGACGTCGGCACCAGGACCTGACGATGGGCAGTTACCTACCTACAGGGCACTTACACGACCCCTGCAACTTAGTCCGCAGTGGATGTGAGAGCCCTATCTCGAGCAGCAGGTCCTGAACTCGGTGGCTCCAGTCAGGTCAGGCATTGCAGGAACTGTGCCGCGCATTCGCATTATCTCACATCATATTAATTCAAGAAACGACGGCAGTCATCATGGAATTCCCACCTCTTTCTCATCAATCCTCACTGTGTCTGGACTCTCACGATGCGTTTCCTCAGACCATACACCCTCCTCGCTGTGGCGACAATTAGCCAGGCTGTTGAACTGAGCAACTGCCCAATCCCTGGACCAGCTTACCCTCCGCCGAAGGATCTACGGTCGACACAAACCATCCAAGACACCCAGAAGTCCTTCGCCAGACTCATCGAAAAGGCTATCGCGACGGGGGAGACCGAATGGGGTTCTGTAGGCACATCCACGACGTCCTTTTCGCTTGGTGTTTTCTCGGCAGACTCGGACAAATTCCTGTTCGAACATCACAACCGCGGCACAGAGCTGGATGGTTCACTGACCGGAGGTGTTCTCAACTCGGACACGCTGTATCGTATCGGAAGCGTCTCGAAGCTGCTGACTGTCTACACGCTTCTCATCAAGCTAGACCCATCATACTGGTCACGGCCTGTGACGGACTTCATCCCTGAGATTGACAACGCTCATACGGGAAACAAGGTACACCAAGTGCAATGGTCAGAGGTAACTCTGGGATCTCTAATGAGCCATATGAGCGGCCTAGCGCGAAACAGTATGTCCCCAATTTGAGGTGTTCAACGACGGCGTGTCGCTAATCAGTGCCAGATGGGTTTACCGACATTTCCGGTCTACCTGAGGCAGAAAATGCCGGGTTTCCTCGTTTGAATGAATCCGATATCATCAAATGCGGTATTCCCGGGAAGCGCGCATGTACGAGAGAAGGTCACTCATACCTACAACGCGTCGCCCTGCGATTCAATGCTGACGAGGCGCAGAATACCTCCGTCTCACCCTTCAGCAGGACCCCGCTTCCGCGACATGGCACACGCCTGTCTACAGCAATCAAGCCTTCCAGCTTCTGGGATGGGCTTATGAAAACATCACGGGCGAGACGATGGAGGAGGGCTTCAATTCCGCGATCGTAAGGCCTCTCGGTCTATCTCGAACTTTCTGGAGCCCACCAAAGAATGATTCGAACGCCAACGTCGTGGATCTCGATCCCTCTCTCGGGAAAGGTCTCGTTGGGTACGAGTTCGGAGAAGGTCTAGGTTCCTATACAGCGTAAGTGTAAACCATGACGTCTTCTCACAATCACGCGTGAGACTGAAGTTCCTTAGAACCGGTGGCATCTACTCTTCCCTTGGAGATCTTTCTGCTATAGGCCGCTCTATCATTCGCTCGTCTTTGTTACCGAAGGCGATAACCCGTGAGTGGCTTCAGCCTGTCGCTTTCTCGGCGTCCACACGCACGGCGGTCGGTAAAGCATGGGAGATATCCCGGATGGACGTTCCTACCTCCCCAGGCTCCGATAACACTCGCCTCGTGGATTTATACGCCAAGAATGGCGGCATTGGAGCCTACCTTACGTACCTGATCCTCTCCCCTGACCACGGAATCGGGATGACGGTCAATGTCGCTTCAAAGTCTGCAATTGGCTCTAGTCAACCGGACGATACCTTCTGGGTGCTCAGCGACACTCTCCTGGACAAGTGGGTTCCCGCAGCTGAGGCCGCGATGCGAGAAGCTGCGGAGAAAAACATGGCGGGAACTTATGTTGCTGATGATAAGACGAGTTCCGTGATCGAACTGGCGGCGGTCCCGGGAAGACTTGGCTTAACGGTCCAAAGGTTGGTGTACAACGGAACCGACTTCTTCAGGAGCGTGGGTGGCACCCTGGGCTTCGAAGGTGCAGACTTGCAGTTCTTAGGACTCAAAGACGAAGGAGAGGTCTTGTTTCGGGCAGTATTCTCGACGCCCATACCCAAGGGCTCTAGGCGGCAGTCCCCCTTGGGTCCAAGATGCTCGAGTTCATGGGCGAATCATGGCTTTTTCACATACGGCAACGTCATGCTTGACGAAGTTATTGTCCGTGTAGATGAGGCAGATCAGGCCGAAGCGATAGTTCTGCCTGCTTTGCGGACGAGGTTCGTAAGGCAGTCGAGGAGGGCAGATGATGGCGGAGGCAAATCTGCCTTCTCAGAGGAGTTGTGACCTGGAGAACAAGGCTTCGTTCGGTATAAACGGATGAAGCTGATTTGCCTGGAGTATGTCGCTGGCATCCAAACTTGAGTTCTCGGATTGAAAGCTATGACTTGGTAAACAGATTGTGAGAGTTTCTTCTCATAACATCTCAAAAATGATATTTCGGGAATGACATTTTGCAAGGTGCCTGGTGACTAAGTGTGTAATTGCTGGCTTTGGACTCCGGAGGACGCTCGGAGAACGACCTAAACACAATGAATGAACGCCTTTACCTATCCTTTGATGATTTACGAGAATATTTGTTTGCCTGTTAAACACCGCCAGGTCGATATTGGCTATGCCTTCGGTGAGCTGGTGAGGTGTACTGTTGAGGTGAGCCTTCACTCACTGAGTCCACACTTGAAGCTGTCAGGCAGCTGCCCCGCCCAAGGCACCAGCTTCAGCGCTTGAGCCACCACAGGCACCCCTCCACACGTGATTGCGGGTTGCAGCTACAGGGGGTTCGCGTGCTGACTGCCTGCTCGCGGCGCGCTGCTTCGCGACGGCCACTTAAGTCCCGATCGCCGCCCTCCATTGCTCTTAAATCCTGCAAACCCACGCCGTTCTACATACTTTCCCTCGCCCAGCAGCCCCTCAATTGACAAGATCTTCTGCTGATCTCCTCGACGCCATGCCGGACTTCACAGGTATGTGTCTCCTCTTACTAGATGCACCTGTTTGCTAACCCGGCGCAGAGGCGGACACCATCCGCATCCTGGTTGCGACAGACAACCATGTCGGTTACGAAGAGCGCGATCCGATCCGAAAGGACGACAGCTGGAGGACATTTGACGAGATTCTGAACATTGCAAAGGCCCAAGATGTATGCCCTCCGACCCCACCGTTGACGGTTCGTTCGCTGACAAGACACCCAGGTCGACATGGTCCTTCTTGGCGGTGACCTCTTCCACGACAACAAGCCCTCGCGAAAGTCCATGTACCAGGTCATGCGCAGTCTCCGGAAGAACTGTCTTGGCATGAAGCCCTGCGAACTCGAGTTCCTCAGTGACGCGAACGAAGTCTTTGAAGGCGCATTCCCCAACGTCAACTACGAAGACCCCGACATCAACATCTCCATACCCGTCTTCTCCATCCACGGAAACCACGACGACCCCAGCGGCGAGGGCCACTACTGCTCTCTCGATCTGCTCCAGGTCGCTGGACTCGTCAACTACTTTGGCCGCATCGCCGAGGCCGACAACATCGAGGCGAAGCCCGTGCTGCTGCAGAAGGGACAAACGAAGCTCGCTCTGTTCGGCCTCAGCAACGTGCGTGACGAGCGCATGTTCCGGACCTTCAGAGATCACAAGGTCAAGTGGTATCGGCCGGGCGTCCAGCAGGGGGACTGGTTCAACCTCCTCACGGTGCACCAGAACCACCACGCCCATACCGCTACATCCTATCTTCCCGAGAACGTCCTGCCAGACTGGATGGACCTGATCGTCTGGGGCCACGAGCACGAGTGCCTGATTGACCCTCAACAGAACCCGGAGACTGGGTTCCACGTCATGCAGCCCGGCTCTTCGGTGGCCACATCCCTCGTGCCTGGCGAGGCGGTTCCGAAGCAAGTTGCCATTCTGAACGTGACCGGAAAGGAGTTCAAGGTTGAGAAGATCCCTCTGAAGACGGTTCGGCCCTTCATCACGAAAGAGATCGTGCTATCGAGCGATGCCCGCTTCAAGGGCCTGCACACCAAGAAGGAGAATCGCCAAGAGCTGACGAAGAGACTGATGGTGGTTGTCGAGGAGATGATTCAGGAGGCGACCGAGGACTGGGCGGCTATTCAAGAGGACGAAGACGAGGAGCCTCCGTTGCCGCTTATCCGGCTCAAGGTGGAATACACAGCTCCCGAGGGCGGCCAGTACGACTGCGAGAATCCACAGCGGTTTTCCAACAGATTCGTCGGCAAGGTCGCCAACACCAACGACGTTGTCTACTTCCACCGGAAGAAGGCCGGTGCCTCCAGTAAGTTCCAGGTACCCACCCTCAATGGCGCACACTAACATGTGAGAAGGACGCAACGCCGACACAGATATCCCAGAGATGCTGGAGGAGGCTCTGGGCCTCGACACTGTCAAGGTGGAGGCTCTTGTTCAGGAGTTCCTGGCAGCGCAGTCCCTCAAGATCCTCCCTCAGGCCCCCTTTGGAGATGCTGTCAACCAATTTGTCAACAAGGACGACAAGCATGCGATGGAGGAGTTCGTCAGCGAGTCCTTGGCCGGCCAGGTCAAGCAAATGCTCAGCCTCGACTCGGACGACGACGATTACGACAACGCCATGGAGAAGTACCGTGCCAAGCTTGAGGAGCAGTTCTCCAAGGGAGGTCTGAAGCAGACCTCGGCAAGACGCAAGGTCAAGCCGAAGCCTGAGGAATGGGACTCCGACCTGGACGGGCACTGGGAAGACCAGCCTGGCGTCATCGAGACCGAGGCCGTCGCGCAGCCCTCGGCCAGATCGAGACGGGCGCAGACTCAAGACGACGACGACATGATGGACCTCGAGGACGAGCCGGCGACCCGTCAACCCGCGAAGCGCGCGACGACCGCACGAACCACCAAGGCCGCCGCCACGAAGAAGGCCCCCGCGAAGAAAGCGCCCGCCAAGAAGGCCCCCGCCCGAGGCCGCAAGAAGCCCGTGTTCGAGGACGAAGACGAGGAGGAGGAGGAGGACGTGGTCATGGACGACGACTTCGACGAGCCGCCCGCGCCCGCGCCCACTCGGGGCAGGCGATCGCAGCCGGCCCGCGCGGCTCCCGCCAAGACGCGCCAGACGAAGCTCAACTTCTCGCAGGCCACGGCTTCGCAGAAGGCGGTGGAGATCAGCGACGACGAGATTTCCGAGGACGACGCCTTTGAGCCCGCCCCGACCACCACCCGCTCTCGGCGGAGATGAACGGCCGCTCACCGCCCGTCTGATCGAGATGTACACACAGATGGAAACACATAAGCAAGGGCGTCATGGGTTTTAAAAGGTCATTAGGGCTGTCTAGCTAGCTATTGGAGTTGGGAAGCGGTGTTTTTTGCTTGACTTAGATCGGTGATGAGCTAAGATACCACGTCGCGAATGAGAAAGATTGCTGCTTTGTACCCTGATATCATGCAATGGTGACTGTACAAACAGAGACAGCACGATATATTCTGGGCCTACAGTTTCCATGTCGTCACAGGTCTTGAATCCAAAGCTTCCAGTTCTGCCATGGCCTCCATACTTTTCTCGTCCGAGCACTCGTGCATAGGTAGTGAGGTAAGATAGGTCTTGTATAATTGAGAGGAAATGTCTCTGATTCTTTCATTCGCTCCAATAAAAGGAGCTGCTAATCAGCTATATCGTTCATTACCAGCGCCGGTGTCGTGCTGTGGGATCCAACAGGCTGCTGTGGGTAGGTATCGTCAACAAGGAAACAAAAAGGTATATATATATCTCCCGGAGTCCTTGCAAATCCCTACGCCGTCAAACCCATAGAATCCTTCCGGTATCCTTCCGGGACCCGGTATTGCACTGCGCCCAATACGCTTATTCGAAACCGACGCCGAATTTCCGTCGTCATGTCGTTGGGAAAGAAAAAAAGAAGTGACGGGCCGTGAGAACTCCTGGTATAGCACTCCTGGTATAGCCCCCTTTCTTTTCCCGTTTCGTCTAAATCATCATGGTCATCATTTGCTGCTGTTGCCGCTGTCGGTTGCGCTCGGCGAGGATGCGCTTGATCCGCCGGCGGCCGGTGTTGAAGAAGTGGTACTGTGCGGGGTATTCCTGTTCTATGCTCTGCGGGTAGGTCCAATATACGAGTCCTGCGAGGACGAAGTTGATGCATTTCGTGATGAGCATGGATCGGGGCTTCTTTCGGGAGAAGTGACGCCATTCGAATGCGAGAATCAGGTTGCCGAGTACGTTGAGGAGGCGGAAGAACATGTTCAGGACGACGAAGACCAGGGTCACCGTGACTCTCCTGTCTTGCAGTCCGGCGAAATCTTCCTCGTTAAGGCCAACTAAAACGTAGAGTGGCATACACCATAGCCCGAGGATCGCCGCCTCGAGGATAAGGGAGATGTGGTATGTGCGCTTGTGGTCGCCTC
Organism: Colletotrichum karsti; assembly: GCF_011947395.1. Classification (NCBI taxonomy): domain Eukaryota; kingdom Fungi; phylum Ascomycota; class Sordariomycetes; order Glomerellales; family Glomerellaceae; genus Colletotrichum; species Colletotrichum karsti. The sequence goes on from NW_024065926.1 coordinate 274,622, forward strand.
TCACGACGAGGAGAGCCAAGCACCACCATAGTAGAATAAAGTTGGCCTGCGCCTGTTAGCGGAAGACTTATGCAACACAACTCGAGAGGCTCACAATGGAGGGCGCCAGGATCAGCACTTTCTGCTTGAAATACCTCCAGCAAAGCGCGCCGCCGACGATTCCCAGACACAGCTGGATCCAGCCTAGGACAAAATAGACCAGAAGCACATTGTTGTAGTGCCCGTAGCACCCCTTGTGGAACTCCGGCTGGTTCGGAGCGGAGGCGTTAGTAACGGGATATCCGCACCACCGACAGATCCACACGCTGGCGTAGTTTCCCAGAGCCACCTTCTTGCCGACTGAGAGCTCGTTTTGTTGGTACGCGCAGTCGACACATTTGCTCGCGAGCGGGTAGCGCGGGTGGTTGTAATCAGCCCACAGCAAGCTCCCTCGGGTCGGATCGTACTTGAGGCAGATGTAGCAATGCGCCAACAAGGCGAGACGGAATTGCTCGCCAAAGAGGTCGCGAATGGTCTTTTTCGTAAGGAAGTTGCGATAGAAACGGCACGTACGGCGCAAGTTCTCAAGCTCGCCGAATTCGAGATGGTCGATAATAAGAAGCTGCAACTCCGGAGGAAGGTCCATCAAGCTGTTTCCGGTCTTGGGCCCAAGGATTCTGGAGCGCCGACGAGAGGGCCGGGGGTCGAGTGAAGCGACCTTTTCGATGACAGAGTCACGCCGGGAGCGGGACGTGCGGGGCCGCGCGCTCTGGGGCCGGATGGAGACATTGTCTTTTTCCTTGTCCGATATTTCTCGCTCGAGATCCAGAGGCAGGGGTGAGTCGAGCGGTGAGGGGAGATATTGCGACGGAGAGGCCGCCGCCGAGAGGTTCAGAGATTGAGGTACGGGAGAATTAGGGTGAACTTGAGGCGCAAAGGATATGGCTGACGGCACGAATGACGGAGAAGCCGGAGAGTGTACTATTGCCGGAGGTGACAGCGGCGAGACGGGTTGAGACTGATTTCCCGGGACGGTGAGGGTTTGGATATGAGTATAACTGTTGTTCAAGGTCTGGGTGTTGGACATGGCGGAGACGGTCGAGCCGGCAGACTGAGGTGGATGTGACTGATCAGATGCATCGTGAGTGGGGGCTTGGGCTGAAGGGCCCAGAGTGAGGGTCAGAGTTGGGAGCTGATGATGGGTCTGAGCGGTATGTGCTGGTGATGGTATCGAAGGTTGCGGTGTAGTCGAAGTCGGGGTGAAGGGCGGCGGTGAAGCAAGCGGAACGGAGGCGTACTGAGAGTGAGACTGAGAAGAGGCCGCCGTCTGATGGGGAATTTGCGCTTCGAGATCGGGCTGCTCACCGGTCGGTGGGTGCGGTTCCTCGGCGCTGGTGGAGGAGGCGGACAAGGATGGGGCCGATGAGGTGGGGAGGGCATCAGATGACGATGATGATGATTGTTCATCACGTCGTACCCTGTTGCGTACCCCGCGGGCAGCGCGATTGATGCCTCTTCCAAAAGAGCGGACTACCTCGAGGGCATCCATAGTGTGCCCGATCGGGACTTGAAGCTTTCGAGTCGAGTCGAGTCGAGAACTTGCTGCGGTATGACTGTTTGAAGGCAATGGTACTCAAGTATTGCTGGAGACTGGCGACCGGGGATTCCCTCGTCACGGAAGGTTGAAACTGGATGGAACCCGGCGTGCTGCAGAGAAGTCGATGTGAAACGGGAGTGCAATCCGCGCCAGGAATCCTAGGCGAGAGATGGGGCGATGGCGATGAAGGTGAGTTGACAAGAGTGTAAAGTACTGCGGTGAGTTAGGCGAGGAGTGAGCGAGCGAGTGAGTGAGTGAGTCCTGCGTACCTAAGGTAGAGGGGCTCGTCTCGAAGTCGTGGTAGTCGCCCTCGTCGTCTGGTCTTGGCTTGTTGGTTGGTCTTAGCCCACGTCCGCGATGGCAGCCTCGGTGGCTGTAAACCGGCAGCACATTGTTTTGGTTCAGAAGAAAGGAGGAAGTAAGGGAGAGGGGGATGTATGTGGTAGTAGTAGTAGTAGTAGTAGTAGTAATAGGAAAATGTCTAAGTCCTTGCGGAGGAGACGGAGGACGGAGGGTACGGAATATGGGTGATGATCGATGGTGATGTAGTAGCCGATTTCTAAGGTAGGTTGGATTGGCGACTGGGTCCGTTTGCTTTCTTCTTCGTGTTCCTTTTGGTCAGTCAACTCGTTTACCGACGGACCTTGGACCTCTTTCGATTGAAAACAAGAGACGAAGAGATGCAGAAGCAGGGTTTCTGTCCCCTTGAATTTTGGGGATTCCGTCGGGTTCGATGCAGCGTGAAAATGCAGCAGGAAGTGGTCTCACCTTTTTAGGGCCAGGTTGGCGCAACAGCAACCGCAACGAACGAACGGGCTGGAAGCTGGAATGGAGCGATCGCAAGGTACCTTACGGATAAGCCCAGGGGGTAAAGGGCGGACTGAGGGGGGAGGTTGGGACCGCTGAGCGCCCGAAACTGGCCCTAAGTGGTCGCTGGCGTTGGTGCTTGGTGCCGTCGCCGTCTTGGACTGCAGCGAACCTAAGGGATGGACCTCTGTGGTGACCTGCAGGATACACGTGTATCGTATGATGCGGCGGTGAGAAGAAAAGTACCACGTGGGTCTTCGCTTCTTGATTTCCAGGTGGGGTCCCGTCCGTGAGCTCCCGTCAAGCGTCAACGTGAAATGTTTGGGCGTCAACAAGCGTCAGGGTCGAGCCGTGAGAGAGGCGGGCAGACACTTTTTGGGTTGGTAGAGTGGTGGTGAAATGGAAATTTGACAGGAGTTTTAGAAGGGTTAAAGAATAAAAAAAATCCGGATGGTGGACGAACAAGGTTTTACCATCATGGTGGTCGTTCTCTGGTATACCTAAGGTACCTAAGCCACATCATCACCCATCACCCGTCACCCATCCATTTTCACGAGACATGCCCTCAAGCATTAATTCAGAATTAGAAGATAAAAAAGTCCACGTAGGAGAGGCAACGCCAAGCCAGGAGGCCTTACTGCATGATCATGGGTCGTGGTGCACCACTTTCGGGTGCTCAGATCAGCCTCCGGCGGCGTCAAAACGTGGCCAAGAATCTCCATATCCATCTTTAGCAACGCTGCTGGCTGCATGGCTGCTAATAGGCCTACGTATAACTGAAGTAGTGTGCTGCATGTTTCGAATACCAGGGGTTCCGTCTCTCGTCATCCATTATCCATGTGGCAGCGAATACCAACGAATACCACCGACAAAGGCTCTGGACCATGCTGTGGCCAGGGCCATCGTAGAACATCGCAGACAACCGCGGACGGCGGTGGTTCGAATTGGCCAAGCCATCCCAGCCTTGGTCGAGGAACGTTCCAAGTAGCCATGTCATCAGTCAACCGCCGAACGAGCCAGAAGCCAGAAGCCGGTAACCAGTAGCCAGAAGCAATCCCCGCATTTACACCCGCCCGCATGGCAAGGTTATCGATATCGTTGTCGAAGCAGAAGCTCTCGGAAGAACCTCACGTCACTACCATGTAGGTCCAATAACCCGGAATGCGCGGCCCCCAAGTATATTATCGGATCGTGGAATCCATCTGTTTGGTCGGACCAGTCGGCTGTGGTGTTGTTGTTTTGTGGCCAGAGCATTGAGGCAGCCGGTCGACACGATCCCCGTCTCCGACAGCAGAGGGGCAGATCAAGCTTTGTGAGCCGACGCGGCGAACGCCCATCACACGAGGTTGTCTGGGCAAAAAGGAGCCTGAGGAGTCCGTAGGGATACGGATACACATGCCATGTTCCAGTGTTTCTGCTTAAATATCGACGTAACGCGACGCGATGTAACCACAGTGAGTGAAAGCCGGGCTTCACCAGACTGACCGTGAGACGACAACATTTCGGACCACATGTTGGCCTGCGATGTCGTAGAGCCAAGGCAGACGTCGGCCAGCCAACCGTTCAACTGGCCATGGTTAGTAAGGGTCCCATTCGTCGTCGTTTGCTGCGGCCGGTATACGCCATCAGCTGACTCGAATTGAGTTGGGCAGAGTTTCGGAGTCGCTGGACAAGCGCGTGATGATGCGCATGCAAAGTAAAGTAAGGTGCACCAAGATTCAAAAGAGGGGATGGATATGGATGGACGGGGATGCGGTGCAGATGAGATGCAGACTGGAACCACTTGGTGGCAGCTGCCGGGCTTCCGGCTAGGTGCAGCGTCACCCGAGCGCCCGTGACTGCCGAGCTCAGATCACGGGGCCGTGGCGTTGGCTGGGTGGAGACTGGATATCTGTGGAGCCATCCGAACGGGCCGCCGTGGCCCTCAAGGTTGCCTTACATAAGACGACGGCGCCCAGAACATCGTGTCAGCCACATCATGTGACCTCTCCGCCACGGGCACGAGCCTCGTGCGGGACGCTTCCTTGGTCTGCGTTTTGCGTCGACATCAAGGCCAGCTTCAGCAACATCATGGTCGAGATGGCCGCATTCACCTCCACGGCTCGAGACGGGCTGCTTGTGGTCCCAGGCATACATGGGGACCATTTACTTACCATCTCTTGACTTTCTCTCGGCTGTCTCGCCGAGTGCAGCGGACTTGGCCAAGGCTGCTGCTGGCATCCGTCGCAGAGCCTCACCTTCAAGGTAAGGCAGGCCAAGGTAGGTTTCTCTCTCTCAGCCGTCACGACATCTCCGTATGTCTGCGTTGCTTGTTCGAGTTGAACAAGCACGTCTCAACTCATCTTTCGCGTCTTGGTCGGCGCGGGGACTTGTACGTGGCAAGGCCATGTCTTGGACTCTGCGCGACAGCCTCTCTCCTACCTCTCACCACAGTCCAGGTCACTCACATCAGCCTGCTCTGTGCTGGCGCCTGGCTCCGGCGGTTCGGACCGGGTTTACTTCGGCAAAGGGAGGACCTGGTCAGCATCCATTCCGGCGATAACATTCTGTACACGAAATCTGGGCACTCCTCGCTAGCGCCATAACACAGCCATCCACAGCTTAGCTCCCATCGACCAATCACATCCCGACATTCGAAAGCTCAGCAAACTCCTCCGCAAACTCTGCCCAGAAAGCCAGAGCGAAGGAAGGGAGCACCAACCGGGTCCCAGGTTCAGCAGAAGCACCTCAGAGAACCGAAAAGCAGTGGAGGACACATCAGAGGGACGAAAAGAGCACTGGCCGCGGACCTTTGCAGAACCGCAAAGAGCACTCACTCACTGGACTGCCTCCTCCTCCTCCCACCTCTTACAGCAAGAAAAAAAAAACACAGCAGCACAGCAAGGCACCAACCACACCACACCACACCGACTCGACCTGCCCTGCGATTTTCTTCCCATTCGCCCCCCCCTGTCCTCCCAGGTCCTGCTGTCACCGACGAACAACAACAATCGACCGTCAGCCTTCTTGCTAAATTTCTGCCATCTCCATCCACCTCCACCGAAGCTCTTCTCGACAACCCCTCCAACTCCAACCACCACCCGAAACATCCCCTTCGAGTAGAACTTCTTTTTTTTGACTTCATATCGATTCGCGCATCCCCACTTCGACCGATCCGTCGAGTTTTATTCAACCCCCGAATTTATCGAATCTTTTTTTCGCGCATTCGTATCGACATCAACAATGGCTGGCGGCAAGGGAAAGTCTGGCGGAAAGACGTCCGGAGGCAAGGCCACCGCCGAGGTCCCCAAGAAGCAGCAGAGCCACTCTGCCCGCGCTGGACTTCAGGTAAGTTTGCGCCGTCCTGATGATGCGCCGCCTTTGCACCTCGACTTCTGAGCTCCAGATATCGAACACCGACCGATGATTCGTTTCCGACGCGTCCAGCTGCACTACTCGACATCACACATTCACGGCTATCGCTTTTGATCGCGTTTCGACATTGGCGATCTATTCCCGTCGTGCGCCGCTGATTATCTATCGAATACGCGGCATGGCACGTTGACAGCGTCATGGTCGCGTGCACCGTGCGGCTGGGCTCAGAAGTCGATGGCGCAAAGACGAGCGAAGCATTTGGCGATAAATTTCTTCGCCCTGCCTTCGCAGCTTGCTAACTAGAAAACTCAGTTCCCCTGCGGTCGTGTCAAGCGTTTCCTCAAGGCCAACACCCAGAACAAGATGCGCGTTGGCGCCAAGGCAGCTGTCTATGTCACGGCAGTGCTCGAGTACCTGACTGCTGAGGTTCTCGAGCTTGCAGGCGTAAGTGCAATCCTTCCCGCGCTGTCCCGCGTTGACTCATCGCGGCGTCTGCCTAAACCCGACTAACACGTCTCAGAACGCCGCCAAGGACCTGAAGGTCAAGCGTATCACCCCCCGCCACCTTCAACTCGCCATCCGTGGTGACGAGGAGCTCGACACCCTCATCCGCGCCACCATCGCTTTCGGTGGTGTCCTGCCGCACATCAACCGCGCCCTCCTCCTCAAGGTCGAGCAGAAGAAGAAGGCCAAGGCTCTCGAGGCTTAAGAATACACACCAAAGAGAAAATAATGACGAGGCACGCGAGGACTCGAATATCCTTTGACCACGCCCTCATTGGATATCGGTCGCAAATTGTTGATATTCCCGGTAGTCTTTTGTTTTCCAGGTATTTTGGGTGGTGACGTTTCGGTCCGAGGGAACGCTTTATTTTTTTCCTGCTTTCCTTATCCTGGTCAGGTCAGGGACGACGAGGCAGGTGCGCCAGGGGTTTGGAGAAAAGTCTGTCCAAAAGAACGTCTCGCAAGACGAGGCACGCACGACTGCGACTGCGTTTACGTGCTGGCTCTTTTTTTGCACTCGACGTTTATGGGCTATACGATGCTCGGAAGGGCCGCAGAGGAGCCGAGAGCGCCTCGTTCCTGAGGAACAACGGGTATCTGCACACACACACCTGCACACGTCAGGGCCCGCGCAGGTTCACTTCGAATCTACATGTACAACAATTCAAGGTTCCCGTTTCGGTCCCAAAGAAGGCACGCGGATATGGCACTGGCTGATGGGCTTAGGTAGACGAATAAAATTGTAATGGGGTGCACTTCTCTTTGGCTTCTTTCTGTCCGTGAAAATCCATCACAGCTGAGGTTCACCATAATCGTACGAGAACTCAACGCTCTCCGAAGGGCCCGTTCCATACTCGCCGTATAACTCTCCCTCGATCTCTATCATCGGCGGGTACAAGTTTAGGTCTCTATCACCGCCGAACCGACCCTCCAGAAAATCCGCCGCCTCAAACATAAAATCGGCCTCGTCGGCACTCATACTCAACACATCCCTCGCAGCACTCATCCAAGGCGACGACATGCCAAACCCATCATCCTCATCCTCATCCCAATCTCCGTCTTCCGTCCTCGTCTCCGCCCTGATATGATGACATTCCGACGGGTAATCGCAGTCGTCCCAACACGTCGACGCCCCTCTCTCCTCGCCCATTCTCCTCTTCCGCTCCCGTTCCCTCTCCTCTTTATCGCCGTCCTGCCCCCTCTTCCTCTTCCCCGTCTTCTCCCTCCGCCAGTCCCCCCAAGCAGCCCACCGCCGATAGTCAAACTCCGTCCCGCAGACGTCCCCCCGGCGCTCCCCCGGCAGCAGCCGCCGCGTGCACATGACGTGTCCGCACCGGAGGCACCGCCGCCCGCACGAGAGCCGGAACGTCGTGTTGCACGCGTGGCAGCGCCAGAGCCATGGTTTCGGGGTCGGCGGTCGCGGCGGCTGTTCTTCTGGAGGATGTGGCGTCGTGGTAGAGGAGGAGGGGATGCGTGGGCTCGCGGGGGAATCTCTCGATCTCGGTGACGCTGCGTCTGTCGGGGTCTTGTCCCTGGGATGGGTATCGGGTGGTGGTAGTTGGATTTCTGTTGGCGGCCCGTCGCGTGGCGACATTTTGTTCACGACAACGAAGGGATGTATCAAGGCAGCGAGAATTTGGAGAATTCAGAGAGTTTATGTGGGTTATGAGGGTATTCCCTCCGGAAGGGCAGATGCTGGGTGATGAGTGACTGCGAATGACTCCCATACGAGACGGACCCAAACCAACAAACACCACAGCAAGTCAAAGACAGGAACCGGACTATAAATATGATGATACGTGAATCAAGGATTCGAGCAACCAAGTCACCGCCAACGGAACCAACAAGTCTATGAAATTTGCATCATACACACTCGTGCCTCGCCCTGGACCAACAAAGACACGCACACTTCACCGCAGAGTCGAACTTGACAAAACGGCTGTGACTGAACATGGCGCTACATGTTTGGGGGTTCGAGACTCTCTCTCTCGGTCGAGTCCATCACTCATCAGTAGTCATTCAGCATCATAGCACAAATGCAGTACAATCATAATAATGGTCATGGTCATGAAAATCAAACAAAATATATTCAACAAGGCGCAAACCGAGGCCCCAATGTGTGTGCGGCTCTCTCTCTCTCCCCCCTCCATACATCGTCATCATCATCCACTTCAACCGTCATCATCGTATTATCTCCGTGCCAAAGCACGCTGCACAACAAAAAGCAACAAGTCTGGCCGTCCACGCATCTTTGATCTCTCTCTCTCTCTTCTCATCTTCTCTCATGTGTCTCCTAAGATATCGACATGTGATCATCCCGCTTCATCTTCGTCCTGTCATCCCACTTCGATGCTCGCCAATCAATGCATACAGAAAACAAAATGACGGTGCAAAAATCCAAATACGAAAAGCGCAGCAATACTCTAGCTGGAGGTCCCAATAAAGACCGTAATAAAAAAAAGATGAGACGACCTAGCAGCCCCAATGCAGCCTCAACGCCAAATCTCCCTGCCAAAGTCCCCAGAGGGCCATCCCGCGAGACACCGGGAGGCACCCAAGTCCGGGGAAATCGGAGGGAGTAAGAGTACAAGCAACGCCCAAAATTCAAATCAAACTTTTTTGTTTTTCTTCTTCAATGACCCCGCTCCTGGATAGGTGTTCTGGGTCGACGCTTAACCGTGAGATGAGGCTCTGAGGAGTAACATCCGTCCTCGGTCGCCAATGATGAAAATGCCGGACCGCGATATTAGGTGGGTATAGTCATGGTCGCCGGGGCATGGTCTCTTCATCCAAAAAAATTTCGGCTTTTGTCGAGCATGCTGGTACAGCTATCTAGACATAAAAAGGTCGTAACAGCGTATTCATCGTCAAAGGTGGTTCATATGCTTCCGCGCGCCATGAAAGGAGGTATGGCGGGGAAACAGGAGGGGTATAGGGGACCGCCATGGGCGCCGTGCCATGCCGAAATGGTTGCCCATATCAAAGTTGTTTTTTCTTGTATCCAGGTTTCTTTTCCGTTCATCCTTCTCTGGTCGTGAAACAGCGATGAGCCGAGGTTTCCGTGCCGGGCGGGTGTCGTGAATCCGATGATGGATGCCGCCGCGGCGTTGGAATCTTCTATCCACCAAATCCGAGACGGCCGAGCGAAACATCATAACGCTGCCAGAGGCTCGTTTCCAACAAATCATCATTATAAGCAGTACGGTGGGAGAGTGTCCATATTGAAAAGCAAATGGCAGGAATAACACAGGGTTGTCGATTACCCGAGCTGGGGGGGCTGGGTGAACTCGTCGAATGTCGTTGTAGTCTCTATGCGTCGCGAGTCATGAATCGTGTCCTCATGGTAGTGGTTGTCGTGGCAGTCTCGGCGAGGATATTAGGGTTCTTGTCTAGTGGAATCGAGAGGCGCTTCCGGCACGGGGGATGTTGTCGGAAGAGTCTACAGTTGTTCAGTCCCGCACTGGAGATGGTTTAGAGGTTAGAGAACTCACCGCTACCACGCTGCATGTGGCCGTTGGAGCGGTTGCGTCCGTTGAAACCGGCAGAGGTCTCCCACTCAGGACCCCGGGGTTGTCTCTCGGGCGCATTACGGCTGGATCCGTTGGCTCCCGGGCGCTGGCTGCCGATGGCACCGGGTGTGCTACGCGCCTGAGTATGCGCCGCAGACTCGTAGGAGCCAAGGTTCAAGCCTCCGAGGGAGCTGAGGAGACTGCTGTCGGTTCCGGGGGTGCCAGCAGTGCCGGAGGTCGGCGTCAGGTTGGGGGTCGCAAGAGGGGCACCCGCCTGCTGGTTGTACTCGCTGAAGCGAGCGGAGGAGTTGTTGGCCTGGGGAATGTTGCCGATCCCGTTCATGGCAGTCAAGTAGCTCGAAGACGACGCAGACGGGCTGGGACTGAATGATCGCAGGTCTGCAAAGCTCTTGGCAGCACGGAGGTTGGCCAGGCCGTTGCCGTCAGGGCTTCCGGGAAGCTCCAGAGTCGGGCCCTGGCGACCGATGGCGTGAGAGTAGTTGGTGCTGGCGCTACGAGCCTCCCTATCCGCCGCAAAGTCGAACGTGGCCGCCCTGCTCAGGCCCTTCTTGTGGTAGTCCAAACCCACAGCCGGCATGTGGTGCTGGGTCGTGGGTGACGGCATCGCATGCTTGACGACGTGGATCTGTCGCGAATCGGCTTCTCCAACGGAGTTATGCTCAAGACCCATGTGGTGAGCCAAGATGTGGATTTGACGACGCTGCTCCGGGGAGATGGAGGCGGGGAAGATGAGGATTTCTCGGGTGGTGTCACGCTTGAAGACGGTAAGCTCAGTGTAGAACTCGAGGGTCTCTGGGTCATTGAGGTTGACATCGCCTATATCAAGTCAGTGGGCGCCCTGTGCGAATGGAATCAAGTGACATACCGAGGGCACTGCGTCCGCTTTGGCTGGAGATGCTGTTCAGGGTTTGGAGCGAGGGCTGCTGGTGCAGCATGGGTGCACGGTGCTGCTCCTCGAGCTGACCACGCCTTTCTCTCTTCTCGCGTTCGATGCGCTCGCGTTCCGCCTCGGGCAGCATCTTCTTGTACTCGACTCTCAATTTCCGGCCGTGAACCTCCATACCGTTCATGGCATCAATGACAATCTTGGTGTCCTCGGGTGACTGGAAGTTCGCAAAAGCCAAGCCGCGGAACACGCCGTTATCGAAGTGGTAGTTGAAGGCGTAGGGCTGGGGAAGATGCATATCCATCATGACGGCAGCCAGCGTCTCCTTGCGTACGGCAAACGGAATGTTCTTGATCACGATGGCAGTAGGGATGAGCTGCTCCTCCGTTTGCGAGCTAGGTCGCATATCGCCGTGTCCGCCGTAGCGCAGACCATTGGACATGCTGGAGTCATACGAGTTCTGCATACCGAGACCCTGATCGGTCCAGTTCTACAGACAGTCAGATTACGTGGGGTCGGGAAAGGAGATATATAGGGGGCGAAACTTACGGTAGGAAGGGCAGCGCGGCGGTTGACGCTCCTCTGTCTGTTGGCGCCGTTGATGGCACCGTTGACGGTCGCGACACCGCCAGCATTGTAGTTCCAAGCTTGGTTGTTATCCAGCATGTATCCTCCGGGCATTCCACTGGCAGACATCTGATCCATCGCTCTGGGGTTGTAACCGAGACGGTCGGAGGGGAAGAGGGCAGATGAGCCCAAGCCGTTGTCGAAGGGGCGCTGGGCCTGGCGAGGTAGGGACATGCCAGACTGGAAGCCGCCCGCGTAGGCCCTCGAAGAGCTCGGGGAGCGGTTGGCGGGAGTTGAGTATTCGAGATACATGTCGTGTTGTTGCTGGCTCATTGTTTTCGTGATCGAGCTCCTAGACCCCGTGGTTGGCGGTTACTGGGGGTTGAGATCCAGCAACTGGCTCGTACCGATGGGAGTGGGAAGGGAGAAAATTGCGGAAGTGGAGGGAGGGCGCAGGAGGGCTAGGGGCAGCGGCAGCAGCAGCGGCAGATGCAAGGCCCTCAAGCGAGAAAGTGACGTGGTGGACGAGGCCTTTTGGTTTTTCTGGGCGTCTGTCTTTTCTTCTCCTCCTCGGCGATGCGGGACGGGGTCACCAAAAACGCAGAGCATGCAACGAACAAGTCGCAGCAGATGTTGGTCTCAAGGCGGCCGTTCGTTTCGTACCGTTCGGATCGCTTCGTCGTTTTGCAAAAGGTGGTGCAGGGCCCCCCCAAAAGTTGGGTCAAAAAAAGGACTGGGAAAGATGCAAGAAGCCGAAAGTCGCACGCTGTGACAGGCAGGACGGGACAGAACCAAAATGCCGTGGCGGATGTTATGTAGGGGCGTGAGCGTGATGGGCGTGTAGACGCGGGCGAGAGCGGGCTGAGAGTTGGGAAAAAAAGAGAGGGCGTGGAGAGATTTGAGAGGATAGCAGGTATGTGGCGGCCTGCGGGATGGGCGCAGACGGGCTGGTGCTCTTCTTCTTTCTCTGTGTACTCTTTTTTTTTTTTTCTCTTCCTTCTAACTCGCTCGTTTCTCCGCCGAAGACGCAGCAGTTGGAAACCTTGGGGGGCGGGTTTGCCAGTCTGTGCCAGTTGCCAGGTACTAGAGACGCAGTTGCAGTCGCAGTCGCAGACACACGCGATCTTGTTGTAGGTAGGTTCACCTCTTGGGTGGTAGAGGAGGGGGGGAGGAAGAAGGTCAGGTGGTGTATTATGACAGACAACGATGACGCCTGTTGTCGAGTCTGGATATGCTCAATAAAAGAGGTCGGGAGAGGGGAGGGGAGGGAGAGGTTGAAGAGGGAAGGGAAAGAGCAGCAGACGAGGGAAAAAAATGTTGCAGCAAAAAAAAGAAGCTGAAGTGAGGAGGCTAAAAAGGGGAGCTTTTTTTTATTTTTTATTTTTTCCTCTCTCTCCTTGGTCCCCTTCTTTGCAGGCTTTCTCTCTTTCCCACGACGATGGAATAGTGGTCCAGTGGACAGTGGACGCAGCTGATGAAGGGCCCCACTCTAGACGGGCCAGCCAACCGGGGTCAAGGAAATCGATGTGGCAACGGCAGAAAGGCGACGGGGAGCCCAGGTATCCGTACAGAATACACGGTGCAGATACAGCAACAGCAAGCAGTCTGCTGCCAGACGGTAAGACAGGGCACTGGAGAAGAAAGACGGTGGACTTCTTGACCTCCTAGGGTGGTTGGAGGTAGTAGGGGAGGGGCCCCCCAGAGAAGCTGCCCACGGAAGGGAAATGGAAGGAAAGAAAGGACACTTTCTCTGGGTGACAGGGCCAGACACGAACCAGGGCCAGGGTCAGGGGCAATCTTGACCGACGATGGAGAGAACTTTCGGACGCTAACTTCACCAAACATACGGGGGGCCATATCGATAGGTACCTTACCAAGGTAGCACTACCGCACTACAGAGCACAATTCGAGTACCGGATTGCAACGGCAACTTGTCCAGGGCCAGCAATGCTAATGCTCTCTCTGTCTCCCCTTAACCACCCCGGCCGAGCCCTGTCAGTCCCTCTCGCGCTCGACCGTCGGCCTAGAGCATCTCTGGCATAGAACCGATGGAATGTGCTACCGCGTGCTGTGTATCCGTACCCGTAAGGTGAGGTAGACATCGACTGTGGCAGCTGTGGCAGCGGGACCTTGTGTGTGTCACTCCCGCCGACAGACAACCTAAGACTCCAGTCTGTGCATCGTACGGTACCCTTGGTAGGCACGGATGTTATGTAGTAAAGTCGCGGCACCAACGATGGTTTTATACGTCTGGGCGCAAATGGCTGCAGACAGTGCACAGAACTCGACAACGACCGAGAATGGGGGATTCTTCTGACCCCAAGTCACTTCCATTGCCTCAAGGTATCCGTACCTGAGGTAAGGAAGGTATTGAAAATGTTAGGAATTGGGGGTCCACGTTCATGAGACCAGGACTCGCGACCAGTCGGATTGCTCACGGCTCACACCTCAGTCCTGCCCGGTCAGGGTCTGATATTGAGGTGGACTGTTGACGGGGTTGGCTTTGGCTTTGGCTTTGGTTCCATTTGGCTCCGGCGCCGGTGGAAGCGCAGCCTGGGCCTAGCCGTAGCGCATTGGGGCACCACCGTTGACCCGATGATGGGGGATGGGACGGAACATACTATGGTAAAGCCGTCTGTCTTGCTTTGCCCTGTTGCGCAATCCTCGGCCAGTACGGATATGTGGTTTCGACGAGATGACGGCGATGGATACACGAGTTTGCGATGGAAGACTGAAGACGTCTTCCAAACTGGGATGGCAGCTCGCCAAACACCACGGGCTGCAGTTGAAGATGCGTTTGCAGGTGCAGTTGCGGTTGCAGTTGCAGTCAGTCGCAGTTGCAGCTGCATCCAACGGCGGGTAGGTAAGGTTTTGCGGTTGCCAGTACGTCGTATCTGCGCGTTCAGAGTCTCTTCGCTCTGTATGCGCCGGCGCCGAGTCGAGAGTGTATTGTTGATGCGAGAAGGAGCCGCGAGTTGACGCTGGCACTGACTCTTGTTTCCGGCTATGACACCGACTGACTCTCGGGTTGCTGTCTGTCGTGTCGTGGGTGTTGGTGTTGCCCTGTGCAGACGATATACCTCGGACAGGGTACTCTGTACGGATACCTGTCGAGGTATCCGTACGATACCTACAGAGAGCACCTCACTCTGTGGTAAACACGGTCAGGGAGGACCCGTGTGCGGTGAGATAAGGCCGATTATCAGAGTTGTTGTTGCCGTGGTCGGTCGGACGTTGGCGTTGCTGGGTGAAGGTACGTGTACTCTGTAGTCTCATCTCGTCTCGTCTCGTCTCGTGCCGTCGCGTGCGACTCTTGATGTGGCGGCAATAAAGTGTAAAAGAACGGTCTGCACCCATGGCCATGACCATGACCATGACCACGACCAGGACCATGACCGCCTCTTGCACCGTCTCCATTGCTTCATTGCTCCATAGAAAAGCCGTCTGCAGAAGGCAAAGCAGTGCAAATAGTCCGTGGGCAGACCCATGAGAGGCTACCGCAACGAGGCAAGTCGCAAAATGCCATGCCGGGCCCTTGTCGGTGCCCATGGCAAGCCGCAAAAAAGGCCCAGGCCAGAGCAGGGAGCAACTCGAGAGCCGTACCCGTAAAGTAGGTAATCCCTATATATAAAATTGGGTCCATCTCTCTCCAGACTTTTTTCCTTCCTTTTTCCTCTGGTGTTCTGCCTCGCGACATCCCGCTGCCGGGTCACGATTTGTGGTCGGCTACGACCTGGACACCGCCGCAGAGACCTCACGCTGGAGGCTGGAGTCCACAATCCGCAGTCCACCGCGGGACGGGGATCCTCGACGGATATTTGGGACTCAGACTTGAGTGCTTCACCCTTCGCAGGGGGGAAGGAATTGGCGACGGGCGACGGGCGACGGGCGTCGGGGCCGAAGAGGGAAGAGGCGAGAAAAGGGGTAAGTCGACGACATGTGGATTGGCGACACGACCCGAAACTGGTCGTGGTGGAAATCGATCTGATCCGAAGCGAGGACTGAGGAGCCCAAAATGTTCTGAGCATCGTTGTTGTTTTTTTCCTGCCGGAAGAAAATTAAGATAGAAAAAAGTGGATGACGCCGGATTGTCGGATTGGAGGTCAGAGACTTTGAGAGGGGCAACTTGAGGTAAGGCCGTCGTCACGAGAGCAATTTTTCGTCGGGTTTGTGAAGGACCTGATTTTTCAATTTCCCAGATACCTACCTTAGGTAAGCCGCTGCTTTGGCGGTGTCTCCAATTAGAAAATCAGGGACGGGAAGGTGCAATTGAGAGCAATCACTTGCTCCTTCCCCGAGATATCAAAGGCTTCACCCTCACCCGAAGCAGTGACCTCAGACCTCAGGGACGGACGGGAAGGACAGACACGGCGCTAATACGGCGTCAGCTGGACGGCGCCGGCTGTCAGTGGCTGCCCGTACGCACTGGCAATAAGCTAAGAACGCCAGGCGAATAGAAAAAGAAGAAAGTAGGTACTTACGGATAGGTAGGTATGCAATTCCTCACCGATCATGTATTCCCTTCGTAGATGGCGGGGATCTGAAGTTTCTCCCGTCACCGACCCGTGCGTTGCTGGGAAACACGCACAAAATAATCCACAACACTTGCCGGGCTGCATTGGTGCCGTGAGGCCATGACTAGCTTTACAGTGCGATCGTGATCCGACTGGCAATCATTCGACTGTGCATCTTGGGCTGCATGGGACCTCCCTCCACGCTGGACTGAGCACCTCCGCTGGTTCCCTCAGAGGTGCACAATGGTTTCCTTCCAGAAGGCGATGCTGCCGTGACACCTCTACCGCGGGAGTGTGCTCTCTTAGGCAGACCATCAGACGAACACACTATGACGAGGCTGTAGTAATGCAATGTCGATTAAGTGCTTGTCAGACTGGCTAGGTTTGAGTAAATAACAATGTGCCAGAACACCGTACTAACTTGTTTGCCATGTTCTCGTCATGCACGTTTCCCATGGACGTCAGATCAAAACGATATCCTGCGGTTGGACAGCAGTGAAACTGACTTTGATCTTGTCCCATGTCGTCAACACAGTTAGATAAACACTGTAGCGCGGCCAACCACCAATCAAAAACCGACTGGTAGTTGAGAGTTGAGATGTGTGGTGCTGTGTTGTGAGAGTTCCTGCATGTCCTGAGTTGTGTTGTGCAGAAATGGAGGCACTAATCCCCCACGGCAACATCACTGCCGGCCAATCAGACCTGAGAAGATGCCATCTCGTGCTCGCCATGAGTGCACCAATCCGAATCCGTCCAGACCAGCAGCACCACCGCCCAACAGCAGGCGCGAGTTATCGACGTCGCCTTCCTTCTCTTCGCTATACTCTGTACAGATACAGCAACTTCCTATTTTATTTTTATCTCATCAAGTACGCCTGCCAGCATATGCAATTCCATCTTAACTTGACTGCAAAAGGTATCCATGGATGGCATCATGTGGGTACGTACCTGTCTTTACAATTCCATTGATTCTCGACCTCCGTGCCTCCTTAAGCCAATATCAATGTTTTAGCCGCAATGTTTCCTCGACTCTCAATTTCGACTCATTACCACTGCCTCAAAGCAAACAACCACCGCATTCTTGGCTGCATCAAGGCCTTCCCAACGCCTCTTCCACCATAACTGAATCTTGCGGCACGCCAATCTCTTGGATGGTCTCTCCTGCAGGCCCACGCAAGCGCAACTATCACATCAAACATGCATGTGCATCCATTCCTCCACGATACGAAAACACTGCATCTTAGACCACCACTGAGACATTGCCCCCGAGAACACAGGGGACGCCTATTCCTGCATGGACAGGCCTCGTCCAAAAGCAAACTCCATGCCGCTTGTTGCTTGCTCGAGGAGTCGACACTCGCGGGCTGAAGCGCGCCCTCCGCCCCCCGACTGGCAATCGGCCTTGTTCCCTGTCGTCCAAGGTATCCGCCCCTTTCGGCAAAGGGTCGCGTCACCCTCGATTTCACTTTCTAATGAAAGAAGTGCAAAATGGAAGGACACCGACAGCACAAAGACTCCGCATCGCTCGCGCCGTTCCGTTTCACCAAGAGTGAGGGGATGCGATACCAACACCCGTACAAAGTACACCTTCGCCTCCACGCCTCCAGAGCATGCCCTGCCCTCGTCCAACCGCCATTCGCCAACCACCAACCGACATCGTATCGCATCATTTGCGAGGACATCGACCCAGCACCCAGCACCTTGGTTCCGGACCCAATACGCGTGGCACGCCGCCCCTCCAAGGGTCTTTGTCCCATTCCTGCTCAAAGTATGTATTCCTCACGATTCCTACAGTCCTTACACGCTCCAGGACATACCCACCAGAGCCCATACATGATACGAACATCTGTATCTCATCCACCATCTGCCCGTCAAACCCCTGGATTCTGATGGGATTGAAGCCGGGCGGGTGAGGCCGACAGATCTTCGAATTTCCTTCCTGCGAATCCATGTCACCTGCTGTGCTGCTCGACGAAGCCCCTCTATGGTTGCTTAGATGAGCCTCCGAACATCGCCGAGTCACTGAGCAGATCAATATCCACGAAGCGGTGCCGTACCACTAATACGGATCGTCGGGATCTCTTTCATCTCCTCGCGTACACGCTGGTGCGACGACCTCAACCAAACACTGTGAACCTCGCAGCCGTCACCCTTGAAGACAACTCGGAGCAAGTCAACAGGCGAAGGCACAAATCGATCGTGGACGCGGCCAAGGTTGTCCTCGCGACAGAACCTGGCACTCCTGCCCTGACGTCTTCGGGCCGCCACGCTGGGCCCAGATCTACAGACCTAGCATTCATCGTTCCCCAAGATGCCCCTAGCGGCCGTCGACTCCAAGGCACGAGAAAACGCCTGACGTCTTGACCGTCCTGACAGCCTCAGGAACACAACAACCGGAGCGAGATCGACAAACGGGTACCAACCCGGCGACGACGCTGGCTCTGCTCCACAGCTTCGAATGTTCCATGACACCGCCCTCGATTCCTTGAATCCTTGCCACCTAGCCCTCTTACACTAGGGTTAATGAACCCCTATTTCTCCCCTGCCCGCCGCTGTCACGACTGGAGAATAGCAGTCGCTCGTCGTGTCGCCCCTTTCCACTGGATTGGCAAATGGGGCTAAGAGGCTGCCGGCGCAATTTCCATCACTCCGCTTGCTTTCAATAGCGGCAGGCCTCCCTCAGCCTGCACACTGATCCAGATATATCGTTCTGTATAAATCAAAGTGCATCCCAGTAAACCACGATGAATTCACGATTAAGTCTGGCCTGAGCTTCCCGCCGCTTGAACTGTGCGCCGCGTCGTCGGATGGAATGCTGGGATGCACCGTCGCACACAAGTCGCCCACGCGCCATCGCGCGGCACTCGCCTTTCATAAATCTGCCGGACCCTTGCATCCCACGCTCCGCATCCCCGTCCAACATCCCTGCCCTTCACGAGATGCGAGATGGAGATGGAGCTTAATCTTACCCACCGACCGGTGCGCCGCCGCAGTAATGTCTCCGGAGCCACCCCGACTCGCTGGTCAGATACGGATACAGTACAGGCATCTTCATCCACGAACCCGACGTAGCAACGTTGCTGGCTTTCAGTTGGTCTGCAACATCTTGTCCTAAGAGAGCGATCATCTGGTCCAATGCTCTACCTCTGCGAATACGCAAGAGTCGCATCGATTTACTGTCTTGATGAGGGTGTCCTGGGTCAGCGGTTTGTCCTAAACCGTCATCGATGGCCTGATCGTCCCATTGATTCGCTGACCTCGCAGCAAATAGCACACAATCCCGTCGTGATGCACCTTAGACTGCGTCCAATCATGTACGCTGGTTGAACATCACGGCCTCGCCAGCAGCCGGGCTGCTTACAGCTATTCCCTAACGGCTGCTTGAACCCCTGCAGAAGTGGCGGCTTCCCTCGATGCGGCCATCTCAGAAACATACGCCATTATCACCTCAATTCACACTCAGGCGTTCAACACAACCTGGACTTGCGGCACCTCTCGCTAATAATGGCGACTTTAAATCGTCAGACAACTCGCGTCGCGTTCAGAAGCGTTCACTCAACTCAGACATGCAGCACGCGTATCTACATGAACGAGTTTTCGTCCCAATTTCCTGCGCAATTCAACAGCTTTCATTCATCGTTTGTGGAAGTTGAAGGCTTAGCTGTCCAACATTCCACTGCAGAGTCATTGGGTATGACTTGGCCGCTCGCCCTCTATTATCTTTTCCCCCGAGGAGATCCCTTGATCTACTAGGACGCCTCTATCTAAGCTCAGGCTCAGGCTAGTGCCTCTGTATTATCTTGGTCGAGAGGCTACTCACTTTCATTCAACTTGAGTCCCTAGCGAGGCCGTCGCTGAGTCCTCTGCCTCTTGGTAGTCGACCCTCATTCCTCTGGTTGCTCAGCGCTGGCCGAGGACAATGAGCTTCTTCAACCTCCGTTTCATGCAGTTCTCATGAGCTTTCTTTTGAAAGCACGATTGCCACCCAAGTGTTCGCCTGTTCTAAGACACCCTTGTTCGATTATGTTCGGCCTGAAGCCGCGATATCAGTGCTGTTGCGCAAGTTGCGCTTGCACAACATTCGTTTCGCAGAAACGAAGACCTGGTTGGCAGGAACCACGAGGGCATCACGTTTGACACCCCAACACGCAAGTACTGATACGCCCTGCTTCAAACGCAGGCATCCGGCGGGGCGGCGCTAATCTTACAAGGCCTTCGAGTTGGGGCCTGGCCGATCTCGAAGTCTCTGGAAGCACCGGACGATCCGTAGCTCCGTTGTGGACAACCCACGAGGGAGAAACAAGCATGACAAAACGGTTGCAGATCCGGCATGGCAGGCTGCTAGCGAAGTTGTCAACTTCACTTCCACCACGTGACCGATGTGACACGCGGAAGGCACTTACATGTTCCGATTATGCACGACGGGAAGCAAACATCACATATGGGGCCTCTGGGCCCATAACCACGGTACGAGTGAACCGTCGTGGCATCACCTCCGGCATATCACGCCGCACCCAACTACCCAGAACGAATCCGATCCGAAATTCCCAGTCTTCGCGCGGAATCGTTCCTGGCGAATTGCCCCCTTGACGATCTGAAGCACGCCGCAGAAGCCTCAATTTCTAACCGTTTCGCAGGCTGCTCTGACTAGCAGTCAAATTGTCTGTTCGTGCAAGGAAGCTGATCGGCCATTCGGTAATTTGGGACCGAAGCAAAGTTAGCCCCGAGATGATCCTTCACTCCTAGTGGAGGTGATGGCAGTTGGCTGTAAGTCCCGAGTGAGAAGTGTAATTGCGCTGTAAAAAACGTCCCCCAAAACGGCCAGATGCCGGGGAACCGGAATACGGATACCCTCTACCCTTGGGTCGAATCGTATGCTAGTGCCCAATCCGTCTTTCGGCACCGTTAAGAGTCTTCTATAGTCGTTTGCACCAGACATCAGGAGGAATGGTCGAGAGCAGGACAGTTCAAGCTTCGAGATGCCCTCAGGCTAGTCTCTGATGTGATTTTCTCAACTCGTAAACAAGGTCAGCTGCTCATCAAGAACTTGGCGTCGATGAGGTATGAGCGCTGATCCGGATAACGATCGTCCTGACACAGTCACGAGCTCGAGTTCGAGTCCTCGCGATTCACACGCAAAAACCCTAAAATGAAATAAGATCAAATAGAGATTCGTTCCCACGAGACCCTGTACGGAGTTGGTTGACTCGCTTCACCATCCATCCCCACTCACACCACCCATCCTCGCGGTCTGCCTCGCGCCGCGAAATGAGATTCTCCTGCGGCGCAGCCGCATCGTGAGGCTGGGCGAGAGTGGAGGCTTTTTTAGCTCTTTCGGAACCCGGAGTGAGCTCCGATGGGGACGCAGGATTCCAGGGGGTTTTGCAAATTTGGATTTCGGTCGATTGCGTTGGTTGATGGTCTTGGCGTTTGTATGAAGACGTTAGCTCGATGTCTGCGTAGCGAAGGTAGGTGTGCTGTTCGACTGAGTCTTTGGATTATGGCTGGCGAGTCTTGACACGATGGTAGGGGCGAAAATGAACCCGAACCTGTAAAATATTGAGGTTTCCATTAGGCCGATTCACCGGAGGCCTTCGGTGAGAAGCACCTCAGCAGAGGCCGGTTTAAACCAACCCCTTTTACGCTCTCAAAGACCCTGGCGATAGCAACGTAACCCAAGCAGACCGATCATGTCCACGGAAGCCGAGACGTTTGGATCGTGAGGTTGGAGTCTTCACACGACTGCAGACTTCGCTAGAAGGTGACGTCCAAAGGTGCTTTCTGAATCTTGACTATGTATCTCAACTTGAAGAGAGAACATATACCTTCGATGAAGAAGGGGATGCGATTTCACGCCGCCAGTCCCGTCTGATCAACCAGTGCACAGCGACTACATCAACATGTGAATGTGATACATCCGGGGATTCGCTGGCTCTCGCCGAGAACTTCGAGAGAGCTGCCAAACGTGACATGCTCTTCCCAAAGCGAGCACACATTAGTCAAGCAGTTTCGATATCGCGCCCGGAGAGCCGGGACGGCGTCGTGCGGCGAGCACGGCGAAGACGGCGACGGCAAGGGGAGCGGCGGCCGCCGTCTCAATATCACGGCCTTGCATCCCCTGAGCCTTGGTATGGTGCTTCGTCGTCAGTTTTCGGAGATTAGACCAACTGATTTTGGATATTCTCAAGCTGACGGAATTCGGCTTCCGGGCACCTCCTGAGGTATTCTGGCTTGATACATGGTGTGCGATGGCAGTCTTGGAGCAGGGTTTTGGGGTGATTTTGGCCGAATCCACAGCAAATTGCCCGCTATAACACGGTTATTAAAGAGTCTTCGGGAAACGTGAAGTACTGCCGCTACTTTTCGTGTGGTGGTAGACTCATTTCATGTTTCTCCATGTTCTGAGAAGCCCATACGTCCTACGCGCAACGATGAGGTCGATTCAGGGGTTTTCTGTGATTCTCCCGACTCCTGGCGCAAGTCTCAGAGATGTGGGCTTCCAGAGAAGCTTTCATGTTCGCAAGTTAGTAAACTTATACCATAATGCACGACTCAGCCAGTGAAGCCATCACATTTAATCCATCTCGTTGGAATACTTATGCTGACTACGCTTCCCTCTGTAAGAACCTACGACTCCTCACTTGTAATATTGATTTATCGCTAGCCTTCCGCGAAGACTGTGAAGGAAACATAAATGAACACATGCCTGATCGAAAGACAGAATTATGTTGCTGAAAAATAGAACAGTAAAGGTTCATCTTCCTGGCCTTGTAACGTATGCTCTGGCGGCGAAAACAACGTGTTGGACCCAAAAAGGGGTTAGGTTGATTGAGCAAAACCTCTGCAGCGAGGCTTGGATGAGAACAATTGGGTCAGGAATAAACCTTTTTAGTCGGCCGGAATTCCATGAAAACCTCACGTATCATTCTCTCAAGCTGGTTTATCAGGGCTTGAACTCTGTCATGCATCTTACTGAGTTGAAGCCTCGGTTCATGAGAGCAGGTGCGTGTGAGGAGATATCATAGCGGCTCGCTGCGCCAGGTTTGTTGATTTTTTCTGATTGGAATCATAATCAATCAAAGAAACGGTTCAGCTTCGCCGGCAATCTTTCATCATCACTTTCTGAGCGTTGAATAGGTATTACAGATCACAAAACTTGAGAGTATCGGTGCGGAGTCACGGCAGGAAGACGATGATCCATCTGACGCCGAAAAACAACGTTGCATCCATATACTGCGAAAATGAGACCTCAACTGCCGTTAACTTCCGCCTTATAACGGTGATGGGTTGCATCGTTGTTGACAGACCCTGCTCAAAGGGCCGAATAGATCTGCCTGTCTGGGAGTATAGGTTCTGCAATGTGTGTCTTGCGCGAGAGCATACTAGCGGGCTAGCATATTACCTTCCTTCCTCTCATCACATCCCCTACACCGTCTTCCAGGAAACAAGGGTTTGGCGATTATACTTTGGCAATTTACACTTCGGCTGGTGAGTTGGCGGCTTGAAGTTGGGGTTGATGTGGCCAGTGGGATTTCGCCTCTCCGAACTCAAGACGGGATGAAAAAGGCCGACGAGCCAGGGTCCAAAGAACTCTCACAAACAGCCAGACAAGGAAAAACTTCATTTCTACTCAGTCTGGCTGTTTTTGGCCGCCTTTCGCGAAAGATTTCATGCTTCACGATGGTGACGTTTCGCGCCCGAGCCCCGCTGGCTAACCGCTGACAATCATAGGCGGTGCTACGGCTGCAATCTCCAACAAACCAGCTGGGTCCAGTCGCCCGGCTAGCTCAATCGGTAGAGCGTGAGACTCTTAATCTCAAGGTTGTGGGTTCGACCCCCACGTCGGGCTCAATTCCCGTCCGCGATTGACATCCAGTTTCATTTTTTGCTGTTTTTTTCGTAACTCTGATTGGATTTTTAGTCCTCGAATGAGTCTCCCAGACTGAGGTGCGCTCACTCACTCGTTGTGCAGCTAGATAATCTCTGCCGGCGTCTGTATACCCCTACTCTCACGATCCCCGATTCCAGTTTTTGCTTCTGCCGACCACCCTTGCATCGTCACCACTCCGAAGCATCGTCAACCAGTCACCATCTTCCCGATGGCTTCACTCAGAGTCACTCTCCCTCTTTGCACCCGCGATCCTTCCATCATATCCACCGCAATGCCACCAGGCAGAAAGCTCCTAGTCATCTCAACGAACATACCATCCACAGGCGGCTGGAAAGCCTGCGCGAAGAACCCTTCCAGCTGATCGTCCGTGACCAGTTTCGCCTGGACTGGTTTCCCCAACTTGTCCTCGAAAACCTTTTGTAAGTCTCGAGTCGAGTAAGCCTCGGGGCCGTGAAGGTCGAATATGTAAGGATTGTAACTCAACGGTGAGCCAGCCGCGAGGACTTGCGCCGCGCATGTCCTGCCGATATCTTCTACTGAAACCTGCGAAGTAAAACGTCAGCCAGGACTAACACCGACGACATGTGAAGTAGATGGCCCGCTCACCATTGGTATCTTGTAATCTTCTGGGGCTATTACTGAGTAAAAGAACGGCGAATCGGTCTTTACTGTCTCAACCGCCGACGCCCAGTTCTCCATGAAGTAGGCGCATCGGATGAAGACAACTTCGGGAGCCGCCGCGACAAGTGCTTGCTCGGCTTCGTAATTCGTTTTCAGTTCACCCTGGGGTTTTCTTCTCAGCTTGGAGTTCTTGAGACAGTACCGATGATGTACACCATACCGGATTCTCTGGTCGCAGCTTACCGTGCCATGCTCATATTGAGCGCCAACGCTCGACACATACACCAACCGCTTCACAGAGTCATTCGCCCTGCCGACGGCGTACTTCACATTCGCCGCCATCTCTCGTGCTCTCTGTATGGGCTTCGACTCGGAGTACAGCGGCGGCGTGATCGTAACCACGGCGTCGGCGCCGGAGAAGTTGAGAGTCCCGACATTCGCGACGTCGCCCTTGACGGCCCTGAACCGGGGATGCCCCTTGAACTCGGAAGGTACCTTGTCCAGATTCCGGTAGACGCCCGTTATTGTATGTTCCCCCGCGCTCTCCAATAGAGCTCTGATTGAGGCTTGTCCTGTTTTGGGCGATGCGGGAACGACAGTAATCTGCATCGTGATGGGGAGAAGAAGACGTTGGCGCTTCCATTAAGCACGAACAGAGCCGGGAACTAGCTCCCAGCAACATCGAGATTGATATATATGTATGTATATGAACAAGAACTGCTTGAAAGAAATGACATCATGCGAGAAGGCCTAGAAGTGGTCCATCGGCCCCGCATCGACGAACCGTGGATGCGTGCGTCAGTGGCTGCGTATGTTTCACGCTTAAAGCTTCGCGCCAAAGCAAAGGTTTGCCTGCTCCATCTGCCCTATTTTCCTGTCAGCTGAGCCTAAAGCATGAACTCTCGACGGCGTTCGAGACCCCTTCCGCCCACGGTGCCATTGCCGGGCGTGTGTGTGGACCGCGTGGAGGAGGGGTGGCAGGCTGGCGACGTCGGGAAATATTCACAGTCCGGTTCGATCTATTGGCAACCGGGCATGCCTTTCGTCCCAACTTGTCGACCTATCACGGGAGAAGGTTCGCATCAGAGGCCCAAGCTCTTCGATCTTGGCTCGTCATCTCAAGACCATCTTCGGCCCTTCCCGGCGCCGGGTTCGATGGGCTTTTGAGGTTGTTCGTGGTCAACGCCGCAATGGCCCGTGTTTGGTGGCCCAGCTAGCCGCGATGTCTGTTTTGACGAAACCTGCTGCTGGCGTGGACGCTTCCGATGCCTTCACACTTTATACGTGAGCTGCTTGTTGTTACTGCGACGGATAGGAGACCACAGGCTATTCTGAACTCGCGGTTGATATACTCGGTCCCTGCATGGAACGTAGACCCGCGGACAGTGTCGGCTTTGTTCTGTAATGACTATGGCTAACCCTGATGAGCTCTCACCCCTTACGTATGACTCAGGATAGGTCTTAGAAGCGATAGTGACTTGACACATGTGAAGATAGATTAGCCAGGCCTTCGTCTGGACAGTGAAGCATCGTGCTCAATGTCACAGGATCTCCGAAACGGGTACTGCACTCGAGCAACCTCGGCCCGTCAGCTGTCCTTGTATTCTCGTTATTCCCGCGAATAACGTCCCAGCGAGCGACCGAGTTTGAAACTGAAGGCCTCAACGTTGGCATGGGTGTCATCAATGGTCTTCCTGACGATAACCTCTGGACTTTCTCCGGTTCGACGGCCGTGGTTGGTTCGTAAACGCCCATGTCGCCACAGAGCAAACTTGTATCTTCAAGAGTCACCTAATGCGCAGCCTAGTCTTGATGAAACTCGAAAGTCGGCTTAGTGAGTGAAACACTTCAAATGGCAAGCTCAATTAAAGGTGGCTTCAGAATTTTGCTCCCTTTGGCCTCCCTTGCTGTATGTTGCTTATTCCATAAAGCGATACATCGTGCGGAGGAGCTTGCTCCATGTGGACGAGCCCCAGATACGCCTCGAAGGGGCTCTCGAATGACTCTGGATTGAAAAGCAGGAGTCGCGTAGATGGCGGTTGCAGAGATTAGGATGAATTTGATAGTTGTCATACCGCATCATCAATCAGCCGCTCACGCTAAGAATGGTGTTGCAAGATGCGATGTCAACCAGTCGTTGGCTGTGCCGTCGGGTTCGTGAATAATAAATTCTGACATCCTCTACTGTTGGAAAATCGTCGACGGAGAGAAAAGCTCGTCATCAGAGGGGTGTTCCAACTGAGATGTACATCGTACCACGGCCATCCAACGCCCTTTCTTTTTCCGGCATCCTTCCGCATCCGATTCGGGGTATCTTTGGTGTGAAAACAAGAATTGCAGTATTAATGATGTCCATCGTGCCCGTATCCCTTCATTCGTGAACATCATAGGCTTGGTCAAGCGATGGCAGGCCCTTCACCGACATTTCATCGAATCTCAGGCTCTTTCATGAAGTCCGGAACAGGGAGATCAGCTTCGAGGGCAGATATATCCCAGGGATCGGCTAGTTCCTCCGTATCAGGTTCATCGACATTCGTAGCCTGCGACATGCGTCAGATGTTTTCTCTATAACATGCCAAACGGTACTCACGGTGTTCGCAGAAGTTGGGTGAGCCTCTCGCTCGACACCAACACCATCGTTGTCCGCGGCGTAGATTTTGATGGAGCGGAGGTGGGTGTCCTTTCCATTCTGGTGATTCTCGAGTATTTGCATCTGGAACACATACGATACGAGCGTGTTGCCGTCAGGGCCACCGCCGGAGCCGGCGATGGGGACCTGCTGCCATCCTACAGGCGCCGCCAACTCCATCTGGGCGAACTGGATCAAGTTGTTCTCGCTGGTGCCAGACTTGAAGACGATCTTGGTGGGCGTGTAGGACTCGTCCTCGTTGTAGTCCACGTAGAAGCGAATGTCTCTGATGCCGACGCGCTTGATGAAGTAGACGGTCAATTTGTGAGGCTGGGGACCGTCAGACCTGGTACCAGTCAGCATCAATATTCGCCAACGGCGCTGGCATCATGGTGAACCCACTGCCAGTAAGTCTTCAAGCTGTCGTTCCGCAGCTGGTCGACACCGTTGCCTTGCTTGTGGCTGCTAACGGTGAATTTCCCCAGATTGGATATTTCCTTTAGACCGACGGCAAGGGGGTCGAATTCTGCCTCTTCTTGCTGGTCGACTGCATGATTCTCGTCGTCCTCAACGCTAGTGTCCTCGGCGGAGATGTCTCCAAGGTCGCCGAAGGGGACGCCAGCCGGGTCGTCCTCATCCGAATATTCGGGGATCTGAGAGTTTCGAAGGTAGTCCATGTTGGCATCCGCTCTCATAGCAGCCCAGTTGACGCGTTGTGGGGGAAAGGCTTCGCCGTCATCGGCGTCGTCGTCTGCATGCGAGCTGGCTGAAGGTGAGAGATGAGTCAGCAGCAGGACCAGGACGAATGGTCGAGTTGAGGATAAATTTGGAAAGTTGAAACAGCAGCTCCGCGACTGGGTTTTTGCTTGTCAAATCGTCTGAAGTTTGGAGGTGACGGTAAGGTGTCACTATGAACCCCTGTCAAACAGCTCCTTTCAAGCAGAAGGCGCTTAGGAGACGTGACTTCACTTGAAGTTCCATGGGAGAATTGGCGCCAAAACAAAGAATTAGCGCCGGCCTTTCGCGCCTGCATGAAGGCGGCGTTCTTGGTTGTAGCTGCTGGCATAAGTGGTGGCAAAAAATCGATGAAATGCATTGGGCAGGTGTCAAAACATGATGATGCCTAACGCTGCCCTTCTGAGCTGAGCTGATTTGGACACAAGAGGGGGAAAAAAAAAGGAAAACACACCACGCCTACCGTTTGGACCATGATTCCTCGTAGCTCTTCGGTCATAATAGTCACTCATCCACTGTTCCCCATAGCTAGAGTCTAGGTCAGGACCATTCCTGAACTCTTCACCAGCACCCGGAGATGCATAGAGGTGGGGCCTGTTGAATGTGGCGCTCACATTGGCTCTCCTAGGACTCTGCTCTTCCATGTTGTCTAACGTCAGCTCAGCCCGACTGCTCAATTGATGTCTCGTCGAGATGCTAGGCGCGCTTCAGATGTCGTGTTGCCGCACCGCTGCTTCCTTCAACGCGTGGGGCGATCTAAAGTCACGTGTTCGCTTATCGGTGAAGGACCCTTGGTCTCACCGAGATATCGTCAAAGTGTCTCAGGTTGCAGCAAGCAAAACATAAGGCCTGGAACGGTCTTTGTGGCCATGGTCTTTAAATCAGCCCATTTTTGAGCTTACATTGCTATTTGGGGTGTTGGAGTTGTCGTCTGACCTTTTTGGTCCCAGATTGCAACATCCATGTACTAGATGTTGAGTGAGTTGGTTGCACCTTTGAGAGGGGTTGTCTAGCTGTATAACCAGACTACCCAATAACGCATTAGTTGTTTCCCAAGCGATTGGTGGAGATGTGCTCTTCAACCATTTGCAGTTCAGCTGAAAACTCCATTGCTTTTTTGTGCATAGTCCAGGCCCAACTTTACCCCGACTCAGTGTAAGCAGTCTAACTACCGTCTTTCAGCCATGAATCCTCCTTCCACTTCCGTCTCCAAATATTGCAGGGCTAATGCAACTCGGGTTGTTTAGCCCAACACTCGCAACATCGTGAGTCGCCTCAAACAAGAGATTTCCGCGTAAGGCTGGTATATCCATCCCTAGATCTACGATGTGGTGGCATACCAACCAGCAAGAGATTGCCCCATCCCTTCAGAGACCTCATTGGGAGCTTACATTGGTCTGGACGCGGGGAACTTCTGGCCTCAGGCCCTTGTCTTTGTGGCGGCAACGTGCATGTCTGAGTTACAATATGGTCTGAATAGGATCATCGTAAACTTCAGCTCGAGTTGCCCATGGATGAGAGATGCTTCCGAGGTGTTGAGGGATAAAACTTCAAGACCGCTGGCTTGCCACAGCGAAGGCAGCATGCCAAAGAATTATAAAAGCCAACTCTTTTTCCATCCTGAAGCCTTGATCAGGCAGTTATCCAAACACCACAGTTCTCCTCTTCCAGACTGAATCAATCATCACAATGAAGGCCTCAACCCTTGTCTCCGCTCTCTTATTCTCCAGCGCTCTCGCAGCCATCGGAGACTACTGCAAGGATAGCAAGGTATGATGCGTCCACCAAATCGTATCTGGCCTTGCCTCTAACCCTCAAACCAAAGGGCAACTACGGCACCTGCCAGACAACCTCCAAGTGCAACTCTCTGGACGGCACCTACACGAGCAACCTGTGCCCCAACGACCCAGCCAACGTCAAGTGCTGCTTTTTCCCGAAGTGCAACTCGACTGGCAGATGCCAGAAAGACAGCCTGTCCTGCGGCGGCGGATACACGACGTGAGTCCCGTCCCCATCTCCCTTCACGAAACCATAGCGTGGCGAAGTGAGCCCTGCTAATGCAATGACTGTTGTAGTGGTGACTGTCCTGGGCCTACCCACTACCGTGTAAGTAACGAGACATGAATCTGATCTTGACCCTGATATCTGATATGAATTAGTGCTGCAACGCGGCGAAGAAGCCGCCCATCTGCCCGAGGGGTACTCTGGGCCGTCGCTGCATTCCTATCAACTGATGCATTCACGGTGGATCGAAGGAGTCAGGATAGCAAAGGTGGTGTCAATTCAAGTACTACTTATGAAACTGTCTAGATGTTCCAGTGAGATGAGCCACGATGTGAGAGATCGTCCAAGGACACCTGCGGGTGGTGAACAGCTAACCTAACGATATCTCAATGAACACAAGTGTCTTAGTATGTGAGCCACGATTGGTGGACCTCGACTTCCATGGTGTAGCGGATGCCGCGGTGAGTATTGGGTTCTGCTCCGAAGAGCGATTGATCTTCCTCGAAACCAAAATTGAGATAAACCATGGGAGAGCGTGGAGTATCTCAGAGTGTAGTCGAGGGTTGCGCTGGCGCGCTGCACATTCACGGTAGCAGACACGACGCGGGACGTCGGTCAACAAGAGCAATTATATTGCATTTTTCCTGCCAGTAAAAGAGAAACTATGCCCATCCAATGATCAGACCATAAAAGCCCCCCAGGTCCATCCCATAACGCCGGCCAGAGAGATCAAGGTATCATACAGCGCATTGAACAAGATATGTTGATCCACATGAGGCCCAAGTGCCGTCTATGAATAAGAAATGCGACGCCGCTTGGTCTCCTTCTAAGCACCAAGAGAGCTGCGCTTCTTCTTCAGCTTCTTCTCCTTCTTGGGCGTCTCGTCGTCCTCGTGCTTGCGCTTCTTCTTGCCGCTGTCCTTGACAGGCGTCGCGTCGGCGGCCTCCTCGCCCTCCTTGCGGAGCTTCTTGAGCTCCTTCTTGCTGAAGACGACGGGAGAGCCGTCCTCGCCGAGCTGGACGTCGCCGCGCTCGAACTTGCGCTTGAACTTGGACACGCTGACGCCAGCCTCGGCGGCCAGGCGCTCGTAGTCCTTTTCGCTGAGCTTCGCGGGTGTGCCCTTCACGGTCTTGCTCTCCTTGACGGGGGTCTCGACCGCTGCGATGGAGACGCGCTTCTTCTCCTTCTTTTCTTTCTTCTCCTTCTTCTTGTCCTTTTTGCTCTTCTTCTCTTCTTCGCTGGCGTCGTTCATCTCGGCGTCCTCGTCTTCCTCGTCGCTGTCGGCGTCCTTCATCTCCTCGTCGACGACTTGGATCAGCTTCTTGCCGTTGGTCTCGACACCGTCGGCGTCGGCGTTGTACTTGCGGGCCTCCTTCACGCTGAAGCCACCAGGGGTGGTGAGCTGACCGTCGGGGCCGACAGCGGCACCCTTGGGCAGGAGAGGCTTGCCCTCCAATTTGCGGAGGAGGTTCTCGAGCTTGATACGGTTGGTGAGGCCGAGGATGCTCCTCTCCTCCTCGTCGTCCTGGTTCTCGGTGTCGCCAAGGGCGTCAACACGCAGACCAAGGGCAGTCTTGGCGGCGAGCGAACGGGCGATCTTTCCCTTGTTCTTGCCGGTAGCCTGGCCGACGAGGGAGGAGTGGTAGATGATACCGTACTTGGGAGTGTCGTGCTTGGTCTTGAGCGCACGGAACAGCGCCTTCTCGGCACCGAAGATCTGGATTGTGGAAGAGGGGGCCTTGGCCAAGCTCATGAGGGAGCCGGCGTGGGCAATGAGGCGGGCGCCGACGAGGTAGCCGACCAGAGCGGTCAAGTTGGGAGCGAGAGCACGCATGCGGGTCTCGAGGTAGTTGTTGAGCTGAGCACGGTACTCAGAGTAGGTGATGACCTGACGGGCGAGCAAAACAATGCTGTCGAGATCCTCCTCGGTGACCTCAGTACCCATGGAGATCTCTGCAGCAGTCTTGACGGGGCCCTCAAGCTCCTCAGGGAGGATGTCTGAGAGGTCGGCCTCAGCGAAGTTCTGGCGCATGCCGACCGCGACGACGAGACGGGCGTAGACCAGGTTGTCGTTGAGGATCTTGGCCAGTTCGGGGAAGTGCCAGCCGTACCATTCCTTGGTGCGCATAGCGTAGACGTTCAGCTCCTTGTCGAGGTCGTCGACCAGCTTGATGGCCTGAACGACCATGGCGTCGACCTTGTCGGCGGAGAACTTGAGCTTGTGGCGGGAGATGGAGTGGGACAGACCGAGGGCCATGCGGTCCATGGTCTCGGTGGTGAGGCCGGGAATCAGAGAGGACATGTTCTCGCGGACGGCACGGAAGAGGTCCGCGGTGGCGGCATCAGAGACGGCCTGGATGTTCAACTCGGGAAGCTTTCCGATCGCAGCACCGAGCTTGATGTCGGCAACGGCAAGGGAAGCCTTCTTCTCGTCCTTGATCTCCTTGAGCAGGTTGGCGAGCATGGGGGGAACACGGCCCTCCTTGAGGCCGGCAGCTTCTTCGACGGCGACGGCGGAGCTATCGAACTTGACGAAGGTCTTGAGCTTGAGCCTATGCGACTGTTAGTCTCGACTCTGACTGCACCTTTCCCAGCCTCTCCCACGGTCTCAAGTCTGCACGCGTACGCGCCTTGGGGTACACCGCGAGGGCCGATTGCCATTGAGAGTTGTGAACGCGACTTACATCTCGTTGATCTTCTCCGAAGAGGTAGGACCAGACGTGAGTTCATCACGCTTCAGAAGCTTCTTGTCGGCAGCCTTGAACAGGCCGTAGCTATGTCTCGTGTTAGCTCAAAAGTTGCAACGGCTTTTTTTTTTCTTCGCAAGATTGAACGCACCCTGCCGGCGTTTCGGCAAGAACGAAGAGAGACATGTTGTATACTGTCGATTCTCTTCACAAAAAGCCGTATGAATCCCTCGGGTGATATCCTCCGCGCGTGGGTATGAATGTTGTTGTCCGCGGAGGCAGTCTCGAGAGAGCGAGTTGATGGTTTGGAAATATTTTTTTTCTAAACCAAGCTCCACCAATTTTTTTCGACTGCGGACCTTACCAAGGCCCCCACACCCAATTGGCAAGTGGGATGGCTCGGAGCGCGTAAAATCTGTTCTGCCGAGGGGCTAATGAGTGGGTCCGTGCGCGCCTGTCCACGTCTGCACGGGGTCGGGTCTTCGTAATGGGGACTTGGATGGCAGAGGCTGGGACCTGGCAGCTCTGAGTACAGTGTTTGGTCTGGCCGAGTCCTTCGATATCAACGACACTGGACCGCCTAGGTATCTCCGTTTGCGCCTCCACATCACCGGCGTCACCACCTCAACTCCCGAGAATTGAGCATCAGTCATTCCAACAAAATGGAGGGTCTTTTCTTCAACGTTAATGCTGGGTGAGTTATTGAGATGCATCTGAGATGTTGATGAGCTCATTGCTGATCATCGTGCAGCTTCCTCGAGGGCATCGTCCGCGGCTACAGAAATGGCCTCCTTACGAGCTCCAGCTACAGCAACTTGACGCAGTGCGAGACCATCGATGGTCAGTTTCTTATCTCCCCTTGATGCGATGCCAATCTGACCGTCTTCTAGACCTCAAGCTGCAGCTCGGCCCTGCCTATGGCGACTTCCTCGGCAACCTCCCTCCTAACCCTTCGACGTCGGCTCTCGCCGCCAAAACGACCGACAAACTCGTCTCCGAGTTCCGCTATGTTCGAGCGAACGCTATTGGCACCCTGGCCAAATTCATGGACTATCTCACCTACGGTTACATGATCGACAACGTTGCCCTGTTGATTACCGGCACCCTCCACGAGCGAGACACCCGCGAGCTACTCGAGAGATGCCACCCCCTCGGCTGGTTCGAGACGATGCCCGTCCTTTGCGTTGCGACGAATATCGAAGAGCTGTACAACAGCGTTCTGATCGAGACCCCTCTCGCCGCCTACTTCAAGGGCAGCCTCAGCCACCAGGACCTTGACGAGCTCAACATCGAGATTGTCCGCAACACGCTGTACAAGAATTACCTGGAGGACTTCTACAACTTCGTCAACACTCACCCTGAGATGGCTGGCTCCCCCACATCCGAGATCATGTCCGAGATTCTCGAGTTCGAGGCCGACCGCCGTGCCATCAACATTACCCTCAACTCGTTCGGCACCGAGCTTAACAAGTCCGACCGTAAGAAGCTCTACCCCAGCTTCGGCAAGCTCTACCCGGAGGGAACCCTGATGCTCTCCAGAGCAGACGACTTTGAGGGCGTCCGTCTGGCTGTCGATGGTGTATCGGACTACAAGAGCTTCTTCGAGGCCGCAGGTCTCGGCGGTGGCCCGTCAGGACCCGGCAACCAGGGCGGCGGCTCCAGCGCCGATGGCAGGAGCCTCGAGGACATGTTCTACCAGAAGGAGATGGAGATTTCCAAGAGTGCTTTCACCAGACAATTCACCTTTGCCATCGTGTACGCCTGGGTGAGGCTTCGCGAGCAGGTCAGTCGCACCCACCTCGCTAGCCGTCGGAGTAAGCTAACAATGACATCAGGAAATCCGCAACATCACCTGGATTGCCGAATGCATAGCCCAGAACCAGAAGGACCGCATCGGCAACTACATCAGCGTTTTCTGATTTTTCCCCCTGTTTGAATCCCGCTCTGTTAAGTTTTGTAGAATACCAGTTTTTATCGTTCCATGGCAGGTCACAACGGCGCAAGGAGGTAGCTCAGGTTCATGACGGGGAGATCAGCATCTTTACCGATCGCTATATTGTACATAGAGGACAATTACAAGTCTGAGTTTTACACACGTCTTCTCTCCTTAGAAGCTGATCTGCTCTTGCCAGGTTGCCGGTGTCAGACCCAGCTTCTCGAGCATATTCGTCCACCGCTCGCTGCCCCTCTCCTTCTTCTCCATGTACTTCATCAGCCTCTGCCTCCGGTGGCAGAGCACCCTCAGGTTCCTCTTGTTGTGCTTGTCCTTGTAGCCGCGGTTCCGGCCCAGCTCCATGGCCAGCTTCCTGATCTTGGCCGTCAAGATCGCAATCTGCACCTCCGAACTTCCCGTGTCAGGACCGGCCCTCTCGGGCTTTTCCGGAGCTTCGGGGTCGACATAGATGGACTTGGGCTTCTGCCTCAAAACCTGGTCGGTGTTGTGGCGTCCAAACTCCTCCACGCATCTCTTGATATTGGTGTGCAGGATAATCTTCGAACTTGCGTTTTCCATCGACAGAATCCGGTTCAAGGCCTCGACCGCCTTGACGTGGTTGCTCTTGTGCTTGCTGACGGCGATCTTGTGCGCGGTGGGGTCGGAGTATTCGGGGTTCTCGTTCATGACCGGCTGCGTGAGCACGTAGGCCTTTTGTATCACTTGTTCCAGCTCGTCGCGGGTGACGAGGTGGTTCAGCAGCCCCGGCGACGTCGGGAGGGGGTGCGGTTTCTGGATGACGTTGCCCTTGTCATCCTTAATCTCGGGCGTCATGGACGCCTGGCCGGCGGAATCGAACGATTCGACAAAGGGAGTCTGGATTCCGTAGATCGGGTTGCCCCAGCTCGCGTCCTTCTCCGCCTGGATCTCGGCCTGCCTCTTCTCGTTCGCAGCCTTGCGCTGCTGCGCCTGTTGGTATCGGTAGGGGTCCTGCTTCGCCTTGCGCTTCTTCTCCCGCTGGGAGAGGTTGGCGGTCTGCACGATCGGGAGGAAGCTCGGTGTTGCTGGCCTCACAGCTGGGCGCAGGCACACTAACTCGACCGATTAGCCATTCAATTACTTCCTTCACGTTTTCAATCGGCGCTTGAGCTTACGGCTAGCGGTGCCCAGCCGTTGCAGGCTCTGTAATCTGGGAGGCATGACGGCGACAATTCCCCTTCAACACACGGTCATCGACGTGGAGAGTCGCCCATAAAATTTCCAGCCTCAAAACGACCCGTCTTCCCATCCTCCCCCGAAAACCGGGGCCCACGCCAGCCTGGGCTTAGCGGCTGAGATCACGTGCAGTACAAGGGACTTGCGTCCCCAAGATGCACCATTCCCAAACCGGTTAGCGCAGTCAGGGCAGCAAGCGAACGAACGCACCCTCCGCGCACACTCTGAATATTGCCCTCGAACTTTTTTCTCGTGAGAGCTTCTTGGTCGATTTTACTCCTCCATCACCACCAAGTCGCCCCCTCGTCACCCCCGTGGAAGATCGACCCAAATCGCCCAAGATGGCTCCCGCTAACCTCCCCTCGATCTTCAATGCCACTTCCCAGGACATTGAGATGCTGCTTGCAGCTCAAGCCCACCTGGGAAGCAAGAACCTCCAGACTCACATGGAGCCCTACCTCTGGAAGACCCGTGCCGACGGTGTCAACGTGATCAACGTTGGCAAGACCTGGTAAGAAGCAGCAGCACCAGCACCAGGAGGGATATTTTTCTCTTCAACGCGCGCGCGCAATCGCTGACTTTGCGCGACCACAGGGAGAAGATTGTCCTGGCCGCCCGCATCATCGCCGCCATCGACAACCCGGCCGACATTTGCGTCATCTCCGCCCGTCCCTACGGCCAGCGCGCTGTCCTCAAGTTCGCCGCCCACACCGGTGCCGTCGCCATCGCCGGTCGCTTCACCCCCGGTTCCTTCACCAACTACATCACCCGTTCCTTCAAGGAGCCCCGCCTGATTATCGTCACCGACCCCCGCACCGACGCCCAGGCTATCAAGGAGGCTTCCTACGTCAACATCCCCGTCATCGCCCTCTGCGACACCGACTCCCCCACCGAGTACGTCGACGTTGCCATCCCCACCAACAACAAGGGCCGTCACTCCATCGGTCTCGTCTGGTGGATGCTCGCCCGTGAGGTCCTCCGCCTCCGCGGCACCATCTACAACCGCGAGACCCCCTGGGACGTCATGGTCGACTTGTACTTCTGTATGTGTTTCCCCTCCCCCCGTTTGCTGCTGCTGGTGCTGGGACGCAGGCTAACCCGACGCGCGCGACAGACCGCGACCCCGAGGCCGAGGCCGAGGACAAGGTTGAGGAGGAGAAGCTCCCCGGTGTTGAGGAGGAGGGCCCCGTCGCCATCGAGTCCGGCTTCCCTACCGCCGGCGGTGACTGGGACGCCGCCGCCGCCGCCCCTGCTGGCTTCACCGGCACCCAGGCCGCCACCAACTGGGACGGTGCCGAGGGTGACTGGGCCGCCGCTGGCGCCGCCGGTGCCTCCGCCGACTGGGCTGGCGAGGCTTCCGCTGCCGCCGCTCCCAAGGAGTCTCAGTGGTAAACTTCCTGAAGTTCTGGTGTCGGTCAGGCAGGCTATGAGAGGGGCTCCCTGGACGAAAAACGAAACAAACACAAAAATCCAAAAGTGGGAAACAAAGATTTTCCAATTCTTCGTCAAAACACTTGCAAAAAGTCGGCGGAAGCAGCAATCAATGGTCATGGAATGGTAGATACGTCTTCCGGAGTTTTTTATGATCGCTGGTAGCATCTTGGGCAAAAGGGTCAACTTGGCCGCACTAATGAGGGAAAGATACTCGAACCAAATTCGTGATATAGTCTACCGGATTGTGCATGTATTGGGGGAGAGGGAAAGCCCTGTGTGGTCAAAAGGGGTGGACTTGATCGTTATCCCGCTCTTGCTCATGAGGCCGCTGGTTGAAATCATCATTGTCGGGGACTCGGAGAGGTTTTAAAAACTCGCATTGCAATACCACAACCGTCATTGGTCTCTCACTTGCGCTCCCCACTGTGTCCGAGTTGAGTGGTGACGTGACATCGCTCGTCTTTCTTCATGTGATGTGCTTGCTGTCCATCATGTTCGTTACCCGTCGGTCGATTCCTTGCCTTCCAGGTCCAGTAAATCAAACAAGGTCATGTCCACGACTCTCGCTGCTATCCAGGTCGAGTAGACGGACTTCTTCCTCTTTCAGCGAGCATCTCGCTGCCCCACGGCCGATAAAGACCTGGTCGACAACCCGTTTTCCAGGCACCCATCATGACCAAAGCACATGAAAATGCAAAAGAGAACCAACTCGCCGAGAAGTAGTCGCGGCTTCTCAGCCAGTGACATAACAGAACGTCCGATTCACGTGCTCGCTCGATATTTGGTTCGCGGTCCCGACGTGGGCTTCGCCGTTGGGAGGTTAGCCAATCACCACGCAGCCAGCGTCGGCGAGCCCACCGCATCTGTGACCATCGAAGCTGACTTAGCTGGTCCGGTTCATGCCACGAGCGTTGAAGTAAGGCGGATGCAAGACTAAGTTGTTTCCTTGAGGGTCAGATGTATATTGGTACTGATGTAACTGGCGGTGCTCAGGAACGGCCTCAACTAACTACGGGTTGAAAATCACACCAGACATGTTGGCCAAGGCGTGCCAGATATTGACACATTCCAAGATGTTTCTCTGATTTACTCGCCTAGAGTATATCTCTAACATGCAAAAGGGGTATTGAACGCTACTCGAAGACAAGCCCCCGAGTCCAAGAAGCCCAACAGATCCCTTCCGTCCCAAAAATTCCCATATCCCGCCAACTCCCTATGCTTGCCTGATCGCTCGCTCAAATGACGCTGAGTTAGGGTATAGACCACCGTATCTATGTGCGTTTCCGGCCACCCATGGCCTAGTCTTCTCCTTCCCTCTTCTTCTTCTCCTTACTCTGAGCCGTGTATGCTCTTTTGATATCTCGTTGAATTAACAGTACAGGGTATATGTCCGCTGTCTCGGGGATGCAACCCCGAGCAGGGCTGTGTAGAAGGACAATCGCTGATGGAAGCCTCGAAAGAATGTGTAGTTCAAAGTATGTGCTCGTTGTACAGGATGGCGGAAGGAAACGTGAGCGAAAGTCGTGATCCATAAGAAACACATGTACAAATTTTGGGTATCTTTCGATAGTCGTAATTGCTACATCGGCCATGGCGATGTAAGCAAGGCATTATTGAATATGATGTGCCAGGAATATTGCCGGAATTGGCTCATTCGAGGCGATGAGAGTGTTTACGAATGTCCTCATCGTTGAGCGCACTCATCCAGAGACAGCGCTCGGTGATGCCCTCGACGGGCTGGAATTCGTAGAGAGTGCTCGCCTCAAGCAGTCGGAGCAGTGTCTTGACAATCGTAGCAGAGTATCTGCACCTCTCAAAGTTGACCAAAGGTGCGGTGGTTGGCGAGCTTGCGATTTCAGAGGGCCGCTGGGCGTTGAAGAGAAGATCGTGTGTGTATATGCCGACAAACGGGATACAGCCCGTGTCAGAACCACCCTCCATTTCCTTACGCAAGTTGTAAAAGTTGCGAGTGGGTGAGATGAGACCCTCGAGTTCTTGAAGAGTCTTCATATCGTAAGGAGGAACCATAGCCCAAGTTTTTGTCAGTCGTGACACTTCCATGGATGTCAGAGCAATGGTGATTTGGCTCATTGTCGCAAAGTTGCGGTACTTGCGACAGTGAGCCGCGATGTGGATGAACTTGATGATGCAACGGGCGCGTTCTTCAATGTTCTGTGTGAGCACGATCTCGCTGCAAGCCCACTTGACCATGATGTTGAAGCGAGCAATGACCACCTCGACCCCGCGCGCATCCGTGTTGCGAAGGAAGTCCACCCATGATCTGGAGTCGTTGTTGGTTGCGTTCTTCCAACCCATGTCAATGAGCTCTTTCCAGTCAATCTCATTGAGAGCGTCTTTCTCAATGAGAGTAAACTGCTGTGCCAAGATCTCTGAGTCGAAAGCAAGGATGAACGGCAGATGAACCGACATTCTCAGCGAAGACTCCCGCTCTTGCTCTTGTGGTGAGGGCTGACCGCGCAGGGCCTCCTTCGTACCGGTAGGATCAGCGGGTGAATCAGAGCGCACGCCGTCAATTGGGGTTGCGTCTGGAGTGAGCGGTAAGGGTTTCCGCTGGAATACTTGGCTCTCGCGAAGCTCCGGAACCATGGCGGCTTCCGGCGACATTCGAAGGGCTTGAACGAGGGTCATGGGCGGGGAGGGAGGGTCGCGGCTGTCGACTGGGCTGACAGTTGACTCTCTTAGCGGGCGAGGATCGAATTCGACAACAGACACACTGCGGTTTGACTTGGGGCCTGGTGCCTTTGGCGCGAACTCATCCGTCTCGATGATCTCTGCGGAGAGCTCAGAAGAAAGATCCGAAATCATGTCGTCTTCGCCATCGCTGTCGTCGTCCAAAAATGACTGCTCGCTTGGAGGGGCCTTCGTCTCGCCCGCCTTGATCTTCTCCATGCTCTCGGTTTTGTGAACGACCTCGAATGAAGAAGGGAACGAGATGGTGCCTTCGACTGGTCGAGGAGTAACTGCTGGCGTGATATCGTCATCAGGTCCTTGGAGGATAGATCTGTTGGTCCATTCTCGGGCGCTTGCCTTGCTCTGGCCGTCATCCGTGAGATCTCGTTCCAAAAGAGGAATGGAGCAGTATGATCCTCCCGACTTGTCCGACAAGAAAGAACCAGTCTCAGTGGGCGGTCGCTGAGGAATGTCCAGGAAGCTGTTGTGCGCCTCAGATCCCTCATGGTGCTCGTGGGCCATGATCGCATCGCCAGGAAGAACATGCAGATGGCGATGTTGTCTACCTTGCTTGTGTGTTTCCGGCTCGTCGACGGGATCATTGACCATTTCTGCTACTGTGCCCGGAAGCGGCGCGTTCGCAGGTTCCATGGACAACTTGAACGTTCTCTTCTCGTACTTGCCCTCAAGTTTTGCCAGAGCTGATTCTACTCCACCGTCATCGTCGGCATCGTCTGGGATTTGAGCCAGTTTCTGCGCCTCTGCTTCGAAAGAGGGGCGCATGATCGGCCTGGATGAGTGCGTGCTGATGTAGGAGAGCTGTCGCTTAGCTGATGGCTCCGCTAAAGCTCCTAGAGAGAAAGTGTCCTCGTTTTGTGGATGTGAAAACTCGCTTGAAACGACGTCTACGAAGGCGCTGGTGTCATGGTTTGGGCTCTGCAGGTAAGAGCTTCGCATAGACTCGGAATACGTCGTGAGCGAGCCAGCAGACCGCGACTTACGCAGTGGGAAGGCGTCCAAGTCTCCTATATTCTTGACGGCCCTCAAATCACCACCCGGTCGCCGTCTGAGAACACGGAGAGGCGGAGGCACAGGGCTGGGCTCGCCCTGGTCAGAATCATACTCTTCCGAAAAGGTGGTCGCGTCGAAGCTCTTGACTGTTGAGCGTGGGTCGAAGGCACTGCTGAACGAAGCGGTTCGTCGAGGTATCGCTGCAGAGTCAAGAGACCGGTTTGTCCTGCTTGATTTCTGCCGAATGTGCTTTTTCGCTGACCTTGTCAATGTAGGCCTTCTCGAGACCGGTGCGGCAGTGTCTGACATGGGACGGCTTGCATCGGCGGAAGGCTGCGGACCTTGATCGTTGCTCAGCGTTGCCAGGTCAGGGACGAAAGGGGGTAGGGGGTCAGCAGAGACAGACGGTCTCATGACATGCTGGTTGAGTAGATACGACGATCGTCGAGGGGTGCCCATGGGGTGTCCAGGCGGCGTACTCGGCGGTGTTGGATCCGCACCGGTCGGCATGAACGTCTCTGCGAATGCCTCGACAGACTCGTTGGCTGGGAGCGCTCCATGCATAGCGGGAAGAGCAAAAGACACTGTGTCATCCACAATTACTATCGACTTGCTTCCAGTTGTAATCGCCATGTCGCTAACAGGCCTGAGAGTGTCGTTTTCCGGGACGCTGCTGCCGAAGGCTGAGAGTATGTGAGGTGCTGAGTGGTCGAGCACTCCGTCGGGTAGCGCGCTCTGAAGCGCTCCCAGGGTGGGATTGAGATACCCGCGCCTCTCAGCATCGGCAGCAGCCTCAACAGCGGCGTCCTCTCGAACAGCCTTCTTGAACTCTTCGACAGTCTCTGCACCCAGCAGATCAATTCGGACCGGAGGGCGAACACCATTGAGTTGGGGCCTGGCTTGCGGGACGATAGCAGTACCTGGCAATCTGTTGGTGGTAGCGCCACGGGGTCCTATGGGCGAAATATTGATGAAGTTGCCTTGTGTCGGGGACACGCCTTGCCCTCTCGTACTGAGCGCACGTCGTACACTGCCTATCAGTCTTCTCATACC
Source organism: Colletotrichum karsti (assembly GCF_011947395.1). Classification (NCBI taxonomy): domain Eukaryota; kingdom Fungi; phylum Ascomycota; class Sordariomycetes; order Glomerellales; family Glomerellaceae; genus Colletotrichum; species Colletotrichum karsti. The sequence goes on from NW_024065926.1 coordinate 316,264, forward strand.
CTGACCAGACATTGCGGATGCCGCGCTTCTTTCCTCTGGCGGCACCTGGAAAATGGTTGTCTGTCGCTGGAACTCTCCCGTACTAGGAGACATGATCTCAACGTATGGCTGGCCAGGTGGCATCAGGTTACCTCGAACGAGGCTGCCCGCAAAGGGGAGAGACATCAGAAAGTCAGTCTCTTGAAGGTCCGTCTTTTCAGCTGGATTTTCCCTCTCTCTGAGCGAGTCCGTCAAGCTTCCACTCCTCTTGTGTCCCTGCCCTGGCCTTACTCGCTTCCCCACGAGAGCTCTTGGCGTTGTAGCTACTGGCCCAGCACTCGAATAGACCGAACTGGAAGTAACAACAGGGTGAATGCCCAAAGACGGATTTCCAGGCTGGATCGTCCGCGCGGTCTTACCAGGGAACGAGCAAGAAATAACGTCCATGCTGGCAATGCTCGTGGGTGATGCCGCTTGCCTCCTGTCGAATGTCTGGGCATCGTTGTTCTCAGGCGTGGAAGGTCGCTGCAAAACCGGCTGAGAGTCCCCGATGTGCCCGGCGCGAGAGACATCTGCGTAGAAGCTTGTCTGTTCCTTGTCTTCTATGATAGGGGCGAAGAGGCCGTCGAGCTGGGGGGCAGCATTGTCCTGCTCCCAAAAAGATGGGTCTAGATTGGCGTTTCGGTGTCCAGCTATGCCGCCCGGGGCAATGGGCACGTTAGGTCCCAGGGAAGGTTCAAACTCAGGACCGTCCCAGAACTGGGCGCACACTCGTCGCCAGCACTTCTTCAGTTCGGCCAGAATCTTAAGTTGCACCTTGCGCCCACGGGGGTCGGTCGATAACTCGTCAACCATGTCATTCAACAGGTTGCAGAACGTCACTCGAAGACCATATTCGATGACAAAGTCGTCCATGAAGTAGTTCAAGATCCAATGACGAATGGCGACAAAAGTTCGAACTCGTACAACCATGCCAATCTCATCATTTCGGCCAAGCGCCCATCGCATACGAGCCAAAATTAACTTCAGCAGGTCGGACGGCTCCATGAAGGCTCGATACGTGAGGAAAAAGTCGGAGATGAGCTCATAGTCCAAGAAGCTTGGTGAGGTGATCTCAGCCACAAGGCGAGGGGGCGTCGCAGCGGTGACGGCGCCTGTGGATGGCGAGTAGCGTACTATCGATCTGTCGTCGCATGTTGGCTTGAAGGTTAGAGCGTCAAACATGGCTGGCTCAATGACCAGATGGGTCGACATGTAGGTTGAGCGGGCGAGAGGTAACTGGGGCGTTGTCATGGGAGCTGGACTGAAGGACATGGGCGGCCCCATGTCTCCCAAGGGTGGTAGACGTATTTGAGGAATCGAGATGGGGCTCAGCTTCCTGGACGTGATCGACTCGGGCATCTTTGGAGTGAGCTCGCCCGTGGGAGTCCGGTGAAGAAAAGAGACATTGCTGGAGCGCGGAAACTCGTCTGTCGGCGCATAACTCGACCCTCTAAAGAAGGCGGTTCCTCTAGCGGTAAACCGCGGGTTGCCCAATTTCCAATTCGGAATCTCGATGTCTAACAGCGGAATGTGAGGTGCGTCCAGATCTTCCGTCGTCTTTGACCGCTTCTCGTCACCCGGCTTTGAGATGACGATCTTGAAGCCCTCGGCCTCGGAGTTCCTGCTCGTCGCGCCATCATGTGCCGTCGAGTCGGAATGAGCACGTCTATGTTGAGAAGGTCGCGGGGCGTGACTGGAAAAGTAGCGCTTGTTGGCGGCAGCCGTTGCAGGCGTTGCGGGAGTCGGTGGGGTGGCGATCCACTGGCTGAGGTGAGCGTTGGTCGCGTCTTGCTGTCTCTGCTTTTCGGTCAGGGCATCGAGGCCAGCAGTCCCAGGTGGCGTTATGGGAAAGACAAAGTTTGGCTGAGGGAATCTCTGGTTGGCGGGCCGGACTGTTGGTCTGTTTGTTGTCAGTACGTTTTCGGACGAGATACGAGATTGCGATGAGGGCTCCTCATTCCTGCCACGACCAGCGAGGACGAATCAACAACGGTCGCCGCACAGCCAGTGTCAACAAAGGTGCCCTACCTGAGGTATATCCTTCCGTTATTCCCCACGTTGGAGACCGTGAATTGTCTTCCTTCCCGACCAGCAGACCCTCCGTCAGGCGTTATATCAAACTTGTAGTCGTCGGCTGCGCTGTCGGCCCTCAAGCGGCGGGCAGGCGACTGATTCCATTCCTCGGACTTTTTCTCCGTCACAGGGACCAACGGCTTCGCGGTCGAGGAGCCGGGCAGGCGCATTTTGCTGGTCCATTTTCCTCCCGTAATGGCTCCGGAGCCCTCTTTTCCTCCGGCCGACTTGGGCGGCTTCCCAAACCTCGTGTTGCTGAAAATCGGGCTTCTCGGGCTCAAGGGGCTGTGGGGAGGCTGATCGCGTAGGGGAGAGCGGGGAGAGCGAGGCGATTGGGGAGAGCGCACGCTGAAGCCGCGTCCGGTTGGAGAAGACAGCGGTTCGGTGGCCTCCATGGCCGATAGGGCACGAATCGATTACAGCTGCGGGCAGCGGTGATTGCTCGCTGCGGTGACTAGTCGCAGGTGTGTTGGGTCAGCATACTGATGTAGACAAGGTGGATAAAAAGCTGAGGGCGACGATGGGGCCAGGCGGCGTAGAAGAAGGGTAGCGGTTTTCGTTGTCGTCGTTGGGGGAGTCAAAGCGAGCGGAGCGTTTGTTTGTGTCAGGGCTTTAGGCTCCAGACTCCGGACGGCCGAGACGGGTTTTTGGGACGAGATGGTGGTAACTGGATATCTTCAAAGGGCCCTCGCGGGTCCGTGGTATCTCAGGGACCAGAAATGGTGGAGGGGGCGGGAATGGACGTGACCGCGGACGTGGGACGTGAACGCAGCGGCAGAGGCAGATGCAAAGGGTCGGAGAGAAAAAGATGAGATCAGAGCATGTGGAGAGAAGTGAAGATAACGTACGTTTTGACGCCATAAAGAAGCAGCAGCGGCGCGGGACACAGCAATGGGTAACGGCAGAAGTGGAAGGCAAGGCGAGGCACGGCAGGTCGAGGTCGAAGTCGAGGTCGAGGGTGCAGGAGTGGAAAACCCACGATCCAAGAGCCAAGGACTAAGTACCTAGCACAAGCGTCCAACGGGCATAATCCAACGAGACGAGACCTTAAAAAAAATCGAGCGAGGGCTGGAAACGGGCAAATGCGCTTCGACGTCAAGGGTGGGCTCGATCGCAACGGCCGTCGGTCGGTCGGGTCGTCGGGTATCTCCTGGCTGAAGGGTGGAGGAGCGAAGATGAGGCTCGAAGGAAGAAGGAATTGGGATGGCACAAGTAAGGTTGTTACCTGCGGCGCACAATTGGAATGTGGAAAGGGAAAGGAACAAGCCAGTGGAGGAATTAAGGTAAGGTGTAGTGGTAATGGGAATGGTAATATTGGAATGGCAGAGAGAGAGGTAGACTGTAAGTTAGGTGAGGTGAGGTCGGCGGGAAATGGGCTGGAAGTCTGGTCCAAGTAAAAATGGTGGTCCGTGGGAGTTACCTTACCTCGAGTTGCCCTGGCTTGAGATTCAATGAGAAAGGAATTGAAGGTACGTATTTTTAGGGTGGCCTGCGCCGTTCCCTGTTCCTTGTGCTTGTGCTTGTGCTTGTTCCCTCGCTGGCGGGTTCGATGTCTCTGGAGTCTGTCAGGCGGGAGATCAAGGACAGGGAAGAGGAATAAGAACAGAGCAGGTGGCGGGGGTGGTCAATGGCATTGGATACGGTAGCATAAGGAAACAGCACATATTATTCCGTCTCTGTTATTGCTGCCAATGCGCCATGATGCCACGCAGAAGCAACGGCTGAATGCCTTCCAATCACCAAAAGAGCACAGAACGATCCAAGCAGCAAGAGGACAGGAAGCCAAGAAGAACCAGGAGCCAGGAGCCAGGTGCGCACACGGCAACAGAAAGAGCAACGCAACAGCAACAGACAGGGAGGCAGGAGCAAGCCCAGGAGCAAGGAGCAGGGAAGGAAAGCGCAAGGATGGACGGGGGTCCCGGGTGGACCCCACCATCCATGTTCCAATTGCCCAGGTGAAGTGCTCTTTCCATGCTCAGTCCAGTCCTGCCGTTTGGCCAGGCAATGCCAACCACGGCCTGAGCAGGTGCAATCGAAAGTACCGTGGAAGTGCAAGTGCAGGAGCATCAGCAGTGCGCGTAGTTGCTCGGTTCACCATCTTAGCACCTCCTGCTGTTATTTTCTTAAATTGTGCTTGACGGGAGAATAAGAAGAGAAATACGTACCTCTTCGGGCTGACATTCTGGACCCCACCGGCTAATCTTCCGGCGTTGTGGCTGGTCGGTTCACTGGCTCTCAAAGGCCGAGCAGGGGCCAGCAACGAGTGGAGGCCAACGGGTGAACGGGGAGGGGCCAGCCACTGTGCTGAGAGCTCTTGCGTTCCTCAGTAGTGTACCTCAGTACCGCGCGCACGGTTACGGCCCCGTAGTTCCAGTCTTGTGTTTGCAGGGGCAGAGGAAACCACCGGGTACGTACCGGGATACATCTGCCTTGTACCTTATCTTTCCATCCGTTCGTCACAATGGCAGCCATGGCCAAACCACCAAACCACCAAACCACCAAACCTACTCCTGCGAATTTCTTGCTATTGTCCACGATGGCCGACTGCCTGCAGACTGCAGACTGCAGACTGCGCTTCAAGCGAACCTAACCAATGAATCGGCCAGTCCATCAACCACATGGCATACTTGACCTTATCTTGCCCTAAGGTGCTCCCCTCTGCCTTACCTATTGTTTTACCTTTACCTTAACCTTGATTCTTCCTGCAGCAATCGCCGCCGCCGCCGTCGCCCATTTTACGGGGATGAATCTGAAATCGGATCCGGGTAGAGAAACAACCTACCACGCGAGGTGCCTGGTCTGATCTACTTCACCACCTACGCCCATCATCTGAGAATGAGATACGTACCCAAGGGACCACACCATCTCGTGACGGAATATCTCGCCTTAACTTCACTTTGGGTTAAATGCACTGCTCGGTGCCAGGCGCAATGACGGCCGCCGACACACCAGGGACAGAGACAGAGAAAGAAGAAACGAACATCATGGCAGGCGGAAGATTGCCCTTCCAGCCTTGCTCTGACGCAGGGAGCGTTTCCTCTCACCTCTCGCCTCTCGCCTCTCGCCTCGCATCTTGACGTCTACAGACGTCCAACCCCATTACCGAGACCGATCGCTCCATCGCATCACAATCTGGGCCCTTTTCGTCATGCCTACCTTACAGAGCTTCCCCGGTTGATGTCATCTTCTGCACCCAGCCTTCTGGTGGCACGAAGCGAGGCCACCGACACCAAGCGAGACCACAGGACGCCACAACCCCAGCACTTGACAGGCCGACCTCCAGTCTCCAGTCTCCAGAATCAGATCCAGCAACCAGCCGATCAACACTGGACATGGACGGGACGCTTCGACTCCTCTCGTTTGTCCCTTGTCTCTGTCTCTGTCTCGTCTCACGCGGACCGAGGTCGACGTGCCTTTTTTTTTCGGCGTCTCCTCCGCACCACGATGGGGCTCAAGAGTCCTTTGGGGCCTTCTGCAATGGAACCGCACTGAAACGCCTACCACTCACGCATCAAAGGACCTCTTCGCTCGACCATAATGATCCATTTTGCGTCCGAGTCCTAATCAATTCACAACGCGGTATGGATCCTCACTGTCAAACTACATCCGTGTGTCGAAACTCCCGACCAAGACACCAATTACTCAGCTCCATCCGACGCGGCTTCTTTGCGTACAACACCCTGTGAAGGCATCGCACAACGAAACACAGGCTCGCATACGCTTTACGACTTATCCCTCTAGTCGAGATGGAGGGACGGCACAGAGTCACAGAACTGGAAGCCCTCCGATCACGATGCACTCGAGACTCGTCGCACGCCGTGGCAGCACGTCACCTACCGTTTCTCTGCATCTGCATCTGTGTCTGTCCTCTGCAACCTGCAGCCTATCGTCAAGTGTCCCCTGGCCAATCACCATCACAATCCGCCCCTGCCCGCGATGGCTGCCCGCTTTACCGACTGCAACTGACAGGCCACTAACATGGCAGACGGTTCGGACACGGGTACCTGAAGTGGCTTCCACAGAAATGTCAGAGAAGAACCGCAGAACAATCCTCCATTCAAGGATCTGCTTAGGGTTGTGTGCCCACTGGGCAGCAGGAAGGGAGGCGTGAGTCCTGCAGTCGATGCACTCACATCACATCGCCTACCCTACCTTGCCGTCATCTCGTCGAATCAACGCATCCTTGCCTCAAGCCGCCTCGTGTTGCACCATGTTTCGATGCTATGCCACACCATCAACGACACAAAAGAACACGAACAATGGAACCTTGCTACCCATTGTTGCCGTCCACCAACAGGTTGCCCATATAACGGTCCGCGAAAAACTCCGGCGCCAGAACCGCACCGGACATGATTAGCACCTATGCCGCGTGAGCCATCTTTCGATGAGGCAATCGAGCATGGAGATCAGCGAATTCATTCCCATTCTCTTCTGCTGCACGGGAAATGGTACATGATCTCGCGCCGTACAAGATCGTTCGGGCTAGATTGAGGGCGAATACAAGATCACGATTGAATCGAAAGCCGGACAGAACGAAGTGAAGGTTTCGTCGAATTTGCTCTCTCGTCCTTTACTCCGAGGCCGATTCTAACACCCCGCCTCGCCTCCAGTAGGACGAAAAGGGATGAGCTACCTACCCCTCAGGTACGAAATACCTTGGACTGCTACCCTCCAAACCGCGTGGCATCCATCCACAAAGAAAGGCCCAAAGAAGGGACGGAAACACCCCGCAGACGCGCAGCAACGGGGCCTAGCAAACCTTTTCCTGGTTTTCGGTCAATGACAAGTGCAGGCAGGCTTTCTCGACTTCTCGTCACTTAGCATCTTTAACAACTCCCACCGACCTTGGATCTCGCCCGTCGATAGCGACGAAAGGTTCGCGTGCCATTTACAGCATAGGGCTTGAGGGCTATGAGTGGTGCACGTTTAACACAATTGCTGTCGGTTCTCAAAAAAACGCGTCCCGTCTGCCAGCATTCCTTTAATATCACACTTTTAATGACTAGAGACCGGGATCGGAAATTGTGGCAGGGATTGATAACAACAGCCACCAGAACCCACGCGAGAGTCTCTCTTTCAGGTCGCTCTGGCTGGTGCGTGCGGCCCCTTTCTCAGTCACCCTCACCGGGCCTCCCCTCCCTCCTCGTCATCCTTCCAGCTTCCCCGGGATCTAGCCTTCCCAACCGCGTCAACCGGAGCGGAGAGGCAAAAGAGCTGGGCAAAGACAGAAGTTCGCTGTCTGAATTTCTTGACTCTCCACAAACGCCCGCCAACCGACGCGAAGCAATCAACCGGCTTCACGCCATGCAAACTCTGCGTGAGAGTGGACCGTGGCGGTGCCCATGTTATCAAGATTCAAGACTGACGCGGCTCTCGATGCTTGACACTTCGAGACTACGCTGCCACGATAACCTGATATTCCCCGAGTGGCCACTGTTGGAAATCAAGAAGGACAAATATTTCACTCGTCTCATCTCATCTGATCGCCCATCTGAACTATGTCCCGCCATCAACTGCTGTCCAAGCCGCGGAAAAGAATTGAGCTTGTTGGCCGCGAAAGTCTTAATTTAGCACTGTCCACGGGTTATCGATTTGTGGCGCGACCCAAATGTGCAAATGAGGGCCACTGACCGCCCTGTGCTGCAATGCTATAGCAACGGGGCCAACTTATGTCGACGGGAGCTTGGGTCTGGGGTTCGCCGCCCTCAAGTCGTTCTGGCCGTTACCGCTGCGTTTGATGTCGTGGGCAATTCCCAGGAAGACGCCGGCCGGCTCGATGAGATACTTCAGAGGCATAATCGGATGTTGTGTCAAGCCGGTATCGAATCTGCCACAACCGCTTACAGTAGTCAAAACATAGGGAAAAGCAAGCAATGGCAAGATACTAACTCCGGGCCAACAGCGCCGCGCGAAGAGAACCAGTCAGCCGGTCAGATGATCACGCCGCCATGCCGAACATGTCACCCCCCATTTCCGGTGAATGGCGGCGCATTGTGATATTTTCGTCTCCGTGACTATCTACGGAAGCACGCACTAGCTCGGACTGGCCGTGCTGATGACCCGCGCGGGAGCTTTGCGTTGCTGATCTCCATGCCCAACGCCCAACTTCGAGAAGAAATCTTCGGGGCAGCAAGATGGAGCCTAGGGCTCACGGCTCACGACGTTTTGGGTCCTGTGGCAACCGAGCCAGTGGCCCGGATGTCTTCCAGAGGATTCGGCTGAGGAACTTGCGAGTCAAGCTTTGTGCACACAGGATGGAGAAGCTGAATTGGGTTTCGGCCGATCGCTCATGGCCATGTTCAGATACAACCGTTCTCCCGCACGCACACTGGCGTTGGGATTTCAACAGACGAACTCTCGCTTGCGAATTTCCGTCCGTCTTGGACCAACAACGGTCTGGATCCTTCGCAGTGGTTGCTCCCTCCAACCAGGATATCGGACAGCTTCACTCAATACCCCCTCTGCCTCGCAGTAATGGTATATCACTTGGCAGCCTCAAGCGGCACAGATCCCGTCTTCCGCGGCCCAGCACTGCGGACTTCGTTACCAGGCCAGAAATCCGTGGCCTGTCTCTTCAAGAAATCGGCCCTGTACCAACAGACTTGGGTTTTCCGCGCGAACTTCCGAATCGACCGCAGACGAATGTATCCGTGCAAGGGAAGCCTTGAGCAAACAGCGAGGGTGCCCCCCACTCGATGGTGTCGGCATTGACCAAGACTCCTTTCCGGACGCCTGGCACCATCATGCCGCACGCTGTCTACTTTTTGGCATCACCATCGTACTAGGTAGCAACGAAACTCTCTTAAGTCATACAACTGGCACATATCACCTCTCGACCCTGGGAACTCGCCCATCAACCTGTTTTACATCTGCACCTCGCACATGAGTGTCACCCCACCACGATCCTCCGGCGAGCATCGGGCCCGGATACACCTCCGTTGGACTGTTTGACGGGCACGGGATGAACACGGCAGAGCGACGTCTTCTGGGCCGCCGTTTGCACAAGCGTGTCTCTGTAATTTGATGCCTTCAGGAGCACTGGCCAGCTGCCAAGGATTCCGTTATTGGGAGTTAAATAACATCGAGAATCCGGCTTCCCGGTACCCTGGATATCCCCTGGCAGTCGCCTATGAGCTGTGGCTCTTTCTCATCTGCGAGGCCTTGCAGCCAGGGCAGGAGCGCCGGGGACGTGTTTTTTTAAACCATTGCGGTCAGGACGAACGCTCCACTGAGCGATCAAAACTGGAATGGGTTGTTATCACACGTGTTGAACGTTGGTCCACGCTTCGTGAAGTCACTGATGGCCAGTTCGCCAGCAACGTTCAATCTGCGGCCGGGATGTCCTGTCTGCCGTCGTCCGTCGGCCAATATCAGCGAAAGAGAGAGAAAAGAAATCAAGCGCGGCAGTCCAATGTCTTCAGCAGGACAACCTACCAATCGCTACAGAAGGTGACATTATCACACCGGAAGACTGCAGCTGAGTGGTAGTAGCAGACGCAACACCCGCCCTCTGCGACGACAGTGGGGGGTAAACCGGCAACACAAGGCGTCAATAAGTCGCGGGGTAGCTGACGCCTGTCACACCGTCTTTCTTTATCTCGCTCATCTAGAGACTAGATCTTATATCAAGAGGAATATCGTCAAGCGGTCCACCATTATGGCGACAGTGGCAGCAAAGTGCGGCGGGTGTTCTTGTCATGCCCTGGTCACCGTTACAGCGGATGTCACGCAACAGCCACGCAGAATGGAGGCCTTTACCGACCACGCGAGCCGAAGCATGGGATGCGTCAATCTGCCGCCGTGGGATTGATTGAGGGTAGATATCCGTATGTGCCGTGCCTTGATTTCTAGCTGTCATTGACTTGACGGGTCCCCCGCCAGGAACTCTAAACGAGACCTGTCAAGACACCATTTTAGAATGTGTCGAGTGGGTTGAGGTGAGGTGCACACCTATATCCGCCGGCAGATCGCTTTAATATTGTCAAGGGAGGACGAGTCTATTCGAGACAGGGCCGGCTTGACGTCTGGCGATGGTTTAATGAGACCACGACCGACCGGCCGGCCGATCGACCGACCGCTTAAGCGGCAGAGACAGCGACAGCGACAGCAACAGCATCCGCGCTTTGACCGGCCGGTTGTGAGCCCGCAGTGTCTCAACGGCCTGCTCATTGCCGGCATCACATATGCAAGGTCAGATATTGCAGGTGCGCTCGCCAGAACCGCTCCACCTTTGAATGCCAGTCACCTGCATGCGCCGTACCAGAAAGGCGAGCGATAGAGGGGCGCGCTTCTGCAGTCGACTTGAAGTGGGAAGATGGATTAAGGTTGTGTTTTTCTTGGCCCGAGAGGATCAATAGCCGCGAGTTGCACGCCGTTCACGGCTCACCGCTTGTGTGTCTTGCGCTGCCACGAGGGTCACGCTGGCGGCTGTTGCGGGTCTGGGAAGGGGGGGTAGGGCGCATTCTTGATGGAACTTGACGACTTGCTCGCTGGGACCTTCCCATTGAGGCCGCGATGGTTCTGTTCAGACGATGGATTTCTGGAGAACGCCGGTGACCTTGACGGCTTTTCGAATCGAAGGGTTCGTCCCACGTGGGAATCCGGGAGTTGAGAAAGTCATGGCCCGGTATTCTGGGCTTCAGCAAGTGACTCTACCTGAAGCAACGCGGGGTATCAAACCACAGTGTCTCTGTGATGTGTATTTGTGACTTTCTACGTCGTGTTTCCCAATCATCATGGCTTCGTCGAGAGGAGATATTTGGTTCCATGTGACTATTCCACCAACTAATACCTGTCGCTCCTTTTCAAACTTAAAGATATCTACAAGTGAAGTCGCGCCCTCTAAGTTTGGAAGTGGATGTATTATTCTAGAGCAGACAGATGAAGTGTGCGAGATAATCGTAAAGCTACCTCTAATATTCAATGCCGATGAGCTTTGCACCTCGCGCAAGGAGAGATGCTGACCTAGGCGGAGGTTGGATCTTAGAAACTGGAGCACACAGCACCGTCCGCCTCCACAAGATATCGCCCTTCTCATACCCTTCCCCGCTGGAGTTTCCACGCCGGTACACTACTGGAGATACTACCAAGTCAACATACTTTGGTCCCTTTAGCGGCACAATCTCTTCCATGTCGCTCCTGCTGAATACCGTAGGCTTCTGTTTGGGTCGCGGAAGGTCAGGCCGCCCGCCTGTAGCCTCGTTCACCGTCTCGCTCACCTCGACCATGAAGATCTGGTACCATACCCGACATTTTGACATTTCCATGTCGAGCTCTGCGGCTATCGCTACGATTTTTCGCATAGATTCGGGTCTGGCGTCATTACTTTGGTGAGGATGTAACTCTTTCCATAGCGTGTTTCCCAGTAAACTGATAGAATCTTCGTAACCTGACCGGTCTCGGCCAATACCAGTGATCAACGCAACTGACTGTGCTCTCCACTGATGGTAATCATCACTCTCAATCTCGTATGTCTTGTGAAAAACTGCTTGATGTCAGCCAGCTAGCATCAGAGGCCTAAAAGCATGTAGGGTGTCCTACCTATCAGCTTCTTGATAAAAGCCTCGAATTCTTTTGACATGTGCCCAGCCCAGATAGCCCGCGTCGAATTGAAAACAACGTCGACAAGATAGCGCCAAATGTAGGCTTGAATGATGAATACCCTATGCGGCCCATGCAAGTAATTCTGAAAGTTGAGTGTCAGGCGTGCGAACTTGTTGTTCTGCCGATTTGCAAAACTGTCGACACTACCGCCATCTCTCATCAGCTTTTCCGGGCTGCAGTAGTTATTCTTTGCAGTCTGTTTTATGATAAAATCCAGATTTTTGAACCGTGCGGTGAGCTCGTTGTCGTCGATGTGGTGGTAGCTCGTCCATCTCGAGTCCATCAGGTCTTCCTCAAGTTCATCTCGCTCATCCATCAGCCTTTGAAAGTCATCATCATGATCGTTGATGAGTTTTTGCATTTCTTCCTCTTTTGTCCGAAGTTCGCATTGTAACTCAGCGTTCCTTGCTTCTAGTTCCTTTACTTTCTCTCTCAGATTCTTGACTTCTTCTTGTTCACTGGTGTCGCCTTTGGCCTTACTCGAAGGTCCATGTTCTTTGGAATTTCTCTCGTGGCGCTTATCACGTATGTATTGGACGTACATTCTGTGATACTCCTCGCTGGAATTGACGAGAGGCTTTTCCGGGGAATGAGACATGATAGGTGTTTTGACGGGGTAATCTTCCTTGACTGAAACGATTCTTGACGATCAGAGTAGGCTTATTCGTGGGCATGCTCGTCGTGACTGTTGATCAAATAGCGTCTTTGGAGCTGGACCGGTGAGCGTAGATGTTCAGGGTTGCGTGGCGAGTCTCCCAAAAGCTGATTGCCTCCTGTGGAAATGGAAATATCGAGACGAATCCGTCGTAATCAAAAACTGCAATTGTTGGTCCACCTGAATTACAGCAGAGCTGGGTTAAGGCAGGCTGAGCTGTTTCCCATCGACTAAAGGTAGAAGGGCCATGCCTGCTGACGTTTGCGACCTTTATCGGAGAGATGGGTTGCTTCTACGGCTTAGCCGGGCGGTCACGCGGTCACCAACATGCAAGAGAGCAATATTTTATGCAGGCTCTGCCTCGAAGGAACTCAACTTCAAGCAGGCTCTCAATCCTGATAATCAGACCAATCATAAAGGGCAACATTATGTGTACACCATGGTATATATACATGTTTGCCTCGAAGCATTTTGAGAACCGTCAAATGGATACACCAGCAAGAGGCAAGACGAGACTAGCCACCGCAGATATTGTCAGCCCCAAAATCGATGCGAAAATGGACACCTTGTCTTTCCACTTGCGCCCTTTCTTCTCCGCCTCGATTTTCCCATTTACCTCTCGCCCAAGGTCGGCGCGGAGTCTCTTGCGGCTGGCTCGAATCCTCTCTTCTTCCCGCACGGCTTGATTCAGCTTCTCTTCCCATTTCTTCTGCACCTGTCTGTCATCTTCGCAGGCCGCCACTTCCACATTCTTCTTGAGAACACGAATCCTCTCCCGTTTCTCCCGGAGCTTTTCGTCCAGTCGAGGAACGATACGCTGAGCTGCACTGGTTTCCTCCAAAGTCTTTCCCTCCGCCAAGATATCCTTCTGGACCTGCAGTACAACCTCATGATTCCTGAGAATACGCTCTATGATGGCACATGCCATATCGGAGGTCCCATCAAACCGTTGGACTCTAGAACCGTATGAGATCATGTCTCTCCAAAAGTCTCTCTTCAACTCTCGTTCGTTCTTGGAGCCCTTGGTCGGGTTCTCGACAACGTCCCATCTGGTTGTCAAAAGCGTCACGTTCTTCATTGCTTCTTGACCACACAGGTCCTGAAACATGAGAAGGCTGTCGACGTCGGAGCCGCGCATTCTTCTCTCGTCGATCGGGTGTAGCCAGATAATGCCCTTTAGGGGCACCCCGAGCGCATGCTGAGCGACAAGGAAGTTCGATATAGTTGCCAGAACTTCCGCGTCGCTGCGCATTGTGTCGTTGAAACCAGGCGTGTCGACAACACAAACAGCTTCTGTGAGAATTCTCATCTTGACGATCTGGCATTCTTTGGTCTCTGGCAAGATCTTAGCTTCCGTAAACGTGATTCTATCTGCAGTGAGGCTTCGTTCACTGAGACTTACGAGCGTGAAGTCCTGCACCTTCCTTTACTGAGCCGGGGTCGAGGAGGTTGACAAAATGGGACTTTCCGACTCCAGAAAGCCCCATCACGAAGATCATACCTGGTTCATCTGCCATGGCTTTACGTTGATCGAGCGTTTTACGGCGAGCGCCCGTACATCAAGGGTGCATGAATCTTTAAATAGGCGTCAGGCATTTGCACTGATATCCTGCCACGGACCGACCGACCGTATGTGCACTTAGCTCTCATTACATGAACGGCGGCCTCAACTGGCCTCGAGAGTTTGATAGGCGTCCCGAAGATTGTAAGGCAGACTGAACCACAAATGAGACATGTACGCGGGCAGGCTCAAGAACCATTCAGATTGCCCTGTGGCCACGGGGCTGACATCAAAATGGTGTGGACGAGTGTTGCCACTGCTACTTGTGCGACCCGTTCTTGACTGCCGACTTAGCTCGTCCACATCTGGTCGAGGTTTTCGCATGTACCTGAACCTCCTGCCACTGCAAAACACGTCGAGAGTCAGGTTGCATTCGAAAGCCGCAGCCTGCTTTGTGACCCCAGTAAGCAGATGGTTTTGAGGCCTGATCCGCCTCGGGCAGCCCCGTTGCATATGACAAGTCGAAAAACACTCGAATAGCTGTGACTGCATGTAAAATTCTAGGCGACCAGAGGCGTTTGCGGTTCTCCTTGAAGGGTGGCTTGAAGTAGATGCATGTACAAGAATGCCTTGGTCCGGTCTTAGTGCTGGAAACATCATATGCACTCATCTCCGCCGGCTCAAATCAGCATTCAAATTCTTCTCGTCAGATGCAAAACTCACGAAACTTGGCCGTGACATTGAAAAACAGCTTTTAAGCTCGGTTCTTTTCTTGCAGGCGTACAAAATCTAGCCTTTAGACGACTCGAGTCTGCGAAAGTCTGAAGGATGGGGCCGGACCGTCATTCTTATCCCGGATCTCCGCCACCGCATCGGCTACGTAGCTCCCGAGATCTGAGAACCAGAGAGAAATTCATATTCGGCATAGACTTCGGCACAACGTGAGTCTGGCCTCACCAACCCCCATCCTCATGGCTCTCCCGATAACAAGTTGCAGCTACACCGGCGTCGCGTGGACTTGGTCGAAACGGATCCAGGCTAGAGACATCCGCCTAGTCACACGATGGCCAAGTTTCCAATACCAGAACTCCGATCGTGAAAAGACTCCGTCTCGAATACAATATCAAGAGGACGGGACCCAAAGATGGGGGTACGATGTTCGTCCTCATGCGGAGTCTGTGCAGTGGTTCAAGCTCCTCCTGCTTGACCCGAAAGATATTCCGGATCACTTGAAAGCTTCTACTCACTTGGAGGAGGCAAGGGCGCTCCTCTCCCAGCTGGGTAAAACTCCGACTGATGTTGTGGCGGACTACTTGCGCAGCGTTTGGGCGCATGTGCAGGAGATGGCGACGAAAGAGTTTGGCAAAGCCATCTTTAGATTGACCCCTTTTCACGTTGTCATCTCTGTGCCGGCGATATGGAAAGATGCTGCAAGAGATAGAATGGCAGACGCGGTTCGTATGGCTGGAATACTTGAACCTCGAGACTGCGGGCACACAGAGCTGTCTTTCGTCACCGAACCCGAAGCAGCAGCTACTGCCACTCTTTTGGATTTGGAGGACAGGCCAGATATTCAGGTAGGGTAGTACGCTACGCCGCAAAAAGTTTCTTCAGCTGACCGATGTGGAGGCCGGTGATACCATCACGATTGTTGATGCCGGAGGAGGCACAGTAGTCCGTGGGCTGTCATCTCACTCAAATAACGTTGTCTGACTGTTGTGTAGGATCTCATCAGTTATGTGATCGAACAAACCGATCCGTTGACAGTCAGCGAAGCCGTTGAAGGCACAGGTAAGACTGGATCAACCTAATTTCTTGTCCAGCGTCCACTGAATTGATGAATAGGGGGACTATGTGGTGCTATTTTCCTCGACGAGGAGTTCGAAAACATCTTGAAACCAAGAATTAACGCTCTCAGCAAAGATCTTTGGGACTTTATTCCAAGAGATGAGATCGACAAGATGATTCAAGACAATTGGGAAAACGGCATCAAGCAAGAGTTCGTGTCAGAAACAAGGGACTGGACGATATCTCTGTCTGCAACATGCATTCAAAGAACTCAGGAGACCATGATCAAGATCGAAGGGTAAGTAACTAGCTACACAGTCCCACGTGTCTATCATCTCTCATTACGAAACTCACATGTGAGCAGGAGCCTAGTAAAGCAGGCTTTCGAAGGGATTATCTCCAAAATCGAATCTCTTGTTGATGATCAAGTTCTCGCCCTGGAAAAAGCCACAGGGAAAGCACCGAGGGTAAGTAACTCCGCCGATGGAACAGTTCATCAAAAATGATTCACTGACTTTCTCTCTCGTCGTGGTCTAGTATGTCATGTTAGTTGGTGGCTTTGGAAGGTGCCGATATTTATATCAACGGCTGTCCGAAATGCTCGAAAACGAGAGCGAGGTTCTTCAGGCCAGCGGGCCTGCGCCGTAAGTGTATGGAATAACAATTCTTTCGAGCCTAAGCTAACTAGCCTCAGATGGACGGCCATTTGCCGAGGTGTCGTCATGAGGACTTTGAATCGGATGCAGATCGGCACAAGAATATCACGGGCTCATTACGGCAACAAATGTACGCTCAAAT
The DNA here is from genome assembly GCF_011947395.1 of Colletotrichum karsti. Taxonomy (NCBI): domain Eukaryota; kingdom Fungi; phylum Ascomycota; class Sordariomycetes; order Glomerellales; family Glomerellaceae; genus Colletotrichum; species Colletotrichum karsti. Next base: position 332,703 of record NW_024065926.1, read on the forward strand.
GGTCGGATGCTCATGAACTTGACAAGGACTTCCAAGAGGATAAATACTACTGCAGACTCGCGGCTCAGTGGAGAGTAAATAACCAGGTGGAGTGGTTTCTTGGAAAGGTGATTATCATACGTGCCGTTTGGAGTGATGAAGGATCTCAACTGACTCAAATCTACTACAGGGTGAGAAAACTTCGGAGAAGAGCCCACAGCGACTGGAGTATTATCGACTTTACCAAGACGAGGAACCATGCAGCTACCCAGATGTGTCATTATCGCTGGTTACCTGCGAAGAAGTAATCGCCCCTGTGCGCGCAAAGGACCCCGTGGTCCGAGATATGCGCACGATCACGTTTCAATCACCGATTCCTTTCCAGCAGTTACCATGCAGCGTCAACAAGAATGGAAATAAGATCAGGAAGTTCTCCTATGACTGCCTGGTGAGCTGCAGTGGAGCATCGGTAAACATCGAGATTGAGGCCGCCGGACAAACGCTGCAGAAGACGAGTTTCGACGTCAAACTGGAGGAGGCTCCTGAGTCTGAAATGAATCGTGCCTCCTTGGCATCCGAGGAAAGTTCAGAGGGCTTGGATCACTTCAAAAGTCTCAGAGAAAAGCGAGTCGATGTAACGAAGAACAAGACAACAAGCAGGCGGTCTCAAGGTGCATGGAGGAGGGACGAAATCCGCACGTCTTCGCCGTTGACAGCGATCGAGAGCTTCACAAGACACTTACAGGGTACAAGCCTGGATGTCTCAGCTCCCAGGTCAGTAGGACGCTTGACTCCGCCAAAGTCAGAAGGTTCGACGCCGACGACGAGAAAAAAGAGCGAGAAAGACTCGCTGGGAAGAACCCTTCGACCATCGACATCACTCCTGTCCCTGCCGAAAGTGTTGTCAAGTGGGCCTACAAGTTTAGATGGAATAGACGAGGATTCTTAAGTGCGCTCATATACAGATCCTCCTCTTTCTTTTGTTCTTGTATTTCTCGAGGACGGGGGAGCACCGCAGCATTATGATGAGCAAAGATTCCAGTTTCAATTGTAATTAAAATCAGTTCAGACGAGACAAATTGATTCATTCGGAACGCAATGGCGCTGCCTATGTGCCGAGGTGGTGAGGCCCTGCTTGAGACTTGAGTTACCTAGCAAAACACCTAAGTGAAAGGCAAGACAAATTCTCTCAAGCAGTATCTCAAAAATACTTGCGTCGTCGACTTCGAGGTCGATTTTGAGGAAGATTTCAATGTCTACTTGAGCCCTGACTGGCGTTGAAGGGGGATCTAGAAGGCTACACCGTACACGTATCCCACAGACTTCAGGGAGGGACCAAAGACGATAACCTCTGTCACTCCTAAAGCATCAACCTCATATGGTGTACTCTCGGCCTGAATCTCTGTGAGTCCTTCTCCCATCGACACAGCTTGGAATTGAGTCTGGAGAATGTCGTGCAGTAGCTGACTGGGATTCTAACTTGGTTGCATACATACAAGAGAGGAGGGTGAAGGCAGTGCACTGCCCACGACACCAACAAACATCACTGTGTTTCAGATCAATAGTCTTCTCTTACCACTTTCAAGCTGGTTACCACGTTTCTTCACCGCAGTGGAACTCGCTCCGGTGAAGTTGTTTGTTGCATGGTAGCCGATGGGCCACAGCGGTGACGTGTTGGTCCATGGACAGGGGCCATTGCCGCGGATTTCTTTTTCTCCCGACGCCCATGTTTGAGAACAAAACTCGTTGTAGTGCTGTACTGAATCGGAAGTATACCCAACATGATTCGTTTGCGCAAAAGTCGTCGTCGTAGTTCTACAGCCTGGCTCAGCAAAATAAGAGGGACCGAGGTGGGCAAGTGACGTGAGGTCCAGTAAGGACGTGAGGTAAGCTTTGCTCCACGATGTATTCAGGACGAATCGGAGAAAACTTCTGAACATTTCTTTGTCGGGCTTGAACAGAGGTAATGTTCATGATCAACTCTTATGCCATTCGACCATAAAAATGATGCAGTTGCGCAGATATTCTGACGGGCAGATCTGAAGCAACAACCCTCACACGCGACCTTTGTGATTCCAGCACCAGTACCCACGAGTCGAGATCCAATTGACGCCAATATGTCTCACAGCAACGAGCAAGAGGAATCCAAATTTATATGGCTAGAAGTTCCTAGAGCCGATCGCGATCGGAATGTTGATCTAATGATTTCGACCACGACCATGGCCGCGTCGGAATATGTTGGCCGCAAAGACATACAGAAGATCATCATTACCGCCGTCAATGAGCTTTTGGACACTTCGAAAAAGGATATAACAAAGATCTTGCTTCTGTAAGCCAGTCCCGTTTCTATATTCTACATACTCGTGGCTTACTCCTCAACTCACAGGGATAATTTGAAGGAAAGAGAGCAAGTTGGGCAGCTTTATCTGGACGCCAACGTGACTTTCATAACCTTAGATGGGAAACATACGAATATGGTTCACGTCGTTAAACTTTTCGTCATTGATATGGATTCGAATCAAATCACGCAAGAGACGCAAGTTAATCTGGACAACGAGTGGGCTAAAATTGAAATCGACGGTGGTTCGAAGTAGCCAGATATCACCACCACTACTCCCTCCGTTATTGACATGAATTCGGAACAAACCGGACTCTAGTTCTATCGAATAACCATGGATAATTATCCTGGTTCTTGGCGAGAGGGGCATGGGAACTGCACTGTTTTGATACGCCAGATAGTCTGAAGAATATAGTGTCATTCCCGACTAAAACTTATGGACGTGGTCAAGGGGTCAGTTGGAGAAGAGTCAAGACGATCATAGAATGAGTGGTGAAACGGTCTACTCCTGCAATGTGACACCACCAGTACTGATATTATATAATCGAAAACACAGGGTTCTTTGCCGCCCTTTCTTTCATTTGTTTCTACTCTACATGTATACTTTGCATGTATACTAAGGAGAGGAATCCCCTCATTGAGAATCCAGAGCATTGGACGAGATCGCTGTTGCCAGTTTTGCGGCGAAACTGTCCAACATGTTACCGCCCTCCGAGGCGGCCTCGATCTTTGACTCCTCGATTGACTCCAGAATTGTCTTGATACCGAGACCAACCTTGTCTGACCGAGTGTCGTTGCGAAGTGAGTTGACAACTTGTTGAATGTCGCCCTGTCTGAACATGCCGGTTTGACCCAGCACTTGCGCGAGCTCTCGGACGTCAGAGATGGCGGGCACCGGCACCTGGCGACGGAAGTGCTTGAGAACGCCGAGGTTGCCGAGAACGAAGCGCTCCGAAGTTGTGACCATGACGAGGATACGACGGCCCTTGGGCGGCTGAGTCTGGATCAAGGAGATGATTCTGTCGAGGAGAGAGTTGGAAAAACGAGGTCCTATGGGGTTCCACTCGATCAACTGCTCGAAGTTGTCGAGAATGACAATACTCTTCTCTGACTTGTACGCATCGGTGAAGACCTTGGTGAGGTAGTCCTTCTTGCCGAATTCGTCGCGGAAAGCGGTCAAATGCTGGGGAGAAACCAGCTTGACGAAGGGGAAGTCGGACATGGAGGCCGTGTGGGCAGCCAGAGCAGTCTTTCCTGATTCGGGGGGTCCGTGGAGAAGAACAGGTATCCTGGTAAGAACGTCGGACTCATTGACGGTGTCGATATAGCCCTTGATCGTGCGGATAATTGCGGGAATATTCTCGTTAAACTGCAACATGCCCATTCCCAAGGCACTGGACAGTTCATCCTCGGAAACACCGTAGGCAGGCTTGACTTCGGTGAGCGCGTTCTCGAAGTCTCCCATCGTTATCTTCATCGCCGAGACGTCCGACTTCATCTTGGCGCTGTTACCAACTTCGGTATGACGGTTGAAGGCGAATGACGTCGCGGCCTTTACGACACCAGAAATCTCAGCACCTGAGTAGTTCTTTGTCTGGGCTGCAAGAGCGTCGATGTTCACGTTGTTGTCCATAATGTTGTTGTCGCGCATCTTGGCAGTGTGAATCATGAAGATCTCCTTGCGTCCCTCCTCGTTCGGCAGGCTGATCTCCAGCTGAACCTCCAGACGTCCCGGACGCAAGAGAGCCTCATCGATCATGTCCTTACGGTTGGTCATACCGATGAGGAGGATATTGTTGAGCTGGTCCACACCATCCAACTTGGTAAGAAGCTGGTTAACAACACTGTCGCCGACACCAGTGCCGCCTCCGGCACCAGAACCTCTCTGCTTGCAAACAGCGTCCAACTCGTCGAAAATGATAATGTGCAGGCCACTCTGGTCGCCCTTTTCCTTGTACTCCTTCTCGGCGTCTGCGAACATCTTTCGGATGTTCTCTTCGGATTGACCGACTGTGCAAAGTCAGCATCGCGCTTGTGTTAGTCAACCGACGTAGAACATACCGAATTTGTTGAGAACCTCAGGACCGTTGATAATCTTGGGCTCACGTGCGTTAAGCATCTTGCCGATTTGTCTCGCAATGAGCGTCTTTCCCGTTCCCGGGGGACCATAGAGCAGGATACCCTTGACGTGCTGAATGCCAAGCTTCTGGACCAGAGCTGGGGGAAACACACGCGAGGCAAAGGCTCTGCGGAAAATGGTAGAGAACTCGTCGTGCAAACCACCGATACCCATATCCTCGAACTTGAAGTCGGGGGAAATGATAGGTTCGGAGTGCTGCTGGTGATCGGCGACTTCGAGCTTCATAGGGGAGTTAGAGTCCTTGAAAAGGCTCAACATGGTGTCCGGGGTGATGAAACCGCGAGCTCTAGGGTCGCTGGTGGTAACGGGCGCCTCTCCTTTCCCTCGAGGAGGCAGAGTGACGGACTTGACAGTCATCATAATCTTGCGAGACTCGATGTCTGCGAGGAAGGGCTGGCCAGGAGCAACAATGAAGGTATTGAAGTTTTGGTAGACCAAGTTTTGGATTCGTTGGTAGTGGAAGGAATAGCTGGGGTCGATTTTGGCCGAAGCCCAAGACAACTCAAGGTCCATGGCCAGCAGTGGTGGTGTGCCCCGCTGGGCAGCATCGAAAGGTTCGGCATCGAAGCGGTCGGTGAGAGCGATCTTCAGCCATGATCTCTGGTGGCCCGAAAGGCAGATGCCGCCGGATTCAATGTCGGGTCGGGGCCGGGCTCGGACGACGTATTCGGAGACTTGTCTTCTAATCGGGTCTTGTACGCGAAGGACGACGTCGCAGTCGCCGACTTCCTTACGGGGAGCGAAGTCTCTGAGGCTCACTCCGACTCTGGTAGAGGCTTAGCATGAGCAGGGTATCGATAGTTGGCGGGTGGGCAGCACTCACACATTGGCGTAGATTAGCTCTGCGTCGGCTTTCTTGGGGACGAAAGCCATGGTCGCGGTATCTTGATCGGTGTCGGGTTCGAGTTCGGGGTTCGTGAGATTTGCAGGTATCTATCTATCGCCGTCTAAGGTTATATTTCGTCGAGGGAAGGAGCGGCGGGCGGCGGGAGGTCGGTGGGGGAAGGTGGGAGGTTTGGAAGGAGCGGAGTGGTTTGTATCCGACCACCTGCCCTGAGGTAGGTACGCAGTGGAGGGCGTTGGAGAAATTATGGAGACGGGATTCTTTGGAGGGGTCGCTGCCACGGGGTATTGCTTCAGTATTCCTGGTCGAATACTTGGGCAGTAACAACGGATAACAGGAGCAGTACTAGAACTTACGGCAACAAGGATAGGAATAGAGGTGGCAAGAGGTTCAGAAGTAGTTGCAAGAAACAGATGATCTATTGCTACATTAATTACAGCCAGATCCAGCTCTCCTTAAGCCTCAGCTTAACCATTGAGGTCCACATCATCTAAGTCATATTATGACTAAGGTAGGTATTCAAGTTCAAGGTTCTCTCATCCATTTATCACAGTAGACAGTGGCTACTGCTACGTTTCTATTGTTTATCGGCGTGGAAATCGGGCTCAAAAGGTCCGAAGGTAAGGTACCTTAGGCAACAGCTAACAGCAACTGTGTCCAACAGGGCGGTATGCCGCCACGTGTTATCTCTGCTTTTGTGCTGCATGCCTTATGCTGAAGCCGAATAACTTGACTTTCTGTTTGTTTGCTGCGTGTTCTCTCTGCTGTACCTGAAGGCAAGGTGCCTTACCAGGTGGAACGTATCCTCAGCAGACTGGAACAGATGGAACGCGCATGGCACAGCCATCGTCTTCAGCTGCCCCGGCGTCGACCACCTCAGACGAAGCTTGAGTGGGGCGGCAAGTGCACACTCCCGCCCCGTCACAGGGCAGCTGCAGCTGAATAACCCCACCACCCGACAGCACTCAGGGACTGCCTGACTAATGCCGCCAACCGCGCTAACCTACCATGGGAGTACGGATACGTACCTTCGAAATCCCATTTGCACAACGACTTGGATGTCACCAGAAGGCGCCGGACTTTTCCAAACCATCTTCAGTCCGGTATGTAATCTTACTGATTACTGAACTAATTATACCGAGAAAAATGCCTCTGTAAGTCAAACTCATCTCGCGCCCAGAACACAAGCTGACGCCTCATCAGTCATCTGCTGGGCAAGAAGTCTTGGAACGTCTACAATGCAGACAACATCGCCCGCGTCCGTCGCGATGAGGCCGCCGCAAAGGCCAAGGAGGAGGCCGAAGAGCAGCGCATGCAGGATGTGGACGCTGAACGTCGGCTAGCCATCCTACGCGGCGAGGAGCCCCCGCCTTTGCCTCCACCTGAAGTCGCAGACGCGGAGCCCAGGGCTCGGGATCGCGATGCCGGCCTCGGCAGGGAGCGGAAGAAGCGCAAGCGCGCCGGCGAGGACGACACTGAATTTGAGCTCCGCGTCGCCAAGGAGCGCTCTGATGTAGTGCAGGCCGCCAACGACACGCTGCGCAAGTCCACAAGCTCTGCGCCGATTGTCGACCGCGCCGGGCACATCGACTTGTTTGGCGAGGAGAGGAAGCAGGGCCGCCATCTCAAGAACGAAGAGGCCGAGAAGGAGTCGGCCAAGAAGAAGAAGGAGCTTGAGGACCAGTACACCATGCGATTTTCGAATGCTGCGGGCAGGGACGGCATGGTAGGTCCGTGGTATGCCAAGTCAGAGTCAAGAGACAAGCCCGCCGAGCTGGAACCCCCGAGCAAAGACGTATGGGGAAATGAGGATCCCGGACGTAAAAAGAGAGATGCTGAGAGAATCGTCGCAAGTGATCCCCTGGCTATGATGAAAAGTGGCGCGGCCAGAGTTCGGGAGGTCAAAAAAGAGAGACAAAAGCTTGAGGCAGAACGACAGAAAGACCTGGAGCAGCTGCGCAAAGAAGAGAAGCGCAAAGAGAGGCACGAAAGACGAAGAGACCAGAGGAAGGAGTCGGATCGTCACAGCCGAGACAATAATCGAGATGATAGGGAACGTCGGGACAGAAAAGATGGTGAGCGAGGCCACCGCAGACGAGACAGCGATCGACACCGCGATGATGACCGTCGACGGACGGAGAGGAGAAGCGATCATCGTGAAGACAGAAAAGGGGAGGAGAGAAGTCGCCGGCGAGACAGGAGTCGGGAGGATAGGGGCCATCGGCGGGAACACGAGCGGCACGACAAAGACTCAACGTCAAGACGACGGGATGATCACAAGCGAAGGGACAATAGTCTACCTGGTAATGACGACGAACAAAGGCACGAAGCATAACGATACGGACGACGAGCTGGAGCTGATTATCAATACATGGAGCGATTCTATATGTACACGAAAGGAATTCGATCGACTGCTTCCTCGACCGCAATTCAAGCCGTCTTGCAAAGCTTGCCGCTGTTGAGGTCGTAGTCCCACGCGTCACTTCCAACACCAGCCAAGACAAACAGACTCTCTGTGGGATCATACTTGCGCTTGACCTCGAGGAGCTTGTCATAGCTCTCGCCATAGAAGTCCTCCTTGAACTGGCTGTTGAACGCGTTGGCCTCGTTCATGTACGACCCAGAACCAGGCGCCCACTCACGCCAGACAGGCTCCTTGACCTCCTCCAGCCACTTGGCAGCGCTGGCAAGAGCCTCCTTGGGCGCGACGGTGGTGTCGAGCGACGCGCCGTAGCTCATCATGTGGATGTACGTCGACCGCCACACCGGGTTCACGGCGCCGCGCATCTTCTCCGGCACACTCCGGGGACCGGGACCGCCCTGAAGACCGATGACCATCATGCCGCCGCCAGTCGGGTCCTGAGCTGCCAGGGCTCTCTTGAGGTAGGAGGCCAGGGTCGTGACGGGAATCTCGGACAGGTGCTTGCGGCCCAACAGACGGCTGCTCATGAGGCTGTACTGTCCCGCGATGCTGGGGGCCGAATTGACGGACTCGAAGAAGCTGGAGAAATCAGGGTTCTCCCCGGGCGTGCCAAAAGTGGCCGAGACGGTACTGTTGCCCCCACCCGCGGCGATCATGCGAGCCTTGACGGGTTCCAGGAGGGCGGTCATCTTCTCGATTGTGGTATTGTACGCGAAGAAACCAAGGTTACCCGAGACCTTGCGCGTGGTGTTGGCCGGGAGAGACACGTCTGACAAGCTTTCACGGTTGAACAGGGCCGAACCCGTGAGACCCGCGTCCATCAAGTCAGGGATGCTCGCCATTAGGGCCGCAAAGCTGAGCCAGGTAGCTTCTTTGGCCGCGGTGTCGTTTCTGTTGGTGGACAGATTGATGCCGAGGGAGACAACGTTGCCCGGGGGCGTGTGCGCCTTGAGGACGTACTCGGTGACGACGCCGTACTGGCCACCGCCGCCTCCGCGTACGGCGAAGAGGAGGTCTTGGTTCTCCGCATCGTTGGCCACGAGAATCTTGCCTTCAGTCGTGATCACGCGAGCCTGGAGGATCTGGTCCGCCGCAAGGCCGAATGTGCTTGAAAGGGGGCCGTGGCCGCCTCCTTGGATCTGACCTCCGGTTCCGACGGACTCGACGGTCCCGCCGACCAGAACCTTGCCGTACTTGGCGGCTCCGCGAGTTGCCATACCCCAGTTGTTTCCGCTGCCGACGATCATGGCGACCTCGGTGGTGTTGTCGCCCGGGTTCTTCCATTCGGGTTGGAATTCGAGCTTATTGAAGTTGGGAGTCCAGATGGACAGGGAGTAGGCTCCGGAGGATCTGTTCATTCTGCTATTAGCAGTGTTGCTTGTTTATAATACTGAGGGAAACATACCGGCCGTTCAGATCGTGTCCCGTCCCCTTGACAACGATGCGGATATTGCGCTGGCTGGCCCAGCTCATGGCAGCAGCAACCTGCTCCTCAGTCGTAGCATTGACGACATACTGCGGGAGGGCACCAATGTCGCAACCCTTCGAAGCAGAGTACCCGGCCGCATTGGGGGGCAAGCATGAGTTGTTGGCGTACACCGGGTAGTCGACAGACTCTGGAAACTTTGCGTGGAAGGTAGCAGTTTCCCATCCCTCCTTGACCTCATCGCATGACTCCGAGATGCCAAACGGGTTGCCGGGGTAGCAAGACGAGGCGACAGGACGCGTCTTGATCAGAGAGCCGTTGATGGTGGTGTTCAGGGCAGACCAATCGGCGTCGGATGGCCAGGCAGCGTCCAAGGGAGTGGTTTTGCAGGACTGCTGCGCAGAGGCACCGCTGACTGCGGACAACAAGGTGAAGAACGAGAGTACTGCAGTGCGCGCCATTTTGGATATGTCCTTGAAAGGTAAAGAGCGTGGACTGTGCCGATGTAGCTCACAAAGACGTTTCGACGATCGTCTTATATACAAGAAGCCATTCTTGCATACGCAATTTTCGTATTCCATCCCGACGCCCCTTCTTTTGTTTAATGGTGAGGCTCAACATATCCCGGCATGATCACGCCGCCCGCCAACCTAATCTCGTTACAAACTACCGATGAAAGAAGCCGGTGGATATGTTGCCACGAGGCTATGTTGACGACAACGACGACGGAAACTGGGAAGGACTGCCGAGGCTCCCGTCGCCAGGACGCGTGGACTGGATCGTTAGCCTGATAACGGAAGCGTAGTCGACTCTAAGTGATGACATGGGTTCACGCGCCCGATCAAACTCGCACCCAGCATCTGGAGATGCCGAATCTCCTTCCACCGTCGTGTGCATCCCGAGTGGGCACTTGCGAAGCATCTTCGGCAGTGCCATAGAAGAGCCAAGCCACGCCGGTCCGATGGCATCAAGACGGCCCACCGTCAGCCACCTACCGCAACCCACAACAACGAGTCAGAAGATTACAAACGACGATCCGATATCTTGGAAATCGAAGAAGACTGGGGAAAGAGAAAAAAGGGCGGGAGTGGTAAACAGGGGCGGTGGGGTTGGAAGCGCATATGCGTATCACTCGGTATCGCGAACGAGTACGCATTTTTCGTACCCGATACGCAAATTCAGCGATTGGTCGGCGTGCGCGAGTCGGGGGCCCCTGTTGACGACTTACACGCCCTCGGACGGAACCAGACACTACAGATTGTAGATTTTTTTTCTCTTGATTCTTTCTCCTGAACTTCTCTCCGTTCAAAAACGACCTTCCTAAGCTTTTCTAGAAGCGTTCCCGAGGTCTGCTTCCCCTCTTCCTCCATATCCATCTTCAAGTCTCCAATCTTTCTATCCCCCGAGTCCGAACTTCCCCGCCAAAACCACAAACATTCCCTCCTCAAAGCCAACCGCACAAAAAATGATCAGAGACTACTGGGATCTCTCAGGGCCCTTCGGCCTCGCAGTCCGCGCCTCTCTCCGAATCCTTCAGTTCGTCCTCGCAATAGTCACAATCGGCCTCTACGCCGCCTCCCTCGCCTCCTGGGACGACTCGAAACCCCTCTCCCGGACGAACTGGATCTTCGCCCTCGTCCCGGCCGTCCTGACCGTGCTGACCTGCGCCTACCACGTCTTCGCGACCGTCACGCACGCCGTGTGGTGCGTGTGGGACTTCATCCTCGCCGTCCTCTGGGCCGCGCTCTGCGGCGTCTCGTCCTCGAACGTTATCGACGGGAAGGAAGACGGGCATGCCATCACGGGGGGCGTGAAGACGAGACTCGCGGCCGGTGCGTGGATCGCGGGCGTGCTGATGATACTGTACCTCCTCAACGCCGTCCACGGGTGTGCGTATTGTTGCGCCTCGAGGAAGCTTACGAGGACTGTGCCGCGGAGGGATAAGGTGGATTTGGAAGAGCTCCCGGATAGAGAGTCTCAGACGGCGTAGATTATGCTCTTCTTCTGCTGTACTTCTAGGTTTTTGGTGTAGCTTTGGCTTGTTTCTGGCGTTGATACGGCGGGGGATATCATAAGCACGGTTTGGGTGTGATTTTGCGAATAGGGGCAAGCGGTCTTGAACGGAGATTTTCAAGATAGAGTCTTCAGATGCCTGAAACAGGCGAATAATCAAAGCCATCAGCCTTATTGAAAAATCTTTAAAGTCGACCGGAGCTGAATTTGCCCTACAAGAATTGCGGACGGCCCGAAAAGGGCAGTCCGCTCGAGGGAGGAAGAACAAACAGGGTCCAGCCGACGAGACTACGAGACTCCACGGGCAACCCGAACGCTTCACACGAAGAGCTAAGCGCGAATTTCGTATATGTGACATCTTCCAGCCACGAAGTACTGGTCCACCTAATGACAAGGACAGGGCGGCAACCGAAACGGCCCCCCGATGTGGGCTGCTGCGGCATGTCACCGTAGCTTAAGTAGAGACCATGTCCACCCTCCTTCGAGAGTCCATCCCTTCTCGTCCGAGCAGAAAACACCCCTTACCAGTGCATTTACACGTGATTCGCGCCATGGGGAACCAAGACAGAGAAACCTTCGACTCCTCCAGAACCTCAAAGGCGTCGTCCTTGGGTCTGGAGGATCTAGATCTCGAATGTAAGCCCGCATCCCAAACTGCAACCTCTGGAAGACGCTTCTTTGACAAGCAGACCTCGCAGACGAACCATCCAGCTCGACGCAAACACCGCCGGAATACACACCGCAATACGACCCCAAGAAACAATGGCCGATGCCTCTGAACATCGTGGTCCAAGTAGTCGGCTCCCGCGGCGACGTCCAGCCCTTCCTCGCCCTCGCCGCCGCCCTCCTGAAATGCGGCCACCGCGTCCGCATCGCAACGCACCCCCAATTCTCCGACTTCGTCCTCTCTTCCTCTCCGAAACTCGAATTCTTTCCTGTTGGAGGCGACCCGGCGGATCTGATGAGCTACATGGTGGAATCGCCCTCCTTAATCCCGAAAATATCCCAGATCCGCGCCGGCATCATCCAGCGCAAGCGCGACATGTACGTCGAGATGCTAGATGGCTTCTGGCGCTCCTGCGTCCACCCGGACCCGCTGACCAATGTCCCCTTCGTCGCCGACGCCATCATCGCGAACCCGCCCAGCTTCGCGCATGTACACTGTGCCCAGGCGCTCGGGATCCCGGTGCATTTGATGTTCACGATGCCGTGGAGCAGTACCAAGGCGTTCCCGCACCCGCTGGCGAATGTCGGGTATTCGAAGGCGGATAAGAAGACGACCAACTTCGCGTCGTATGCCGCCGTGGAGTTTCTGACGTGGCAGGGGTAAGGATAGCCGATCTCTTGGGACCGAGGCGTGTTGCTAACGAGGTATAGTCTGGGAGATTTGGTGAATTCTTGGAGAGTTGCGTCGTTGGGTCTTGAGACTGTCCCAAATACTGAGGGACACCGGCTGCTCGAGGTCCTGCAAGTTCCCTTCACATATTGCTGGTCGCCATCTCTCGTCCCGAAGCCGAGCGATTGGGGTCCGCACATAGGTTCGTCGCCATCTCCCCATATCCTTGAGCCCTCTCTGACAGTTCCCAGATGTCAGCGGCTTCTTTTTCCGAGATCCAGCACCGTACACGCCACCACCCGACCTCGAAAAGTTCCTTGCGGACGGTCCTCCTCCAATTTACGTCGGCTTCGGCAGCATCGTCGTCGGTGGTATCGAGGGACTCATGACCATGGTCCTCAGCGCCATCAAGGCCACCGGCGTCAGAGCCATCATCTCGCGGGGGTGGAGCAACTTGACGGGAGAAGAATCTTCGGATGTGTTCTACGTAGGCGATTGTCCCCATGAGTGGCTGTTTCAACAAGTTGCTGCCGTAATACATCATGGCGGTGCCGGTACGACGGCGTGCGGGCTGCGTTATGGAACACCCACGACCATCGTCCCCTTCTTTGGAGAGTAAGCTGATCCCACCCGCGTTCGTGGTGACACGATTCACTAATGATACCATAGCCAACCCTTCTGGGGCGCAGTTGTAGCAGAAGCAGGCGCCGGCCCAGCTCCGATCCCGTATCGTTCCCTGACCTCGCAGAAGTTGATCCACGCCATCCAATACTGCCTCTCGCCAGAAGCAGTCACAGCAGCGAAACAACTGGCCGAGTCTATGCGGAAGGAGGACGGGGTCCAGGCGGCGGTCGACTCCTTCCACGCAAACCTGCCCGAGTCGAAGATGGGATGCGACTTCTTCCCTGATCAACCAGCGGCTCTGGTGTACGGGCGAGGCAAGAAGCAGGTCAAGATGTGCAGGCCGGTCGCGTCGATATTGGTCAAGAACGGCAAGGTGGAGAGGAAGCAGCTCAAGTCGTAAGCACCCGTCAGTCTCGCTTGTCGAGGATTGATGTTGACATCAAGACCAGATACCGCTCGAAGCCGACGAACATCGAGAACCAGAGATGGGACCCCCTAACTGCGCTGTCGGCCGCGTCCATCTCGACAATCGTCAAGATGGCCGGTGCGACAGCTGACATCATTGTCAAACCCTTCGAAGAGTACAAGCGGGGCAGCGAGTCCGGAGACAAGGTCGAGGCGCAAGCTGAGAGTATCCGGAGACACAGCCAAGCACCGGCTTTCGCCATGCTTCCCCTTCCTGGGGTGGGAGTTCCTGAAGGCGGTGATGCGAAACCGACTAGTCGTCCGGTGTCTTCCCGGGGAGAGGATTCCTCGAGCAAACCAGGGGCCATGGCAGTCGCCGCCGCAAATGGCGTCGGGAAGCTTGCAGGCAACGCCACCAAAGGCCTGCTTGTAGATATCCCCTTGGCAGTCACGGAGGGTCTCAGAGCGGTACCGAATCTGTACGGTGACCAGGTCAAGAAGCACGACGCGGTAGAAGGGTTCCGCAGCGGTGTTTCCGTCGCCGGCAAGACATTCTGTCACGATATGAAGGGCGGTCTCACGGACATCTTTGTGCACACCTACACAGGCAAGAAGGAAGAAGGAGCTCTGGGCGCTGCCAAGGGGTTGGGTAAGGGTGTGGTGAGCCTCGTCACCAAGAGCACGGCGGCGACGTTCGGTCTCGTGAGCTATCCCGCGCAGGGTATCTACCGCAGCATCTGGAGCGCCACAAACGACAAGACGCGGCGGAGTATCGAGGACGAGAAGCTTCTCGAGGGTGACTGGATGGTGTCGATGAGTCCGAGCTGGAAGATGGACCATGCGGCCATCGTGGAAGACTTTGACGGGCTACGCGGGACGAGGGGAGGTTAGTGGTTCTGTCTGCCTCGTCGTTTTAGAGTTCTTTTTTTTGTTGGAAGCATCGGCGTTGGTAGGATTCAAGGGCACTGCGGACTGCAGCTCCGGGTTGAAGCCGGGGGGCCACATCGCGATATTCTCCGATAGCGTCATAATCTCTCCATTTCGGGTCCACATTTGTAGGCTTCTAGAAAGATTCCCAAAAGAACCAAAGTGCTTGTGGATTTTGGCTCTTTTGTCGTGGCTTAGCCGGGTGATCCCCCATGGAATTGTATGAGCGGCTCGGCCGAAAAGTCGTCGGGCACAAACCTCAACAGGGTCATGTGTTATGAGTAAATCCACCGGCGCTAGCGGTGGCCGTGCAAGACAGATCAACGATTTGCAGTGCCAGATAAACATTGTGGAACACCACAAGGCTTCGACAATTTGTAGGATGACGATGTTGTGGTTGGTTGCAGGGCGATGCAGGGGTGGCGAAACAGGAAACCTTCTCGAAGGATTCTAAAGTGGATTCCGGGGCTTGGCATGAACATCGGTGGGCTCCACTGTTGGTCGAATTGATGTCCGAAGGTCGTGATGGACATCTGTAAATCAATCTTTAATTTCTTTCCAAATTGCGTGGAGGCGAAAAAGTCTCTCAGAGAAAGCCTTCTTTGAATTCACCACATGTCTAGGCAGAAGGTGAGGAGGATGTTCTCAACAGAACCCATCTTCCGTGTTCAGAAAGTATCGTGAAATGACCAACCCTTTGAAAGCCCATAGAAGCATGTGATCAACCCGGATGCTGAATGCGATGGGTGTTGGTTTGGCGTTCATCAACTCAGAGATGAACTCAAATTGAGGCCCGTACGGGATGATGTCAAGGGCTGACAGATATTGGATATGGTGATGGACAGAGACCTCAAGCTCCGCAAGCTTCGTCGGGCGAAATATTGGCGGGCAGTGCCGGGTCACGCGTGCCGGGGGACGCTACGGCCACATTCGGCAGTGTGGAGATCGGGGACCGGCGTACATTGGCCGATCCGGAGGCTGGTGGTTCTGCCTAGAAGCTGGGCGCGGTCGGCAAATTAAGTGGGGGAGTAAGCGAGCCAGAGCACCAGGCCAGTCACGAGCAACGCAGGTTTGGAATTGGGACTTTCGGGAGCGAGGCGGAACCGGTCGGGAGAAGGGCGCATTGCAGTAGTGAGGCTTTGGGAGGATTCGCGATGAAGTCATCGCTTCCTCTTCCTTCTCGGACTGTTGGGAGGCTCTGCTAGAATTTATGCTCGTGATGATATTTCCGGGGCATCGTGGGGTCGCCGGACTGAAGCTTCAAGCGCCGGTCTTGTTAGGGTAGGTGAGAGTACGAAGTGCCTAGGAACGGCAAAGAAGTCGTCGCGATATCAGATAAGTCGGTGCAAATGAAGACCCGTAGCGTGGCATTCTCGGCGTGTAGCTCCATGATATCATCCGATTCTGCCGTACCCTCCCTTGGCGGGACTCGGCACCGAAGGGGCATCTGATTGGGCGGAATCGTCTTGGAGGGTGACCGGACCCGAAAAATCATGACACAGAGATGAATGTTTTGTGAAACGTTTCCCGTTCGCAAAGTGACCCCTCGATAATGGCCGCAGGTGAGCTACCCCTGGCCAGCACGGAGCTTGACGAGATCGGATGGCGTCTTGGAGTGGAGGAACAGAGTTGTTTGTCTGTTCATCCCTGGCTGCTGACTGGAGCACGGAGTGCCGTGTAGCCAAGGCTGACTTGAGATGGGATTGAAAAAGTCGGAATAAGGAATAGTACCGCCACGCCTGCGTGCGCCGTGGCGCCGCCGTTGAGAATGCGGTAGCGGTTGTCTAGGCAGCGAGGAATGAACAGGGCTGAGCAAAGAAAGTCGCCTCGCGCAAGACGCATCGTGGCATGTGCCATGCAATATCAGATTGGCCACATTGAAGGCCGCTAGGCGACCGTATTTCGCGATGGGCGCATGCGGAGGTGAAGGTTGATATTCTCTCTGGTTGATCGGGCGCGGCGCTCGGTCTGCGGATGAGAGAAGCCGATGGTGGTATGTGAGGGGGCAGTTGCAAGTCAGACGGATGAATCGTGATTGGATGCGCAGTGAAAAGTCAAGCCGTTGCATCGTCGTAGTCCTGCCACCACCACAAGAACATGAAGTCGCCCTCCGGGCCATTCGGGGGGAGGACATGGGCGGTGTTGTTGGGTGAGGAACCTGGTGATGCTGGAAGAAATATCGCGACCGCACGAACATCTTGAGCTCTCCATGGTTCGCTGCTTCCATCTTCGCTTCGTAGGCGGTGCCCTTGCTTACTCTCCAGTATCTCCAGTCTCTCCACTGTCGGGCACTTTATTGTGGGTTTTGGGGGAGGCGCTGCCCCGCAAGGTTAACCAAGAGGACCCCACTTGGAGGAAATCCTTGCCCAACAGGCCACCAGTGTGACTGCACCTTCCTCCAATGTCTCTCTTGCTGCACGAGACCCCTGCTCCACTTTTGCCGGCGCATTTGCAGCTGCAGCAGGCACAAATGGACCTATCACCAGAGGCAATGGCACACTGAGTGCCACCGAAATTCAAAAAGATGATTCAACAATGTCAAACCAAGACGAGTACGTATTCTTTCCTGTGCTCCCAAGCTCCCAAAGGGAAGGGGAAAGACAGCAGGAAGTACCTAGGTAAGGTAAGCTCTCTCCGCACCAAAAGAGACCAAAGCTCCTGGGCGCAAACACAGCCCACATGAGAACCCTGGCTCTTCCGCTCTCTATGATCCTTCATTGTCTTTCTCCGTCTGGGCAGCCGTCTGCCGATACCAATCCTCCTCCTCGAAACATCTGTTCATCTGCCGTGACACATCAACTACTTAAGCACCCCATCCCCATCCTTCTGGCTCTCTAGTCACTCCAAATGGTTCATCTCTCCGAATCCATCGACAAAGCCCACGATAATATCCACCAAGCTTCATCATCGTCTAGCAACTCCCAGCGCCGACTGCTACAAACATCTTCAACCCCATCGCGATCGAATTCTCCCGCCACAATGAGCGCTACTGCTACAGCCCCCCACCACGAGGGTTCCTCCACCGGCAAGGGCCGCGCTCCCGACTACCATGACCACGCTGCTTCCGAGACCACCAACGGCAACAATGTCGTCGGCTTCAAGCCCCAGGGCGGTATGACCGTCCAGCCTCCCACCAAGGAGGACCTGCAGCGCAGCTACGCTACCATCGTCGAGAACGACGCCAACCCTAAGGGCTGGTACGGAACTATGAGTACGTCCTATACCATCCCCATCTTATTAGACATCACCGTATTCTAACAATGCGCCCAGTCAACGCTGTTGGTTCCTGCATCGGTACCATGGGTGCCATCCCCTGCTGCGTCGTCTGCCCGAACCCCTACAAGAACGTCCAACAGGGTAACGTTGGTCTTGTCACCAAGTTCGGCAAGTTCTACAAGGCCGTCGACCCCGGTCTGGTCAAGGTCAACCCTCTCAGCGAGCGCCTCATCCAGGTCGACGTCAAGATTCAGACCGCCGAAGTCCCTCAGCAGACCTGCATGACCAAGGACAACGTCACTCTCCACCTCACCTCGGTCATCTACTACCACATCGTCGCCCCTCACCGCGCCGCCTTCGGTATCTCCAACGTCCGCCAGGCTCTCATGGAGCGTACCCAGACCACTCTCCGCCACGTCGTTGGTGCCCGCATCTTGCAGGACGTTATCGAGCGCCGAGAGGAGATGGCCCAGTCCGTCGGCGAGATCATAGAAGATGTCGCCGCCGGATGGGGTGTTCAGGTCGAGAGCATGCTCATCAAGGATATCATCTTCAGCCAGGAGTTGCAAGAGTCGCTCTCCATGGCTGCCCAGAGCAAGCGTATCGGTGAGAGCAAGATCATCGCCGCCAAGGCCGAGGTATGCCTCCAAATCACTCCCATGTAGTACGAGCATCATACTAACCTTCATCAGGTCGAATCCGCCAAGCTCATGCGCCAGGCTGCCGACATTCTGTCTTCTGCTCCCGCCATGCAGATCCGCTACCTCGAGGCCATGCAGGCGATGGCCAAGTCTGCCAACAGCAAGGTCATCTTCTTGCCCGCCGCGAACCAGACCATGCCCGACATCCAGCAAGCGCTCGCCAAGAACCCGACTGGCGAGTCGAGCGCCCAAGGCGGCTCCAAGGACGTCAGCTACAGTGACTTTGGAGGTCAGGACTCCGGCTTCCAGCAAGCCATCAACTCTCGTGTGATCGAAAACATTTGAGTTTGCACCTAGTGCTGACCAGAGGTTGTCGTGCTTGGAACAGCTTGGTCCCACTGATTAAGCCGGCCCCTTTTCGGCTCTCACCTTTGCGATGACTTCGTTGTTTCACCGACACGCCCCTCTGCGCTATGACGATCCCCGACACGACTGCTTTTGCTTTACAAATACCCCTGCTTGCACGACATATACAACACCAGAAAATCTTCAAAAACACACAATGTACTTTTACGACAGAGAAGGAGAGGAGGAAAGGGCGTACAGCCTGTTCAGGAGACGATACCCCAAATCGGCATGACCAGGTTGCACTCAATATGTTTTGCAGTATACCCAATTCGTTCGTTTGAGTTCGAAGGAGGAAGTAATGGTAATGGTGCTAAGATAGTAATGAATTCTTTCCAATACAACTACTTGAAGTCATTTGACTCGTCTCCTCGTGCATGAGATAAGAGATAGGTTGACGGCCATGAAGCGCTGAGAGGCTGGTGTCGAGTTTTCGCCAACGATGATTCGACAGTTTTGTTCCTTTTGAGATGTTGATGAGGCTGGAGCTAGAATGAGAGACTTCGGCCAAGCGCTAGGTGAACTGGATGGTACTGCCTGTGCTCGAACTTGATCTACGTTGGGTATGAGAATCAGTATATAAGAGCTTTTGGTTCTGTTATTTCCAAGAGATCAAGGACAACATCTCATTGTCGATATATCCATGCCTCACATACGTTTTAAGCTGGCAACGGTGGACATGTCGCAGCATTCTCACTCAGGGAAGAGCGTGATTAAGAAGTCGAACGCGAACCGAAGTGATTGACCGTACTCGCCGTCGTCTTTTGATTATTGCAAAGTATTCGCTACACACAGGGTACGAAGGTTGGCTGTCGATCGAGATGCCTGCTGCTCCGAACAACAAGTTATCGGTATTTCCTCCTGGGTGTACAGTGTGACTGTAAAGGAGGGGTTTCGTTTTTCGATCAAACCGTAGTTAGAAGTTGTTTGTTTCTCTTATAACATTATTCGTTCCGCATTAGCGGTCAGACATAGTATGGGTCAACTGTCGCCTTGGTGATCCCACAGTCATAGAAACTATCACGGCATCGATGGACTCAACACACATTCGTCTTAATCGGTCTCGCTGGTCAGCACCTCGATGAATAGAGCTGGCGGCAAGGGACAAGGGACTTGCGTTTAGGGGATTGTCATTTATATATGATATGTCATTCCAAGGTAATCCAACTCAAAAGAGGCGCAAGACTGACGTTTCCCGAGAGAGAACAAGCCCAAGCAAAACGCCGATAGAGAACATAAAGAGGTTCGCATTATCTCGTCACATCACCCCTAACTCTCCTTCCACGGCAACGAAATCTCAACAGGCAACATATCCTTCTCAACCATGCTCGCCACCTCACCCGCCTCCAACCCCTTCAACGCCTCCAAAACCTCCTTGTACGTCCCCTCACTGAGCCCCTCCCTGCGATCGCAGTACACGTCGACGCCCTCCTTGGTAAACAGCGTCGGCGCGAACCACGTAACGGCCCAGCGCTCCGTCTCCCCGTTCCCCGTCGTCCTCTCCCCCCACCCGAGCACCTCCCAGTGGCTGCCCACGAAGAACAACCACCCTTTCCCCCTCCAGTCCCAGGCGGAGGTGTCGCCGCCGGGGCGCGAGGCCGTGTCGACGCCCTTGACGGACTTGACGCCCGTCGAGGGCGTGCTCTTGTTGGACTCGTACTCGACCAGGTCGTCGATGCGGGCCGTGCCGTCGGGCTTGGCGGGCAGGGCGGCGTAGGAGATGCGCACGTTGCGGGCGTCGCGCCACATGGCCAGCGTGGAGTGGGTGACGGTCCAGGTGCGCAGGAGCCAGTCTATCGGGGGCGGGGAGAAGGTCGACGGCGGGGAGGAGGTGTATTTCGAGGGAGAGATGAGGTTGATGGTCGTCGGTGGTGATGCCATCTTGGATGGTGGTCAAGGAGCTTGATGAAGCTCGCCGGAACGGGAGGAATATTAGTTGAGTATTAGGTGTTCGGTAGCTCTCATATAGATATTTGGGGAGCAATTCGATGGATGATTGATTATATCGCAGATACGCCAAAAAGAGATGCGAAAGGGAAGATTGTTTCGTAGTCGATCAAGACTACAAACCGCCGCCCAAAGCTCCGTGATCCGCGCCAGGGGTCCTCGTTCCAGCTACGCGTTTCAAAAAATGACATCAGCAGCCCGGACCACAGCTTCTTCACCCATCCAATTCGCACCACACAGAAATCACACCTCAAATGAAAGTCTGATTCGCCAGCAACCCAATCACCAATTGTATCCAATAGGTCGTCCAACAGCCGCAAATACCCGACTTGAAACCAGACGACATCTACTGTCCAGGACCCCCAAAGAGCTCCCCACGAACCTGGAAATTAAGCGCCCCAGTCCCGAGCAAGGGTCTTCGCTAGGTTATTTCAACCGCCCTTGCCACGGATCTTCCCGCGCCCCAAGCTCCTGCTCATTTTCTTTCATCACCTCGACGCCGTCTCTCTCCTGCCATCGCCATCATCGCCGACTCGATTGAAATCTACCAAGCCACGAGCCCGACTTCATTGAACCGTCTCGTCGCGTCAAAGAACACTCCAACACAACCCTCCCCACGTCCCCGCGAACCCTCACCACAGCTCACCGCCACAATGGACCCCTCCGACCTCGACCCCGAAATGGCAGCCGCGATGGGCTTCTCCTCCTTCGGAATGCAACCGTCCGCGAAGAAGCGCAAATACAACAACCGAACCGACGCCGTCGCCTCCTCCTCCTCCGCAACCGGCGCGAACCAAGTCGCCCTCGCACCCCGCGCGCCTCCCACCACCACCTCCACCTCCACCACCGCTCCCGAAGCCGCAAACACGGACGAGATAGCCCTCGACTCCGACGACAACGAAGCCGACAGAGACGCACAAGACGACGACGGCGGCGGCGCGAGCCTCTACGCCGACCCCGCCGTCGCCCCCGCGCTCGCGCACGCGCAGAGTCTGATCGACGAGCTGGCGACCCGCGGAGGCATCGCCGCGGGAGGCGGCGGCGAGAACGGCGTCGCTCCGCAGCCCGTCGCCACCGCGCCGTCGGGCTTGCCTCAGAGACCCAACGCTTCGTGGGGCACGGAGATGGGCGCGGCGCCGAAGACTTTGACGCCGCGGAGTCTGTATCAGCGGAATATGAGGGAACGGAACCGGAACCCCCCGCCCCCGCGCCTTCAACACCCCGGCGACAAGCATTGGTATGAGGGGTACTACGACCCCAGGTCCAACGAGGACCCGTGGGAGGTGCTCGAGTTGAGCATGAGAGGTCGGGCTGGGGAGGTCGCTTCGTCTTCAAAGAGGCAGGCTGCTGGTGTGCCGTGACTGGAACTGAACTGTGGAATGGCGGAACATATGGCTGCTATTCATCGAACTTCGACTAGCGCATAACAGTCTTGCCCATCATGTCCTTGGCTATGGGTATATCAACATCACATCGTCAGACCCAGACCGACGTCACGTGATATCACAACCCCAAAGGAGAAGGGCATGGCGGAGCAGGGCATGGAGGGATCTCAGCACACCACATGGTACATCATTGGTTTTTCAACCCTCCACGGCGGCTGGGCTGTGGATATGGGGTCTATTACGGTATCATCTGGACGGTCTGCAGGGCACAGCTCTGCTATGGGGGAGGACATTACGGACCAGCAGCCCCCGTCTACTGGCCCCTTGACGGAACATGAAAGAGGTTTACGATTTCGCTACGGAGAGCCCTGTCATCACTAGAGAACCGCCCCGGGTGTCAAAGGAACAATATCCACGCCTGCCCAAGAGATCCATCACCTCTCGCCCTCGTCACCCTTCCCGAAAGAGCAATATCCCACCGCCCCGAAAAGGACAAGCGCCTACTTCTTTGACACATTGCCGCCGCAATTTTACCTCCCTGGCCGCCTCTCAGTCACCGTTGTCTCCTCTCCAGGCCCTTCGACTCCACAGAACCGATCTCTCGGCGCCATGGGGCCTCGCCTACTGCAGCTTTCGGGCGCTTGCCCTGGGCCCCGGAAAGGAGGGGGTGAGGTGTACTTTTAACCACGCTACCATCCCAGAATCAAAACTATTCGTCCAATCATATCTCGTAACCGTCCCGTAAACAAACTCCCCCAAACAAGGTCTCAAAGGAGCAGGGAAACAGCCCGGCAAACCCACACGACTAGCCAGGGGCCGCGGAGAGAAAACGAGCTCGCGTGTGTGTGGAGGACAAAGGTGTGGAGGGTCTTCCCACGCGGGCGGGAATCCTCCCCGCCATCATCCCCACGTCTCACACGGCTCGCTCGTCGCCCGTTGCCTGCCCAGCTCGCAAAAGCAGCGTGAGATGGGCGGCTAGCCCCATGGTCGCCCCGCGCCGTGCCGCTGCGCGTCAACATGCCTCCCGGCTGTCAGGTTCGCCCAGGGCCCCTGTCTCTGCTTTTCCCCCCCTCACCAGCCCAATATGTACCCGAGAAAAAAAGAGACCGTAAAAAAGGTGGAGGAGGTGTGTCCTGATTAAAAAGGAGAGATGCAAAGCAAATCCGGAATGCTGGTATCTTCGTTCCTGCAGTTCTGCGCAGGCAGGGATGTTTGCGGCATGTATGTCGTGCGTTTTTGGTGGTGTGGAGGTTGCTTTTGGTGGTAGTTGAAAATGACACGCTAGAAAAGGAATAAGGCTGAAGAGACGCTGCTCGCTCGACGTCCACGATTTCGCGCGGCTGAAGAGCTGGCGAGCATCTAGTACTCGGGCGAAGGGTAGCGAGCGCGCGCCTTGTTGTACTCCTTGGTGTGCTTGCGAGAAGTCTTGCTCTTGAGCGATCTGCGCCAAACCTTCGTGTTAGCCGCTTTGTGTCTCAGATCTTGCAGCCGCAGCCGCTGCCGCTGCCTCTCATTTTCAAGCTTCTGCTTCTCCCGGATTCCGATCGATGCCACCGAAACCCGCTTTTTCCTTATTCCCCCCGCTGGTTCGCAGGAAGTGGAAATTGCTGAGATCTCCGGGCCGATCGCCAATCTTTTCTTTTCCGCAAGAAGGTGTTTCGAGGTTTTGCTTGCGCGCCTCTCGGACCTCGGAATTGAGATGGATGGTGTCAAAACTTACGTGACTTTCTTCTGCGTCCACTCGAGGTCCGCGCGCACGTCCTGAGCGTCACGGTAACCCTCGTTGAAGCGCTCGCGCGTCTTTGCGAGACGGGCTTGCGCCTTCTTCTGCAGCTCCAGCAGCTCACGGTGCTTTGCGTTGAGCTTTCCTGATCTGTTTCTCAGGTTTCCGGTTAGCGAACCGTCCGATATCTTTCGGGTTTCCGGGCGTTGCCGCGCGGCCACCGGAGTCCCACTTGGGGATTGGAATCTTTCAACTCACGTTTGCGCCTGGACCGCGATGTTGCGATCCAGAGGGATGGGGTCAAAGGTCTGGGCGAAGCGGTCCTGCATGTAGTCGTTGAAGTCGACGCCGCTGGCGGAGTGGGCGCTCTCAAAGTCACCGCTGTTGCTGCCGGCGTAGCTGGAGTTGGCGACGGAGTATCCGGTAGAGTATCCGCTGTTGCTGTAGGAAGGGCCGGTGCCTGAGCTGACGGACTCGTCCGTCTCTGGGGGCGAGACCGAGTAGGTGCTGCTGTAGCTGGGGTATTGCTGGCCCTTGTGGTTGGGGACGGGCATGGGGATGGCGTAGGAGTTGTAGTGGGCAGACATGATGGGCAAACCGGATAAGTCGACGACGACGACGAAGAGGACTTGTGACGTGTGGGTGTGCGATGTGGGAACTTGTTTGAAGCAAACAAGGGATGACTAAAGTTCGATGCGTTGTGGACTGGGAATGACTGGC
Organism: Colletotrichum karsti; assembly: GCF_011947395.1. Taxonomy (NCBI): domain Eukaryota; kingdom Fungi; phylum Ascomycota; class Sordariomycetes; order Glomerellales; family Glomerellaceae; genus Colletotrichum; species Colletotrichum karsti. The sequence goes on from NW_024065926.1 coordinate 357,194, forward strand.
CACTTGGTAAGACAGAGCGCAAGGAAGGTGCTTGCTTTGATGAAGTTTATGAGAACGACTTGATAGACTTGAGCAGAAGCTTGCTTGACGGTCTGAGATGTTGATGAGAAAGGAAGAAGGAGAACAGCTATCCAAACCGCTCAAGTTGTGCCCTTTTATACTTTTTCCGAGACCCTCCCGGACTCCATCTCTTGTTTGTTCGGGGGATAAGACATCCAGCCTGGATTCGTCCGATGGCAGGCCGTGGCTGTTCATCATCGAACCCCGCCCGAGGGAGGGAACGGACGGAATGGTCCAAGGGCATGATGTGATGGGATGGTGAGAATGGCCGCAGACAAGCGACGACATGACATGGACGGCCATGAACATCAAAAGCCGGTCGACCTGCCTGGGCCTGGCTAGCCTGTGCGTTAGTGACAGGGAAGTGGAAGAGGCTAAACCCTGTCTTGACCCGCGTTCTGCTTGCTTCGAAGCTGTTGCTCGCGGGGTGGACGTGATATCCATCGACGAGAGGGACGGGGTGGTGGTGTCGAGGGTGTGGAGCTTTGGGGGGTGGTAACGGACGACGTGTGAGGTGATGGACAGAGCCATTGGCCAAGGAGAAAGCAGGGAAACAGATGGCTACATCTGCAGGCCGAGTTTCCATTTCTCATGGAGAGAAAAAAAACTCAAATAGAATAGCAAAAAGTATTGAAGGCAAATGAAAGAACCGAGCAAGGTGTCTGCATATGCCGAGGGGCGACTATCATGGGTCGTATTGGTGGAGATGGACCACGATGGAGGATGGGTGGCCCGGATGGGGCAATGGATCTGTCTGGAATATCCGGGTATGAGAGAGATGACAGCCGGGGGCCAAGGGGGAAAAAAGAGAAACGAAACAGAGACTGAAAAATTGGCACGGACTAGCCGGGGCAGAGCGGCGAAGAGCAGCAAGACAAATGCGGGCTATGAAGCCATGTAAGGCATGTCGTGTAAAACGGCGCCGAAGAGCATTGCAGAGAGAGACACACACAACTTTGGTGGGACCGGTAAAGCAGGGGAGGTAAAGGTCTGGTCAGGTCAGGTAGGTAGTGTACATACGTCCACCTTCAAAACGTATCCCGCCGAACTACTTTAACCTACTGAGGTAAGGCAAGGAGAGAATGGTTGCATCTGCAAGCCAGGGGCATGGGGCTCTGTGAGCAAGGACGGCCATGGCGTGAAGGGTTTCCTGCCCTTTTTGCCCACGCCCGTGCGGTGTCAAGATGGGAAGAGGTTGCCTTAGCTCGAGGGCAAGGGAGGTGGTGTCCAAGGGTGAGGCGTGGATGTAAGACATCCATTGGGACCTCGGAGGGCGAGCAAACGGAAGCTCGTTAGGTTGCCGGGATGGAACGACGACGGCCTTCCGGGGGTGGCCACGCCATGGACCGTAGACGGTATCCGTAGACGGGCGGAGGGAGAGTACGTATGACGGAAGCTATGCGGGTCGAATGTTTCCCATCGACCCAGTCAGACACGAGCCGGAAAGACCATTGAATGTCTGGGGAGGGGTGTGTTCTGATTCGTGACGGCGGATGGAGAGAGAAAATGGAATACCGTAGGCCGAGGAATGTGGACGTGGGGAGGAGATACACCAGAGGCAGCAAACACCTCGGACTGGTGGAGGTACAAGGCGGTAAACGTCAGGACAGAGTCAAATAAAGCCGGGGCCGCGGGGAAACGCGTGGGCCGTCGTTGATCGAAACTCTGGTCCAACGAGGGTGCGTAGTCAAGGACGAGGAGGGACGGGTTGGGTTGGGATGAACGAGGATAGGATAGGATAAGGTCGAGCAGTAGGGCAGGGCAGGGGAGGTAGGTTGGCAGGTTAGGAACAGGACAGAAGTCAAAAAAAGGATGGGATGGGATGGGATGGGATGGTCATGTAACGGGGTCTGGCTTGCCGGGGGCCATTTCTCCTCTCTCCGTTTTCCTCGTTCGCAATTGCGAACGAACCTGGCGTTCCTGTTCCTGTATGTATCTTACAAGTTTCCGGGTATGCCTTCTTCGTCTGCGTGTTCAACGACGGTACGGCAATGTACGGCAGGAAGAACTTAGAAAAGACCTGGTACCAACTCCAACGTCGGAACCAAGCCAAGCATGTACTTTGGCTGTTTAAAGCAGTTGATAAAAGCAGCGTGGGATTTCCACTCCCACCCGGCTCGTGTCGTCGTCTCGTTGGACTGAAGCGGACCACCTTGGGAGAATCGGGAATGCGGGAGAATAAAGGACCCATGCCATGTTGATCGGTCCTTTGATCAACTACCTAGGTAGATAGATGTCGAATGGAAAAAGAACCATCTTGAAAACGGTGGATGATGCTTTGCGGATGCGATGCGACTGAATTGCAGACTTGAGGCAAGTATCCTGTAGTTAACCCCGGGGTCAGGTCAGGCAGAAGTGCAGCAGATTCGGGCATTTTATGTGGTGATGCGTTGTCAAGATTGAGGACCGCGGTCCTTTTTCTTTAATTCTTTCTTTAATCAATTGGTTCTTTTTTTTATTATTTTAGTCTAACCTGCATTATTTTATTTTTATTTCTTTATTCCTACGGGATTCTATTTGGTTGGCTGTTGGCTGGCCGTTTCCCAATTAGGCCTCTTGAGCTGTCTCTGTCTGTCTACCCTTTCCCACTGACATTCTGACACTCTCAACTTGAGACTTCTGCCCCTCCTGATTGACTCGATATCTGTTCATTTCTCGGATTTTTCATTGGCGCAAAACGAATCTACTCCCTGATTTTATCAGTCTTTGACTTGCCCAAGGCTCCGGTAGGGCTCCAAGACCCCCCTGTACCAGCCCCTAGGTTGCAATAAATGCAGCGATGCAGAAAGTCGACCGGGGGCCTTCTCGGCTTAATCGCCGCACTTTTTACAATTCTCATTGGACATAAATGCAGAAAAGCGGCGCCGACTTGCTGGAAATTCGCCCCTCTGAGCATCCATCACCGATGCGAGGTGTGAGGGGGTCACTCCCAATTCAAGGCCCATCAGTTCGTTCTCGACGGGGGTGTACATATGCATCTCCAGAAAGACATGCGAAGAGATGGAGCTCAGAAACGCACCTCGAAAAGCCGAAATTACACTCGAGACTTTGAACCGTTTTCTCACACGTCCAAAAGGGCTGATACAGCTACAGAGTACAGCTGCCCGGACGGAGACGACGACGCAAGCAAGTTACCTGGGCAATCTTACATCTGCAGTTCCCTCCCAAGAGCGGCGGTGTAAGTAAGTCCCACGCCTCCGCTCCGTCATCGTCAGCCCGTCGACGGTTCAGAGGCAGCCCAAATTCCACCTTACAACGCAGAGGTACCCAAAGCCGAGAGAAGAAGCCCAATGAGAGCAAACGGCATCATCATCGGGATTCCTCTCACGGTCCAACGCCCCTCTCCGCCCAATGTCATGAGAGCAGGCCCTTTTTCCGATCTGATCTAGCGGCGCATTGGTTTCGCGTCACCCCCAATTCCTGTGAGCATGTCGTGCGCCATCATACGCCGTAACGCCCTCCGGGACTTGCAAATGGGAACGTTTTCCCTTCTCGAATCGTGTTGGAGCGACTGGGCCCTGGGGTGGGACCTGAGATGCAAGAGCACGACAAGGCATCCAGCGAGGCACACAGGTGAAACTTCTCTCGACAACCGGTACCATGAGCCAGACCCCAATGGCACTCTGCTGAGAGTTAGAGCGAGTGAGGTCGTCACTTGAAGACATGTATGTCCTATGTGCGCATGTCTGGCGCAGGGGTGACGCGGGCGTGACAGGCAACGGTCAAACGCCGACACGCGAACCCGCTAACCCGTCTTTCATGGGTCTTCCTACATCCGGCCGTGGTTCGCCGGGTGTGTCTCTCTCAGTCTCCTTGGCCGGTAGGGACCCGAGATGCCCCACGCAAGGTAGCCCCGGATGACGAACTTCGTTCTGGAAGCAAACGACTGAGCGTGGATGGAGGGGGTGAGTTGACTGCATGAGGATTCAGCCAGGGCCATCCTGGAGGTATCTAACGTCTGGGCTTGTTGGAAAAGAAAGAATCTTGTGAGAAGAGAGAGAAACTCGTCGTCCAGACGGAAGACCAAGGCTTGCCGGGTTGGTGATCCGGAGCCGGAAGAGAGGTTCTTCGGTGTGGGCGTGTACCTTGAGCAAGTGATGGAGGGGGAGGGGCATGACTTGCCCTCCATGCGAATGTGCGCCCGGGATCCACCGCCGACCTTGGGTACCCATTTCTGAGTAGTCAAACGGCACTTTAAACACACGGAGATGGCAGAGAACTGGTGGATGTTTCGTTGACGGCCATTCTCGAAGTCGACTAGTTGGATGGTGTTGCAGTAGGACTAGAACTTGACAGTCATGGCGTCAAGGGAGGTCAGGATGAGGCATCGAAAAGCGGCCATAGGTCAGCAATGTCTCTGGATGACAGGGCTTGGATTTGCATGAGAGGTGAGTGGTTCAACCACCAACGGCCAGTACCTCTTCTGTGAGGCTTGTCTAGACTCGAAAACGCCACTCGGTCTTTGTTCAGACTCAAGAGTGAATCGGAAGGGTAACCGTTGGCACTGACCCAGAAGCACTATCATCAACTCCGAGATACCGCTCACTAGCACGGCAAGCCATGTGAGTGAGTGAGTGAGTGAGTGAGTGAGTGAGGTAAGACATAGGTAAGAAGAGGACGGCCACATTTGAAACGGAAACGGTCTGTGCTACGGGAAACGTGCCTACTAAACCTTCTTTTCTTAAGTGACATTCATTAATTATCTCTCATGAGAATGAGAAGTTGAAAATGAGTGATTGACCGAAAACACCAAAACCCACACACGGCACTCCTCAAAACATACCGGGGTCCTGCTTCTCTTCCGCCCTGCTGTATCCCCAAATCTCGGAATCGCATGGCAAACCGCCCTCTATTTTCGAAAAGGGGTGGGACAACACATACACACATGCACACACATGCAACATGCCATGACATGAACCGCACCGCGCGCCGCAAACGCAACGCAACGAAACGCAAGCCCGAGATGCAGACGGGATGCAGTCAAACCAAGACGGGCAAGGCGAGCCATGGAGAGTGAGTGATGATGGGGCACAACCTCACTGGACGACTGAAGGATTCCGCCCCCATGAGCAGCGCATCTAAACCAACATGAACCTCCCATCCCACTCACTCGCCGCCGCCGCCCTTCTTCTATTCTTCCTTCCAGAGAGATTCGCTGTCGACGTTACATTCCCCCGAATCGACGGGCTATTTCCCCCAATTCCCGCAGATACACTCGCATACCCCTCCGCATCACCCTTTTCTCACCGCGTCGCCTCTCATCCAAGCAAATCGCAAGCCCAGTCAGTGATCTCTCACCCTCTCCTCCAAACAGATTATCCTAAATACACTGGACGCAAGAAATCATTGCAGATGCAAGCCTCTACTGCCAGACGCCACGCCACGCCATACCCATACCCATCCATCCATTCCCCCATCCATCCGGGAATTCATCAGAAAGCGCAAACGCATCGAAGCAGCAGTGCACCGCATTTCCTGCACGGATCGACCGTCGTGTAAGGTCAATCAAACCTCCGCCTCCTCCTCCTCCCTCTCCCATCACTCTCACGCGCGCATCGCGTCGCCCATCAGAAAAAAAAACCCTTCCGCTTGCGTGTGTCCCCCCCTCGTAAACTTCGTGACCTGCCAAATGCCGTACCCCTCGAATCCTTCCTCGGAATAAAAAGATCGGTGAGAGAGACAATTCGCACATGTAAGAAAACAAGGAAAAATTAGGGCCAGAAAATCCCCGTTCCGACAGCTGCACGACGTGACAAACCCGCTCGAGAAGCAGGTTCAGCACCGCCCTCGGCAAGGTCTGTGTTCTTGCTGCCGCTGCGATGCGGATGCGGATGCGGACGCGGTGCGACGAACGAAGGAACGACGACAAACACCACGTCGCCTCACCTTCGCCCGCTGGCTGGATATTATCCGAGATGTGTGTGGGCGCGATTCGGACAGAGATCCTAATCCGCGAGAATCTACCGCATGCGACTTGATCAAGAACACCGGTCCAACTCCACGGTCGCACTGGAGTGGTCGATCTCCTGTGCTTCCTCGGCGGCCGAGTGACGAGACGTGATCGCTTCGATGGCCTCGGATGGCACAATTGCTCATAGCCTCATCCTTGTCCCAGTGTGATCGCGCCAGAAAATGCATGTCAGATAGGTCATTGAATGGGCAGCGGCATCCAAGGTGAGAGAGAGAAGAGGGAAAACTCTGTTCGTTATCTTATAATAGCAGCTAGCATTATATACCCTTGGGTCCGGACATCTCAGTCGTCCATACGTTCGTCCTTGCTCCCATAGATATGTCCGTTCCTGTATCGCGATCCAAAGAAAAAAAAGTACACTGTTGTTGGTGACGATGGTATGTTTCCTCTCCCCCGCCGACCTCCTATGCCATGCTCCTCCCGACTCCCCTTCCCCCGATTCTGACTCCAATGGACACGATGATACGCCGATAAATCATGCATAGAGCGCCCTCATCCAGCACGGCGTAATGGATTCCAACTGTCGCGTCTCTTTTGGAGTACAGCGACGATCAGAAATCGTAACGTCATACCATGCTAGATAAACAGCACCCTTTCCAACCTCTCCCCAGGTGGAGGCTGGTATCGTTCCCCGCCTCATAGCCCACTGCCGTCGGTGTGCTAGTCGTCGTTACGCTAGCAATCGGTGAGTGAGCTAGTGTATCTTTTTTGGTTTCCGTCCATCTATTCCCCAGCCCTTCTAGCCAAAGATTTTAAGAAATCCCCAAATACCGGCCCCGCTGAGCACCGGAATCGTCAGGTTGTCATCCCAGCCGAAGATGTCCACTACCTCGCTGGCGGCCGCCACAAAGCCTGACCACAAGCCCATGACCCCAAGCGCTAGCGGTCCGGTGATGGTGGCCTGAGCATCCGACAGCCCCACGGCGCTTGCGATGGCGCGGGGTAGCTGGAGCGCTCCGGTGAACATGAACGGGTACTGCTCGTCGCCGGGGAAAGGTCCTGTCTTCGGTGCCAGCCAGCCCCAGAAGAAGTAGGAAGACGCGATGCCGACGATGAAAGCGGCCGTTGATCCCGCGAGCGACTTGCCGCGGCGGATGCGCGGGGTATACGCGCCGTAGAGTCGGCCGAAAGTGCTGGCGGCTGTATCGCACCAGCTTAGGAGCAGGATGGCCATCACGCCGATGTCCTTGGGGAAGAAACGAAGTGCAGCCCAGGCGCCGAGTAGGTAGAAGATGACACCGTTCCAGCCTGCGTATTCGCTCTCACGCATCAAGGCGCCGAGCACCGAGACATAGAAGCGGTTGAATGAGGCGTAGTTGTGACGCAGGTAGTCGGCCGTTGCGATAGGCATCAGCGCAGCCATGAGCCATGGTGCGACCGAGCTCGTCTGGATACCCGACACATAGAGCCAGAGTGTGAAGAAACCGATCGAGACGTGCAGCACCTTCCTCGGTACCTCATGCTTGTGTACAAATGTCCTCCATTTCCTGTGAATAGGTATCAAGCCCAGCGGACTGGGGCTTCGGCTGAAGTCTCGCCAGCTCCAGCCTGTGGGAGCGGCGGACGGAGGGGCGAGGTGGCCGTTGGCCGTCGGGGCTTTGCCATTGCCGTTGCGGTTGACGTTGCCGTTCACTTCGCCGTTGACGGCGAGGCCATTTGTAATCGGCTCGCTCGGGATGACGGGCGATTTGGGTGGTTTCGCTTGCGACTTGACGGTGGTCATCGGTGTGATTCGGCGGGACTCGATAGGAGAGCGACTCCGTGTGCGCGATCTGCGCATTGTCGTGGGCTCATATTCATCCTCTTGCTCATCCACCGGCTGAGGAGTGGAGAGGCGTTTCCTCGTTGCCGATCTCGTTGTCGGACCGAAGTAGTTTTCTGACGATGCATCGATCTCTGAGGGTGTCGGGCTCGGAGAGATGACGCGCGGTGTGGAGGGCACAGCGCGGACAGACATGTTGTAAGGAAATGGTGGCAGAGCAGGACAAGAGACTGCTCCCGTCAAGATGCGTTGGAAGGGGAGGAAGAATCTTTGAAGAGGCCAAGGTGAGGACCGGATATGTCTGTCTCTTCTGGAGATACGTGCGTCGTGGGGGGACAAGGCGGCGGCGGCGTGGGAGGCGTAGGCGTGGGCGTGGGCGTGGGTGTGAAATATGTCGAAACGTGAACAACGTTTATGGCTATGCTGGGCCTGGGATTCGAGAAGGGAGGCGGCTGTGGTTATTGGATCCAGGGTGATGTTTGAGGATGCAGCAGAGAACAACTCCGCCGCATGTTGAAGCAGGCTGGGAAGGGGAAGAAGAAGACCACGCCAACATGCGGTCGGTCAGCAGACGGCGTGACATGTGTTTAAAACGAGGAACTGGAGTTTGGACCGGATCGTCGGTGTCTTGTTGTGCTGCGAGTCCAGTGCCAATACCTTACTCTGACATTCAGGTGGGAGAGGATTTTTCGCCGAAAGGTCTATTAGCAGCGAGGTACCGAGTACCTTCCTGGGCGACGTATCCGTACTGTGTGTCAGGGCGGTGACACTGTTTCTTAGTAAGCCCACTTGGTGTTTGGACGAACATCCAGCCTTTCTTTTTATTTTGTTCAATATCTAAGGATGCTCTCAACTCGGTTTATTCAAGATTAGCATTTATGGAAACAGCTCCGTAGTGAAATGGTTCGTTTTGTTTTCAAGGTCCAACTAAGATATCATCCAGACCATCATATATGTCTCCCAAGGATGAACCATAGACAACCACAGTCTCAATAACCCGCAACACAGTGTGCCGAGGCCCGAATGACCACCGCCCCGAAGCCCCTCCAGACCAGGCCGTTCGGGTGCACGCGACTAATCCTAGAGGTAGGGACGGCCTTCGGGCAATTCGCAGGGGTCTTTGGTGCGATTGGATCCAATTTGAACGGCAGCGCTTTTTACGGGCTGCCTCTGGCAAGCATGTGAGAAGCCATCTCCGGCCATCCCGCCGCTTCCATGTCGTTCTCCTCGTCGCTCGTCGGGAGTGGATTCTGTGCGGATTTCGCTCCTATGTCCGCCGTTGATGGACCGCTGCATCATGTACGCCAGAGACAATTCGTTCGTTTTCCTTGATTTCTTGGCTGACCGCCTAGTGCGGGTGGGCTTGGCTTGGGCTGGCATCATGGCTGAAAGTTTTTGGGTGGCATGTCATGCTCAATGACACTTTGGCTATGGTGCTTGTGCAACCCGCGCGACTCACAGTGGCTCGAGACGGTTGGGTGGAAGACGGGATGATATCACTAGCTTTGTCCGTGGGCGGTCAGACAAGGTCTTGCGGCATGGACGCCTGTAATTGGGCAAATGGCCACGTGAGGATATGTCGAATGATAAGAAAGATAAGATAAGCGATAAGCGATTAGATCCGCCTCTTATCGATAACCCAAAAAAAAAAGTTCTGAGCAGCCCGCCCCTCCAGCTCGGACAGCCTTGAAGTCTTTCGCAGAGCCGAATTTGAGGCGCAAAGTCTATGTGAACAGCATCGACTCGATTGACCGACTCTCGCAATGGCGCCCGAAGAGAAGAAGAAGGACCCCAGGTCCTGGCGCGGCCTCACACCTCCTCTGGCAGAGTACGACCCCCGAGTCTGCTTAACACGACGCGCCGCTAACCTTTGCGCAGATGGATCCTCGATTTCGTCTCCAGCCAAGGCTTTCAGCGCATGACGCCTGTCCAGGCAGCATGTCTTCCCCAGTTCCTCGGAAACAAGGACGTTGTAGTTGAGGTCCGGCAGTATAGACATTGACGAGGCGACTCCGTGCTGACATTCGCAGGCCGTCACCGGCTCCGGCAAAACCCTCGCTTTCCTCCTCCCCCTAGTCCAAAAGCTCATGCGCCTCTCCGAGCCCACGAAGCGCGGTCACGTCTTCGCCATTGTCGTCTCCCCGACTCGCGAGCTTGCAATCCAAATTCACACCGTTCTTCAGTCTCTCGTCGGCTTCCACCCACCATCAGCAGAGATCCTCCCGTATCTCAAGGAGGACGACAAGCGCCCCGACACCGCCGTTCCCGTAATCGTGCCTCAGCTGCTCGTCGGTGGAAACACCACGACACAGCAGGATCTCAGCTTCTTCGTTAGACATGCGCCCAATGTTCTCGTCTCCACACCGGGACGTCTGGTTGAGCTCCTGGCCTCTCCCCACGTGCACTGCACGCAAGCGACCTTCGAATTGATGATTATGGACGAGGCGGATCGTCTGTTGGATATGGGTTTCAAGCAGGATATCCAGAGAATTCTTTCCTACCTGCCGAAGCAGAGGAGAACGGGTCTTTTCAGCGCATCGGTGTCGGAGGCCGTATCCCAGATCATCACAGTTGGTCTGCGAAACCCCGTCAAGATTGCGGTCAGGGTGAAGAGTTTGAGAGACGGCGGCATTATCGAAGACCGGAAAACGCCCATCAGCTTGCAAATGTCCTACCTCGTCACACCAGCAAGCCAGAAGCTCCCAGCGTTATGCAAGCTTCTGGAGAACCTCAGCCCCCGCCCGCAGCGGAGCATCGTGTTCCTGTCATCATGCGCTGCGGTCGACTACTTCCAACACGTCCTACCTACCATCCTCCCTAGCGGCTTCACACTCGTGCCATTGCACGGAAAGCTCCCTCCCAAGGCGAGAGAAAAGAGTTTCGCCAAGTTCGTCAACTCAGTATCTCCATCCGTCCTCCTCTGCACAGATGTCGCTGCCAGAGGCCTCGATATCCCCCAGGTCGACTTTGTCTGCCAAGTCGACCCTCCTTCAGATCCCAAGGTCTTTATCCACAGAAGCGGACGCGCCGGAAGAGCAGGCAGGAAGGGTCTCTCCGTCGTCTTCCTGCAACCCGGCCACGAGGAGGACTACATTCCCTTCCTCGAAGTCCGCAAGACCCCTGTCCAGCCCCTCACAAAACCCGAAGTCGTCGTCTCCGAAGAGGAAGCCAACGAAGCCTCCGAGAAGTTCCGCGACATCCTCCGCAGCGACCGCGCCTACAACGACAAGGCCCATAAAGCCTTCGTCAGCTGGGTGCGCAGCTACAACGCCCACCAGACGACCTCCATCTTCCGCGTCAAGGACCTCGACTGGGCCGACCTCGGCAAGGCATGGGGCCTGATCCGCCTACCGCGCATGCCCGAGACGAAGTCGTGGGACGGCGACAAATGGCTCGGTAACGAGGGCTTCGACTGGGACGGCTATGCGTACAAGGACAAGACTCGCGAGGCCGCCCGACAGGCGGCGATGGAAGCGGAGAGGAACGGCGAGAAGGAGGCCGCGGCGAACGAGGCGAAGAGGAAGCGCAAGACCAACGAGGCGTGGAGCAAGCAGACCGACAGAGACGAGGTGCGGACGGAACGTAGGGAGAAGAGGAGACGCAAGAAGGAGGCGGAGAGGATGTCAACTATGACGGATGAAGAGAAGATCAAGGCTATGGAGCTGAACGAGCTGATTGCCGAGGTGAGGAGGAGGAATCAGGCGAAGGCGGCTGGGCAGGCGAAGGACGACGACGAGTTTGAGGGGTTCGATGATTAAGCGCTGTAAGATATTGTTTCAAAGTTGTTGTCGGGGACTTTTTGGATGGGTTGGAGATGTGGAGATACCCCGGATCTTGATGCAGGACGACGCAATCTCACGAGACCCTCCATCCGCCCCATCGTTCTCCCTCGTCGCCGACCTCAAAGCATTCACTGCAACGTTTCCACTGCGGAGCCGGACTGAGGCCAAAGTCAAAAATCTGAATCGGAGATGACTCACTCTCCACTGCGTCCTACCTAGGTGGTCAAACGCAAGTGAACCTCAACAACCAATACAAGCACGGTAGCTCAGGGGTAGAGCGCTGGGCTCATAACCCAGAGGTCCCTGGATCGAAACCAGGTCGTGCTACATATTTCTTTTTTCTTGATTATCTAACTTGAATTCACTAACTACGTTCTGACAACGCCAATAATCTCTACTCCTACTTCCAGCTTCTCAGGGCGACCAGAAGTCCAATGGATTTTTGGTCATGATCTCTAGCTCTTCCAATTCATTAGCCAATTCGGTTCCCGCGGCAGACGCAGCCGAGACGCCATCATTATCCGGATGCTGAAGTTCGCCTGGCGAGCCCTCCTCATTCGACTCAAGCTCTGAACAGCTGCTTTTCGACATCTTCTCCAACCTTGACCACAGTGCCTCGTCTTCTGCTGTCCAACGCCGGTGGCTTTTGAGGAGATCTGCTGCTGCCAGGCGTCCTTCTTCCACAGCATACTTGTAGGCTCGAAGGTACTGCAGCTGACCTTGTTTACCAGTCGTCTGCGCTCCATTACTGAGGAGATACTGAATCACGTCGATCCCCCCATTCTCGGCAGCGGTCTCCAGTGCCGTTCTCCCGCTCTTCATAGCCCCCGGTGCATTTATGTCAGCCCCACGGTCCACCAAATGTTTGACGAGTCCGAGACGTCCGTTGCTGGCTGCAACCTGAAGAGCTGTGGCGCCTCGGTCTTTGGCTGCAGGTTCGTTGACCCTAGCACCTGCGTCGAGAAGCAGATCAATGAGTGCCAGGTTTTTCCGCTCTACTGCGCTTTGAAGCGGAGTTCTGCCGTATGTGACGCAGTAGTTGCTCTCGTTTACATCGTAGCCAGCGTCCAGTAGAACTCTGACAATGTTGGGCATTTCTTTCTCAACAGCAAGTGATACTGGCCCCTCAACAAAAGGATGACTTGTATTTTGCAAATCCAATTCTGCCAATTGTTTGATAACGTCTGTATTTTCTTGAATGACTGCGGCAGAAATCGTAAGCTTGTCGGGGCGGTATCCGTGCTTGAGGAGTCGGGACAGAGACGTCGGGGACCAGAGAGCCATCACAAGTGGCGAGCCGTCTAGACTCCCCTGATCAACTGAGCGCCAAAACGATATCGCACTCCTGAAAGAGTTCTTGAGGGCAGCCTCGAGACGATGCTTGAGTGTTTCTGGGTTGTAAAGAGACAACCCATAGCTACTCCTAGCGTCCGGTTCGTTGGGTAATCTTGCCAAAGCTGGTGTCTGGATCTTATCCAGAAGCAACTCCAACAGTTCCCAGTCGTCGTACAAGGCTGCAATTCCGATAGCCAAGCCTTCTAGCGGTGATGGCGTCGTATGTTGAGGACGAATACTCAGTAAATGTTCAACATCACAATCATCTTCGCCTGTAGCTTGGAGAAGAACAGATGTGCAGAGGGCTCCGGCGTCGTACCTCTCGCCAGTATAGGACAGAACTGAAAACAGCGTGTAAGCGCGATCCGCCAGAACCGCTGCCTCCAACAGTGACATATATGGCGGGCTTTGAGTAGTCTCGCTCATTGACGTTTGTTGCCGGAGGATTAATCTGGCGAAATCCCAGTCATCCAGAAGAATTGCCCGCTGTGCCTCACCGCCGGTTAAGATGGCTCCAGCGTCGAGCAAAACAGTTGCCATTTTCTTGCAGATCTTCTTCTCAGTTATCAACCAGAAGCCCTCTTCTACGTATTCTCGTGGGATCATAGAATCGTGCAGAACGGTAATTCCTTTACGTATCCAATTGGGGTCGACTCTTGCTCTAAGGGCTTGCCGCAAAGCCTCGATATTCTTGGAGCGTACGTTTCGAAAAAAAGATCGGGGAGGAACCTTTTTTCCCTGCTGTGCTAATGATGCCCATCTGCCGGTGACCTCTACTTGTCCGGATATGACATGTATTTTGTAAGCCTGCCATGACGCGTCAAAATGAGCAGTTTCTTCCCATAAGATCTTCTCCCACTTGTTCAGTAGAAGGTAGTAGGAGAAATCACTGGTCTTGCACCAATTATTTTGAGCTAGATAGGTCGCGTATCGCTGAGACTTGTTTGCCCCAGATTGGTACAACAGCGCCGCAGTGTCGGCATCGTCGTTGAACCAGGCAATAAAGAGCGGTGGGGGGGGTAGATCCGGGTGCACGGGGCCATCAACGAGGGCCCCCAAACGTAGAAGTAGTCTACAGGTCTCCGTTTGTCTCGCACGCGTAGCAGCGTGCAGAGCGGGAAACCCGTTGTGCTCGAGTTTGACGATGCCGGGACAGATGCTATATAGCATCTCGAAGATATGGTCATAACCATAAGCAGCAGTAGCCATAACGACATCCATCGTCACAAAGTCTGATGTAGAAGACGATGGCCACGTCAACTTTGCGTGGTGAATCAGTGTGCAGATGGTTTCCATAGCCTCGGCCTCCTCTGAGGACTGAACGGCGTACCACATGACGCTATGATGACCGTGATAGGGCTCGACTTGGTCTGGTTTCGAAGGAATACGGTGCAGAACATTTGCTCCATGTTGGAGTAGAGTTTTGAGAAGGCCTAGATGCCCATACTTGATGCTTTGCATGAGAATGGATTCCTGGTCATCATTCTCATGCAGCGATGCACCAGCGCTCAAGAGGCGTTTAGCTATGTCAACTAGCTTCAGCTTCTCACTCTCGCATAGCGAGTTGAGGGAAACTAGCGCCATCAGAGCTGGGGCTTTCTGGTCAACGCCCACCAGGTTGGGGTCAGCTCCTGCTTCCAAGAGTTGACACACTGCTTCGACACGCAGATTGCAGGTAGCTTGTAAGAGCGGTGTAGACTGAGAACCGCGATCTCCAATGATCGAAGTGTTAGGACTCAGACCAGAAGACAGGAGCCATGCGATGAAGCGTCCGTTGATACGACCGTCGTGATCCTTGATGATCGGTGTTTTTGTGGCAGGTTCTGAGACCATGAGAGAATTGGTTGTGTGTCTTTCGCCTCCATTGACCTGCCCACATGGTGCGCTGTTACAAATTTCACACCTCTCATTATAGTCGATTCTCAGATTGTTGAATAGAAATGCGTGTCTGAACAAATTCTCCGCAATCGCTCGTGTTGTGGTGTTTGATGACTCGTTTAGCGGGAGTGGCGTCTTTGTGAGTCCAGATTGCTCAAGAATATGAAGAACCGAGACCCAGGAGCTGTGATCGATGTTGTTGGAAAGGCAGTAAAGGGAGAATTTAACCTGCTCTGAGAACGCCTCGTTCTCTGAACCCTCCAGTAACGACCGAGCGATGTTGCCGTTCTCATTCTCGCTTGTCTCAGGTATTACGGAGCCGATCTCTACAGCAAGACGATGGGCATCTCTTGATACCATTGCGTCTCGAAACCCTGACGTCTTGATCAACGCCTGGCTTGTCGGGAAAATCGCTTCACTTTTCGGCAACCCGGCTAGGCGAATCACTTGAGAGTTGTTAGAGACTATAGAGAGCATTGGAAAGTCTGAGACACTCACAATATGCCGAAAGACTCGGTTGGAATTGAAACCAAGGAAGATTACTCGGCCACTTAGTCTGAAACGGCGATGGTAACTGCATGGGCGACGGAGACACGACGGACAGGGCTACTGGAGTGTAGATTGCACAGTCTAGTCCTTCAGGTGTCTTGGGGCTCGTCATTGCTTCGAACAGTCAGTTACGTAAAAGCTGTCGCGATTTCTTAATACTTACTTTGTGTGAACTTAACCAAGGCCGATGGCTCATGACGACTCGTTTCCTTGCGCACTTTGGTAGGGGAAAGAACCTCGCCCCTCAAGACAACTTCACTTTGCTTCCCTTGGCGGGCTCTCTTCCTCGTTCGGTGGCCGATGTATTGCCAAACAGCCTCGCTCATTTTCTTAGGAATCTTTCTACTAAATTCCCAGATCTTGAGTTTGTATTCAAGTTGCGCTTTGCTTCTTCGTGTCAGCTATCGATGCGCTGTAATGAAGACATATGACTCTTACGTTACCGAGAATCCCTTCTCTGCAAGCAGTTCTCGTGTCTCAGCACTAGACCTGTTCTCTTGCATGATCATGGTTCGAATGAAGCTTTTGTGCTTCATCCATTCTTCCTGTTTGAGCTGTAGTGTTGGAGACACCATAGCGACGAATGAGATAAGACTTGGGTTGACCAGAAAGAAGGCAGAGATGCCGTAGCTGAGTCGCCTAAGACAGGAAAATGCTCAGCTTAAGTAGGCAGCTCGGATCTGGTGCATGCCAAGGTCATATTGAGCTGGCCAGATTTTGATTGGCCTTGACCGATATCTGAAGGCAGTTGATTTGCTGCACAGTCGCGGCAACCCCAATTGGCCAAATCCAATATCTGACACCTGAGCATCCGCCCTGGACTGGCAGGCCGATGTGATAGGCCTGATCCCATATCGCAATGCGAGAGGAAGCTGGTCATCGGCGGGCGGAAGCGTATGTATGTGTTAGCCAGTGACAGCATCACCTGTTTTGTGGGTAGGACAGGCAATAGGCATTGTTCGCCCAACATGGTGGGCTTAGCATTCGAGCATCAAGAAGCATTTATGATTGGCTGGAACCGAAACCTGAAAACCACAATGAGAGCAACTCCGCAGTAGGAATCATGGGATAAATTAATGCACAGCATTCCAGCGTAGTGCGCGGGCAGTGTAGGTCAGGAAGCTGCGGGTCGCCAGCTCTGCATGTTAATGACTTCACATTGGCAAGTCCTGATTTGCTGAATCCTAAGTCTGAAAGGAGTGAGTGCACTGCCAATATGCCCAACATGGACTCGTTAGAAGCTGGACTTGTTCATGTTAAATATTAGAATGATACCCTCCCTTCAATAACGGCCTCCTACGTTCTTCATGTCGTTCTTATTCCAGTTGCCAAAAAGAAAGCCAGTATCTTGTCACCACACAAACGAACGGGAGGTGGTCTCAAGAACGCGACATCAGTTTCACTGGCAAACTTTCTTAGCAAATCATACGGTCGAAGTTGCAATGGAGGTCACTCTCGAAGCTGTCATCGCGATTGTGACGCTCGTGGTGGGACTGCCCCCAACCATTTTTATTCTTTGGAAGTGCTTCACTCGTCGGCGCCATCGTTATAATAGTGGTGTGTTACTGATATACTGTTATGAAAGCATTTGGTACTGATGATCAATAGCGTTTCGCTCTACGCCCGATACTGGTTCACTATCATTCGACATGTTGCCGCATGAAGAAAGCTTCTTGCGCCAGTACCCATACTTCCGCTCTCACACAGTCATGGGCTTCTATTTCGACATGGCACATAGTCCACACGACATCTATCGCTTATATTCAATGAGAGGGGCTACAGGAAGGCATATCACCTCAAATGTTGGAGCTGAGAGAGCTTAAGACGGGAGGTCAAGTGAGGGAAGTGGGCCACATGAACTTCGAATGGGTACTGCAGAAACAAGCATAACTATAGCTACAATGAGATGGATTGATACAAGGCTCTTATCAGGGTTTCGCATGTCCCATTCCACCATGCTAGTTACCTAAGCATCGAGTCTCGCCATCAGAGACAGGAGCGGCCTTCACCGTGACTCAACGCCGAACAGACCAAGCCTCGACAAAATCTCGAGGATCCTAAGGCGGAATTGTTCAGTCCGTGGGAAGGGTCATCGACCGCAAATGACGGGCGATATCCCGAGATATAGCTTCTGAAGCTTTGGCGATGGAAGAGAATCTTCACCTATATTGAATCAAATGAGAGGTGCTGTTTGAAGCAGACGACTGGATGGATGGTAGACTGTTGTGTAATTGAGGTGACGGTAACATATAGACTAGAAACGCTTCGATACAATGATGACGATGGCCCCGCTTGGTTGTTTGACGCTGAACATGGCCATCCAAACATCGGAGGCAAGGATGTGACCAACTCAAATCCTGATCTACACGCTGCGACTTCCTACATCGACAACATCATATCAGTTCATGTACCATAGTGTTGCTTCAAGAACTGCTTGCAAAAACACGTACCTGCGGGACAAGCAGTGACGCAAGTGTTGCCCAGGCCAGTAAGAGGTCCAGGGCAGCAATAACTGCCGCCAAGAGGACGAACAGTACCGGTGGAAACTCGTTGGGTGCAGCCGCCACAGTTGCCGTTGCCGTCGGGAAAGGTACACGACTTGTAGCAACCGTACTTGGAACATTGCGCAGTACCGTCGATGACCTGAAGATCCCAAAGCTCAACATCGCCGTTGGCACAGGCCGCTGATGCCTGGGATGCGAAGAGGAAGATGAGAGGGAGGAGTTGGAACTTCATCTTGGCGGTGGTATAAGAACGAGGGTATCGTTGATAATGAGAGTGTTTGCAGGCGAGGCGAGAACGAGAGCGGTGACCGAGAACGAGACTCCGAGTTGCTCGCAAAGCAGATGGGCTCTTTATACAGTTGTCGATCTGTTATTGCGGGTGGACCTTATTAGAGCATTGGAAAGTCTAATAAGTGTACCTCTGGGGCTCCATGCTGTGCTCGGCCGAGTCGTAACAAGCCCTTTCGTCAGGTCTAGGCTGTATCGCTGAGGTGATTCATCAACTTGCGGTTCTCGGCAACTTGGGCCGATCGAAAGTGCCCGATAAGTTTTCCTCATGACAGTCTTGCCCGTTGTCTTCTCATTAGAGGCTGTGTCAATGGTGCGGTTTCGCGGCCGCAGGAAAATTGGCCTGGGCGTCAACTGGATCGTGAGTCGTGTTGGGATCTCCTTGATAGAGCGACCCGGCAGACCGGAGAGGAAAGAGGGACGAATAAGCACTTGTAAGAGACATTTTGAGTTCTGTATATTTAGTTGAGTTCGATCCCCTGGCTGCTGTTGTGCCATAATCCCTGAGAAGCGGTACGGAAGTTGCGCTGGTGAATGCTCAAAGGCGCATGAACGGGTCAGGTTGGATGAACATCGCGACTCATGACAACCCCAAAAGATCCCGGGGTAGCCGACCGCTCCGCCTGTTCCAGGAGCGTACGGATAGTTCCTGTTACTCATTCAATTAATCTCCCACAGCACAGTCCAGCCTCCGGCCTCGATCGAGTGTCTGATCCATAACGGTCTGGATTCTCGCCTCAGTAAAGACAGCATGCATCAGGAGGTGGGCGAGGCATGGATTCAGCCGGCAACATTGTCATATATTTCGCTCACCTGTCTACTGCTGGACGCATTTCGCAGTTGCCAATTCGTATCGAGGAGTGATGAGGTGGGCATAGGAAGTGTCATATTTGCACTCGCAAAATAGCGTAATTCGGCTTAGGTTGACGCTGCTAATATCAGTATGCGTCGTCTGGATGGTGCACGAAAGAGGTCGCGATCTCCAGAGTCGAATATGGAGTAGTCGTTTAGATGGCATAGAGTTGAGAGTGAGTTGCAGTTGAAATGAGAGATGGTTGTAGTCGGCATATTAAGGCCTTTCATTCGCCGATGAGTCTCATGTTCATCTGAGAACTCTTTGAGACAGAGTGAAGAAGAGAGATCCGATAGCTGTGACTGCGCGCCGCGGGCGATTTGGCGTAGCGGCTATGGTGGCCCGTGCATGGTGGGGCAATTCTAATGCGCCGTCATTGCTTCCACCTCAGTGCACCGCAACCTGCTTTTCCCAACTGCCATCAACAATCATCCCAACTCGCCATGGCAGACAGAGAGCGCTCGAGATCCCGCTCTCCGAGACGGGATCGCGATCGCGACCGAGACCGAGACAGGCCTCGAAAGCAAGGAGGCTTCAGATGGAAGGACAAGAGTCGCCGGGACGACCGCGATGATCGCGACGACAGAAGAGGTCTCGAACGCGGCTACCGCAACCGCTCCCGCTCCCCTCGCCGCGACAGAGACAGATACAACGACCGCGACCGTGATCGCAACAATGACAGCTACCGCCCCGGCGACCGTAACCGCGACCGCGACTCGGGCCCGAGAGACAGCAAGGCCGGCTCTTCGAGCTCCAAGGATACCACAAAGCCCCCCAAGAGAGAGAAGCCCGCGCCCGCACCCGCACCTGCTGCCGGCGGCGAAGAGATGATCATCGTCCACGTCAACGATCGTCTGGGCACCAAGGCCGCGATTCCCTGCCTCGCCTCGGATCCCGTCAAGATGTTCAAGATTCTGGTCGCTGCAAGAGTCGGTCGGGAGCCCCACGAAATCCTGCTGAAGCGCCAGGGCGAGCGACCGTTCAAGGATCATCTTACGCTGGAGGACTACGGAGTCAGCAATGGTGTGCAGATCGACTTGGAGGTTGACACTGGTGATTAAGGCGCTTGAAAGCAAGGAATCAAACACGGTTTGGGTGGACGAACTTTGGCGATCGAGGCCGAGGTTTGCTACCCGCATCGCTTAGGAAAACAACACACATTTCGTACGACTCGGTCTATTTGGCGTTATCGGAAGACTACGACATCACGGTTACAATTTTGGGTTCGAGGATACCCGTTTCTACAAGAGCATGCAAATACTTGCGCATCCCCAAGTTTGTACATTATCAGAGCGCATGCCGATGTACTTCAAAACACGTATTTGACGCTCCAACTGGCAAGACATTGCTGACCTCTCCCGTCCATCTAAGAGCTTGATGCATCCGCCCAAATTCTGTTGTCCTCACGGCGTTGTCTGCAAGGACTTGACTCATCACGTGACGATGAGTACACGTGACACGCGCAAGACTCGCGTCATCCATCGCTTGGACCACCATGCTCGCCCCGCGCCTGCGACGCGCCCTTGGCTTGACACTTGCCAGACCTTCGCCGTTGACTCAGAGAGTAGGCGATTGACTTATTTATTCCTAATGTTTTCTCTCGACACCTTCTCCGGCTTGTTGAAACTCCAAGAAGTCTCCATATCTCCACAATCAAGGCTAATACTTGATCGCAACGTCAAAACGGCATCCTAGCCATCCTCCGACCTCCCAATCACCATGGCCAGACCATCCGCCGCGAAACCGTCGCCAGTGGCGCGTGCCATCACGTCAGTCAAGATCCCCGAAGCCGAAGATATGAGCACACAACTCGAGCGCATCGCATCCTCCAACCGCACCCAGTTCGAGAAGCGAGTTTGGACTGCCCTCTGCCAAGTACCCAAAGGTCACGTCACCACATACGCCATTCTTGCAGCCCATCTCAAGTCATCACCAAGAGCCGTCGGCAACGCCTTGCGTCGTAACCCATTCGCACCGCAAGTTCCGTGTCACAGGGTTGTCGCCACAGGGGGGGCTCTTGGTGGCTTCAAGGGCAAGTGGCCGAGGAACGGAGAGGGTATTACTCTGGACGAGAAGAGGTTGCTTCTGAGGAAAGAAGGGATCAAGATCGACTCGGGCGGTAGAGTCTTGGGTTCACCGTTTGTGGCTTTTGTGTGATTAATCTCAATTAAATTCGGAGGTGTTACGCTACCGTGTCGTCCCCAAGACACTCTGTCATTGACATGCCAAGAGCGGCCATTGTCCAGTGTGCCTTCTCGACAACGGTTTAAGAAGACATGTGAATAACTAGAGTATTCCTGAGGTTTTCGATTCGAGTGGAGGGAATCAGCGCTGTGGGCAAATTAGGTGAGCATTTCGAACGATCTGCCTGCGAAGGATTCAAAGCTACTCAGAAGAGGCAACAAGCTGACATCCAAATGGGGAAGCTGTTAAAACAAGCTCTATGCGCGATCGTGGCAAAGCTGCTGAGACGGCACTTGGGCTGCGCAAATGTGGAAAGATGACCACATTCGTCCCCGGAATTCCAACCTCATCAACACCGAAGTCCCGTTTTCACGAAAATCCCTCCTCGACTATAGGCAGATGACATGGGGTCTTATTTTCGCACCAAACGTCTGCATCTACTTGCCTTCCTTCAATGCAACGTCCACGGTCGTCAGACGTATACGTGTAAGGCCAGTCCTCTGCTGGCTAGAATCACCTCCGGCTGCCACGACACAGACACCTTGTTCTTCATTCGTGTGTCTATAAAGAAGAGGGGATATTCCTAAAGCTGCCCACTGTCAGTAGTTCGCCATCTAAAATCTCCGGCGACTTCGACTTTGCAACCATGCATCTCAATCATGTCATCTCTTTTTCACTTGCGGCGTCCGCTTCTGTTGCATTCTCACTGCCTAGCCGTGACGTGGCTTCTGGCCCCTTCAAGCGCACACCCGTAACGGAGGAAGTCACTCTCCCAGATGGGCGCACCCAGAATATCACCTTTTATGCCGACTTCACGACGTCCCATAATACCGTCTCCCCGGCGTTGGTGAAGCGCGGTTGGGTGTCCGACACCAAAGATTGGGACGCTTGCGGCGGCAGCACCTTCACAAGCGCATGGTCTTCCAGCGCCCCTCTCGTCGAAGACTGCAACTTTCTGCAGACATACTTTCAGAACACCAAGGGCTACTTCAGAGTTGCAACTTCCGACCTCGATGCCAATGGTGTCTCGTGGTCGCGATTGGTGAGCGTCAACACTTGTGGGCTCTCCGTTCGCGCGACGCCTCGTCCTGCAACCGCAGGTTACATCGGCAATACAGACTTCAGAGACCTGATCCGAGACTCGATCTCGAAATTCAGCCAGGATGGTAGAGTCTCCGTGGGTGGGAACACGGTGTGTCTGGATGCCGATGGCGGTCAGTGGCATCCGGACTGGTTTATTCAACATTGGTGAACACGTTCTCTCACCTCAACTTCGGGTGGACTTTTGGCATCTACATGACGCGCGAGTCAGCTTGGGTGCACCTTGTTCATGTTTCTAAAAATCGCATTTGAGTCCGAGGGCAATATATCGTCAATGTCACACCCCGCAGATTGGCAAATCGCCCCGCCGGCGTCGTATGGGATTCCGCCCCCAAAGTGTCATGAACTCGTGTCTGGGTTGCATTACTTATATCGAGCACGACGGCGCCAAGTCAATGATGTGTGCTTGTCAATTAACAGCAAAATTGATTTGTTTAGAATGTTTAGAAAAACCCTGAGATCTCAAATCAAACTTGCGCAGCTCGACCAAGCTTGAAAGCCAACTGCAACTGGCTTCTGACTGAGGTTGTCAGCAGTTAGTTCCCAAGAGGGCAGGATTTCTTCCATGGATGTCACGTTGCAAGTCAGCAACAGAAAAAAGAGCAATAGGAGCGCCGTTTGAGGCCGAAGTTGGCGCTCAGAACAACAACACAGCCCGTATCAGGATGGCTCTCTGTCAGCACGGCAAGACGACGGTTTGGTTGTCCAAGACTATAAAGTCTTCTATCGTTGAAGCGCTTGGACATCTCGAGAGGACTTGACAACTTCAGAGATCAAGGACAACGAATCAAGACAACAGCCAAAATGAAGTTCATCTAACCTTCACCGCTCTCGCCGCATCGCTTGCTGCGGCAGCACCGACGCCCCAGGAGGACCCCGCTGCTGTGTTCGGCATATCGTTCACCTATGAGAATGGCACTTTTACCGATGTCTTCGACGTACCTGAGACGCTTTCAGGGTATGCCATCGGTAAGTCTGGCCCGAATTGAGCTTGTCGCCGTAGCCGAGGCAAAGCAAAGAACCCCTGCTGACACCTTTGACAGCTAGCAACGGCATCGTGACCAACGTCTTCATATATCCTCCCGGAAACAAGCCAGTGCGCTGCGCATTTCTCGAGCCTGAGCCCAGCAGAAAGGGTCTCGGAGCGGTATCGATCGTTCATGCGACGACCATCGAGCTCAGTCCGGCAGGAGAAGTGGGCTTCGTTCAATGCAATAGAACCTGAGATATTATCTTGGCATACCGAGTCTTCCGGCCAGCTGGATAACGAATAAGACAAAGAATGCGGAAAGAAGAGCCTCAATCCTTTGCGCCCCCAATCATTCGGACCCGAAGACATCGGAAGATAGATAAAAGATAGTCCCACCATCGGAATGAATAAGGCATTGCGTCAGCCCAACGAACCATCCACACTGCGCACGAGCTCAAAGAAGATGTCGCCACCGAGATTTGATCCCGGCGCAATTGTCCTCTCCAAGCCCACCGAACCCACCGGCCCCTCATCCCGAGCACCAACACGTGTTGGGGAGGCGCTTCGAAGACATGGGACCGGGGTTTTCTCTTCCTGCAAAGCTCAGGTGTATCGGCAGCTACCGACTTCGGGACTCACCCGAGGCTAACAACAAAGAGCGATACGGCGCATCATACGCGGCTTACACGTTGACGACTCTGCAGAAGGGGGTTAAGCCAAAAGCTTGACGATATCGACGAAGTGATATCGTTCGATGTCGCCACCCACGACGTTCGGACCTCCGTTTTTCGCCCCGGCCCGGTGACATCGTGGCCCTGCTAAGCTTCGGAGCAAAGTTCTAGGCGTTGGGAGCCATTTTGGGGAGTGTAACGGCGACGCTAGTGGCCGCTATTGGCCGAGAAGAAAGGAGATCGATTCGAAAAGAGGCTTTTCTCGTGATGGTGGTGTGGACGGCAGAGGCGGCAAATCCTTCTCGGCACATGTTTATCGTCGGTGTTTCTCGAAAAAGATACTCGATACTGCCAGAAAGGGGAACAAGTCCTTGAGACTATCGAAAACGACAGGTGAAAAAAGAAAAGACCGAATCCTTTCGCGAGCGACGAATGCACCCCACATGCCATCGAACGGTCACCTACATGTCTTAGCCAACATTGGCTTGTCTCACTGCGTCAACTCAAAATAGACAACGGCAAACAATAATTCTCAGCCGCTGACGCGCAACGGGCTTTGTCGATGGCATCCGCGGCCGTAGGGCAGATGCTGGAAGACCATCGGCCCCTCCCGTCGCCAGAAGTCAACTGGCTACGACGGCGGTGTTCCTGGAAGACAACCGCCAGCCAGAGCCACGTTGAAGAGAGTGCTCGGTATCAGCATCAGGCCTGTGCTGCAGGAACAGGACGAAAGACCAGATGGCGATGGAACCAGAGATCAGGGGAAAGGACAGGGGTGCGATTGTGCGCCAACAACTCGACCAGGGCCAGTTGGGGGCGCAACCGAGGCAAACTCCATCAGTCAGGGGTTAGTTATCGACGTCTTCCAGGACAAAGTTGCAGCGCAGACTGCGGTGGCGCAAAGAATCCAGCACCAACAGTCTGACAGCTGCTATCGCGACCTGTCTTGTTCAGCTGTTCGTCCGATGCGTATTCCCTGGCCCGCACCCCGGGAGTTGGCGAGATTCGACTTCATGCAAGGCCCCAGTCACCTCTTCCACAAGCCTTCCAGAAACTTGCCGCATCGAACGACTCATACGTTCATCTCATTTCGCGCCCAGATCTAAGCCTCAACTCTCTGTTCCAACGTTCTGCGCCTTCAAGTCTGTTGGAACGCACAAACCTTCCAAAGAACCTCGTGCCGATCTCCAGGATAGAGAAGAAGGCCTGAAGAAGGTCCAACGAAGCATCCTGTGGGTAAATCAAAGGAGCCCCGGACCCTGCTTCAAGGAGAAAACAATGGGCACTCGAGCTCCGCAATCTACCCCGTGGTAACCCACAATGCCGGACAACATGCCGAAAAGGGGAAAACTCCAGTCACGGCCCTGGCGCCGCGGACGAGACTCTGCGGCCGGGAGGGAGATTGACAACGTCCCCCCTCTTGGGGGCCCTTGTCTATCCGTACACAGCCCAGTCCAGGTGTTCGCATTCCTGCGCCGCGGCCAAGCAGTTGTTGGTCTTAGCATTCCACGACGGACTGTTTTCAATATAAAGACCATCCCGCCATGTCGTTCTCGCTTCATTCCGCCGTCAGGAGTCTTCCCTGCAGCAGCCTAGTCATTCCTTTAATCCCCTCTCCTCCCAGGCTCTCCCCTCCTCCAGCCCTGTCAAGATGAAGTCCTTCGCTACCATTGCGACGGCAGCACTCGCTGCCGCGCCTTTTGCCGCCGCGGGCGTCCTTCCCAAGCGCGCCGACGACAGCTCATGCCGTTGCCTCCCCGGCGACGCTTGCTGGCCCTCTACGGACTCGTGGAACACCCTCAACACCACTGTCGGCGGCAAGCTCATTGCCACCGTGCCCATCGGTTCAGTCTGCCACGACCCGAACTACGATGAGGCCGCGTGCACGGCGCTGAAGGAATCATGGGTTCTTCCCGAGACTCAGTATGTGACATTCCCAAAATGAAGTGCAACAGCCACGACTAACTGATTCCCAGCTTTCCCTCCTCATCTTCCGTGATGCAGAGCTACTTCGCCAACCAGTCCTGCGACCCCTTCACGGACCGCACCACCCCCTGTCTCATCGGCAACTACGTCCAGTACGCTGTTGAGGTGACCTCGACCCAGGACGTTGTCGAGACCGTCAACTTCGCCCGCGAGAACAACATCCGCTTCCTCGTCCGAAACACGGGCCATGAGTAAGCTTATTTTCCCGTCCCGGCCTATCCACACCTCCGCTAACCCACTTCTCCAGCCACCTGGGCCGATCAACCGGCGCCGGAGCCCTCGCCGCCTGGACCCACAAGCTCAAGGATATCGAGGTGACCACCTGGTCCGATGATCTCTGGTCCGGCCCCGCCATGAAGATGGGTGCTGGTGTCCTCGGCTACGAAATCACCGAGGCCGGCAAGTCCTCTGGTCTCGTCGTTGTCGGCGGCGAGTGCCCTACCGTTGGTCCCGCCGGTGGCTACATCCAGGGCGGTGGCCACTCTGCTCTCACCACCAACTTCGGCATGGCCGCCGACCAGACGCTCGAGTTCGAGGTCGTCACCGCCGACGGCAAGATCGTGACTGCCTCCCGCACGGAGAACTCCGACCTCTTCTGGGCTCTCAGCGGTGGTGGCCCTGGTACCTTCGGCATCGTCACCTCCGTCACCGTCCGCGCGTACCCTGACGCCAGCGTCGGCGGCGTCGGTCTGCAGACCGCTGCTTCCTACACGACCCAGGAGAAGTGGTGGCAGATGCTCGACGCCTTCCACTCTCTCCTCCCCAACATGACCGACCAGGGCGCCATGGTCGTCTTCCTCTACAGCAGCTCCATCTTCGCCATCAACCCCCTGACGGCCTACAACAAGACCGCCGACGAAGCCAAGGCTATTCTCCAGCCCTTCCTCGACGTCCTTGCCGACCTCGCCATCCCCTACTCCTCCTCCGCCACCGATTACACCAACTACCGCGACCACTACAACAAATGGATGGGTCCCCTCCCCTACGGCCACGTCGAGGTTGAGTCCTACAACTTCGGCTCCCGCCTCGTCCCCCGCTCCGTCCTTTCCGACACCACCTCCCGCGCAGGCTACGTCGATGCCATCCGCTACGGCGCCGACACCTACGGCGTTCTCTCCGCCGGCGTAGCCCTCAACGCCTCTGCCCCTACCGGCGTCGACAACGCCGTCAACCCGCACTGGCGCAACGCCGCCATCCACGTGCAGTACTCCACCGCCTGGAGCAACGACCCCGCCGACTGGGACACGATGATCTCCGACCAGAAGCGTATGACGGACGACATCATGCCTCCTATCGAGGCCGCGACCCCCGGGTCCGGCAACTACGTCAACGAGGTCGACTTCAACATTGACGGCTGGAAGGAGAAGTTCTTCGGCGGCAACTACGACAAGCTGCTCGAGATCAAGCAGAAGTGGGATTCCACCGGCGTCTTCTACGCGCTCAAGACCGTCGGCAGTGACGCGTGGAATGTTGCTGCAGATGGCAGGATGTGCCGTGCATGATTATGATGAGGTCCATGGGAGGCGTTTTGGTTGTAGTACATACATATAAATAATAGAAGGGCGCAACGCCTCTTTCTCTCGTTCACGAACAATGTCTCTCGCTGACTCGTATAGCGAATGGTTGCGAAGCGTTTCCTCATGACTTGTCCAGAATTTAACTGGGTATGAGAGCGTCGATCTGGAACTTGATTCAACATCATGGAGTAATCATTGATGTCTTATTCGGAGATAATGTTTAGAAAATAACAACAGCAATGGTCACAAACAGCACTTCAGGACATACTAGCTGCCTTCTCGTGAAATCAACTGTCTGAAAAACGCCAGATTTGCGACTATGCCGGCAGAATAGTTCTCCAGCCTAAATACTTGCCCATGAGGGAAGACACAGGAGTCAGGCCACTGCTGTACCCGGACTCCAGTTCTCCCGAACGACTTTTATAGGCAAAACTACATGCACCCAATCGTGCAGCACTGGAAGAAGGGCCAGAAGTTTGTGGAGGACTGCAGCAACCTGCTTGGACGGCATATGGATTATTCGACTGCCGCTACTGCGCAGGATGAAGCTTCGGAAAGATGATCAATACTGTATGTTGCTAGAGACGCCTGCTATAACTACTCCTCCATCCTGTCCCGCAAAGCCCTGGTTACTAGCCACGAACGACATCAACGGTGAATGCTTCGCTCCCAAATCGAGTCCGTCTTCTTCTCATCCTACGAAAGTCGGAGCGTGACATCGGCTAGCCCATCTGGCGAAGTGATACTATGAGCGTGAAACCCAAGCTCCTGATCAACAATCTTTCCAGGGCTCAAGTTCATCACAACCTGGCTGAGGGCGATCTTCAGCTCAATTTGAGCAAAGCTACACAATTATCTGCTTAGCACAGCTCAGGTACCGTATGCTGGGGAAGATTGAACTCACTTCTGGCCAATACAAGCCCTCGATCCGTGTGAAAAGACGACGAGATTCCGCTGCATGTCATGAGCGTTCTCGGCATCGAGCCAGCGTTCCGGCTTGAACTTGTCTGGCTCTGGGAAGACATCTGGATCGTTGCAGTATAATAATGCGGAGGAGCACACGCTGTACTGATTTTCATCCCCTTTTGTCAGCTCACGAGTTCAAGCCATGATTGTACGGATCTAGAGACTTACCCCCTCAGAGATGTAGAGGCCGTGGATGTCAAGGCCCCCCTTCGGTACCTCGCGTGGCCATCTACCCCGAATTGGTATGCTGACCCTCATGGCCTCCTTGATGCATGCTTCCAACAGCGGGACCTTCTCCAGTTGGACGACGTCGGGCTGCTCGTTCAGGAAGTCGGGAAATCGATCCAACAGAGCTGATTGAAGGCTTTTCCACACCTCGGGTTGAGCGTTGAGGTGGTAGATAGCCGTGGTTAGGACCAAAGCGGTGGTGCCGGTCCCGGCACCGAGCATCAAGCTTCCGTTCTGCACAAGGCGTTGAGGACTGATGTGAATTCCGTTGCTCTCGGCGCGGGCGACCATGCTGTCGAACATGATCATCCCGGAATCTTCTTCCTGCCGTCCCTTCTTCTCGTTGAGACGGTCAAGAGCCTTTGCCGAGCTCTATCTTCTTGTCAGTACTACAAAGGTCAAATATGCAAGTTGGTGACACATACCTGGTTTATAGGACCGAAACCAAAAGACATGAACTTTTGAAAAGCGCCGAATATGGGCTTCAAAAGCGGGAACTGCTGAAACAAGACGACAAGCGGCGCAAAAGTCTCGAACCCGACAAACAGCGGGTGATAAAAGTCCTCCGCCTCAAGCGCCCCGGCCTTCGAGCCGAAGCTGAAGCCGGAGACGGTGTCGAGCGTGAGACACTGCGTGGCGTGCCACAGGGGAATGACGCGGCCGACATTTGCGTAGCTTTTCAACCGTCCTATCCACGAAGCGGTGTTCTCGTACATGTTCTTCTGGTAACCGACGAGGTTGGCACGGGAGAAGGCGTGGGACATCAGGCGCTTCTCCTTTGCGTGGATCTCCTTGTTGGTCTCCGAGAAGACGCTCGAGTCTGGGCTGTGGAAGGCGTGATAGTAGTACGCCGACTTTTGGAACTTGGTGTTTTGGGCGTAGATGTCCTTGTGAAAGGCGTCGATGTCCTTGATGGACACTTCGTCCGGTGAGATTCTGACTACGGGGCCTGAGGTTGGCGTTAACATGAAATTCAGACAAGAGGGGCGTTGTAGTGAGACTTGCCATATTGTTTGTGAAGATTGAAGATGTCGTCGCAGGCATGGCCTCTGAAGTCGGAATAGAAGAGCCACAGAGATGTTGCCGCGGGCAGCTTGGGGCCAGGGATCTTGGCCAGAGGGTGGAAGAAGAGGTTGTAAATGATGCGGAGTATGAGATATGATCCAGCCAGTGCAACGCATGCGCCGACGACGACATTGTGTGAGTAAGTAAGAAACATTATGAAGTGTGAAGATGCTAAAATTGTTTGTGATAATGAGTCTGCGTTCAGGTGCTTTGCAATGTGTCAAGTTCTGCTGCAGTGTCTATTTCTCGATGTTGAAGGTTACAAGGCGACCCTTTTATCTCAACCCTTGGCCTCAAATTCCCAAGAAGACGTCATGTTCGTGATCACTTACAATCTCACATCAACTCAGAAGACGATTCTATCCAGATGATCACTAGCATGGTGCTTACTGGCTTCGGGCCGCTCAGTTCCCCGACAATACGGAATCGATCTCGCGGCCGGGCGGCTTACATCTTTCGGCCAACGGCCGTGGTAGCGGCCGTCCTCAACCGCTAAGACATCCCGCAACGCCTTAGCCCAAACAAGTCGAGTCCAATGTTCTGGGCCCTGTATTCGAAAGTCGGTACTCGGAACTTGGCTCCCCGATACTGCAATTCGAAGCATCTTGCAGATGACCCCTAAACTCTCGAGTCCGAGAGGCGCTCCCGCTATGAAGGCGCCCAAGCAGTCTAGTGCTCATCACCCGCACAAGCGCCGTCGGCGATCAACGAGGAGGGAGTTAAGGGTTGTTTAGTCAGCGGCGAAAAGGTGATTCTTTTGGGTGCGGGTTGACGCTATGTGAGTTTGAGGAGCAACTGGAATGTATTTGTGAAGTTTGACATCATTGTCCAAGACATGGCAAGTTTACAAACCCCATACACAAGTAAAGACAAGACAACACAAGCTGACTATAAAGGAAGCTTGTTGCTGTGCGAGAATCTTTGCAAGAAGAGTGGTAGACGTGGTTGCCGTTGTCGTCGAACTTTCACATAGATGAGGATCCGCGCATGAAGCAATGACACAAAGATGATGAGACTCTAGGAGACTTCATCTTCAAGGCGCGCATCCCAGCCTATCCTATTCATCATCAATAAGACGCAACCGCCAGAGATAACAGACAATGCCTCAATACATACTTATATACTCGAATCGCCCGTCTCCCTGGTCAGAATGCAGAATCGAACTCAACAACTTTCCACCATCACATGTCGCTGCCCAGACCTGTCTTCAAACATTTGCAGCTCCAAAGCAAAAGGTTGAGACAGACCACAGCTCCCGCTGAAGAGGGTTAATTCAACGACCAGCAGCTTGAGTAAGGCTGTGGACGGTAAATGAAACAACACGAATTGCAGTATAAAGTTTCTTCAAACAGCGATCACTGAAGAAGAACACAAATAGACACGTCCTGACAATGCGTGCTGATTTTGCAGCTTATGTCGAGTAAAGACTCAACCTACTCATCTCAGTGCAACCCCCTTGACGCGGGCCTTTTCAGCGGCTCACGTCTTCTTAATACATACGATTCCTTCACTGGATTTATCACGGTTGAATAAGACCAAAAAGCCCGAGACACCAGACAAGGGAATGGTTATTAGCTTAGACCATCCTCACTCCTCATTCGACCTTGTACCAAACAACGATGGGGAGCGCTGGCGTGTAGCTAAGAATCATCCCTAGCCCTCATGGAGGATGCAATTGTATACAAATCCTAGAAAAACATGCAGGTGCTGGGGCTAATGTTCGCGAGTAATATAGATGCCGCGAGGTAAGCATTCCCAAGCATCAACATACAAGTAACTACCGGTCTCGTCGTCTTCGTACACGAGGGTAGTGCTAAGATCCGCCTGACATAACAGCATAGAGCCGGAGGCGACGTCAAGACTAGGCCAAAGTCGAGGTGGTGTCCATTTCGTCAGTGGCAGTCAAGTTGACAGCCTCATAACAGGCCAGGTTGATTGAAGCCTACAATCGCTACTCAACCCAAGACTCTCCAGAGATTACATCTTCTCACATAGCCCATTCATCCTATTCACCATCGAATAAGACGAAATTACCAGAGACGCCGGGCAAAGGAACACTTGTATCTCAGTTCATCCATCTTCCAGACGATATGTGAACAACCATGACATCATCCACTCGAGGACTCAAAGTCGAAGGAGCTCACGGTCAGTCTTCCCTCTCAGCATCTGCTTATCGCCTTAATGCCGCTCGTGTCGTCTGCGGATAGCAGGAATTTCATGAGAGAGTATATATAATGATCTACTTTGCCTAACACGAACCGCGAGACTTCAATCAGCTTGTACGACCGGACAGAGACCCTTGTACGCAGAGAGCTCTTGACTTACACAGAGGATGTTTCCTTCCGCTTTGGCCAAAGGACAATCAGGGGATGGGACGTAGTACAGTGAGAAATCGCGCTAAGTAGATGTCACGGTGCAGCTAAGGAAGCAGCTCACTTTCCCTTGGAATTTCGGGTTGAATTAAAAAAAGCCAGGCAAAACAAACAATCATTATTTACATATCTGAGGCGGTAGCTCATATAAACCACTCGGCCTCGTTACTGCGTTTGCATGCATCTCAAACGAGCAGCAAAGAACCATCCTACTGCCCGATGCCATGTTATCCCTGGTCCTGGGTTTGCGGATTAGAAATAACGAAACCCAGGCCCCTGTTCGAAATAAACCGTCCAACGCCATTTTTGTCAGAGAACTCATGATTTCCGTGCATGCGTGCGTGCTTTTCCTCCCATACGCCTCCAGCAATGATGCGCCTGTGTCGCGCTGGAGACGTTTTCGTGTGTATCAGAACGGACTATTCGTACAATTGGATGCTTTTGAGCTCTTGGAGCAAATCAGCCGTGAAATGCGACGCGGCGCAGGTTCTGCATCATCCTTTCCACCATGCCCGTCGAGTCCGCAGGTACTTCCGGGAGGGCTACCTCGCCCGCCGGGTTTGGAGCTGGGGCCGGCGCTGGGGCGTGAGAGGCGTGAGAGACTGGGTGTCCCTGGTATGGAGGCGGTTGGTAGGGATGCGCTGCACTCGGCTGGGGATAATACGGCTGCATCGGCTGGTATTGACCCTGCGGCGGCGCGTAGTGGTGAAACTGCTGGTGCTGATGCATCGCTCCATGTTGCGGGTGAGGAGCCTGGTGCCCAGGATAATTCTGGGCCACGGGCGGCTGATGTGACGCTGGTGAAGGCATCGGATGATGCTGCATCGTGGGCGTTGGGGGATTCACGCGGGGCTGAGTAGCAATTTGTGCTAGGATTTCGGCTGGGTTCAAGGAGTGATGCTCTGCTCGCGCCTGGCCCAGAGGCTGAAGTTGCCGTTGGACTTGTTGAGCCGTAGGGCCCTGCGTGTAAGGCTGGTAAGGGGGTTGGGGTGGGCGATGAGCCGAAAACTGATTCGTGAATGGCATCCTCTGGACCGGAGCTGGCACCGGAGCCGGCACATGTGTTTGCGGGGCGGAGACTCCAGTCTGCGAGGTAAAGGTCGGCGCCTGTTTTGAAGGTGTTGGACCCACCGAAGGGGGGTTGCCCTGGGTGGAAGAAGGCTGAGCAACGGTTACTGGAGTAGCTTGGCTTGAGCCCGCCGCGCCAGACGGTGATGACTTGTTGGCCTGCGAAGTTGCCCCAGTTGACTGAGTACTGGCCTTTGAAGGGGTGGCTGTTTTGGACGGAGTGGCTGTTGAAGCCGTCTTGCCCATCGCAGCGAGATACTTGGCCGGCAATGGTACGGGCGTCTGCTTTTCGGGAATCTATGATTTGGTTAGTCTGATGTTGGAGAAACTGCTGTGGCTAGAAATGCTGAGAGTGATGTACCTTGTACTGCACTTTGGGTGCGGACGATTTCGTCGCAGACTCCGATTTCTTTTGAGTCGACTGGGACTGAGCAGGCGCAGGCTGGTCAGCCGCAGGCTGAGGAGCCACAGGTGTTTGTGTGATCTGTTGCTTCGGTGGTTGATGTTGAGGCGCGGGCTGTGTGGTTGGTTGAGGCTGCTGCTGGGCATTCACCCAACCTCCATACTGTGGCCGAATCGCAGGATGCAGAGGTGTCGATGGACTCTGCTGAGTGGTCCAACTACTATTGTACCCGTTGGGACTAGGCTGTTGTCCAGTAGGCGCAGGGCTCGGAGACATCGAAGAATATTGCATCGTGGAGTCGTGTGAAGGCGGTCTTGGACCCGGCGACGGGTACGAAGGAGCCGGCGTTCTTTGACCGTACATGCCGATGGAGCCCTGCGGCGTCGTCTTCGCAAAGGTGTTGAAGTACGGACTGCCATGTGCAGGAGCTTGGGTGTGGGCTGTTGGACTTGATGCCGAAGAAGCACCAAGGACAGAACCTTGCCTGTTTTTGAAAAAGGCTTCGGGTGACGTTCTCATGAGATGTGCTCTCAAGTTACCCTCGTAGCCGTTGGTAAAGCCCACCCAAGGCGCGTAAGGAGTTCGGTACGTCTTCGAATCTCTGTTATGATGCACCTGGAAGAAGGCGTACTTCATAGCAACTGATGGCGTTGGTGCAGTGGAGTATCTTCTATGGCTTTGAGAAGTTGAGGCCTGACTGTTACCGGACGTGGGCTGAGGTCTGGGACCATGCGACGGCGTCGCCCACATCTGCTGTGACGGTCTCGCGGCGCCCGCTGGATGCGGTACCGGAGTGCCGTAGGGACTCTGCCGTTGCGGGTTGTTCGGTGGCGCGTATTGTCCCTGGCCAGACGGGCTGTAATGCGAAACATACTGCTGCCGATTGTCCGGTGTAAACCGCTGCTGAGCGAACTGACCGGTCTGCGTCTGGTATCGAGGGTCCGATCCGAAGTGAAGTTGCTGGCCCATCGGAGAGGGAGAAGGCGAAGGCTTCGGAATGAACTTCTGCGTCGTAAAAGCGCCCGGAGTTCCTTGGGAAGTTCCCACTGGCTTCCTGGGCTTGTAGACGTACGGCTTCTCAGTCTTGAGGCCTGATTGAATAGCAACACCGGGAGTGGATACTGGCATTGGTGGAGGCGGGATGTGAGATGGTCGGCGCTGAGCCGCAGTCGCAGAGACGGGCTTCGGAGGCTTGGGAATGGTGTCAAGGTAGTTGCTCTTAGGATTGTGCTGCTGCTTGGCAGGGTCCTCGGAGTACTGGGCCTTGGCCTCCGTTGAGGTCTTACCCAAGTAGTGCCATACTTGATTGTCCTTCGACAGATCAACCTTGGCCTGGTTCGGGTTAGCACACTTATCGCAAGGATGGAACTCTGCCCAGGTGTAGCCCTCGACGAAAGGAGCATCCTTCCTGGGCACCTCGTCAGCCGGCCGCTTCGCATTGAGCTGGTCCTTGGCCTTCTGGGACGATGGCATCGGGATGGCCTTGGCCGAGGCCTTCGGGAGGTGGTAGTCAGAGGGATCAGGTAGCAAGAGCCATTTCCACTCGACCTCGAGACGATCGCTGTGAAGTGTTAGTTTTCGTTTCTTTTCGTCGTTCAGAGAATCGTACCCATTCGGAACAATGTCCAGTAGCAGCGTTTGCTCGTCCGCCCGGTTCTCCACAACGACACCTGCGAAAATGTCGCCCTTGTAGTACTGCAACTGGCAGATCTCGCCCTTCTTGAGCGCCGCGGCAGCGTTGCGAATACGCTCGTCCTCCTCGAGGGAGTCGCCGTCGTGTTTTCTGTCTCTCTTCGTGCGGTGGAAGCGGCAGCTGAACTCGAAAGCCTGTTCCTTGTATTCGGTTCCATCTTCGCCGAACACCGGCACCTCTGCCTCCTCCACGAACACACCAGCCGCAGCGGCGCATGTGGCGTGGTAGGCGCGAGCACACTTCTTCTGCGAACATTGGAAGCAAGCGCCCTTCTTGGATCGGCAGTATAGACACTTGAGATCCAAACGCTCTTTGTTGATGTTTGCAACGTTGGCGATGATTTCCTTCTCGTCAACGGTGTCAATATATGTTTCGGGGAGGTAGAGGGCACACATGCGGTGTGCCTTACGGCCGTCGTCCGTGGGTAGGATTTCCGAGCCAGGGATGTCGTTGGGGCAAAGGCAGCAGATTGGCTCAGCGCGGGCCTTGACCTTGAGACGAATCTTCTTGACCTTTGTCTTTCCGTCTTTGTCTCCTGCTCGCTTCCGCTTTCGACTGGGTTTGATGCCAACAGCATTACTGTTGGGCGGTGAGGGCAGGCCGCTGGCGTCCTCGTCCTCATCCTCGTCTTCGTCGTCGTCTTCGTCAGTTTCTTCATATTCTGTCTCCTCGCCACGGAGTTTCCGTTCGATATCGTAAACATCAACCCATACACTGTCCTGTGCCTGTGCGCACTCGCAGCGCTTGGCAATCTTTCCCATAGGAAGCCACGATTCGAGCGCAAAGTTGACAGCCTCGGCGCAGTTGTAGCCGAGATTGTATCCCGAATGGTATCCGTAAGGGTATGTTACAACGAACTCTCCAGGATAGGAAACACACTTGTTGACGGTGATATTGTAGTGCTGCTTCAGATGCGAGGGGGAGATGAGGAATCCTTTATGGCGGAGAAACTGGTCGCAAGCCTTGGCTTCGGTAGGCCAGAGGTTCTTCATCGCAGCCTCGAAACGACGAGCGTCGGCTTGCGAGATGCTGTACCACTGCTTCGGGGCACCGAAATGGAGGTAGTTGATGCTGTACAGGTCGACATCCTCCAAATGCCAGGCGAAAGTGGCCTTCCACATGCCGAGATAGAGGTAAGCAGTGTTGACTCCAGGAACCTTTGTTCCGAGGACATCCAAAAGATTGGGCAGTTTGTTCAGGTTCCAGATTTCCGTTGACTCGTCGAAAAGGGTGCCCATGAGATCTGCACCATACAGCGGAGGTGCGTAAGTGAGCGTCTTCCAGTATATCCTCTCGAGCTCTTCGCACCGCTCCGGTGTGTAGTCCGAGACATCCATCTGGTAGTCGAAATCCTTGAACGCCTCCTCGTCGATC
Organism: Colletotrichum karsti; assembly: GCF_011947395.1. Classification (NCBI taxonomy): domain Eukaryota; kingdom Fungi; phylum Ascomycota; class Sordariomycetes; order Glomerellales; family Glomerellaceae; genus Colletotrichum; species Colletotrichum karsti. The sequence continues at coordinate 393,774 of NW_024065926.1, forward strand.
ATGGCAGACCCTTCTCTCTTGCTGTATTTCCGACGGGCCGAGACCGACTGTGTCTTGGGCTTCGCGGGCCTCGCGCCACCCATGCGACCCATCCTGCCGACCGTAGGTGGCTCGTCGTCATCAACATCCATTCCTGGGTCTTCGACCGAGTCGACGACTTCCTCCTTCTTGACGTTGACCTCGGCGTCGGGCTTCGGGGATACCGGCGTCATGGGTCGGTTTCCTTCCTCTTGAGTCTCTTCTTCTTCCTGGATCTTGGCCTTGCCACGGGCCGGGCGCCCTCGGCCGCGCTTCTTGGAACCGGATGGGGTTGATCTCGCAGCTGGTCGGGGTCGAGGGGCAGGTCGGGGCTTCGGCTTTTCGACGTTGGCTCGGCGCTCGCCACGCCTGGCGGGAGGTTGATGTTCGCTCTGGTCGCAGAGTTGTCGCCATTGCGGTAGGTTGTATGATCTTCCATGGAGGATGTTGACCTGTCGATAGGTTCCGTTGGATCCCATGATCTCCTGCTTAATCGGTTCTCTAACCCTGATCTGTTTCACCAGGTTGTCAAGTTTTGGTTGCGATTCCTTCCATTCGGAGGGAGGAATAATCTTGATGATTCCAGACTTCATTCCGTATTTATCGACCTTGCTCATCTGCATTCACGTTTAGCAAGGGGAGGCACAGCGAGGCAAAACACAGGACGACGTACGAATAATTTGAAGTCCTTGAACTGGTGCATGGTTGGCTTGAAGACAGGCACTGTGCCGGACCAGTGGTCTGGAACGACCTCGCCAATGTCGTCCTCGACGGGGGGCTCTGGGGCCTCATCTTTCTTCGGGGCCGGGTCGACAGCATCTTCGTCGAGATCGCTGAGCTCCGAGTCGCTCCCGTCTGACTTAGGCGCATTGTTGCTGTCGGGCGGGGAGTGGAGGAAGGCTGGCTTGGTCGCACATTCAATCTGGCCAAGAGTCGGCTCGTCGTGGTCGGCATCGACATTTGATTGCGCCGGCACAGGTGCAGGCTCCGAAACTGGAGCGCTGACAGCGTCGGTCGACATGATGAATGGGACTACATGCGACCGTGCATGCGGCGACGAGATGGCAGCTCTGAGGGGAGAATTAGAGTCGAGAATAGGTGCGCAGGACGGTGTGGTCAAGTCGCCGAAAATGTGAGGTGCAGAGGTCTCGTGGAGTGCGGAGAATAGGTAGATTCGTTCGTTTGGTTATCAGATCCTGCGGGGGGTTGGCCACTGTAGGGAAACGACAAGAGCTGCTTCTGGCCGGGCCAGCTCGCTAATGGGTCGATTTTTGGCGGATCTGGGCTGATGTGCCAGGGCTAGGCTGGCAAGAAGGGCGAAGGGGTGCACCTCCCAGAGTTTGCGCCTGGCGTTAGTTGTTTGGTTGTACCACTGAAAAAAATCCAGAGGTGGTCATGGATACGATATGAGAATTTTTCAAAGTTAGGTACCATGAAGGTCGGAAAGCTTAGCAAAGGTAAAGGCAAAGCGATCCCACAAAGTCGAAGGTGTCGAGGAAGAAGCTGCACATCATCGGGCAGATGCGGCTGCTTCGGTGGGCCTTGGTCTGGTCTGGTTTGATCAGTCAGGTAAAATGGCAGGAACCGCAGAAAGGTCGGGTGCCCTGTGGTGGTGCCCCTTCTTCCCCTTGAGCCTGCCGCTTCTCCCTCTTCGCTCCTCGCCTCTGGGCAATGAATTCCTCGCTTGACCCGATTAGATCTGCGCTAAACCAAAGATGGCAACCATCTGCGTGCCTTAGGCGATAAGGCACTAGCAAAATCCGGCACCGGAACAGCAAATGACGTCGCCCGTTTGTAACGCAAACCCGCAATTTTGGGAGACAACCGCAAAAATCCGACCGTCGTTTGATTGAGGCATCATGCGCCGTGGCCGTGTCTTCGAAATTCGGTCGCATCGACAATCTGCGCATGAGTGTGTGCGAAATTCCGTGTTGAAAGGGCGATGGTGAATGTGAACCCCCGAGGTGATGCTACCGATTGAAGGATTGGTCTTGGTCATCAGTATCTGGGAAAACCTTGCTCGTCGATATCAAACGCCAAGAGCGAACAAATCGAGCATCGTTGCTTCTTCTCCGTGGCAGCTGTCATCGACGTCGTGTGCAAGGGTGCATGGTCTGTCTGGATAGCTGCAGTCGCGGTGTCGGTGTCGGTGTTCCAGTGGCACCGCCGCAGGACAAACGCCAGGGGTCCGGTAGGGAAACATCGCGCCAGGAACCCAATCGGTCTCATGAAAAGCTTCATCCAATCGACGCAAGCCTCGAGATCTGATAATCTGGCATGTTCCTGAGCCCCAGCTGGGTAGCCCTACAGACTGGATCACCCGCGGCGGATCGTCCGATGATCCGATCCCCTGGACCGATGGAAGCTGCTGGTTCCCAGGTTGGGGGCCGCGCCGAAGCCTGAGTCCTCCGTGTCCTGGGGGTGGTGATGGTTCGCTGATCCAGATTGCCGGGCGTATCTGAGACAGTCTCGACTGGATGAAGAAGAAAGTAAGCATGTGCTGCTGGTGTCTGAAGCCCATCAAGTCAGCTCTCGGCACTTGGGTTGATGATGGTCTCCGTCGTGACTCCTCCCTACGGGGCGGCACTCCCCAGGCGTCCATCACCAGCTCCGCACTCCATCGTTCGTGCGTGAGGGGAACCAACCGGGGGATCTGCTGGGTAGCAAGGACCCCACATGGTCGTACGTGTCCATGAATATGGCGTCAACTCCGACGTGGACCTCGAGCTCCACGCAGGTCTGCTTTCGAGGAGCGTCCTGTCCGACAGTGATGGGACTATGGTTGTGTCGATGAGCTGGTGATAATGCTTGTGACAGTGCTGCTCAGGTGTCAATCTCTGTTTCGAAGGGGATGCTGCGTCTTACGTGTACGGATACGTCCTCGAGAGTTCAGCTCAGCATCGAGGCCGAACTGCCGAGGAGTTTGTGTGCGAGATCCTCTTCTTGATCGACCCATCATCTGCGACCTCGAGAAATCACTCTCGTCGTCAGCAACATGGAGTCACAACTCGCGACGAAGACGCCGGTTGATGTGGGATGAGGTTGTGCCGCAGTCCTGAGATGGAAGTCCGAAGAAGTATCTCGCGTGTTGAGATGGGGTCCAACGGGCTGCTCCGCCTCGAAAGCCTACTCCTCGGCAAGTTCTTGGGTCTGTCGATCGTCGCGGGTCGTCTCTTCCAAATGACCAATCCGCACCATGATGGCAACAATTCGACGAGGTGAGGTCACCCCGAGGTCGAAGACTGCATCAACACATCTTCTTCCTCATCAAGAGCCATCAAGGTTGTTGCTGTAGCTCAATATGCACACGCAAGAATGCCAGGCCCCGTCCAAACAGCAGACGGAACAACACACTGACGACGCTGATGTTGAAGGAGCAAGAGTGAGGGGATATGCAACAAACACGCTAGAACCGGCAGGTCAACGCCGCCGTCGTGGGTCTCACCCGTCATTCTTACTCTCTCAGGCATCCATCGCCACGTCTCACCACAAACACCGGACTTCATCTTCACCGACTGCGGCACGGAGCTTGAAGTAGACAAGAAGTCTTGCCATTCGTCTCTGATATCTCTACCGATACGGATACACACGATTACAACCTGGCCCGCAACACCCGCCGGGCCAAGCCTGCCCAGGAAGAACGCCTCGTTAACGCAAAAAGCCACCCCTTTCTTCTCTCTCCTTCAGTCCGGAGCTGGAAATATCATCGAAGGCCGCCCTAGGTAGTAGATGCAAGTGACAGAAAAGAATATATAACACGGTCGTGCGTTTCGTCAAAATAAACTGTAAAACAACGGTTCTATGCATCGTCGTCCCTCGCCGCCCCTTTCCGCATGTCGGGGCCTTTACTTCTGCGTCCCCGTAGAGGAAAAGGCAAAATCAACTACCTGGCGTGCCAATGCATCACGCAGAAGAGAGAAGTGATGAAAAAGGGAAAAGAAAAAGGGGGGTTCAAGATGGTATCTTTTTCAGAAAACACAGCTTCCCCGTCTCCAAAAGACGACCGGGGAAAAGACTCTCATTTACGAAGGTGGGCAGATCCCATACCAACCAGCTCGAACATGATGGGGATCAGTCCGACGCCTAACCATGCGATACCTGTGGGGCAGCTGTCAGCACCTGCGCACGTGCTAGGATTCCGGATCCAGCGGAAGGGTCAGAATACTCACCTGTGTAAACCACCAATTTTGTAACCACTTCAACATCGTACCGCACTCGCGGGCGGATGAGACGCAAGAACATCTCCTTCTCACTGATCTCGTCCTGCTGCCCGACCGTCAATTCCACTTCTCCCTTCTCCTCGCTCGGGCTCGCCAACACGCTCCCGGTACCCATCATTCGCTCAAAGTCGTTGAGCGTGTTGTGGCCCTGTACGCCCGAGGCCGCGCCCTTGCCCTCCCAGTCGCCGTTCTTCTCGCCGTTCTTGTCCCGCAGTTCGAACATGCTACCCTTGCTCTTCACGCTGCCGTTGCTACCGATGCTCTCCCTCCGCCTGCGCTCGCGATAGGCAAGGGTCTCGTAGGCGTCTGCGGCACTCTGGGGTCCGATCGATACCGAACGGCCGCGGGTTGTAGGGTGGCGGATGGACTGGACCACACGAGGTATGTCTCTGACGGAGGGGATGAGGGTATCCATCCTTGAGCCAGGATCGACCACCTTGTACTTGGACGCGGGGGTGAAGAATCGTCGAGGAAGGTTCATGTCGACCTTCTCCAGCAGACGGAAAATGTGAGGCAGGCCCTTGAGCAGTGTTGGCTTCATGACCTCTCGCCAGACGAAAATGACGAGGACGCCAAAAACGACTCTGGCAGCCACGATATGCCATCCCAGGGCGCTGAGGTCAATGGACTCGACGCTGTGGGCATTACCCCCAAACGAGTCCAGAGATGTGCGACCGTACATCCAGGTTCCAATCTCTAGACCGATGACGACACCGGCAAAAGCTACGCTGTCGTCGAAACAGGGACAGTCATCCGCAGGCTCGGGGTGTATCCTAACGAGAGCGATGACGATCAGTGCGGCAATGGCAGGCGCCCACCAGGAGCTGCTGTGCATGTAGGCGTCCAGAGCCGGGCCGTAGTAGAACTCGACAACAGTAATAGCAGCGCCCAAGATCGATCCCACAATGACGTCGAGGAACCCATGCATTCCGCAGTATAGACGACCGAAGACGATGGAGACGGCGTAGAAGTAGCATAGACCCTCGAGGATGGTCTTGGTTGTCTCTTCCATGATCGTATCTGGGCTGCGCAAAACCAGGATGCCGTATAAAGCCACAGACACAGCGTTGGCGCTATGCGTAGAGGGAAAACCGTACTCTAATGCAGCGGAACCAGACATTGTAATTCGATGTAGCGGTGGTGACAGAGGTCGGGGGAGTGAGAAGAAGTCCTTGATGAAGCCGGTGAAGAAGACGCCTTCGGCGAGGATGTGAATAACACTGAAAGCACTGGTTAGCCGTGTTCTCGTGCGATACAGCGCAATGCGTGCTCACCCTTTGCCAAAGGATGCGTAGCCGCACCAGAACAGCATGGGCAGGCCGATCATGAAGAAGGTATGGGTGCCGAGGTTCGCCGTAATCGCAAAGTAACTGTCGAGCCACGGGGTGCGCAACTTCTCCTGCAGATACGCCAAGTACGGCGTCTCCCAGCGGATGAGAGGCAGCAACGACTGTCGCATCTGGTATCGCCATTTCGGCAGCGCTCTCTTATCTGTCGACAGCGTCCACGGTCAGCTCAGGCCCGTCATTACTCGCGATCCAGCAGCCCCGCCTCGCCTGACGTCGTCGCAAGACGCTGCGAGCACGACAGACCACCATGCCAACGACCAGAAAGACAAGAGATGTAGCATACAGTGATCGAGACTCCTCAGCCCGGCGTCGGGCGCATCGGTGGGAGCCTTGACGGTTATGACGGGGAGCTCTGGAAAGGCATCGGTGTCGGCGGGCTTCGTGACGGCAGCATCGCGACGGTCCGGGGCGGGGTTCGGCGCCGACGGGGCGCCATTGGTATGGCTGGTCATCGGGCGTTGTCGGATGTCGCGATCGTGAGGCATACGGCCATCCGTTTCGTCGGGCAACTCGTCGGTGGGTTCGTGGTTTCGGAGGGGGGCTCAGGTCGGTGGCCTCCGGTCGGTGTAAGGCGGGCGGGCGGGCAGGCGTTTAGGGTGGAGGAGGGGACCTGGAGGATGCAGCAATTGCTCGGCGCCTCGGTGGGAGACTGCGCATTTGCCGGTGGTTTCTTTCAGGTTGGGGCGCAAACGAGCGTTGTTCCTTTGCGTGGTGAGATTGCCAGCGGCCGAGAGGTTGAGGAGGAGGAATTCGGCAGGCCTGGCGAGAGTGAGGTGGTGTAGAGTGAGAAGAGGGAAAGGGAAATTTGCAGCTGCAGCAGAGCAGTGTAGTGGTGGGATTGCGATGTTGCGTTCGCACCACAACGGACGTGGAACTGTAACTGGAACTAGAACTGGAACCGCTGGCGTGGTGGTGGTGTGGGAGGTCGGGTACTTTGGGGGAGGTATCCTGGACTCTCTCCCATGGATGCACTTGAAGAACCAGCCGAGGTGCTGAAAAGGTGTTTTGCGGACAGGATTTAGAGCATATGTCAAAGTTTGACTGCATGAGCTACCTTTCAGGTTACCATGAGAGATGGTACTTAGGGCGAGATACAATACGAGACCAAGTTGCATCTTGGAGCTTCATTATCTAGGTATGATTTTCAACAGCATATATCCCCAAGTAGCAAAATGATAAGCGTCATCGCCCTGGAATCTACAGCAGCAGCGGGGCGCTCTTAGCTCCCGTCGCCATCACCAACGACTCTACCAGCAGATATCAAGTCAACGGTACTTCCCCCAATGTATCGAGTCGGGGCCCAGGCAGGGATCTCTCCAAAAGCACTTAAACCTCTCCAGGTACTGCGGTACTTTGTCTAACCGTTACGCTGGGCGCATGTGGATGTGGACGAGAGCTTCGCCTTGAAGCCTCATACACATGGGTGGTCTACACTATTATCTTCTTGCCTACCAGCTGCTGATCACCTACAAAATCGTCAATTAGCTATATCACCTACAAACCCAATGAGACAAACCTCGTTTCTACGAACAAGTCTCACCCCATCAAGGCGAAAAGAGAGAGGTATTCGTACAGGTGGAGAACATCGAGCGGCAACGTCTGTCTCACCATCAGAGAGCTTGAAAGATGAGATCAACAAAAAAGGACGGACAAAGGACAACCTCGGGATCAGATTTCCCCCTCCAACGGCCAGCAGGAAAATGAGACCACGCAAATAATGCCATGATCGATCTTCGCCCCGCCCCCAAAAACCCCCAACGGCCGCACCTGGCATATGCTTTACGATACAACGGCCGAACCCAGCACACCCGCGCCAACTCGGGATCCCCCAGTCTCGGAAGCTCCAAAAGAAGGCGTCTTTGTCTTATGTTGCATGCTTTCCTCGCATTTTTGCATTGAATCAGCTCCCCCCCAACGTCCGAGAGCTTCAGCAGGAGGAGCAACAAGCAGTAGCTCCTGACCTTTACTTCAGTAATTTCGACACTCTAACCTCTCGCTCACTTACCTCTCATGGGAAAGAGAGAAACACCTCTCCAGAATTCCTCGTCCCTTCCTCCATTCCACCCCACCTGACCGGAATCCAAAAATTCAAACTCGGACACACTCGCCTCCAATCCCGCAAAGCCTAAATCAAAGAGCTCTTTCCACGTAAACATCTCCACCTCCATAAAACCAAACACCGTCACAAGAGAGTCCGAACCCCTCGACTTCCGAATAGCTGCAAGAGCCGTAACGGCATCAAAAATGTCCGGCGCTCTGCTTCCTCTCCGCGCCCGGCATTGCCTCATCACCGGCGCGTACGGGGGCATCGGCGCCGCCATCGCCGCCCGCTTCGCCGCCGAAGGCGCCCTCGTGACCCTCCTCGGCCGCAGAGAGGACAAGCTGCGAGACCTCTGCGCCCAGCTCCCGCCCTTCCGGGACACCCGCCTCGCCCCCCTCACCGCCGCCTCCGACTCCGACTCCGGCAGCACCCGGCCGTCCCCGGACGAGAAGCCGCCCGCCCATTCCTACGCCGTCATGGACGTGTCCGCCCAAGGCCGCGATGAAGCCGTATTGGACGACATCTGGGTTCGACTTCCCCCTCCCCCCCCCTTATCATATGTCGTTTGCTCCTTTTGATCGGCCAGACGAATGTTTGAATGTGATTTTGCCATTGTCATACGACATTGTTAAACCTGCTACCGTAAAACTGACAAGGAGATGGCTGTTGCAGAAACGTACGGGCCAGATAGACGTCCTTGTCAACGCCGCGGGTATTGCGCAATTCCAGCTCTTGCAGAACACCTCCCCTCACGCCGCCAGGGAACTCGTTGACACCAACCTCATGGGCACCATCTTCATGTCGAGGTACATGGCCCAACGCATGAAGCGCAGGCGCGCCGACAGGGATGGTAAGTCATGGCACGCCTTGCCACACACACCCGCAACCGATCCCAGCACTCCCGCACAGAGCTATGCTGACTTGAACCTCCAGCTTGCATTATCAACGTCGCGAGCTTGCTGGCCCAAAAGGGCAGCCCCGGCACCAGTGTGTATGCAGCTTCAAAGGCAGGCATCATAGGTATGTTCTCTCTTTTGATTCGTTCCTCATGCGGAGTCCAATCCGAGGGCCTACAGAGGTCTAACTATTGCCTCGTGTCCCCGATATCTAAACGACCAATGTCTAACGTCTGCGTGTCCCTCTGCTAAAAGGTCTCACCCACGCTCTTTCCGTCGAACTAGGACCGCTGCGCATCAGGACCAACGCCATAGTCCCTGGCTACATAGAAACCAATATGCTTGCCTGTAAGAAACCTTTCCTCCACGTTCCTCATCCGCAAGCCTAGCTTCCCCAAGGCCCCGTAAATCAATGTCCTTGGACAGAATAGTGCTAATGTACAAATTATAGCCATGTCGAGAGAACCCCTCGAGAAGCGCATTCCGCTGGGGCGTTTGGGCCGGCCCGATGAGGTGGCTGATGCCGCCGTTTTCCTGGCCCAAAACACGTACGCCAATAACTGCATCCTGAATCTGGATGGTGGGTTGAGTGCTGTCTGAGCCGATATCCCCGAGTGGATGAAGGGGTGTCCCTGGCTTCGATATCAACGGAAGCATCCTCAGTCGTCGTCAATCACGATGGCTCCACCTGTAGAATCATCGACGATGACCACGTCATCACTGCCACTAGTAGTTGCGACCTTGGCCTTCTTGGCCTCGATGGGCTCATCGCCATCATCAGGACGGGGCCGCTTGAGGGTGGTTGGAGAAACCTCCGATACCTCTAGCGAGTGCTTGCCGTTCTGTTGGCCAGTGCCATTCGATTCCGCCGTTGGCGCAGGTGTCTCCTTCTTGGGCTTGCGAGGAATCTCGGGCTTTTGGTCAACGGCCAAACCCTTGACGGGCTTGTCTTCAAGAGGCTCCTTGCTGTGGCGGGTTAGCGGGTGTTTACGTGGCAAGTGACCAAGGCGGACGTACGATTCTTGTATACTGATGACGACGTTGACGAAGGGCTCGTCGTCGTCTTCATCAATAACAGTAAGGAAGGAGTCTTCCGTGATTCCCAAGTCGCTGAGTTTCTTGGACAGGTTCTCGGTCTCGTCGGGGTCATAGAGGGGGCCAACGTCGTTGTTGACAGCAAACTCCTTCTCGCCAAAGCCAAGCTCCAGGCGCACAAAGTCTTCGACGAGATCCTTGAGCGTGGCTCTGGACAGGTCGACAGAGACGGTCGTCTGATATACGCTACAGACTGGGCAATCTGGGTTGGGAGCCCGGTAGTTGCTCGTGCTGAGGAGACGGGCAGGATTGTGAGGAGAGATGAACACCTGTACGAAAATTAGTCCCCAACTCCAGATAGCCGTGGTCACATTTTCCACTTACCTCCTTCGTCTTGGTGTATTCGCCCTTCAGCACCTTGAACGACTGAAGAACACACAGACCTGCGACGATGGCATTCGTCGTCGCGATTGCAGGGATGATGTTACCGGCCATTTGCTTGATGTCGAAGCGAGACTTGAGCTCGATGCCGAATATTGATGAACGAATGTTTGCGCTTGCGGTAACGAAGTCAAGCGTGTCTTCGTCATCCTTGTCAAAAGTAATCAGAGGCTCAGCTCCGCCATCCTGATGTGCCTTCTTCAGCTCTTGCATGCGCTTGCTAAGCCTTTCCAAGCTGTCGACGAAGACGGCAAAATTCTCCTCCAAGCTCCACACCTTCTGACCCTCCTGCAGGATCGTGTCCTTCGCACCGAGAGATTCTGCAGACTGCTCGGACAGCTTCTTGTAGTCCAGAGGCTCGGGCTTTCTCCTGGACTTCCACATGTCCTCCATTGACGCCAATCGCACGATGTCGCTGTTGAACACCTTGTCGAAGAGAAGCTGAGGGAAGGCCTCAGTGCCCAAAGCATCGCGAATCGCGCGCAGAGCTGCCGCCTCCTTCTTCAGCTCCTCGATCTCCTTGGCGTTGTCGGCATCGGCCGAGTTGTCGAACGCGGACTTGTCCTCGCTGGCTCCGAAGATCTCGCTAAGGAGGTAGCTCTTGCCCCACACGATGCAGTGAATAGGCTGGCTTGGCGTGCTGCGGATGGTGCAGACGGGGAATGACTTTGGAGTCTCCTTGGGAGTACAGTCGTAGCACGCGGTGACGCCCTTCTTGATGACCTGAACGTTGCCGTTGAATCCTGTCGTACCGCTCTCGATGAGGGGCACATCTGCGGCCAAGCACATTCTGTTCACGTGCCGTCTGGCCTCGAGGTTGTCCAGCGCATTGAAGACGATGTTGAAGTCCTTGAACCATCTGGTATTGAACTGGGAGTCCTTGATGTTCGCATGGTGCGCGACGATCTTGACCTTGGGATTGAAGGGTTGGGCGGCGTCCTTGGCAACCTGCAACATGTCAGTAACCCGCTTTGTCCTACACGCCGTCATCGCGTCGAGTGCCGTACCAAAGCCTTGGACTTCTTGATGTGCTCGTGTCGGAAGAGGAATTGGCGGTTGAGGTTGCTCAGGTCGATGGTATCGAGATCGACAACGTGAATTTCGCCGTAGCCTGTGAGGACAAGGTTCTTGAGGAGTTCGCATCCGATACCGCCAGCACCGACCATCAGAACGCGCGCCTGCGAGACCATGATTAGCTCGATTGAATCGTCAATTGCACCCGCCAACAATATCGTGCCATCCACTGAGGTCATGACGAGGCAGGGGCGGTCTTGGGATGGATGTTGCGATGGCAGCGACGGTCGCGTGGTCTGATGCGCCATGATCGGCCGGGGATGCGACGTACCTTCTTCACGTTTGCGTTCAACGAACCACCGAGCGACTGTTGGAAGAACTTGTCACGCGATGGGACGGCAGGCTGTCGCTGTTGAACTGTTTGCGCAGTAGGCTGCGCGGCAGCAGCAGGAGCGGCGGCGGGTTGCTGTTGTACGGGTTGCTGCTGCTGCTGCTGCTGCTCTTGTGCTGGGGGCGCCGATGCCGTCGCCGTCGCCGTCGCTGGGGGCGCGGTCGATTCCGCGGTGGTTGGTGCAGCTGCGGCTGCGTCTGTCGTTTTGGGATCCATCAGCTCGGCACGAGTCGCAAAATCGTTCGTCTTGTTCGTATCGAGAATTGACGATCAAAAAGAGGATCGAGGTTGAAGTACGCCAGCAAGCGCGATCTGGGAAGTAAGCAAGGCCGCGGCAGGTGGGATGGGATGAGGGTGGTTTCAGCACGGGAGCGAGGCTGCGAAGGAGGAAGGTTAAGGTACCCAGGTACAGAGAGGCAGGTGGAAGGTACAGTAGGTACGTCGAGCTTTTCCCTGAGGTCCTGAGGTCAGCGGGAGGAACGATCGCCCAGAAGCAAGGTTACAGCCAATACCGGCAGCCGGTGACGAGATCTCGCAGGGATTCGAGCTGTAGCTTCCTGGGGAATTGCCGCGCTCGAGGTTTGATTGGTCTGGTTAGCTGGAATAAGCGGGTCTTTCTCGCTTGCAGAGGCACTCACTAAGAGCGCTGTAACCTCAGCGGCCTAGTGCATCCTCCAGCCACTGTGTGAAACGCTGGATTGAAGCCTGCCCTGACACGGCACCTCCACCGGTTCCTGTTGTACGATTTGTAGGCACTGAGGTGCTGGGCCTCATTCACATGGCAATGGACCGATTGGGTGATTTCCCATGCCGGGCGAGCAAACACACGGCGATTGAGGAGAGCTGGGAATTGGGTTTTTAGAGGCTCATACTCAGTTCTAGGATGATCGTCGCCTGCAATCGAGCAGTGATCCAACAAAAAAACAAACGGGTCAGTGCAGCTGTATGGGTCTCCAGGTCTGTCTCTTCATACCGCCTCGGCCAAAGTTCAAACCTGCGTCGTCCCCTCAGTAAAAGAATCGCAAAGCCATCCAGAATCATCCAGGTGCAGCTTACAAGGCCGTATTCGTGCAGCGACCAGACGAGGCAAGCCACGTCTGGGTCAAAGAATCAGAAACAACCAGCCACATCCGAACAAGACCGGGGCAGAAGCACAGGAGCAGCAGCAGCACCAGCAATGTCCGACGACGAGGCCGACCCCGAACTCCTGGCCCTGCTTCGCCAGCACTTCCAGAAGAAGCTCAATGTCGACGATGAGCCCGAGACGGGCGTTCTTGAGGGCGCCGAGTTCGTCTACGACAACTCAATCGATGTCGCCATAGACATGAGGGCCACCAAGAGAGCAGCCGCGACCATCTACGCCCAGATGGAGCAGAAGCAGTACTCGACCGCCACTTGGACTGAGCATGAGCTTCACCCCAAGACCAAAGACGACAGCACCGCCGCCTTCATCTTCACCATGGACCTGCTCAACTTCTGCTTCTGGTCGGAAAAGCCCGAAGACGAGAGGTTTGCCGTCGAGTATCGCGGCAAGACCTGGACCGGCTACTGGAGCATGGTCGCCTCGCTGCAGCGGGCTCTCGAGGAGGGCATCCCCATCACCAGCTCCGATTTCTGGCAGAGCGAAGACGAGTGCAACATGGAACTCATGAGACACGTCTTCCGATCCAAGACGGAGGAGCAAATGCCCCTTCTCGAGGAGCGCCTTAAGTGCCTGCGAGAGGCGGGTACTGTGCTGTACGAGAAGTACAACTGCAGCGTCACAAAACTCATCGAGGCCGCCAACGGTTCTGCCGCAAGACTCGTCAACTTGCTCGCCCGGGATTTTGACTGCTTCCGTGATGAGCACGTCTTCGAGGGACGCCGGAAGCCGGTGCGTTTCCTAAAGAGAGCCCAGATCCTAGTGGCGGATATCTGGGCGTGCTTCAATGGTGAGGGCATTGGCGCCTTCCAGGACATTGACAAGATTACGATGTTTGCCGATTACCGTGTCCCTCAGATCCTGAATACGATGGGCTGCTTGTACTATAGCCCCTCGCTGGCGACGGCTATCAACTCCAAGCGGGTGCTCGAGAGCGGGTCGAGGTGGGAGTTGCAGATGAGAGGTGAGTTCATGTTACAACCAAGTTCTAGACGACAGCGCTGACTCTGAAATAGCATGCAGTATTTGGTGTGTTGAACTGATCAAGCGGGAGATTCAGAAGGAGCACCCCGGGACGACTGTTAACGCTATTTTGATTGATTTCTTTTTGTATGATACCATGAAGGAGTTGGAGGCTGCTGGTAGTGAGACGATGCAGCATCACAGGACGAGGAGCATCTGGTACTGAGGGCATGCTATAAATAGTTCCGTCGATAGAGGGTATAAAACTGGCTCTCTATTGTCCAGAAGAGCAAGCAGTTGTTAGCTATCTACAGCGAATTCTTTGTTCCGCGGGCCTCGTATATCCGTACAGCGAAATGATTCTCAAAACAATTCTCAACTCCAAACGCCTGCAGCTTCGTGGTGATACAACTCCTCGGCGGACTTTCTTCCGCAGCTCATACAGACCCGACAGCTGTCGAGTTCATGAGCTCGTCCATGTGAGCTCGCTCAACATTGGCGGTGCCCTTCTTCTCCTCCTTGAGCAACACCGCGAGCACTTCGACGGGCGGGTTCAGGCCGAGCCGATCGGCCCGCTCCCAGCGCTTCCTGCGCTGCAGACCAATACAGGGCTAGATAATTGTCAGCTCCGTCACACTCCGACTGGTACCCCAGGAAAACCACTTACACCATACTGCGAGCTGACATCAAAGTAGCGCAGCACCTTCTCCGCCACGGTCACGTCCTTCTGGTGAACCCTGGGCGCGATGCGCTCCGCCTCGATGGACTTCCAGTACTTGTTAATCTGCGCATCGCTGATCTTCTCAGCGCGGACGACGGCTTCCGACTTCTCGGGGACTGCTTCCTTGACGTCCGGCTCCTCGGCGGCCTCGGGCTCGTCGACCCGGATCTCCTCGACCTGCTCATCTTCCTCCTTCTTCTGGGCCCTCTCGACGGCGGAGGTGAGTACGGCGGCCTTCTTCAGGTCCTTGGGCACGGGCTTGGAGACCTTGTGGGAGAAGCTGATGGTCGACTGGCCCCGAGCCGGGCCCGGTCGGGCTCGGGCGCCGCCTGTTGATCTCCGAGTTGTGGGCATTGTGGATGTTGGTTGTCACTGGTGACCGGGGTGGAGTTGAGTGCGATCGAATGCGGTGGTAGTGAATGAGTGAAGCCTTGATCAGAACTTCGCAGAAGTGTACGAATACTCGTAACCTTGAAGAATGAGATATGTATGATATATCTGATTGAAGGTGGTTGGGATATCAGCACCAATTACGGTCGTCGCAATGCGGTCGTTGATCTCATCTGGATGTGAAGTGAATGACGAAAGAGGGAAGGAGACAGGGGCCTAAATTTTGGCGGGGCAACGCGAGACTGGTACGAAGGCACGTGCGTCAGACCTCACTGTTTCCATACAAGATACACACTTTACCCTCACACTGTATGCATGGAGCTCACTTCAGATGTCTATTATCTGCCTTTGCTCTTTTCCGCAGAAACTGCGGTTTGCCGGGGTATTTTAGATGCACTTCATAGGTTTGCCACGCCAGGTCTCTTCTATGCCCCAGTCGCCTCTCTATAGAACGAAATGCTTCTGTTTGCACCCGCCGTGCAGAACATCTCGCTCTTCCCGGTCTTGGGAAGCCACTTCACAGACCACAGTGCCTGGCCAGTCTCGCTATGCGTAGCCACGCAGGCGTAGCGATCCACTGACCAGACCTTGACCTTGCCGTCCATCGCTCCGCTGAGCAGATACTCGCCCGTGTCGCTCCAGTCGATGGTGGTGATCCATGATGAGTGGCCCGTCATGTTGCCGACTTGCTCGCCGTGCTTGAGGTCGTAGATGGCGATAATGGAAGAGTCTCCGGCAGCCGCCAGTCTCGTGTTACCCGGCGAGAACGCCACCGCGCGGACAGGCTTGGCCAGACCTACGGAGTTGTCAGATGATTATCAATAGGGCATCCGCAAGTGATCATACCTGGTAGCGAGTACGCAAGACGTCCGCTGTCATTGTTGAAGACGTAGACAGAGCCGTTCTGGTGTCCACTCGCGGTATACCGTCCGTCTCTGCTCAGATCAACAGACATGCCGAAGCTGCCTGATCCAGGGCTTCCCGTCTCGTACTCTCTGATCTTGGGCGTTCCCTCCGCGCCGACGTCCCAAACGTTTACTCGCCCGTCGTAGGTCGTGCCTGCGAGGAACTTTCCGTCCTCGCTGAGAGCAATAGCCCACGTCTCGCCAGCCTTGGAGTTCTTGTCCTTGACCTCCGAGTGAAGCTTCCACTCTCCCGTATCCTTGTCGACGACCCAGACCTTCAGCTCGCCGGCGAAGCCAGCGCTGGCGGCTACACGACCATCGCGGGAGGTGCAGATGTGGTGACAGCCAAGCTTGTGCGCGCCGCTGATGGATTGGGTGATGGGGATCGTGGGGTCGGCGGTGTTGTGGACGTGGAGGGTCGATGAGCCGCTTGCAGAGAGGACGGCTCTCGAAGTCGTGGCAAGCCCGAAGATGTCGGTGATGTGGGCTGAGAGGCTGTTAGCTATATTGCCTGGCGAAGTGACAGCTGGAGCTCCAAGGGCGGCGTACCATTGTCCACGGTGTGCAGGGTCAGGTATTGTTTAGACTGTTCGAATTAGTTCTATGGCGGCAGCAAATCGCGGCAAGGAGACACCTACCATGGCTGCCAGTCCATGTGAAGCTTCTGCCGCGGTGAGTGATGCGCGGTTGAAGATGGGAAAGCTGCGACCGCGATGTGGACGGGAAGGTGGGGGCTGACATCACAGATTTGGGCGGAAAGACCCCTGCAGTGGGCAGTTGGGGAGGGGCAATTGAGGGGCTTCAAACACCCATGTTTGTAGCCCAGGGCAGTTTAGCACTTCAACTTCTACACAATATCTCCTGTTCACAGCTGTTTTGTTATTAGTTGCATTTTACATTTGCTTGTGATGATTCATAGACTCGAAACATTATGAAGTCTGGCTATAGCTTTTGTTAAACTACCTTATTGTCAACCCAAAATCCCAACAAAAGCAAGCGGAACAAGACGAAAAGAAAGAATCACTTACAACGGAGTGCAGTTCGACACACAAACCGCCCACTGATGTTTACTCTAGTCATCAAAGTCGCCCCAATAGTCCAAATATCCAGCGCCGGTGTAATCCGGTTTTGTTACATCAGCAGGCGCAAACACCGATCGCAATGTACGATCTCCGCGCTTGAATTCCTCTTCAAGGAGACGGTCTGCCAATACAGTCATGCGGTTCTGCAACGCAAGTTGACATGGTGACATTCCTGGTCCTGAGTCTTCGCGAGTTCGCACTCCCAGATCCGCCCCTCTGCTCAGGAGAAGGTCAGCCAGGGGCATTCTTCCTCGGCCAACCATGTTTGGAAAGTGACAATTGCGAAAACGCGTCGGCCGTTTTGTCGATGAGCACAAATGATGCAATGGGGCCCAGCCGTTACCGTCAAGAGCGTTGGGGTTCGCCCCGTAGTCCAGGAGAAGCTTGCCAGTTGTAGCGTCAAAGTTGTTGCGGGCCAGCTCGTGTAATGCCGTGTGTCCTCGGGAGTTTCTGAGCAATGGATTCGCGCCTCCCCTGAGCAATTCAAGAACAATTTGGGGTTGTGGCGGGCTGTCTTCCACCATGGCGCATGCGAAGGTGAGTGCGTTATGTCCATCTATGGTCTGGGCAGAATTCTGATGCCACGGCCATATTCCCAGCGAGCAGCGCGCATTAGGATCCTCCCCATAGCCTATGAGCAGCTTCACAGTTTCCGGAGTTAATGCTCGGATTGCTTTCATCAGCGGGGAGATCTGCTTCGATTCGACCGAATCAAGATGTGAGGTAAGGAGAGGCAGTTCAAGTTCCCGCAAAAACTGGAACACCTTCTTCACCCTTTTGCCGCTGTACGGAGTTTGGTCATCCCAGGAAATGCGTCCGCAATCTCGCTCTCCAAGCGAGTTGAGGCTATCGTAGCTTGGGAAACAGTGACAGTTCTCGTGTGCTTCATGCCTCTCCGAGAGCAAGACACGCGCTTTGGACTCGCAGTCGTACAGGGGCAGGTCGACGGGGACTCGCCAGGAAATTAGCGCGATCCCACAATGGGATAGGTGCGCAAGAACAGGCATGAACAGAGACTCAGTTCCCGTCTCGAATCGCGCGCCGTTGTCAAGGAGAAACTTCACAGTCTCGGGGCCTACTGTCTGAGTGAACACCGCGAGGCCCAAAGGGTTCCAATGCTGTTGAGGGAGGGAACGCAGGTGACGATCGTAGTGTGGACAGTCGATGAAGCCGAACTCCTGGTTGACGTCTGCACCATAGGCCAAGAGACTTCCGAGAACCTTTATGCGGGCATCTTCCGTCTTAAGGAGAGAGCCACCGAAGGAGCTGTGCGTGAAGTAGTCAAGAGCACCTTGCATGGGCGTGACTCCACAGGTTCCAATGCAGCTTAGATATCCTCCGGAAGAATCAGACTTACGGGCACACGAACGGCAGAAAGCGCCGCCCAATCCAATTCCTGTCTGCGTAGCGTAATTGGGGTTGGCTCCCTTGGAAAGAAGCCAGTCCACAGCTTTCGGCTGGCCGCCGCGAATTGCAGTCAGAAGAGGAGTCCCGGCACTCCGGACGGGCTTCTTCTCGTGGAAAAGGGTGCAAATCTGCGAGCTATGTGAGGATACGGGAACCCTTTCAAATCGACCGCAACGACAGTAGTTGCTGGTGTGGTAGTCGTCCGTGTCTTCATATGTATAGTCGAGCGGCGCACCTGCGGCCACTGCGTCTTCCATCGTCTGGATGGAGCCGTGGAAGGCACCCCAGCGGAGGGCATACCAGTCATCGTGCTGGCTTCGAGCATACAGCATGGGCTGCAGAGTATCGTAAAGCGTCTTGCATGATACAGCGAGGTTCTTCAAGTCGCAAGTGCCATCACGGAATGGCGTGTTATCCCACACATCCTGAGGAGACGCAGCAGGACTGACATAAGAGACGATTTCCAGGATGATCTCGACCGGAAGTTTGGTCAGGCCTGTCTGGCAACGATCAACGGGTGACTGAAGGGATGGCATCGTAAATACTTTTGTGCTTCTCGTATGGTTGAGGTGTAGTGTGCGAGGGTGAGTGTTTTTATGCGGGAATCTTGTTGTCGTCTTGTCGATGTTTCTCTTCTCTTAGTGGACGTGAAGCGAAACATCTTATATCGAAACATGAGGTTTTAGGAACTGGCGAGCCATGATGGCTTTGTAGGAGTTCCCTTGAATGCTCGTCAGTACGTCAAAGGATGCTGTGTTGGAAGACCATTGTTAACCAGAACAAGACCTAAATTGTTCTCTTTGTTGAAGGCCGCTGAAGGGCCTTGTGCATAGTTCCAGCAAAGAAACGCAACGCAGGTTCATTGTGATGGTATTCGAGACTGTTTTGGTGTGTTTGTAGGTTGAGTCGTTTTCAAGTGCAGCCTTGTCTGGTCCTGTAGACATTGGAGAAACGCAAGCGGGAGAATAAAGTACTTGCGCGAGTCGTTATCCTATGACGGTGATTCGAGTCTCAAATGCCATTGTCGCTTCTTCTTCGGACCATCACAACTTGGTTCAAAGCAACTTTACTCGGAATCGACCGTCGTAGTTCCCGACGAACTTGAGAGAGGTTTGCTCGAGAAAACGTGTTCCGTCTCTGTCCCTCATGTGTCCGTTCTGCGCGTCAAGTCAGGCCTGGAGACTGTATCTATTTGCCCATGTGCCGGTTGTTGGCCAGCTAAGCACTTTTGAAGCGACGAAATAACACTGTGAAGGTGGTGAATTGTCCCAAACGCCGCATTATGCTACCCAGTTGTACACTCGAATATACACGTCCTTAACTGTTACAAAACCCCCGGCAGCTTAGACGAACTTTCCAGAAGGGTTCTCTTCCCTCCACATATCCTTGATTTCTATCACACCTCAGCGTTAGCAATGATATGCAGGAGCCAATGTCGGAGGTTATACATACTGCTCATGCAGTGAGGGCATACGACGTGCTGTCTCTTTGTCTGGCCGCAAGCCGGGCACTTGCACAGAGACTTAACATCCTGAAGAGCCTTGCCAGCCATCTGCCTGTGTCTCTTCTTGGAGTGGGATGTCTTCTTTTTAGGTACTGCCCGCAGGATAGATTCCCAGATGTCACCAAGCCATGCGGGGATGCTGAGGTGAACTGCGGGAAGGGCGGCGGAGAGCGTCGGGAGCATGGGCCGGATGAGTTGGCGGGTGTACAGGGAGAATATCCTCGTGGACTGCGAGATAACTGGCGCAGAGATCTGGGGGAGGATGCGCAGGGGCTGCGCAGTCATCGCGGCGGCGGCCATTTCGGGATGGGTCGAGTAGAGATCGTCGCAAGCGAGGCTATTCGGCGGTGGGAGTCGTCGCGTCGGTGGACTGATACGGGACCACGCAGAGTCGCGGACCACTATCGTGTGCTTCGTGCGCGTTGAGAGAATATGGTCGGAGATCGGTGCGCGGGTGACGTCGTCGGTGTATTGGAACAGCAGACCGGCCTCACATCACGATCTGAAGCTCTAGTTCTTCCCTTCCGAACCCGAAAAAAAAAGACCTGACCGGGGAGCTGTCAATTGAGATCTTCCAGCCAATCAGAGCTCATCTAACGCACAGACTTCCCCCAGCCAATCAACACGGTGAGGACCCCTTTCCCCCTTTCCCACTGGACCCCCCTGTACCTCCCTGCAGGGAAATTATTGTTTGCTGGAGGTGGAAGGGACAACCTATCAAAGTGATTAGCTGCAGCCAACGGCCAGTGCCTGACTGAGAGACACGGGGGGACGGGTAGCAAATTACCCTTCCATTTGCCCTTCACCGGCTTGTTCTTCTTCGAAACATCCTGAGTCCTCTCCTCCAACGTCGACCCTCGTGATCCTCTCTGCTTCTTCTCTCCCTGCTCACTGATTTTTCCGATTCTCGACTCGGGGCCCCCAATCGAGACGAATACCTTTCTTGGAACACAGAAACGTATCTCACTTTCACTCCTTACCTTTTTAGCACCACTCTCGCTCCTCCGAGCCGAAAAGCTATCAAGATGGCGCAGCCCCAGACTATCTACCCCCAGTCCCACGTTGGTTTCGACAGCATCACGAACCAGATCGAGAAGAAGCTCTTGAAGCGTGGTTTCCAGTTCAATGTCATCTGCGTTGGTAAGTCATGCCGTGCAATTGCTCCCCCCGCGCTCGCTGGCCTCACTCGATGGCTGGCCTGATCGCGATGTCGCGTCGGCACTCAACTGACGCTCCACAACACAGGCCAGACGGGTTTGGGCAAGTCCACCCTGATCAACACCATCTTCGCCTCCCACCTCATCGACTCCAAGGGTCGCATGATGCCCGATGAGCCCGTCCGCTCCACCACCGAGATCCAGGCCGTGTCCCACATGATCGAGGAGAACGGCGTCCGTCTGCGCCTGAACATTGTCGACACCCCCGGTTACGGAGACTTGGTCAACAACGACCGCTGCTGGGATCCCATCGTCAAGTACATCAAGGACCAGCACTCCGCGTACTTGCGTAAGGAACTCACCGCCCAGCGCGAGCGCTACATCCAGGACACTCGCATCCACTGCTGCCTCTTCTTCATCCAGCCCTCGGGCCACTCCCTGAAGCCTATCGATATTGTCGTCCTGAAGAAGCTGTCCGATGTTGTCAACGTCGTCCCCGTCATTGCTAAGTCCGACACCCTCACCCTGGAGGAGCGCCAGGACTTCAAGGAGCGTATCAAGGAGGAGTTTGCATTCCACAACCTCAAGATGTACCCGTACGACAACGAGGAGTTTGATGACGAAGAGCGCGTTTTGAACACTCAGATCAAGGTTGGTTGTATTTGCCCAAGCAAACTTGATTCAATGACTGACAGCCGTATAGGACCTGGTCCCCTTCGCCGTTGTTGGCTCTGAGAAGTCGATCATCGTAAACGGCAAGCAGGTTAGGGGCCGCCAGAACCGCTGGGGTGTCATCAACGTCGAGGATGAGAACCACTGCGAGTTTACCTACCTGAGGAACTTCCTGCTCCGCACCCACCTCCAGGATCTCATCGAGACGACATCCCAGATCCACTACGAGACGTTCCGTGCCAAGCAGCTGTTGGCCCTCAAGGAGAGCAGTGCACACGGCGGTGGCAGCAGACCCATCAGCCCTGCCGCTGACCGGGAAATGAGCCGGAGCTCGCAACGAATGACCATGAACGGTTACTAGTTGGCGAACATCCTGACCCGCGCACTCGAGGAGCCGGAAGGCAATGATATTCTTGGGCGGCCGGATTCTCTGACGACTTTTTCAATCTCATGGTGTTATGCGCAGATAAAAAGGCACGGCACGGCCTCGGCAGCAAGCAGAGGCTACATCGACCGACGACTTTGAGGCAGGGGGCAGTTGCTGTCTCCACGGGAAGACATGGGAGACGTTTGCCTGGGAGGAATTTGATGCCAGCATTGCGCGGATATAGGTCATACCCCCTTCCGGCCCTGTGGTCGTTGTTTTAAGTACTCGGTGCTGGCGAAATAGTCCATTATTCCCCCCTTTTCCATCTTACAGCTGGACGCATTTCTATGTTTTCTTAGTTCACTTTACTTTAGCACTTCGAGCTTGGCTTCTTTGCCTACGTTTTAATGGCCCCGAATCCTCCCAGAGGTTTATTCAGTAGTTAATGGAATACCCCATGGTATGAACCAGCAGTCGATCGTTGACCCACGTCTATGTTTGCGTCTAGGTGCCTTCATCCCTCGTCTACTCTAGCCCCCCTTTTGCCCCGAGCACAGTCTCGCGTGTCCTCGCACCCGCCGTCCGAACGTCTACGCAGAGGCGGCATAGACAAAGTCCTCCAGCTTCTTGTAAGCCTTCTCGAGGTCGTCGTTGACGATGATGGTGTCATGTACGCCGGGCGTCTTGGAGTACTCGAGCTCGACCTTGGCCTGGTTGAGGCGCTTCTGGATGCTCTCCTCCTTCTCGGTGCCGCGGCCGCGGAGGCGCTTCTCGAGCTCCTCTTCCGACGGCGGCGCGATGAAGACGTAGCGGGCGGGTATCCCCGAGTTCTTGATCTGCTTGACACCCTGATCCGCGCGCGCGCGCGCCCGCCGTTAGCCATGCGCCCACTGCCTTCCAAGCCATTGATGTACAGATAACATACCTCCATCTCGATGTCGAGCACGACGATGCGGCCCTTGGCGGACTGCTCCTCGATGGTGGCCTTTGAGGTGCCGTAGCAGTTGCTGCCGAAGGTGGCGTGCTCGACGAAGCCGTCCTTGGCGACGAGGTCGTCAAAGGCCTCGCGCGTGACGAAGTGGTAGTCGGCGCCGTCCGTCTCGCCGGGCCGCGGGCCGCGGGTCGTGTGGCTCACGGAGAGCGCGAAGGTGTCCGGGTGGCGTTCGAAGAGGAGCTTGTAGAGCGTGCCCTTGCCGACGCCCGAGGGGCCGGAGATGATGATCGGGCGGCGGTCGGAGGGGAGGACTGGTTCGGCGCATATTGTGTTAGCCCTCTTTTTTCGTTCCATCTAGAAGAGCGGTACCGGGGACTTTTTCGAGGTCCATGCCGTGGTGTGGAATGGGGGCGGAAGCGGGCACGGGATTCAAGGGAGTCCTTCTGACGTACCGGGAGCCATGGCGAACTGTCTCTTCCAGAAATAGGTGGTCGCTGGAGGTTGTCTTGGGATTGCGCGGACGAGCGGTCGGAGGCGGGGCAGCATAGGGAAGCACCACGACACACACACCACGCGCGGAGGGAAAAAAGGGCTTTGGATGGAGGGGCAGCACGCCTAAGGTTCGGATTCGGGGGTGGCACGGAGGGGCGGTGCGGGTGCGGGTGCGGGTGCGGGCTGGGTGCGGTTCGGCGGGCGGGCGGTCAGTCACACGGGGGGGCTGACAGAGGGAGTGAGTCGGGGGCGCCTCTCGCCTCAGGGTCCCGTGTCGTGGAGTGACACATTTCCATCATCCCTTTGGGTTTCAGAGTCACTCCATTTTCGGGGGCGATAGGGGATTCTATTGGTTGGGGTCCAGCTGGCGCTGTTCTAATGCCGGCAGAAAAGAACCGCTGAAGACTCGGCCGTTGGGTAAGGTACCTTATACGGGCGGTGAGGGAGCCCGTTGGGGGCGAGGCGACCCCTTGTTTCCGCGAGATTATGCGAGGTATTCATTCTCTGTATTAATAGTTTCATGCTTAGGCGGTAGGCAAAGTTAGAGAAGACACAGCGATCTAAACATGGACATTGCCTTACTCCTCTGATAGTAGCTAAACGTCGTTGGAGTGGTTATTTGGATGCCTCTGATGGGGTTCAAGATGCAGTGAAAGTAAGTGGATTCATTATCGATGTAACACTAACCTAGCTCATATCTTCACGCACATCACTCGGGCACCAGAGTCACAATCATGAGGCATTGAGGGAGCATCGTTGAAAAAGTAGAATAAACTTCATTGCGAAGTAGTAGAAAACGTTATCAATGACGCATTCGCATCTATTCAGGTTTTTACACAAACCGCGGGGAATCTATGTCGCCAGAAAGAAACCAAGTCATAACCTCCAAACTGCACATTAAGCCAAGTACCCTATCCCCGTACTCATCAAAGCTTTACAAGAAAAGAAGAGCAACAAGAGGCGCGGCCAGGGCCATCACCTCAGGGCGCATCGCAACACCGGCGTTCTGGTTAGGGCTGCTGGTGGACGTGCCGGTCGCCGCGGCGCCAGTGCCAGTAGCAGCCTGAGTACCGCCGGCAGTGTTGGTGCCGGGGGTGTTGGTGGAGTCGTCGGAGAGGGGAGAGACGGCGAGGTTGGTGAGCTCGGTCTTGCCGTCAGAGGCGTAGACCTTGTACTTGACGCTCCAGTCGGAGATGGAGATGATCTTGCCGGAGGGCTTGGGGCTGATGCCCTTGTCGATCAGGTCCTGGCCACCAGGGGGAACGACGGGGAGGGTAAAGTTGTTGTTGAAGCCCTTCTCGGTGATGAGAGAGGAGTCGCACTTGGGAGGCTTGGGAGACGAGGTGGAGGCCTTGGTGGTCTGAAGGGTCTTGAAGTCGACCTTCTTGTACTGGGTGGCCAGGTTGTCGTAGTCAACGAGGAGCTTGACAGACTTGTCGTCGTTGACCTTGACAATACCGTAGTTGTTGTCCTCCTGGCTGTACTCGTAGACGAGACCGCCAGAGAAAACAGAGTTCATGTCGGTGCCGTAGATGGACTGGATCTCGGTGAAGACACGGGGGGTGACCTTGTTGCAGCCAAACTCGGAGAAGAAGACGGGAACGGGGGTGTCCTTCAGGTCGGCAACGAGCTGGTCGTAGGTGGAGGTCTTGAAGCTGGATTCACCGCACCAAGAGTAGGAGTTGAGGCCGAAGATGTCGGCGCGGCTGGGGTCCTTCTCGTCACCGTTCTCGGCGCAAGTAACGTAGTTGAAGGAGTCGACGAGGATGGAACGGACATCGGCAGCGGAGTAACCGACGGGAATGGTGCGGTCGGCGTGCTTGGAGATGTAGTTCTTCAAGTCACGGGTGATGGCGCGGAGGTAAGGGGGAACGTCCTTGGCGGTCTCGACGTTGTTCATAACCTCGTTGCCGGAGAAGAAGGCCAAGGTGTTGGGGTAGCTCTTGAAGGCCTCGACGATAGCGAAGGTGCGGTTCATGTAGGCCGCGTAGTAGCTGGTCCAGGGCTGGAAGCTGGAGATACTCTCGCCGACGAGGGGAGAGTTGACGTCGAGGATCATGTACATTCCAGCGGCGTTGAAGATGGAGGCGCAAGCATCGTGGTTCAGGTTAGGGTCCAGGTTGTAGACACGGATGGCGTTGGCGCCGAGACGCTGGAGCAGGGCAGCATCGCGCATGCAGACGTCGGCGTCGCTGAGAGGATCCTTGCCGTGCTTGGGGTCGTAGCCAGCGCTACCACCGATCTGGTAGTCGAGACCAACGATCTGGAACTTCTCGCCGGCGTCGTTGACGAAGGCATTGCCCTTGACGGTGAGGGGCTTGACAGCAGCAGCCAAGGTCGCACTAAGTGCGATGAGAGCAGATTGGACCTAATGAAAGCTGGTTAGAGTTGGATGTTCCGTATGTTGACGCAGGAGAGTAGTAAGAAAGCGGGATCGATGACGAGGCTTTGGCAGCAGTCTCGATCCGAGCAATGAGGTTGGCTGTTCGCATGGTACAGCAGAACTTGGCTTCGTCTGGCGCATGATCGTCACCGCGATGGATGGCTGCTACCAACGGCCTCGGTTGCGACAGCCGAGCCAATGGGGGAAAGCGACAATGACAAAAAAGTCGAATTGGTACTCACAAGCATTATGTCGTTGTGATTCCGGTAGGAATTGGGTATTGAGTAATTAGACCTTGGGTCGTAGAAGTCGTACGGTGATATTCGTATCGTTCGCTAGCGCGAGTCCAAGAGAGTGACGAGAATATGATGGTGGGTAATGGGGAAAATAGCCAAGCGGCAGGATGGAAGAGTGAGACTGAGACAGTGGAAGGATCAAGAAAACGGTTCTTCCGGGATTTGTTGGATTGGATGGTGGGATGAGTGAGTGACTAGAAAGGAAGAAGGTGGTGGTGGGTGAAAAGCCGGGATATTCGGTGCTCACAGGCGCGACGCGGTCGAGCGAGTGTCACTTTCAATCAGCGAGTGGTGTTTGACTGATGGGAAAGAGGAAACGGGAAGACGAACTTCTCGGGGAAGTAATAATAAAGACGGGAGGGTTGTCGAGGGAAGAAGTAAGAGAAAGAGAGAAGCGGCACCAACAAGAATAGGCCGAATCGTGACATGTAAATTAAAAATGGAAAAGGCAAGTGCATGGCTCCTGGGCTCCCGCCTGCTGGATACGATGCTCACTGAATTTGTCTCATCTCGGCCTAGCGTCACACATCATCTCCAGCTTGCCTTCCCTAACAGATTGGATACATCTACCTATTACCTTACAGAGTACTTTTTTTGCTCTTCTTTCAAAAGGTCCGTGTGTGCAGCGGCGACTTTATTCCTCCTTTTTTTGACGGATACGGATACCGATTTCTCTATCAATTCCAGTTGAAGCCCCTCGTCCCAGCTTTGACTTTGTCGTCTATTGGCTGCTTGCTTCTTTGGACGGAGGAATTGGGTTCCAACTCGCAGCTTCCGTTCTCCCATCGTCATTCTAACCTCACCCAGGTAGTTCTACGTTGCCGGGCTCTCCCCAGCCCTGGATCTACCCTTCCCTTCCCTCCGTCTTAGTCTCGCCGTCACTCCCGTAGCGCGTCACCATTGCCTCGAGTCTCTTTGCCTCTTTTGCCGGATGCCGCTCCGTTTACTTTACTCTTCAGCTGCCCCTCCTTTGCGAACAGAGCCATCCTTCGCAAACACAGCCTCCCGGGACCTCCCTCAGGTTCTGAAGCAAATCCATCACCCGACGAACGGTAACGAACGCTTCAGAGGAGACAGGAGACAGGGCTGGGGCGCGTAACAGAATGGAGGGGCTTGGGGGCCTCTCTGCTCATCCACCACCACTGAGTCTGCGGTATCCCGCCGCCACTCTCGCTTCGCTGTTGCTTCTTTCCTCGCCTACCGCGGCGCCGTCACGAGGAAGAAGGGACTTTTGCCTTTTGGACGTCGGATGGAAGGGATGGTTCGGGCAACAAGCTGGTCCGCGCTGACTGCATCGAACCTCGCACTGCTGCAGGGCACCCTACCCTCTACCCGTCGGAGAGATGGTGATGGGTGCTGACTAGTCGCCAGTTTCTCGCTGGTGACTGGCTCTGCATGTTCACCAAAAGCTTGGCGACATGTCTAATTTACCTACCCCCGGTCTTAACTAATCTCTCTCGCAGTCTTCTCTATTGTGGCCCCTCGTTTATCTGCAGCTCTAGTGCAGCCTGCAGGCCCGTTTCTCCTAGCTTTCAACAGACGACATGCGCCTTCTGATGTCTGTCCGTTTGTTGCTGATGTTTTGTTTGTCTGTTCTGACTTATTAGGAGCTGACTACTGTCAGGTCTCCAAGGCCATTGAATTGTCTTGATTTCAGACACACGTCACAACCAAGAGAAGAGACCCCTTTCTCCTTGCGAAACACTATGAGACACCACGGTCAAGCTTTTTGGGACCATGCGCCAAACTAGCGAGACCGGGGGGCCGGAGAGACACTTCTGAGTGATTGACGGCACAGACGAACGACACAATCGCAGTCGCAAAGTCAACAGACCACCACCGCCTACAAAAAAAAAATCCGATATTCCCACCACAAAATGGTGTCATCCACCTCCTCGGTTGCCAGGGTTCACCTGCAATTCCTCCTTTGTCAACTTGGCCGGGCCACTGTCTTCGCAACTTTCTTTCAAGAGGGTTTGGAGCCGAACGCTGTTGCCGGATGGTTGCCCGGTCCAGCTCTTTGTTCGGGGCAGTCTAAACCACGTGAGCCATCCTCACTTGCCTCTTCGGCTCGTTGGTTGTGTTAGTGGCAATGGCGAAGCCTTGACGATGCTCAGGAAATGGCATAGTTGCCATCGAGAAGCCACGCCGGCCGCTGGACCGAGTCGCGAGGTACAGGAATCCAAATCCAGGGCACAAATCATTCGCCATCCTCGCCCCCCTCCCAGCCCATCGTGCTGTCAGGTACTAGCGCGCCCTATCGTTCAAGCCTTGCCTTCAATGGTATGGAAAACGCGGAAAACCTCGCGTGCCGAGGAGCCGTAAAACGAAAGTCTTCCACCCAATCCCCGCAAAGCCCAACGGCGCCTCCATCGTGCCAGCCTCGGGCCATTCTCACTGGCTCGTTCCAGTGCGCGCGCCAGATTACAAGCATCGTATTTGCCCAGGGTTTTTTTTTTTCCTCTCTCATCTTCTGCCCAACTGACTTTGGGTTGTGGGCAGATGATTATGATAGGCTTCGTATCCCACTTTTAGCCTCCATACGAATTACACGAGATAGTGAGATAGGCGGGATCCAGTTTATCTTCACGGCTCTCCCGGCCGGCATTTTGCATCCGAGACCTGTCGGCTCCGACCGTCTGCCTCCGCGCTAATGTCACATCCGTCCATCGTTCCATCCGCAGCCGTTCGAGCCGTTTCAACAAACACCAACATTTCCCCGGATGGCCGCGTCACCCAAGATCGATGATCTCCAGACTAGCTCCGGTAGATGGGAGATATTAATCGCTCTCAGCCACCCTCAGTGCCGCATTCCGAATCCTGCCTCTCCATTATCAGAGGAACCCAGATTCCGGTAACCGACAACTGACGGCGCTCGTCCAGCTTCGAGCGGTGCCACAAACCGAGTCGCGGCATGCCGTGAAAGGGGGTCTCGGGAGATTCTGGCTGAGGCGAGGTGCCGCCGCAGTCCCGGAAAGCGTGGTTTTCGTCCACCGGCTGGCGGTCAGTCGATCATAGGTGCTTGACGAAGCCGCTGTCTCTACGCCATGTTCTCGCTACAGTTCTGATCGACAACCACGAGACAGCAGGGTCATTACCGGCGATCCAGCCTTGTCAATCCTTTGAAGGAACTTTGCGAAACCGCTGCTGTCGATGAAGCCATCAACCCATTTTATCGACGCAATTCGCACCCGATACACCTATTTGAACGAAAGGTAAGCAATTTTGACTAGATGGCATATGCCACAATGACAACCCGAGAGGGCGCGCCCACCTCGAAAGATCGACAACCACTTGGGAAGTGTTCTGACAACTTGGGCTGCCAAGGCAACATGCATTTCGCTTCAACGAGAGCCTCTCTATGCTGATCCATGAGTCCCCAACCGAACAAGGACGAAGTCAATCTCGTCGTGGAATCCAGATCGGATTTGCTGAGCTGTACAATTGTTGCGGCATTCCGAGCACCGCCTCTTTTGCGTCTTGGCCGTTATGAACAACGACTACATTGCGAGTATTAATCTTAGCCAAGACGGTGAGCAAAGAACTCCAGACTACTTGACGGGCTGACCACCGCGACTTGGCTTCCCGGTCCCACCGAAAGAGAACACGGCGGATTTGGCTCCCGTTGTAGGATAGCTCGCGTGGCGACTCTCGCCGCAGTTCGTATCCGTCCTCGTGCCGTCCTGATATGGATCGTAAAGGGCCACTCCGGTAGACCGCCGATCAAGCTCGGCGAGCCCACTCTCACTGACTGATCTAATGCCATTATCAACCATGATTGACCCCCCGAATGACTCGGGAGCAGACCGCCGGTCGAGCTGATCCAGTAGCCTCATCGTCGACCTGTGTCAACCTCCCTCTCGCGGGTTGCCTCAGAGAACGAACTGGGCGGGGAAAGTCCTATTCGCTCCTCCTTGTAACTATTCAGATTTCTGATAACCGTCTCGAGCGACAAGACATAACAAATCTGCAGACCACATCCCGTAAATGTGTCTCGCAGGCCACTTGCTATCGAAGAGCTCCGTATTTGATATCCGTACATGAAGAGAGTAGATACATACCCAAGCCCAAAGATATTACGATATCCCGGCCAGTCTGCAAAACTCAGAAAGGAGAAATTGCAGCTTGCGGCCAGCTAACTTGCGGTTTGAACCTTCTCCTTGACTATTATTCG
This sequence comes from Colletotrichum karsti, assembly GCF_011947395.1. Lineage (NCBI taxonomy): Eukaryota > Fungi > Ascomycota > Sordariomycetes > Glomerellales > Glomerellaceae > Colletotrichum > Colletotrichum karsti. The sequence continues at coordinate 423,767 of NW_024065926.1, forward strand.
CCAATATCAAGTCTGTCCTATATCACAAACGGAACTGGACCACGAGCATGCGCCATAAATCACGCAATGAATCCGGATAAAGTAAGGACGTCCTCTATCATCGGAATATTTGCCACTTTTTCGAGTTTTTACTCTCTCGCGGTCCGTTTAGCCGCCCTCCGTGATCATGCTCATTGCTATCGTCCTTATTGCCGCCACTTTTGATTCTAAAGCGTTCTAATTGAGAGCTTCTCAAAGAGTAATGTTAGGGCATAGTTGTGTGATTAGCGGCGGTTGTGAGGAGGTTACTGAGTACGCTTTGCACTTGGCTCGAGGATGTCTGCTAAATACCGGTCTGGCTTCTCAATCCTCCATATGCCTCGCTACTGCTGTCGATGCTGTCGTTTCGAATGGTGACCAAGTATGCCGACCTCGGCTTTCTTACCCAGACCATGGTGCGGCTCTGAAGAGAGAGTCTACCCCATCGTGATGATGTCTGAGTAAGGCATGTTGCGAGTGTATCGTCCACAACTCTCGTCGGCCTTGGAAGCACATGAATGAACTCGGAGACAGCGACACATGTGCTGCTACGGGCGAGTGAGTACTAGTTTCCAGTTTGTCCCTCCCAGTCTCGTGCATCCAGATAAGGGGGTCACATTCACCTGCCAGTCAAGAAACACTCTCATCGCAGCCCAAACTATGCCCTCGTACGTTGATCAGATTCCAAACCGCGCTTTCCTGATTATACTCATTGGAGCCCATCTCTCTCTGGCACGAAAGGTCACGAGATACACCCTCAGCAGCGAACCATCGATAGAGAACGTACCGTCTGAGAGAAGGCTTTTCTGGTCGCCCAGACTACTATCAGCACGGATATACTGCATCTAAAGGATATAACAAAGCATCTGTGACACGCAACTCAAACGGATTACGATCATAAGTTTAGTTTGAGCTATCGAGACAGTTGTGTCGCCGTAGCCCGAACGCTGCCTCATCCGTGGATCAGGACGTCACCAACATCGCCAACACCATAGTTCCCACCGCTCCAGGGGCCGTCTTGAGCGTGACTTCTTGCAACAACCAAAACTCGAGGAAAAGAACACCTGACTGAATCAAGTCGTACCGCACCAGAGCAGCTCAGCCCCGACACATCCTACCTATCGACCCTCTCCGACCTTCTCCGTAGTCTCGGGGCACCGGGCAGTGCCTCGCGATGAGGGGGTCGGTCGGTCGCTCGTCAATGTCAACAACTGAGTTTGGCTCGTCGAGACCACGCAGACAGTCTGCAATACAACGGGGGCCTAGCGAGATACAACAACTGAAGATTGGATATTGGGCATCAGTGCCGGATCCCGAGGTTGCAATCAGCTGGAAAACGGGCGGGCAAGGTGTGACGACGGGTTGATGATATCGAGAGATTGCGTCGCTGCCGTTTCCCGAGCACTGCCTCCTCCGGGTGGAGAGCACCGTTTCTCTCGACAGTATAGAGGTCATTAGGTAGAAACATGCGTGGACCACGACAACATACACCACGGAAGAGCGACGGACGGACGGACTCATGGCACGAGAAAACAACAGAACATCATTGGTAACCAGAAGCCAACATCACATTATAGAGCGTCTAATTATTTGCTCATCTGATCGTTGACCATGCCCTCCATACATACGATACAAGGACCCGACCTTCGACTTCCCGTCGGAGGTATTGTGCACCAGCCGTCATAAACACCGTTAAACTTGCAAGCGTACAAGAAAGTTGGCACGATGCCGTCTCGGGCACCACGCAAACTTTCCTTTCGTCTAACCCTTCGATACCTGGGTAATATCCATCATCCTCCCGCCGCGTTTCTATTTCATCATCATCCTTTAACCAGAGAACTCCTGAGCACCGCTCTCCTCCCACTTGCCGGGGACGAGGGCCAGAGGCACGATGCCGGAAACGTGCATCTCGGGGCCGAAGATCTTGGCGTTCAGGCCAAGCTCCTGGGTAGCGGCCTTCATGTTCTTAAGACCCTCCTGGTAGTTGGGGCCGGCACGACGGACCCAGATCTGGACGTTGTGCTCGTTAAGCTGCTTAGCGTAGTCGCGGAGCGCCCTGATGACACCCTTGAATGTGCTGGCGACGTTGGTGAAGTTGGCAATACCACCACCGATGAAGAGGACCTTGCCCTGCTCGTTCATAGGCGCGCGGAGCATGAGGTCGAGGACGGTGCGGGCGTAGTGGTAGGTCTGAGACTCGGTGGGAGCACCGGAGTACTCACCGTAGTTGGCGAGCTCGTCGGCGAAGCCAGCAGAGGCGATGGCGTCGGCGTAGACGACGGAAGCACCACCACCAGCGACCAGAGTCCAGATGCGGCCGTTGCCGTTCAGGACGGTAAGCTTAAGGGAAGCACCGGTCTTGGCGTCGAGGTCGGCGATGTAAGCCTCCTCCTTGGTCAGCTCACGACCGAAAGGAGCGGGGAACTCCATCGGCGGGCCGGCGTCAATGTTGACCTTGTCACCGTTGGAAGCGGCAACGTTGGTGAGGCCGAGAGCGGCGGGAGAGCGGGCAATAGCCCACTTGACACCGCACTCGAAGTCGGCAGTCTGGTCAAGCTTGGCAGCAAGATCCAGGAAGTGCACAGAGGCAGAGGTGGCATCCTCGTTGGGGATAACAACGAGGGGGTTGATCTCGAGGTAGGTGAACTGGCACTCGACGTAGACAGCGTACAGGCGGCTGATGAAGTCGATCAGAACGTTGTGCACACCCTTGGGAACCTTCTTCAACAGAGTAGCGGCGATCTCGTCGTTGGAAGGGTATTGTGAGAGGTCAACGGGGACCAAAAGCTTCTCAGCCTTGGCGTCAACATCACCAACGTCAACACCACCCTCGTGGGTGAACAGAATCCAGTCGCCCTATCATCATGAACCATTAGTATCATTTGTTATCAAGATCAGATATTGATGTTGAGGTATTATGACCGGCTGCCGCGTGCATGCGGCACTTCTGCGAAGGGCATGGGTGGACGGAGTTGGACGGGTCACAGGCCTCGTCTCGTGGCATCCGTTCGTCCGGTTCGGGTGGAAAATTACCGGAAAAGGCAGTCCAGCGGCGGGAATCCACTTATTTGACCCATGGACAGGAATTGACATAAAGCATGCAAATTCCTTCCAACGTCGCCAGACAAGTTTCCTCCTTTCGTTGTTTCTTACTTTCAGCTATCGACGAGTCGACTTTGCTGAGATGTGGATGTGATGATATTCACAACTCACGACCGGACTGCCCCCGTTTGCCCGGCCCACCGAGTTGGAGAAGGACGACCCGCCAACATCCACCACCGCCACCACCAGCAAGGACGAAAATCAATTCAAGGAATCGCAAAACTTACATCTCTGACGGACATGATGTTGATGTAGTACTCGGTGTCTTGGGGGTGGGGAACGAAGGGCTCGACGAGGAACTGGCGCAGGACACCAGTGGTGTGCTCGACCTTCTGCTCCTTACCGGCGCGCTCAGCAATCCAAGCCTTGGCCTCAGGCCAGGTCTTGTTGAGGGCCAGGAGACCGCTCTTGCCACGGCGCTTGATCAATTGATCGGGCTTCGCAACGAACTTGGCACCGGACTGGAGGAGCCAGGGGTAGGTGACCTCGGCCTGGTTCAGAACACCCTCGACATCGGCATCCTCAGCGAAGTGCAGAGAGCACAACCTGGGGGGAGGGTTGTGCTTGGTGGGAGAGGCAAGAGGAGTAGGCTTGATGACGGGGGCGCGGGTGAGGTGGTAGTTGAGGATGGCCTTGCCGTCGGCCTCGAGGATGGACTTGGCGGACATTTTGGCGGTGGAAAGGTGAGAAAAGGGTGAGGTTTCCTTTGTGTTTTCCCTGCTTTATTCTGGCCTGGATTCAGAGCGGACTCGTCAGCAATTGTCTCGGGAATTCGAGTGTATTTGTGTGGAGGTCGATTCGACGAGTGTTGCTGCCGTCAGCCGCAGGATTTGGGCTGGAGAGAGCTTTTTGGGGGGATGAGAGCCTTTTTGCATGCTGAGCAGTCGAGTGACACCGCAAGCGGAACGGGCAAAAGTACTCGAGTCGAGTCGAGCTTTGGAGGGGGCTAGTCGGAGCTCAAGCGGGACGGAGACGTAGCGGCGGCGTTGGGATTGCAACTGGGAGAGCGGGAACGGAGCAAGGGCGAGAGCGACAACATACCGTGGGAGGTGGAATTGGCGACAGCAAAGCACCTGGCGACGAAGTCGAAGTCTGGGGAAGAAGTTGTTCAGGTCCTGAAGTCAAGTGAGAGTCAGGAACAGGAAAGGAAGCAGGATCGAGTCGAGTTCGAGTCGAGGCGAGCGGTGAGAGGAAGAAGAGAAGCGGCGAGGTTGAAGGAGAAGTATGGATGGGGAGGGTATGGAGTGGAAAGAGGGAGCTGCGGGAGGGAGATGATCGTCAGCCTTTCACACAAAAATTTGGACTTGTCGAAGCTCCCAGGGATTATTTGTTGCTGGGAGAAGAAGACCGACGAGGAGGAGGGGAGGGGGAGGGGTGAGAGGATGAGGTACATCATTGGGGAGCCATGAGCGCCCAGGTACCGACCGACCGGGGGTGTGGGAAATCGGGTGGATGGTGGATTCACCTTTTTTGGAAGCTAGGGGACCACGCCAAAAAGTTTTGGGGGGGAAAGAATGAGGTGGTACGTGCAGACACAGGGTGGGGTATTCGGCGGAGTGTGGCACTGTGGGAATCCGAGAAGGGAAGGAAAGCTTCGGAGGGGTTTTTTTGGAGGGGGAATTTGGGGATGCGAGGTAAGGTATTTTTGGGCGGGCAGGGCAGTATTTTTTCTTTCTGTCTCCCCTTGTTTTGGAGTGACATGCACTGACGAGGGGCAGCTTCGAGTTTCCGGTCCAGTCACTGCACCTACAGTAGAAGCTGTTGCGGTCGGTTACTGCAGTTGCAAAGCACCACGATCCGAGCAGGGAGAAAAAAGCAAGAAGAAGGGAAAGGGGAGGAGGAAAGGACGGGAAGGACAAGTACCTGTACCTGACAGTTGTTCCTGCACCTCGCCGAAGTTCTCGCGTGAGGATTCCAGTTGGAAGGAAGGGGGAAGCCAGCATGAAAAAAAATTGTCTGGGGGAAGGCAGGCACTGGTTGTTGAGAGGTTTAAGTGGACCTCGTACGCAGCTGTGAGTGAGTACCTTTTCCAAGCAACCATGGAAGTCGCCCTCACTGGATTCTGGATTCACCTGGGCTGGGCTCCGATTTCTGTCAAGGGCGGTAATTTTTCGCAGCAGCAAGTGTTGGACCATTTTTTTGCGGAACACTGCCAGCACGATGCAACCTGCGCCAAAAACTCGCCGAAATTCGCAACCTCCCGACGGGTCCCGGAGAGAGCGACAGTTCCAGTTGCATGTCACTGACGGGACGGGAGGGAGAAGATGGAGCGCGGCAATCTCGCAGCGGGCTTGGACTTCAAGATGATGCTGTTCCAGACGATTCTCCCAGATCCGAGGGACAGGACTCGGATTCGACTTCACCTCGCGTCTGTTCATCGTCCTATTCCCGAAACCTATCTTCGCACCGGCTATCAACGTCGATGGATTCCAACCCGTCAGAGCTGTAGTCTTGGACTCGTGCGCCGCGGCACGCCATCTGTTTCGGACGTTTCTCTTCGTGAGACAACGGACGGCGTCCCGGCTGTGTCAAGGCTGGCCATGGCGCTGGAATGGCATGCCATTGGGATTGAGAACCGGGATAGGAATGCGAATGGGAACGGTGAGGTGGCACAGGCACAGGTGCAGGCACAGTCATCCAGGTCTTGAGTGAGACGTTGGATTGCACAGTCAGACGCTTCCCACGCGTCGCTCCCTCCAGATGGAGTGGTGTGGCATGCACCGGCATCAATAATTGACGGCCAGGCATGGCACATTCCAGAATCCAGATAAACCCTCAAAAAGGTCCCAAGCCACGCCCACGCCGGCGCTCTCGCAGTTGTGTGAGCCCCGGCACCCGACCATCTATGCGGTGCATTTCCCTCAGTGAGGGTGCAGAGCGCAATGCCCGGTGGTCGGAGTGACGATGGGGAGGCCCGAAAACCGGCGGAGATGGACACGGCACGCCGGGTTTCGGGGCATGCGAGGACCTGGACTGGACATTTTTCCCATGAACTGCGCCAAGAGCGTGGACTCGACTGTCTTTCGGAGCATGGGTATGAGTGATATCATGCCCGTTTGGGCTGCAATGTGGACATGGCATGGGCGGGAGTCAGGAACTGGGACGTGGACTCGATCACCGGCGTCGAAAAAGATTCAGATCGTGGGCACCTCGTCCTTGTTATCCCAAGTGCGAGTGGCTCTTGTCTCCGTCCGCGTCTGTTTCGGCCGTGGTTTGCGATTCTGCGCTTCGCATTTACGACTATCGCCGCATTGTTCCGCTGCCTTTTCTTCCAACTTGCTGCATTTTTTTCTCGCATAGAGGGGCAATTTGTCCATTTTTTCTCGAATTCTTTTTTTCTGACGCGGCAAGCAGTGCAAGTACCTACCCGTAAGGTACATGCAGGCGCACGACTTCTCTCTTTCACACATACAAGAAAACAACTTTTTAGGTGACGAATACCACCCCAATTGAAAGCAGCAAGAGGCTGTTCTAGTGACCGCCTCGCCTCGCCCCCACTAATACAGCTGAGAGCTAAGATTGCCTGGGCAAAAGTGATACGACGACGACGAGATGGAACGAGTGTTCGATTTGTTGATGAGTATCAGTGAATGCCTGACTGGTCTGACACCGACATGAACCTGGTCGCGACCATGCCCGAAGCCGTCGAATGTCGATCCTCCCTGACAATCCAGTGATTTCTGAGAGGTAGACCGTAGAGGAAGGCAACGGAGAGAGAGAGATGCGGTCAAACCAAACCTTGAAATCTGCCGCCCTGCCGCCATGCGGCAAGCTTGGGCAAGCTTGGATTTCTCGTTCAGGTATGGTGGCACTGACTGGCACGCGCCTCCCGGCCATTGTTGCGGTCAAGCGCCAGCCGGTTGGTCTCAACTTGGACTGGTCGGGGCGGGGAACTCGCGGGAGGGCAACACCGACGTTGCGGTGACTGCAGTTTGCTCTGCCGCCGACTGAACTGGCAGTACATAGTATGGTCTGTCTCGATATGCGAGGTCTCAGACCATGCCATTGCTGAGATTTCATGACAATCATCGGGGTTAGTCCGTCGATGCAGCTTTAGCAAGTGCAAGTGCAGGGCAGGCGGGTTTGCTCCGTCTACCTTCCGGCTTCCATGCTAGCAGAGGGCAGGCAAGAACGACCTCGTTGCTCCGCGGTAGCTCTTTCCTCGTCTTTTTTTGAGGTGTCACTCTTTCCCTCTGTGTCCCCTCCCCTCAGCTAGGCAAGGGCCTGGCCTGGGCTTGTGCAGGTACGGGGTCACTGAGCAAGACGGGTGCGGGCACCATTGCGGACAGGGCAGGTATCGGTACATGCGTGACCGCCCTGTGAGATTCCCGGGCTGATTTTGTTTCCATTCCCAATCTGCCCTGTAAAACTGCCCTGTGCCAAGTTGGAGCTTTTCCAGTACCTGGGCGTGGGGTCCGCCAGAAACAAGTGGGGACCAAGGGTCCAACCGGTACACCACACACTGCGCTCACAGCAGTCAGTAGGTACCTTACCGTTTGTCGTCGTTAGGTAGGTTTGCTTGCCGCCTTCCCTTTGCTTCCATTCCCTGTCCGTCCCATCGCGTCGCTCCCTCCCTCCCTGCCCGCTGGAATTCAACACTTCAACGAAAAACACCACCAACATGTCCAATCAGAGCGTCCCATTGGCCCTGAACTTCCCCAACTCTTTCGGCCGTCGCATGACGGACGTCTCCATTCCCATTCCCCATTCCCCATTCCACAAAGAAAAAAAAAAAGTTCCAGTTCACTGCAGTATCAGAACCAGCATTTGCAGCACAGCAAAAAAAGCACACACCACGTCCGTCACCCGTCACTCAACTCAATCTGCCCGCCACGACCGCCTGTTCCTGCCGCTGCTGGGCGTTCAATTGTTTGGGGAAGTGGACTTGCCCATTTCGAGCATCGAGATTTAGAATTGGGATTGGACTGACGGTAAGGTACGTGACCTCAAACTCGGCCCCAATATTCGAGTACGTTCCTGGAACCGACTGAGGTACCCGATGAGATAGATTCCGCCCGCGCCTGGGTACATACTGTACCTCACTCGACTCGATCAGCGACAGGAACAGACGCCAAACGATCCCTGCTCATCATCACCTCACACAAACACACTCACACACACCTCGTCCACGCCTCACACCGTCCCCTCCCTGCCGATTCCCGCTGGAGAAGAAAAAAAAGAATCCCACACACCTTGCAGACTCGCCGACGCCGACTCTCAACTACTTACGCCCTCGACCTCCGTCTTCAACCCCTCCCTTCGCATCTCCGACTCTCTTTTCTTCCCTCTTGCTCCTCCTTTCTCTCGCCATCTATCCTCCCCGCCGTCGTCCTCGTCCTCGTCCTCGATCCTCTCCTCTCCAACTTCGGGCAGTTCGACAAAAAAGAAAGAAGCTGGACTTTTGCCATTGTGCCACCTCCGACAACACCACTCTTTACCAGGTCAGTAACATCATCATCATCACCACCACCACCACCACTCCCCGGGCCCCGAATCCCACCCATCCTTGTCGTGTCATCCTACCTAGCTCTCTGCCAACCCTCCGTACCCTTCACACCCGCCTCGATCGACATACGCACCCGGTCGCACTTCTGTCTCCCCCAAAGAGCTGGGGCTACGCCAGCTACAAGGTCCACATAATTGTCTGGTGGTGTCCCCAGCTGCCGATGAGCAGTAGCCTCGCAGATCCAACGAATTCAGCTTCTGCGAACGTCGTCCTCCGACTCCCTCCTGAAATCTCACCTACTCCCCACCACAAATCCGGCTCGTTTGTTTTCCACCAAACTTCCTCCTCCTCCTCCACCTCCTACCTTACCTCTTCAATCCTTACTTGGAGTCACTTCCTCTCCCGGGCAGACACCTTTTTTGTTGTCTCTGGCGTCCGTTGTCTGCTTCCACTTACTGACCGAGTTACCCCTCGCCAGACTTTTTTTTCTCTCCTCCGTCGTTGACATCTCCCCCACCGACGAAGCTCGACTCTCACAATGCCTGCGGCCACTCCCTCCGCTAACGGTGCCAATGGCGCCAAGGCAGCCAGCGGCCTGTCTGCCAACGACAACATCACACGCTTCAGCGCTCCCAGCCGTCCTTTGAGCCCTCTCCCCGAACACGCTCTGTTCAACGACAAGACCAGATGCTTCGTCTACGGTCTCCAGCCCCGCGCCGTTCAGGGCATGCTGGACTTCGACTTCATCTGCAAGCGCAAGACCCCCTCCGTCGCCGGTATCATCTACACCTTCGGCGGCCAGTTCGTCAGCAAGATGTACTGGGGAACCAGCGAGACTCTCCTGCCCGTCTACCAGGAGGTCAACAAGGCCGTTGCCAAGCACCCCGACGTCGACGTTGTCGTCAACTTCGCCTCCTCCCGTAGTGTCTACAGCTCCACCATGGAGCTTATGGAATTCCCTCAGATCAAGACCATTGCCATCATTGCTGAGGGTGTCCCCGAGCGCGTAAGTAACTGCCATTCCCACCCTAAATCGTAGGCAGCTACTAACAAGCTTCGAAGCGCGCCCGTGAGATCGCCCACAAGGCCCAGCAGAAGGGTATCACCATCATTGGCCCCGCCACTGTCGGTGGTATCAAGCCCGGCTGCTTCAAGATCGGTAACACTGGTGGTATGATGGACAACATCGTTGCCTCCAAGCTCTACCGCAAGGGTTCCGTCGGTTACGTCTCCAAGTCTGGTGGTATGTCCAACGAGCTCAACAACATTATTGCCAACAACACCGACGGTGTCTACGAGGGTGTTGCCATTGGTGGTGACAGATACCCTGGTACCACCTTCATCGACCACCTGCTCAGGTACCAGGCCGACCCCGAGTGCAAGATCCTCGTCTTGCTCGGTGAGGTTGGTGGTGTTGAGGAGTACAAGGTCATCAAGGCCGTCGAGGACGGCGTCATCACCAAGCCCATCGTTGCCTGGGCCATTGGTACCTGCGCCAGCATGTTCAAGACTGAGGTTCAGTTCGGTCACGCTGGTGCCTTCGCCAACTCCACCCTGGAGACGGCCAAGACCAAGAACGAGAAGATGAAGGAGGCTGGCTTCTACGTCCCCGAGACCTTCGAGGACATGCCCCAGGTCCTGAAGGCTGTCTACGACGGCCTCGTCAAGAACGGCACCATCAAGCCCCAGCCTGAGCCCGTCGTTCCCAAGATCCCCATCGACTACTCCTGGGCCCAGGAGCTTGGTCTCATCCGTAAGCCCGCTGCCTTCATCTCCACCATTTCCGACGACCGTGGCCAGGAGCTCCTGTACGCTGGCATGCCCATTTCGGACGTCTTCAAGGAAGAGATTGGCATTGGTGGTGTCATGTCCCTCCTGTGGTTCCGCCGCCGCCTGCCCCCCTACGCCTCCAAGTTCCTCGAGATGGTTCTCATGCTCACTGCCGACCACGGTCCCGCCGTGTCCGGTGCCATGAACACCATTATCACCACCCGTGCCGGCAAGGACCTTATCTCCTCCCTCGTCGCCGGTCTGTTGACCATTGGTTCTCGTTTCGGTGGTGCCCTCGACGGCGCCGCCGAGGAGTTCACCAAGGCCTTCGACAAGGGCCTTAGCCCCCGTGAGTTCGTCGACAACATGCGCAAGGCGAACAAGCTCATCCCCGGTATTGGTCACCGTGTCAAGTCCCGCAACAACCCCGATCTCCGTGTCGAGCTTGTTAAGGAGTACGTCTTGGCCAAGTTCCCCAGCCACAAGCTCCTCGACTACGCCCTGGCGGTCGAGAGTGTCACCACCTCCAAGAAGGACAACCTTATTCTCAACGTCGACGGTTGCATCGCTGTCTGCTTCGTCGACCTCATGCGCAACTGCGGCGCCTTCTCCTCCGAAGAGGCCGAGGACTACCTCAAGATGGGTGTCCTCAACGGTCTGTTCGTTCTCGGCCGTTCCATCGGTCTTATTGCCCACTACCTCGACCAGAAGAGACTGCGCACTGGTCTGTACCGTCACCCGTGGGATGACATTACCTACATCCTCCCCCAGCTCGGCTCCGGCCCGCCAGGCACTGAAGGCAGAGTTGAGGTTCAGATGTAAGGGAATAACGGATTTCAGAGGAGGATCATGGGTCGCCACGGGATGTGGCTATAGAAATGGAGTAAATGATTTTAACGTCATACGTGGGATGATGGTGTGCTAAATGGCGTCTGTACGACAAGCTATATACGTGTAGTGCTGGTAGTCCCAAGGGACTATACTAATGGTTTTGCCCGTTTTCATCATCCAATGATCTTTCTCCAGTGACATGCTCCATACGGGCAATCGCCTCAACCAACATGTTGCAGGTTCCACTGAATACTGTTCAGGACGAATACTGCCGCCACAATTAGGGCGACCGGCACATAATAGTCGACGCAATCTTTCAAAGCTGATCAGCTCAGATTCCAAAACAAGCTGTCGGGGCTACCGCAAAGAGTTCGTGCGACCTCTCTGCAGCCAAGACCCTTCAGTCCTCCTATCGGGCTGGGCAACTCCCCTCTGCTTTGTGTGGAAGCGCTGAACGACGCGGCCGCCACTCTCAGAAGTATGGTAAGCTCGGGACTGTACCCGTACGGCTGATGCGGACACCGGCTGGAGGTCCGGCGCCGGGGATGTGGAGCTTGCAAGTCCATCTTGCTAGGGACATTGATTGGAGATGCGAGGAGAAGATGTATTCATCATGGAGTGGTCAATGGGAGAGATTCGTCCAGAGTGAATTAATTGATAACTTATTGACAAGTTGTTTTGAGCTTGAACACGGCGACATCAACTGATACGCTTCCCCGAGGCTGGAGTTGGTTGATTGCGGACGCTACTACATTTCAACTTCCATTGAAGCGTGTACAACTTGGAAGCAGCAAAGTTTGCGACAACGTTGTTTATGAAATGAGAAAAAGCAGCGATTATCAGTCATGCTTGCTACTGGCGTTGATGATACAGGGTGGGTTCAAGCAGAAAACCTGGAGACGATGACTGACGATGGAAGATATCACGGAAGGCGTCAGGTTCATCCACGCTGAAATACCCTCGCGTGAATAACCATTCGTTAACGGGGTGTCCTTTCTAGTTGCGTTGATAAGACATGTAGACTCTCGTCGCTTACACCAAAAGTATTACAAGTTTGCGCCGTCTTGAGAGAGTACATACGGAGAAAAGCCTTGGTCACCGATGGAGCGAAGACTAGATCTAAATCGCCAAGTCTGCTCTGGAAAGTTGGAAGTTGAGCGGTGACAGGTCTTGAGATTTCACTGCGTTTTTTAACCCACCCTGAGGGAGCAGCTATCCAATGTGAATTCTTGCTGGGCCCAGCGCAAGGAGTCGGAAGTGGAAAAAGGTTTCACTGCATTTTAAGCCCGCCCTGAGGGAGCAGATGTGTGAAGAAAGAAACATATCGCCCAAGTCAATCGAAGAGCTGAGTGAGATCATCTGCTTGAGGCTCATTGCTTGAGGTTCAATGAGGTTCATTATTTCACTGCATTTTTAACCCACCCTGAGGGAGCAAAATGTGGACCCATCTCGTCCGGTAAGTTCCGTCGCAACGAAACGCACAGACCATCCGAATCCCAATGGCAGCAGCTTCGATGATTTTTGGATCCCTCGACGGCGGTCATCGCATCGACGACGAAAGACAAAGTTGCGAAGCTCGAGAACACCAGCGGTACCGGGAGAACGGAACTGCCTCGGCAGTCACTCAATCGTAAGTATATGCAATCTGTACACCCATCATATACCCGAACACTTGACTAAATTTCGCCCGCAGAAAAACACTAAACCAAAAACCCACGCGATCGCACCGAGAACCACACCCCGCGAGCCCTCAACCTCAACAACAATGTCCTTCTTCCGCATCACCCTCCACCGCTCGGCCATCGGCCTGCCCAAGAGCACGCGCGCCGTCCTCGAGTCCCTCGGCCTGCACCGCCGCACGCAGACCGTCTTCCACCCCGTCAAGCCCGAGTTCGCCGGTATGATCATGCAGGTCAAGGAGCTGGTCAAGGTCGAGGAGGTCGACCGCGCCAAGACGAAATACGAGGTCAAGGAGGAGAGGAGGCCGGACCCCGGTTTCTACGTCGAGAAGGCCGTCGCCCGGTGAGGAGGTGCCGGGTTAGGAGGGAAACCAGGCCAGGCCAGGCCGGTCTGGGGAGGGCAGGGTGGTGAAGTTTTTGCGAGGAGACATGATATGGAAATCTGGGAAACAGGTGTCTGCTTCCGGCGGATGAGGACCAGGTATTATTACTGGCCAAATTACTGGCCATGGGATTTGGAGGAGAGTCTGATCGTGTACCATCACCACGAAGATCTGTACAAAAGTATGACGGAATGTACAACACCTACGACCCGCAATAAGGGCGTAGTTTTATGCGGAATACATCAAAAGTTCACTCATTTTTTTGGACATTCATTCCGTGTTGATCGGTTCCATTGATCCTTGGTCGCCAGCTATGATGATGGCTACCGGACTATTTGCGGGGAATCACGAAAGAAAAGTAAGATCGACGTGCTAAGAACCATGAACCGTTTTCCTGCCCAGTGCAGAGGACCCTTTCCCGGGTGACTCTGCAAAATAATTATGTATCCCCAACCCTTCATACCGGTCAGGAGCCTGAGCAGCATGTTGCTGCGATGATACCCATTCTGCTATCCCTAATCCTTCCTCACTCCACTGCTGTAAAGAATGGAATCCAATACTGGAGAAGGAACGAGGTGCAAAGTTGAGATATCAGGTTGTACTCCACCCACAGGAGTGTTCTCAAGATGATTCGGCATCAGGTCCAGGTTTCTAGAACCCGCGAGCCTTGTCGATGTACTCCTGAGACGGGGTCTCGTACTCGCTAACGAAGTAGTTCTTCGCGTTCTTGCCGAGCCAGACGGTGAGCTTGGAAAGCTCCTCGCGCAGGCGGGACACGGACTGCTGATCCATGTTGGTCTGGGCAACGAGTTCCGGCAGAGAGACTTCTTCTTGTTAGTGAACAGTCCGACCACGAGTTTGTGCAGACATACCCATCAGGCGGCAAAGATGCTCAGGACCGTAAGTGTCACAGACAGACTTGTGCTTGTCGTCCTCTTTGGCCTTCTCCCACACCTTTCTAACCTCGTGGTATTGAGGGCGTTCAAAGCTTTTATGGCGTTAGTCAGGGTTACAGAGGTCCAAGTGTTTCTGAGAACATACCGGTACAGAAGAATGCGGCCGAGAGACTTCTCAAAGTACTCACGAAGACCGGCGACGACTTCCTCAAGAATGTCCATGTTCGCAGAACCATCGTCTCTGTTGGGACGCTCGTAGGCCAGATAGTCGTTCAAAATCTCATCGACAGGATGAGGATGAGGGAGAGGAACAAGCTGGTTGTTCTTGGTGATGTTCTCCCAGTCGTCCACCAGCATCGCCTTGATATGATCAGGAATGGCCAACTTAATGGATGGGCGGGCATGGAAACTGTCCTCCTGTTGATGGGTTAGTATTCTGAGCAGGCTCAGGCACGTAAACGCAACGCAGAATCAAAAACGGAAAGATCGAAGCCGCTTGGCAATCGATGATGCGATTTCTCCCAGGTGATTCCAGTCCAACATACGCTGATAGGTGGTTCTGGCTTTATAATGGTGTTGATATCCGGTTCCGCTTCCTCCTTGAATGCCGTTTCCTCATCGCATGGAGGAGAGACGCGGCTGCGTTTCTGGCGGTCAAGTTGTTCCCTCTTTGGCCGTTTCCGTTTGCAAATTTTGGACATATCGTAGCGATCGTCGAAGTTGATCTTGCCGTTCTTCGTGACATAGCTTTTGCTGCGAGGAACTGGCGAACAGAGGTGATCTGACACAAGTCGCGGCTCCTTCCATGCGACTTGTTTGCAGTTTGCCGGTAGCCGCCAAGCCGCGGCGCCCTTGCGTGGCTTGCGAGTTCGAGGAGTAGATTGCGAAGCCATCATATATATATGCTCTTTCGAGATGTAATGGGAAGAACTGAGGTCGAAGCGGATGGTTGTGAAGGAGCTTTGGAGAACGGAAAAAACGAAACAATGTTGGGTGAAGCGCGCGAAGCATCGATGTATAGATGCGGGAGTGGCTTGAGGAAGGTGCAATCCCTCCATCGTAGTGCCAAAGCGTAAACCGGCGGAACCAGCCGCGCGCGCGCCTTTCTGGCTGAAGGTTGGATTTAGTAGTGTCTGGATCGAACACTGCGCTGGAACTCGAAGAGGAAAACAATCTCATCGTCATCTTCCTCGTCCCGCTTTCGCTTGTTGCTCCTGTTCTCACTGTCCATGCGTCCGCAGCGGTGTTGCTCGGCCATGCTGGTCTGGGCAGCTGGGTCTTGCAGGGAATCAAGGCTGATGAGGCTGTCTGGCTCCGAAGTGTCGCTTGATGAAATGTCGGTAAAGGCGCTGGCGTCAGAATTCTTCTTTGACTCCCAAAGAAATTCGACGCTGGAAGCGGTGGAGTCGCTTGTGTAGCTCCAATCGCTAACGACACTGGGAGCTCTGCCAATCGTGTTGGTGGGTGAGATCGGGGCGTCCTCCTGGTCTCGCGCGCTTCGTTCCCAGCTGACGTTGCTCCATAGCTGCTGGAACTCATCGTGACGTCGCTCGATCTCATCGTCATCGAAACGTTCCTCGTCGTAGAGCCAGACCTTGCCATCTTCGTCTTCGTAGC
This sequence comes from Colletotrichum karsti, assembly GCF_011947395.1. NCBI lineage: Eukaryota > Fungi > Ascomycota > Sordariomycetes > Glomerellales > Glomerellaceae > Colletotrichum > Colletotrichum karsti. Next base: position 439,509 of record NW_024065926.1, read on the forward strand.
AGTGACGGCAGGGAGCGTCAGCGTCATCGTGGCAATGACGAAAGAGAGACTCAGCAGCGTTTGATTCGTCCGCTTCATCGTGTCCAAGGTCATTGTCGTTGTTCGCCCACGGCTCACCATCTTCGTCGTAGCAGTGGGGAAAGGGAGGATCAGCAGGGTCTGAGTCCTCTTCCTCATCGTATTCAACACTGTTCTCTTCGTTGGCCCAGGCACTCGCATCTTCGGAGGGGTAAGGCGTGCAGTCGCGGTAACGATAGACGGGGCTCTGCTGGCGGCGAGCCGCAGCGAAACCATATGAGCCTTGAGCAAAACCTTGCGGGACCGGAGAGGGGTCACGCAAGCAGCGTTCGTCGTCGTTCAAGTATAATTGGTTCGTAGGGGATTCCCAGCCGTAGTGGTTGTCTCCGGGGTAGCTCACGCAGGACGCGTCCCAGTTGCCAATGTAGTCACCGATCCAAGTCGCCATGCTGATTGATGTGTAATGCTGGTGGAATGGTATGCAAAAGTTGCCGTAATTGGAGGAATTATAGAGAAGAGGAAATCCGAACCCAGCGGACGAAGGAGTAGTTATTGCGGTGATTCAGTTCGTGGCCAGCGACTGAAGAATTCGAAAAAAGATTTTGTGTTGAGGAGGTGGCTGGCGTAAATGAATTTGTCGAGGTAGAGAGATGATTGTGGGAAAGAGCTTCGAGGCAGGTCGCTTTCCTTTCACCTTCCTTCGGACGAAAAAAAGGCCAGTCACCTCAGTAAAGAAGCCCCATATAATGAAGCAAGGCCAGTTATTCACCGTCCACCTGCGGCTCTGCGTAACGGCCTCGGTGGCCCCACCCGGCATGAAGCTATTCACCCCTTGTTGTTGCCCATCCCTGGTCTCTTTGACGCGTGGTTTCACGAGACCTCTCAAGATGTCCACAACTGCAGACACCGCACAATGACCACCGGGAGAAATCGAGACCCGAAAAATGCACACAAAAGGACAAGACAAAGGAGAAAGATGTTTCAAAACTCACCTGTTCAAGATCAAAGTCCCTCGCACGTCGAGGGCCTCGGCCGCTGGCAGCAACTCCAGCAGTTCGCTCCTCACTACCACGTAGCGAGTCGGTGCCGTTGGCGCGAAGGCCCTTCTTGGGGGCTTTGGCGCTGCTCTTCTGACGAAGGTCCCTCATCTGGGCCTGCAACTGGTTGGCCAGCTCCTTGTTCTCCTCAGTAAACTTGCGGATACGGTCGATAGAGACCCAGTCGTCCCAGGTGTTCTTCCAGCCCTTGTAGTGGATGCGGTACTGGAATCCCTCGCCACTCTCGGCCTGCTGAATCTCGAGAATTTTGGCCTCATAGAGCATCTCGCCATGGAAGCAGAGGACCTTCTCGTCCTTTGCGAACGGCTGAGGGGGTTGTTGGCGTGCGGGCGCCATGTTGGATCTGATAAGGTTTGTGTGATGATCTAAGATGCCTCGAACTGATAAAATGGTCTTAGATGGACGGCGGAAAATCCGTGGCGGATGAGAGCTGAGAGTTTGATGCCGTAGAACTGTTCCTCGGTCAAAGGGGTGATGAAGTTAAATTCTCGGACAGTGCGCGAGACGATAAGACACAGTCGACTAGCGACGTGTTGTCATGCACTGGCACAGTACGAGCCTAAGGTACGGACAGATCCGGACGACAGTGCTCGATGAGTCGCTAGCACAGTATCGACCTGTTGGTCCGATTAGCATCCGGTCAATCAACAATATTTTGGCGCGGAAAGAAATCTTACTGTTGGTGTCTCTGCAAGTAGAGTATGCTGGACCGTGACGATGGTCGTTGGAAATAAGTTCTCGGTGATGCAGGTCGGTTGGTGTTGGGATGAAGAAGGGAAGGCGAATTCTTTCTATGGAGTGAAACGCGGCTCATTAACGCGTCCCGCCAGAGCAATCGCGTCCAGTCCAGTCTCTCCCCGTCCTGCCCAGGCACACACGGGCGCCACTTGCGGGAAGGCACCTCACCTCATCTAGACACACCCCTGCCCTACCACCTTAAGGAACAACAACAGTAACCTTTTCGTTCCAAACGACGATCTCTTCGGGAAACCGACATCTCTTCATTCTCTGCACATCCACTCATCGTACTGCCGAGTCTCATTCAGCTACCATGGCTCCCTCTGAGTCCGAAATCCTCCAAAACTATCTCACCACCCCGGCCGAGTTGCCGTCCATCATCACCCTCGAGGACTTCACAGAGCTGTTTCCAAAAGCGCAGCGAACAAATCCCCAAATTCGCCGTCTATACCGCGAACTACAGCGTCAGAGAAGGGTTGCAGTCGACATTGTTGCGCAAAACATTGAGTTTGAGGAACAGCAGGGCAAGCGAACCAGACGCGTTATCGCAAATGCTCGTCGCAAAGCTGCCCGAGAGGATGTTGACCAAGAGCTGGAAATCGAACGAGCGGTAAGATCCCATCGCTTACTGGGCCAAACGAAGCTTGTCTAACTTGTGACTAGGTCTACGGTCCCTTTGAGACGGATCCCAAGCATACGCTCAGTTCCATCATCCCAGAAATGGACTCTGCCGTAGCGGATCTGGAGGCGGAAATTCGAGAACTTGAGGCGCAAGAAGCTGCCCTCCTCGATTCTGTGAAGCAAACGGTCGGAACCATGAGTGACCTCCGTTACGGCCGCATCTCCAACGCGACGCTCCGGGACAGCGTAATTGAGGGTCTCAAAACCGTGCAAGATGCATGTGAAGGGAAAAGTTGATCCAACTACGATTACTATATGAACTACATTGTCCAAAATGGGACATGCTCAAGTCCCGCGCCTCTCAGCCTCCCATTCACCACTCTACAGCCCTCATCATATTAGATTACCTGGCGGCACCTGCAGCGGGGGCAGCGGCGCCGGCGTTCTCGCGGTTGTTCATTGTGTTGTTCATGCGACGGTTCATGAGGGTACGGCTACCGAAGGAGACGAGGAGCATGAAGAGCCAGTTCGGGACGAGGTTGAAGGCCCAGAAGAAGTAGCCGACGGGGATAGACAGGTTGTTCTCGGCAACCCAGCTGTTGAAGGGGTGGAAGATGTTCTCAGTCAGAATCCAATCCTCCTTGGTTCCCTTCTTCCACAGATCAACAATGTCGTCCGAGGTGGTGGTTGTGACGTTGAGACGCTTCCTCCAGATGTCGACCTTGGATCCGGGAGGCAGCATGTTGATGGACCAGACAGAGGCAGTGCCAGCGGACCAGGCGTTGCAGAGGACAGGCTGGTCGTCGCAGTTGAGCAGACCCATGTGGGGGGACTCGGGGAGCTGAGCGAACTTGGCCGCGGTCTCGTTGAAGGCAGTCTCGATCTTATCGCAGTGACCTAGAAGAGAGTTAGCACTCACGTAGTGATGACAGTTGCGAATGCGACCAAACTTACCGAAGCAGGTCTTGTTGCGACCAGTGATCAGAACCCACCATTCCTCAGGTGTCGTGGCGTCGGCCTTTACAGGCTCGTAGAGGGTCTCCTTCCAGTTGTCGACAGTCAGAACGGACAGCTTCTTCTCGGCGACCTCAGGCGTGGCAGCCTTGGGGTTCTCCGGTGTGCTCGCGCTGGGCGCAGACGCGCCAAAGGAGCTGAGGAAGTTCTGGAACTGGGCCTTGTACTGCTCGAAGGGCGACTCAGCCGCGGCCGCGAGAAGCGGCAGGGCGAGGAGAGTGGTGGCGGACACGCGCATGTTGTCGGTTGTGTGGTGTTGAGTTGAGAGGAAGCTCCTGAGACAGATGTCGCGATAAGCGTCCGAGCGACGGGTTGCGAAGTTGGCGTGAGGGGAAAGGGCGCGAACTAGTGGTGTACAAAAAAGGGTAAGCGGGAGATGACGCCGATTACACCAAAGGAGGGCCAAGGAGGGACGTTGGACGGGATGGGGGAATAAGTATGAAAGTGTACACAACACGAGGAAAAGCTGGACCTGGTTGGATGTTTAAAGAGGACACAGAGTCGGGATGAAAAAAAAAGTGGAAGGGGCACAGAGTTATCTGTACCTCAGGTAGTGAGGACCCTTCTAGTTCTACCTACCTACCCTTTGGCACCTCCTGGACCTGACTGAACCTGGTCATTTGGTGATCCGACTGGGAAATCACGGCCAAGGAGCTTGGGGCGCTACGGTGCTCCAGAACACCCGTGAAACCCGTTGGCCAGGAGCTGCAGAACACTGAACACCACCCACGCCTCCCCACACGGTCTTTCCCGGATGGACATGCTGTCCAATGAGGACCTGGTCAGCGTCACTGTCGGGGATCGCAGTGGAACGACGGTCCGGGGTAGCAGCCACCAGGTGCCACAGCTGCCACAGCTGCCACTGCAGCCACACTGACTTCAGAGGGGGACCTACCGAAACGCGTCTCAACAAGTAGGATCAACTCCAAGCATCTGCAATTGCGCAAGCAGCACAAACACAAGCGCATGCCTTCAAGATGGTAAGTCTGAGTTTCAACTCGGCAAGCTCTCACTTACACGCTCGTAGCCGCCAAAAGCTGCAGAGCAAACGAGGAAACGCGGTCGGCCTCCCAACGCGTCAAAGACAAACGACGCGTCGGTAGTCTCCCACAGCGCCGCAGACGACGAGCCTAATGAGCTTGCCAACGACGCCGAGGAAACCCCCAAACCAAAACGCGGAAGACCTCCCAAGAACAAATCACCAGAGCAAGCGTCTGGAACCGAGCCATCTCCTCCCGCAGGTGAATCGAAACTCAAGAAACGGGGCAGGCCGCGCCGTGAAGAGGTCGATGGGGATACGAACGAGGAAGATGCCGAGCCTGCACGGCCGAAGAGACGGAACAAAGAGCCCGTAGTGACCAACGAAGACCATGCAGAACAGAGCTCTCCTTCTACAGAGCAGCCGAGACCGAGCAAAGCCAACCGGAGAGCGGCCAAGAAGTTGAACGAGGCCCAAGCTGGAGAGGCAGATGCTGAAGAGGCAAGTGCTGCCAATGCTGGGAAGAAAAAGCGTGGACGTCCAGCCAAGGTGGTCGAAGAACAACCCGAGGAGGAACCGGAGCCGGAGACAGCCCCCAAGAAGAAACGTGGCCGGCCTTCTTTGAACAAGGAGGCTTTAGCAGAAGAACAAGACGCAACTCAAGAGGAGTCAATACCCAAGAAGCGGGGCAGGAAGCCAAAGGACAAGCTTCCCGAGACAGAAGAACCCGCGGTTGAAGAACAAGAAGAAACTCGAGAGGAGTCGGTACCTAAGAAACGAGGCAGGAAACCAAAGGAGAAAGCTGTAGAGACTGAAGAGCCCACAGCGGAAGAGGAGGAGGCCACCGAAACGGTTCCCAACCGGAAACGCGGTCGACCAGCAGCGGAGGTACAGGACCAGCCTTCTCCCGAAAGAGAGGCACCTGCCAAGAAAAAGCGTGGCCGTCCCTCCCTCCAATCACAGGAGGACAGCCAGGAGACCTCACATGCAGAGCCAAAGGAGCCTCGCAGACGGAAACCTGGACAACCTTCCCCGGCCGAGGACCCATCAGCAGACAAGCCAACTAAGAGACGGCGGAAGAGGCCGTCCCAAGGCGAGGAGCAAGAGGAACCTTCGCCAGACTCAGAACGCCGTCGTCGAGGCCGTCCACGCAAATCAGACACTCCCCAGAGTCCAGAAGAGCAAGCCTCGAAACCGCGCAAGTCCAAGAAACGCTCCACGGGAGATGCCCTGGAGCAACAGCCCAACAACTCAGAAGAGCAGGCCTCGAAACCACGAAAATCCAAGAAACGCCCCTCAGAGGATGCGTCAGAAGAACAGCCCAAGAAAGGCCGTCGGCGGAATTCCGGTGATCGGGAGCAGCAGCAACAGGAACCTCCTACCCCCAAATCTCGTCTCCCAACACTAAAACACCACCACATCACGACCCGCATGCGCCATATCTCACGTTCCACCATGGAGGAGAAGTGGTCTCCTCTAGCCCCTTCCTCTTTATCCCTCATCTCCAACATCCTCCACGTCGCCGAGCGGCCAGTCCTCCAGCGCCTGAAAGATAACGACAAGCGCCGTGAATCGGCCGCTTCTGTCATGCGCGGTATAACAAACCGTCTGAACAGGAAGTTATCCCGAGGCATGCCCTTTCCCCCGGCCTCCGTACCACCACGCGCCGGCGCCAGCGCCGCGAAGAAGCAGAACGAAGACAACGGCCGGCTGGAGGAGTTCGACTTCGAACGGATCGTGGACAGCATCGCCTCTCTCGAGCGCCAGCTCGATCCGGCGATCCACGCCGTCGAGCTACTGAAGAAAGAAAAAGAGCTCGCGGAGAAGGCGTTGGAAGAGGAATACGAGTCGCTCAAGAAGCTGGAGGCCAATGCCAAGTCCGAGGCCAGACACTTCAAAGACAACCTCCGCAAGACTCACGTCCTCATTCCCGAGCATGTGAACGACGGGTCCCGACGCGACGGTGACTTTAAGTTCGTCCCCGGCGAAAACGTGGGCGGTACCCTCTTCAAGGTAAAATCTCTCATACCCCGTGCAAAATACCCAGTTCTGACTTGGAATAGGATCTCGAGGACGAAGAGCTGCGCGGGCTGGCGGGCCAGGTCGGCAGTCACATGGAGAGCATGCGTAACAATCTCCAGCAGATTGAAGGTGTTGTCCCGCAAATCGGAAAAAGCAGAGCTGCGCTGCAAGATGTCCTGTTTAAGCACTTGGACCAGCAGAGCTACGAAAACGTCTTGTTTGGTTGAGTCCTTTATGATGACATTGTTACGGGAGTCTCGGTCAGCATTACGGCTTGGGGGTAATAATTCGCATGCGGAGTTACGATGAAGGCGTCGGTACAACAGGGACGGACGGACGGACGGGGTGAAGGCTATACCCGTGGTATCGTTAGCCCCAGGGATTTTCAAGTCTACGAGTTATGACCGCTCAAGGCCACATTGAGCATTCACTATCATCTGTGCTCTAGTAGACTAAGGTCGATCGTCATGTTATGGCCTCTCGACATTGATACCATAATGGGACAAAACTCGCACAACGCGGACAGTAAAATCGAACCGTCCGCGACAGACTCGTTCTGATGTAACCAACCCCTTTCCTATCCGACGACCGTTTGCACCTGACCTCACGAACAATCGAGCCGCAACTGGACTTCGTCTAAGATCTCCTCAATACCTACGAGATTCTCGAAATCGTTCAGACGTGTCAATCCCTCTGCCGAGTCCGACTTTCACCAAGGCGAGACGAATGACACAGAACAGTCAAGCAACGAGGGCGATCCCGAAACCTCAGCCAGGATCGATCCGCTTGTGTCGGCGCAGAATACCGGCAGCGATGGACGTCGAGGGAGACAGACTCGAGAACATGAAAGGCGTCGTTAGCAGATGACGGTTCTTTCTGAGAGCCTCGGTGCACAGCACCGATCCCTCAGGCGCGACGCAGCCCTCGTACGTGTGGCCTGGTGACAGTGAAGTGGTCGCCCAGGCCGTGAAGCGCAGACGGGCGTGGAGAGCCAGGCGAGGAAACAAAATAGTATCCGATGTTCTTATCAAGTCAAGTCTTTACGCAAGCATGGCCGGTGCAAGACATCCGGATGGCTTCGCGAATGCCACATCATGCAAGTCAAATCACGCACATTCTTACTCGGGCCTCAGTTACCACTAAAATTCGTTGCCTATCAACTTATACACTTGGGGAAAATTACGTCCGTCACCCCCTATACCGTACAAAAAATGTGATCCATGCCCTTCGACGGTCCTTTTTCGAGGCGTTCTCCAAGCCACAAGATCACTTCGTCTATTCATAACATTCTTGGCCCTTGTCGGGCATAACCATCGTTTGCCAAGCCATGAGTGCTGCTCTTTGCCAAGCAGCAGAAAAAAAACACCAAAAGTTCTGCTTCTCGTCGTTGTGTTCCTGTCTCAGCTGATTAGCAGATGTATCTTGATCGAAAGAGGCGTAGACCTGCCTGATACTTGCTCTTGCAACTCCCATCGTCAGGATAGATCGACTGGGTTTGCTCGACGTTCTCTGGATACACAGAACAAAACGTGTGAACTGAAAAATCAAGCCGAAGCCTTCGTGATGGACTTCGAGTTGCCAATGGAGACATTGTCTTCTGCCTCGGAGTCGTACCCGCCCTTCGCTCCCGAAGCAGGGCTATCAGACATGCGGCTAACTGGAGTGACCCAGTTCTCAGTAGTCGCGGTAGCTGAGCCATCAGTCTGGGGAGCCACAAGGTTGGCCGGGGTAACAGGGCGAACAGTCATGCCATCACTGATCGGGTTAGCGACCATGTTGTGTCTACCAGAGCTGGAGTCAGCGTCATCAGCAGACTCGTGTCTGGCATGCTCAGCCTCCAAGATCTGGGTAGGCAATGTCCTGCTGATAGACTGCTGCGACTCGTTTTCCACCTCAGCAATGGCCAGAGCAGGATTAGTCGCCATCTTAGCACGCTGGCTGCTCTTCATCGCTGCAATGCTCTCCTCAAGAGCTTTGAGATCCTTGTATCCATCCTTGGTCGGCAGAATCTCCAGCTCAGGGTACTCCAGCTGAGCAGACTGCTTGTTCTTCGACTTGGATGCGACCATTTTGTTCAGGCCGGTCTTCATCGCCTTGCCCAGTTTCTTGGAGATAGACTGAGTGCCCTGGTTGACCTCCGCGTCTAGCTCTGCCGAGTCTTTGTCAGTGACCCAAATTTGCTTGTCCTTCGAAGCAGTGACGGTAGCGAAATCCTTTTGCTTCACATCATCGGCTGATCCAGCAGCAGCAGTGCGCTCAGCCCGAGTATGCGAAGCCCACTTAGCCCAGGATGCGGGAGGGGTGGCTAGCTTTGGATGGCCCGAGTCCTAGTTGGTGCCAACCGCTGCTTCGGTCGTCTCCGTCTCTGGAGCCCCAACCAAGACCATTGTCGCAGAAGCCGGCAGACCAGTGGGCTTTGGAGATAGGGAAGCATCCACCGCCGTATCGTTGGGCTTGAGGGCAGAAGTCACATCAACTCCTGCCGAGGCTTGTCCAGGTGTGGCTGACTTGCTGACCCGAATCGAAGAGGGTGTGGCGGATTTCTCACGCTGATGGTGCTCAACCTCAAAAGCTCGTTTCCAGATAATTGTAGTGCTTTCGTTCAGCTTCGGGGCAACGAAAGCCTCGGTGGTGGAAATGGGCTGCATGTTGGACCTGATGCTGAGGTTTGATAGCTTCTTGAGATGGCCAGAGCGCTTTTGAACCTCCAAGGACTCGGACGAAGTGTTCAAAGGGGCAAGGTTCGCAGAAGGCTGACTCTTCGACTTTCTATGACCCTTGGAACCAGATGGGCTGCGGTGACGCAAGATTTGCAGGAACGACGACTTGCGGCTGTGGAGTTGGGAGCTAGCGGGCGCCTCGGAATGAGTCTCAGTCTGAGTCTCGATCTGAGTCTCCAGCTTCGCATTGTTCTCGTCACGGGCAATCTCTTCGGAGGGGAGGGCAACAGAAGGAAGAGCTGCATCAGAAGTAGAACGCTTGCTCATAGCTGTTCGGTAGCTGTCATCAGAGCGCTCAAATCGGAGATTGCCAGAAACTGCTTGCTGATTAGCGGCCTGAAAGGCAGATACTGCGTAAGAAAGCATACCGGCGAATGGGGAAAATTCAATCCCTTTGAGGCTTTCGAGGATGTAGCGACTGTTCTCGTCGCTGCTTGCATCCTTTGAAGTCGAGAATGAAGGTGGGCGCGTGTTTTGGGTCGAAGAGTAGACTGAGGAAGAGGGATACGTAGGCATCGCTGAGGATGAGACCGTCTTTGAGGCAACCTGAGGACCATCCTGATCCTTCACAGTCGTGTTGGAATCCTGCATCTGATCTTGTTCGGATACCTGCGGAGACGGCTGCGAATTGTCGAGCTGGCCGTGGTTGATGGCCTGCTGAGAAAAGTACGCGGCGGCTCGCTCCTGGCAGAGCGCGCCCTCTTCCTCAGCTTGCTGAATCATGCGATCCATCTCGTTCTCCATCTCCAGGTTCATCACCAAGGCGCTCTGGAGATCGATTGGAGAGTCTGGTGAGTTGGAGTCAGGCGAGTTGAGTGGAGCTCTGATGGTAAGCTGACCTGAGGTTCCCGAGCCGGTAAGAGTAGCAGAGCCCAGGACCTTGGAGTTCGCCTCGTCATTGCCAGAGGACACGACCTCGGTCTGCGCGGCGGCTTCATTGGCGGCGGCAACCGAGTTCTCCTGGGAGCCAAGCTTCTGAGCAAGCAACCAAACCTTCCAAGCACTGCCGTCTTGAGACTGCGAGGACTCCGAAGCCCGCGAGCGATCAGATGCAGTGGCGACCTCAGAGGTTGCCTTGGGTTGATCGTTGCTCTGAGGGACCTCTTTGTCGCGTTCGTCGGACTGGTGCTGACTCTCAGAGACGTTGTTGGACTGGGTGGTGTCCTGTGTCAGTCCAGTGGCGGCATCTTCGGACTGGACAATGAGAATGGATTGGCTGTCGCGCTGAGTGTTGGCCTGAGAAAGCTCCCAAGTTCTGAGGGAGGTGTCATCTTGATCGTCGGGGGCTTGCTTAGCAACGAGGGTTGGGGGAGGGGGCATGATGGGCATCGACGGTCGCTCTTGAAGGACTGCCGACACCTTGGAACCGGTATCGGGCCTAGGGCAGCTGTCTCGTCGACGTTCTTTGATGTCGTAATCGGCGGGGTCGGACTTGAGTGTCTCGTCAGGAAGCTTTGCATTCCGAGGGCGAGTAGGAGGTGACGGGTAATCGACATCCCGAAGGGGGCTGCCAGGCATGACGGAGAACTTGACTTCGTCTCGGGGTCCGCTTCGGATGTTGTCTTTATGATCTTCTGGATCCTCAACAACCGTTTCCAGTTCGTAGACTCTGTTACTTCCTCGCGTGGAAATGGACCGAGCACTGCTGTTCTCGCTCTCGGCCTGAGCCTGAATTCTCGCCATCGAATTGCGTCTCACTTCGGCACGGTAAGCTGCCGCCGCCTTCTCAGCCCTCTTAAGGGCAGCCTGCTCCTTGATGACATCGGGAGGCAGCTTCACTTGGCTGGCAGCCGCACGCTTCTTGTCGTCCTGGGATAGGCGTCGAGCCAGCGTACGGACCGCACCAGCAGCGCCACTGTTTGTTTTGGGCGCGTGAATGTCGTCGTCGGAGTCAGAATCGAATTCCACGCCGATCGGGTCAGGCAGAAAAGATTCAGGGGTACGCGTGTGCGATCGAGACGATGCCAGGGAGCCGGTGGTGTTGTTGCTAGCGATCCAGTGCTCGAAGTCGTAATTACCGCCGGCTAGCTTCGCAGGCTGCGGTAACTGCATGTTGACAGGGGCTGCGACGGGCCTCTGCCTGGGGACGTCGTCGAGTTCCACGTCCTCGGTGTCCTCGTTCCCCTCGCGTTGGAAAAAGGGGAAACAACAGAACTTTCCCATCGCCGCTGATTTTTGACCGACCTTGCTATGATCTCCAAACGAGGGGGAGGTGTGATAATCGGATGGGTAGCAAAATACCGAATACCAATCCAAGAAGCCGCTCAAGGGCCCAAGAGGGAGATATGATGCAAAAGATAGGGTTGATGAGCGAGCGAAAAGAGCATCTGTGCTGGCCAAGGTGCCAAAAGAGAGTTGTCAAAAGCTTGGCGAGGTTTTCTTGGGGGGAGATTGAGGCAGAGAAGGTGGCAGAAGGAAAACTCTTCAAACAAGGTGGTGAGGAGGTAAGGCGACCTGACCTGACCTGACGATGTCATACCTCAGCCTCGTGGGTGAAAAGGGCGAGAGCCCCTGAGAGCTCTTTCTCAACAGCTTCTTCTTCCACTCGTGGCAGTCACCAAGGGTAACACCATCCCAACAGGCGGGCACCAGGGGCGGTTGCCAGCCCTCAAAGGCAAGCACCTCTCCCAGCCCATGATCCTTTGCGACTCGTGAAAGCGCGTGTCAAAGACTTGCGTGACAGTGAGGACTGTCTTCCTGAGTGTTGCGGCTGAGCACTTGCTTGCATGCCTCAGAGTCTGTAGCCTTTCCGAGTCCACACTCTGCCGATGGTATGTTTCCAGTTCAAACATCAGCCTCCCTATATGACTGAGATTGTTTCGGCAGGAGTTGTGATTGCAAACATTGTCGAGAAACACTTGACAAAGAAGCGACGTTTGGTGATGGTTGTTCACAGTCGATGAGAGATATATATGATCGAGGTGCAGTGCCAATGCCAAGAGTTGAATCGAAAATCGAAGCACTGCTCGTATTTGGAATGATATTGTTTGAATCATGCTGTCGATTTCTGCATTGAAAACGTAGCAAGGTAGGCGGAAGGTGTGTTTATCGGTAACTCTGTGTCTTTCGAGCATGTGACCGTGAGCTCGACGCGAATAGATGTTGAATATCGAAAGCCCTCAGTGTGACAAAATAGTCGTAGAAACATAAAACCATGTTCCATCTAAGGGACTATGGAAATAAGTTCGAGAGTGTTAGCAAGCAAGAAGCGCGTCCCGTTGACTTTGCGTACAAGCTGACATTCATCGATCTTAGGTCGAGCCGTTTCACATTCGAAATGATGAAGACGGAACACGACTCTCGTCAACAGTGAGTGATGATTTTTGGAACGAGGTGTTCTTGGAACTTGAACTTCGTAGAAAGCAAAACAAGCCCGAAGCTCCGTCGTGAAGTCGGAACTCGGAAGAGCCACTCGGCACTCAGAGAAGCGTGTTCTTCAGACTTGAAGAAGGTAGATTGTAGGTTGTGCACATCTCTGACTGAGGTCTGAGCTGACTTTCTCATCCTTTTACGCTGCCAGACGAATAATGACTTGAGTGTCACTCTGGGCCTCTGATTGAGAACTCTCTCTAAAGGCACGAAATCTCTTCACTTGATATCGTTGATCGATGAGGTCAGCAACGGAGCCTCTTGCCGGTGGACCAGTGAGAAGAGGCTCAATTTAGCCCATCTAGACGCGGCCACCCGTCCGTCTGCCCTACAAGGACGACGCATTGCGAACCCTGTGGCGCAGGCCACTTGGCTTTCGGGCGCTTTTCTCGTTCGCGGGCGCGATGTCTGGACCAAAAGAAAACCCAGTTCTCAAGTAAAGTATCGCAAGTCCAGACTCCTTCCTCCTCCGGGTCGAACTCCTGAGTGTGTGGTCGCAGTTCGAAGCTATGGCGAACTCGGGATGTCGTGGTCGGGTGTCTATGGGGAAAACGGAGCGTCCGCATAAGACTCGGCGACAGGGTTCGGGTATGCAAACCGATTGTGTGCAAACAAGACGGGGGTGCCAGACAGGAGGAACCCCCTCCAGAACAATCCAAGCCTCCCCTCCCCTCCCCGAGGAGGCGGGCGTCAGGGAGCTGTGGTGTTTGAAGTTTGCGACGGCTGCGCCGGCCTGGATCGCCTGGTCGGGCGACGCTTTTGATTAAAATGTGAGATGGCTGTCGAAGACATCGGGCCAGGGAGACGGCAAGTATGTACGATTGAACACGACGGATGTGAGATGCGGTACGGAGTACAGTACGCATGAGGCGGCAGCGGAAGACTGGAAGAAGCAACGACTGAGGCGGGGTTTGTCTCTCAGTGAGTCCACGTCGGTTCATTGTGTTGGCGGGGCAAGTTCGACTATCGGCCGGGCACAATACGATAGCTGAGGGGAATCGAGCAGATATCTCGGGCAATTGCGCCTTGTAAGCGGACTCTCATTTCACGATGGCGGCGCGCCTAGGCCGGCGAGGGAGGCAGTAGCTGAGCCGTGTTCCGGTGTCAGCGGGGAACTCGGACGTGACGACTCATCTGTCAATCAATCAATCGATCAATCGAACCAAAGCACGAGTGAGGTGAGCTGGGCAGACCGAAGACCAGTGCCGACTACGCCGACCGAGAGGAAGGAAGCGTTACGAATCCTTCATCAAGGCAGCCCGGGGTGTTCAGGTGAAGGTGAGCGTTTTGTCCGGGAGTGAGCAATTTCCAGCGCGAATTATCTGCGAGATTAATCACGTACGCGCCAACGGTCCGGCATGTGAAGAGTCTGCAGAGTTCAGGCGAGGACCAGAACCAGCAGAGGGATGGATGGAATTGCCGGGAAGTTGGAAGAGACTCATTTTCATTTAATTTTCAAGTGGGTGGTGAGATGAGTGGTTATCTGTTAGGTGGAAGACGGCAGGCGTGGTGACGGTGGTGAGCTGGAGCACCACCCATAATCTCGACACAATCAGTCTGCGACAGCAGTTCTGGGGCGAACCCTGAGGGGGAAGAGATTTGTTGATCGAACCCTTGCCTCGACATGGAACTGCCAAACTGCCAACTGCGCAGTTTTCCCGCAGGTTTTCCCAGATGATGGCCCCGCCGCCAATTCCGGGGAGAAGAATTCGACGGCACGTTGGCGAGGATGTCGACTTGGAAGATGTCTTGTCTATTGTTCCATTGTTAAGAAAGCGGCCCCCATTCCGATGGAGTCGGAGGGGTTCGAGGACGACGAGAAAAAAAGGGGATCGTCTCGGGGGTCTGAAACGGCCCTTTTCGGGGGTTCAATGCTTGGCCATGAGCTAAATGGCGGGAGAGATGTCAGGAGCTGTGGCTGACTGCAACGGTACCTGGGTCAATTATTGCTGAATTTGCTGTCGACGATGCTGAGCTCTGTTCCGTCTGATGATGGGATGTCCAATCTCATCAGATCATCCCGCTGTTTCGATCTTACGTTTCCGCTGGTTGGCAGTCAACAGCCTAGGTAATCCCAGGTTTCACTCACTCCGTCGCACCAAGATGTCGTGTCATAACAATAATTCTCTGCAGCCCAGACCAGCTGAAGAAAAGGAGCTGGAGGCGGGAACTGAAAAGTCAATTGACTCCTTTCATGGAAGATGAGACGAAGGAATGAATATCAACAAAAGCTCAGCCCTGAAAATCGGAGAAAATAACAAGACGCAAAACAACACACGTCAGAAAAGCCTGGACCGCTCCTCATCTCGATCACCACGGACGATCATGGAGAAACGGAGATTTCTCGACTCCACGGCTTACGTCTTGGCTCTCGCGGGAAGTCTAGAGGTTGTATTCAGCCAGAATGACAATATGATTCGCAGCAGACAGAACGCGCAGCGCACAGCGCACAGCGTCGCACCGATGAACCATTTCAGGACCACCGCGGCGATCCCATTCTCTTCGCTGACGCTTGGCCCCCTGAAGCGCGCTCGCGCGCAGGTCCAAGGAACCAGAAAAGCACGATTTTGACGGGTGTCCCTCGGTACGCGATGCGATCCAACTGGAGACATTGGAGACTGGAGAGGAGAGAGAGGATGCCCAACTTCCGAGGGGGGCGTCAAAAGGGGGCCGAGGGGCTGAGCGCAGGCTCCATGCCGGTCGGTGCCAGCGCCACTGCGACGCGGTTCCTGGCTAAAGCAAGGTACCCGACCTGCTTTCCGTGCTTAGCAGCGCCTGATAATGCCGATGATGGAGGGAATCGTGACACTGCCGAAATGCTGTAATTCCCGGATCCCCTCAGGCTCAGGGCTCATGTTAGTCGTTGGTGTATAGGCAGGCTTTGTCGGATTATTACCGACAGATAGACGACAGACGCGATGCACAACTCCCATAATGACTCGATGCCGGCTTCCGCTACCGCACTTATGCCGGGCTCAATCGCTATCGTGAGAGTGAGATTCGGGGTGAGGGGCTTACAGATATGGAACTGCAGAGACGACACGGATAGACGATAGACGATAGGGCGTCTTGTCTGAAGCCATACCGCAAATGGGAATTTGGGGGCGTCGACGGCGTCATAGGATCGACTGGCCACCGCTGCGTCGCAGATATTTCTGGTGAGCGTTAAGCAAGCCACCGTATGCGCTGGCTGTAACCCTCTCCCGAGTCTCACTCTCATCTCACGTCACGTCCTGATGCGCGGGGTCAAAACGGCCGGGCTAAGGTAAAGTGAGTTAAGGTCGTCACTAAAATACGCTTTTTGGCGGGCGGGCACGGCGCGCTACGATGCGAAGCAGAGACAGACGTCAGGCAAACGGTCGCCGGCTAAGCGGCAGCCCTCATTTTGAGTTGGTGATGGTTCTTTTTTTGGCGCCGGGGTGAGACGTTGCCGCCAGCCGTCGTTGCTGGCTTGATATATGAGAGATTGAAGAGTCAGTAATGAGGGGGCTGGTTTAAAAGTAAGAGATTACGCATCAGAGAAGGACGAAAAGTGAGACTGAGGTTATGATGTCTGGAGATATCATCCGTATCGACAGTTCGAATGAGAGACCTGCATCGGGCTGCACGGAATACGGTCTGTCGGTGAGGCGATACGGGCTCAGCTGAGGTCGAGAATCGGGACCACTGCGTATGCTCACTCACCTATCCTCTGCAGATACGCACAGATTTGTTGGCTGCATCCTGCCTACGAAGTACATACGAGCGCGCACATTATCTGTGTTACCGTTGCGCATCCCGAATTATCGGACCTTGAGTGGAATAGGGCTTGCGGCTCCGACTCGGGACACGGCAACGGACCATCTCCACAACAAACAAGTTGAGGTTGTTTACGAATGAATGCGAGAGCGAAAAACAAGGGATGTGATGTGATGGTGAGCTGAGGGTGAGACTGTAGCGAGAAATGCATCTTCCCGCGCGGCGATTCTCAGAAGCAGAAGAAGATCCACCGGCAGGCTGCAGCACTGAGGTTCTGGACTGCGAGAGAAGCTGCACAGAAGGTCGACGGTTGGCAAATGTCATCCAATATCGCTGATTTTTTACTTATTCCGTCCTTCACCGCGGAGGCTCAGGGGAGCGTTCCGTGGTTCCTTCCTGCTTGTCGCGCTGAGATCTGGAGCAGGGATTCGGCCGGCGGGTGGATCACAATGGGTCTGGTGATTGGCCACGGTTGTGTCTCATGTTTTTGGCGCTGCCCCGTACCTGCATTTGAGGGGCGGATAACAGGGGTCTAGGCCCGACAGGGGTTAGCTTGGCTGGCAACTGGCAGGTCCGCGCAATTGGCGATGACAGGTGCAAACACAGTCCACCCAGGTACTCCCCAGCTGGTGCCGGACCGGGATTGCCCTAGCTTATTCGCTGGATTTGCGAGGAAACGAACGCCTCCTATTGAAGCTGCGGTAAAGGGGTTCAACTCAACTCACTCTCACTCTTCTTTCATTCTCATCTCATGTTTCCTTTCCCTTAACACAGCTCACATATTCATACTATGACTATGCCTACGAATACCGCCCACCAACACTCACACGTCGTCGAATGCGTGCCGTCATCACCGGCGCGGGTGGGGCCCGGACACTCCTGGATTTAATGAAGAGGGCTCCGTCTGTGGGTTGAGAAGGAAGGCGGCTTCATCTCTCGTCCCATGCGAGGGCTGTGTGTGCGTGCGGTGCGGTGGTTGTCTGTTGTTAGCTTCTCTCGAGGCGCTTGCCGACTCCCTCTTACTCGCCTGCCGTTCCTGAATTATCCTTGCACATTGTAAGCTGCGATGCTGCCACACCCCCTGCTCTGATGCGTGGTGTTCCTTTTCCACCACTTCGTCGTCGTCCTCACCTTGGACTGTCACGACACACCACTACGAGGACCATACGGATACCTCCTTCGCCATCTTTTCTCCTCCTGCCTAGGCTCGCCGCCGCTTCCTCTACACCGTTAGCAACGGCGTCTGCCCGCCTTCAAGTTTCATCCTTGCTCTCTCCTCCGTATGCTTCACCCATGTTCTTCCATGCAGGCCAAGCAAGCGTTTGGCCCCGTTCTTTCCACCCCTGATGCAGGAGGGTGAGATGTGCCTGGCTCCCGCTCACATCCATCACGACGTCCAACGGCAACGGCAACGCCAACGCCAACGAGGGTGTGAGTGGCCTCGGCCGGACCCTGGACCTGCAATTCCAAAAGTCCATCGAATCTTGTCACTGTCAGGAACCAGACCAAGATGAAGGGCCCACGGCTCCAAGGTGGCCCCAGTAGGGCCCCCTTCTCCTCCGAGGATTGAGATCCCATCCACAAGTTCAGTTCCACCGTCCACGTCCACGTCCGCGCCCCCTCCCCCCTTCTCACCACCCCCCATGTCTAGTCCACCAACTTGACTCCACGGGCTAAAAGGTCTCTGACCTCCTCTCCTCCTTCTAAATATCTTCCTCTCCTTCTCTCCTTTACCGCGCTTTTTTGCTCTTTTCTCTACTCTCCACAGTCTTTCGTTGCCAGTCTTCGGACACATTCCATTCCTTCACTACCAACTGACGCTCACTTTCCGAGTATCACCATTCATTCTTTTGCGCAACTGAGTCTTGCAGCCAACCAGCTTTGAACCATCGCGGAATTGATCTTTCGCCCACCCTTTTCACGAACCCTCGAAACAGAACAAATCGTCTACCTTTGTGGAGATATATATACATTACCTGAGAAATCAACCACCTCACAACTCTCAAAATGAAGTCTACCGTTGCCGCCGTCGGCCTCATGGCCTCCCTCGCCAGTGCCACCGCCTACCAGCCCCGCCACTTCCACTGGCGCCGCGACAACTCTACCGCCTCCGCCGCCCCCGGCTTCACCACCCTCACCGTCGAGGTCACCGAGGTTGCTACCGTCACTTCTTGCGCCCCTACCATCACCAACTGCCCTGCTCGCAGCGGTACCCTCTCCGCCTCCGACCTCATCACCCAGGTTGTCACCAACGTCGTCCACCTGACCGAGACCGTCTGCCCCGTCACCGAGGCCGAGAGCATCTCCAAGTCCCTCGTCCAGGAGCACTCTACCGGCAACCTCCCCGGTTCCACCCGCACCGCTCCCGCCGTCTCCGCCACCCCCTCCGCCCCCGGCGTTCCTCTTACTACCGGCGGTGGTGTCCCCGTCCCCGGCGTTCCCTCGCAGACCAACTCTGCCCAGGACCCTACCGTCACCAGCCCCCCTGCCACCGGCGGCGACAACGAGGATGAAGACGATGACTGCCCCGCTGACGGCGAGGTCGAGACCTCCGTCACCGAGATCGTCAGCACCAAGATCGTCACCATGACCATCGGCAAGGGCTCTACCGCCTCCGTCATCACCACTGCCGTCCCTACCACCGCCGTCTCCACCGTCCTGGTCCCCAAGCCCACCACCGATGGTGCCGTCAAGCCCTCTGCCTCCGTCCCTGCTGGCGGCTCCGTCACCGGCGCCATCGGCTCTGAGGAGCCTACCACCACCACCACCGCTACCTCCACCGGCACCCGCACCGTCACCATCAAGCGCCCCAACGCCACCGGCACCCCCGGCTCCGACTCCGACTCCGACAAGAGCACCGGCAACGGCAACGGCTCTGACGGCGAGTGCTCTTGCCCCGCCGTTACCGTCACCGTCCCTGCCTCCACCGTCTACGTTACCATCGGTGGTGCCTCTTCCACCCCTACCGCCGCTGCCGGTAACGGCAACAGCAACGGCTCTGGCTCCGGCTCCGGCTCCGGCAACGGTGCTTCCGAGCCCAGCAAGACCGCCTCTGCCCAGCAGCCCGCTACCACCGAGGCCGCTGACGAGGGTGAGGACGATGAGTGCCCCGCCGACGAGGAGGAGGTTGTCACCCTCTCCACCACCGTCACCGTTGCTCCCTTCCCCACCAACGGCACCGGTGCCGGCAGCGCCAAGCCCACCGGCGCTGCTTACCGCCGCTCCAACAAGCTCTTCTAAAGTGTTTGATTTAGATTCCCCCCAAAGCATGTCAAGTTTTATCATATTTATGAGAAGAATCTATGATTCATGAACAAACACATTATTATCCTTCTTGTCACTTTGTCTTGTATACATATCGTTTGGTGCGGTCGTGAAAAGAATAAAGCGAAAGTTTTTCTGTGTACACAAACTATCTTAAGGGGGGGATGCATATGATTAACTCGCTCTTCAACTTCACGACTCGTTTTGCGATTTAGAGGCGGATTCGGAAAAACAGAGAGGACACCACATGGGCGAGTCCTGGTGTTTTCTTGGGTCTTTGGGTTTTCCACAATGGGGGATGGCAGCATTTGCGTTTTCTTGCATTTGGCGCGCGTTTCGTTCCAATGTAAGCGAGGTTCGTTTCTGCGACAACAAGGTTCGAGTTGCAAAGACCGAAAACAAAAAAATCCCAGAAAATATTTCTTCAATTCTTTTTGTATATACTTTTAGATCAATGGGGATGAGGTTTGGTGAAAACTATGCTGCCTTCCCCCGTTATGAATGAGACGTCTATCGAAGTCAAAGTCAGCGTGCCCTTCTTATGCTATAGTGTGTGAAGACTCATATGAAAGATCCACGAATCATCCTACGCGAGTGAAGAGCAGTCTTGGTGGTGTGTAGTCGTCTTAAGGTCCGGCTGACGGCAAGACATGAGACGAACTCTGTCTCGTTTCGCGGGGGGGCAGGAATGTTCTCGTCTTATGTCGGTGATCGATGTCTGTGCTGCGTTCGGACCACCAAACATTCCAGTCCGGGTTGCTGTGGCAAACGAGTGTTCTCATCACGATGACTGTGGGAAGCTGAACTTGATTTTTACGGTTTTGGTATTGTGCTTTTGGGTTTTTGTCAATCTATGCTGATATCGGGGTTGGTATTTCGCATGTTTTGCCCGCTTGGCGGGCGGATGCTCCTTCCAGCCTCTCTTAGTCAGGTTGATTACATTAGGGGCTCCTTGATATAGAAATGCCCCGAGTCGACTTTCCGAGACCATTGCGATAAAGCCTCTATATAGTAGGTAGCCGATTTGGTGGAATCGACAGTCTGCTAGATCCCCCGAGACTTTCCGCTTCGGTGTCTCTTCCAAAATACCGGAGTCGGGTCCTCCAGGCCGAAAACGGCGTTCGTATACCATCCATCTCCCATCGCGCTTCACACCTCCTCCTCTTTCCTCCCCGACCCGCGCCTCGCCTCCTCCCTACGCCGCTGCCTCTCGACCTTCCTCTCCATCTCCTCCCTCCTCTCCCTCAACGCGATACAAAACCGCGACCCGGCGCGGATGCGCTCGCCCTTCCAGATGAAGACGAAGGGGATGACGCACATCAGCGCGCTGAGCCCGCCGAGCAGGCTGCAGGCGCCGGCGATGCCGAGCCCGTCGAACATGGGCGTCGTGGCCAGGGGCAGGACGACGGCGAGCAGGGAGCGGCTGGTGGAGGCGGCGGCGTTGGCGGAGGCGGCGAAGACCTCGTAGGCGTCGGTGAGGTAGTTGAGCAGCGCGATGAAGATGAGCATGAAGCCCGCGCCGAAGGGGAGGCCGGCGAGCATGGGCACGACGTAGCTCACGTCCTGGCGCGACGACCAGCCGAGCCAGAAGAGGGAGACGAAGAAGAGCGGGCCGCCGACGCAGGCTAGTGGCAGACGGCGGTATTCTTCCTGTTTCGCCCAGGAGCGGCCCTCCTTCTGCGCGTGCAGGTGGTACCGTTCCCAGCCGAGGAAGACGGGCACGGCGAGGAGGGCGCCGCCGCCGATGGGGAGGTACGCGAGGCCGGAGACGCCCGGGGACAGGCCGTAGAGTTTCTGGAAGATGATGGGGAAGGCCTGGAAGGACATGTAGAAGATGGTGTAGACGAGGGCGAGGTAGGCGCAGGTGCAGCTCACGATGGGTTCGAAGATGAGCATGCGCACGGGGCGGGTGAGGACGATGGTGGCGAGCTGTTTGAGGTCGGTGGATTCGAGCTCCGAGGGGGCGACGACGGTCGAGGCGAGGGCGGGGTCTAATTTTCGGATCTTGCGGGCGCGGCGGACGAGGAGGACGGGGGCGTAGGTCTCGGGGAGGAGGGCGACGGGGACGAGGGTCGCGCCGGCGTAGATTAGGGCGATCCAGAAACTCCAGCGCCAGCCGATGGTCGGGGAGCAGAAGCCGGAGATGATGGGTGCGAAGAGCGGGCCGAACGTTGTCATCTGAAGGTTGTTAGAATGGGTTTGCAACGGAAGGGAGGGTGAAACTCACGACCATGAAGGCTGTCATGGCGCGGCCGCGGGTTTCGTGGTTGCCGTAGATGTCTGCGAGGATTCCCGTGACGATGGCGATCGGAGAGCTGGCGAAGACGCCGGTGAAGAGGCGGAAGACCAGTAGAGATGGCCAGTTCGGTGCCAGGGCGCAGGCCATCGTCCATATCGTGAACAGGACGAAGGTGACGACCGTCAAAACCCGTCTGCCGACGTGTTCCGAAGCCGGTGCCCAGACGACAGGGCCGAACACGTACCCGATGAGGTAGACGGAGATGGGCAGAACCTGTTGCGGCTGGCTGGTGATGCCCCATTCGGCCGTGATGAACGGGATGGCGTTGGACGGTAGAGCTGAGCCCATGGTGCTGTTGATGACTTGCAACATGGTCAGGCAGAGGATGAGGAACTTTTTCGTCTAGGAAAGTGTCAGTAATGCATTTGTCGAGACTCGATGGAATACCGACATGTGACCAGTTGTGGGGGTTCTCCGGGTCGCCATCTTCCCATGAGACTATTGTCTTCTCGTCTTCGTCACTTGACAAGTCTGGACTTGGGCTGGTGGCCTTCTCGTCACCGAGCCCTTGCTCCTCACAGCGAGAGTCATATCTGCGACGGGCATCATCTTCGTCTATGTTCTTGACGGCGCCTGATAAAGAGGAGTGATGGCCTGCCAAGGTTAGATTAGTTGTCGAGGTTAGGTTGGAACTTTCTCACGGTGAAGAGGCGATGGTTGCCGTTCTACGTCTTCTCTGAGTTGGCTGTTGTCTGGCATTGCGAACCGATTACAAATGCCCAATCTCTTGGCAATCTCGGCTGTGGGTTGGGGTTTTCACATCGTGGATACTGAGGGGAAGGGCAAAAGATCATTATAAGTTGCATGTTGATGAATAATGGCCCAAAGAGACAGGCGGCCCGAAGATCGGGCGCATGCATGCTGCATGGAAGCGACGACCCTTCTGGCCTGAGACCGTCTAGGCTTTGTTCCCACCACCTTTCTGAGATTCAAGCATCCGATGGTGTATCGTAACTGGGCCGGACGTAGCAGATGGCCGTCTGAATTAATCCCGTCATCGCTGACGGAAGGGGGGTGAACTAGACGGGCGTCAAGGGCGTGAGCTCTCATTGGGTCATGGATGCCATCGGAGCCGAATCGCAGCCCCACTTGGTCGGCGACATGTTAACCGGCCGCGATGGTGGAGGTTCTTTTCCGGCGTATGCCCGGCTTGCCCCTCCATGTGGCGGTCATTCGGCATTTTTCTCGAGGTAGCGCAATCGTATTGAGCTGATTTGCATTGGCCTAGCTTGGTTGATGCCGTCACACTCGGCCCCGGGTCAAACATGCGGCTTTCCTAGGGCGGCGTTTTGTTGAGGCTTTCGAGAGCCTGACCGGTCCGTCGACCTCTCTTCCTGACGGTCGATGCAAGCTTCTCTGGGGCGGTGTGCGATTCAGTACGCCCCGCTGGCGCTTCATTTCAGCATTTCCGGTGTCTCCAGGCCGGTGTCATGCGTGCGGCGAGGAGGCGGGTAGCCGTCCATATCGTGATTGATTCATGTCTCGAGGTTGATGCTCTTTCCGAACCTGGCGTACAGCTCGACCTTGAGTTGGGTCATTTCCTCCTTGATCGTTTCCAGCTTGGATTCCAACTCCTCGACATCCTCTTCGATCTTGGACGAAGCCTTCTCCAGCATCTCTATTGCCTGGGGTTGCGGGACGTGGAAGTATGCGTCGCCGATCTTGTATCTGCCGCCTGGGTCAGCTCGGAATATCGTGGGCCTTGGCGCGGGGGTTAAGAGCGTACGGTACAGTCTCGTCCTCGTCGGCGAGCTCTAGTTCTGTGCTGAGGTCTTCGAGCTCCTCCTTCTCCTTCTGCGGGTCCATACAATATTAGCCTGATTCGATCGCACAGCATGAGTACAGCACTGACGTTCTTGTTCTTCAGTTCATCCTCGATGCCGAGCTCGCGAGAGTGCAGACGGCTGAACTTGTTGATCTTGTCCTGGTCTTCTCTCCTGACCTCGACCTCGTCCCCCATGGCCTCCTCGTCGGCCTTGCTGAGCTGCAGCAAATATCGTTAGCCTGCGTCCCGTCTGAGTTTTGATTTGACAAAACTTACCATGCGCCTTGACAACATTTTGACGGTCTGTGGTGCGACTTTTCGGTATCGAAAGGCCTCGCAAATGTAGCTGACAATTTGGCGATTGACGCAAGCTCCAAAAAGCTCGGATGGAGGGGCACGGTGTCAAGGACAGTGCGGAGGGGTGGTGCACTGAGGCAACCTTGGAAGTCAGCACAGGCCGCGTGAAGTGCTCACCTCGGTAACTGCCGCCCCCAAACAAAACAAAGCTAGCTCCCCCACCCCCGGAACGTCACACCGAGCCGCAACACCAATTTACTGCCGCGAGACGCCTACCTCACGTTCATCGTCAATAACATCGCGACGCCATTATCTGCCAACTGTCATTATGGCGCCCGGTCAAAAGGCGTACCCTCGCGGTACGGTCAAGAAGATTGTCAAGGCCCATTCTAATTGCAATCTCAGCAAGAATGTGGACGTCATGGTCGGTCGCCTCCTCAGACGCGTTGAGACGCGTCACTGACTGTTCCCCAGGTCTACCTCGACTATGTCCTCTTCATGCAGACGTGAGTTTACGATTTGTGCATTATTACAACTGGCGATGCTCACTCTCTGGGAAGGCTTGTCAAAGAAGCGGCAATCGAGTCCAAGAAGGCTGGGGAGAGAGGAATTACAGCTAGAAGTGTGAAGAAGGTGACCTCGGTAAGTCATTCAAGCAACTAGTATTGGCCTCAAATAGTTCAAAAGCTGACGATAGTCTTGGCAGGATACTTTGATCAAGTTCAAGGGCTGAACTGCCAACCTACCGATCGCAAACCGCTCGACCCGACCCTGTGCCAGATAACGCTACTCTTGACGGAGAAGGCGCTCCTTACCTACCTACCAGCACAATTCTGTCAGAGCCTGCTGGCGAATGAAAGGGTGGCAGTTCAACAGGCCCAGTATCATATCTTGGGCAAGTACTGGTTGACGGAGCTATGGACACCAACGATTATGATACTGCTTAGGATGATGGAGGGACCTGGCTCCGCTGGTTAACGTGCGACGAGCTACACATCATGACTACGCGGGCATGTTGCAAACTGGCCGAGGACGGGTGCTTTGCTTCCCTCCCGGGAGGACGACGTCCGTTGACCAGAACGCATGCCGAGTGAGAGGCTGGAAAGGGTCGGTTCGTCTGAATAGGTGGACCGAGTTTGGACGGTTGCATTGTACGGGTTCAAATCAGGTCATCTGTCGATGTTGTGATTGGGAGGTTCCTAGCCAGTAGACGCCTCAGCAAGCGTTCCCAGCCACCGGATGAGCAGCAGGCGCAGATTAATGCGGGGGATTAGCGCGCATGTACACGAACGGATACCTAGGTAGGGACGTTGGTTATCTTAGCACTTGCAAGGCTGAAATGCCCTGTCTCGTACGTCATTCAATTGAGCCCGCAAGGGTGCGTGATTCCTGAGTCTTGTCTGTTCCAAAGACTGCGTGCTTCCATGTTTACCAGATATCAAAGTATCTTGATGGAATTCCTTATCCGATAGTCTGATAATTGCTGCTGAAACCAGACATCTTAGGTACATTGGTTTTTGTACCTTTTCTTCCTCTCAGTTCTAGAACCCAGCTGGAGCCTGGTGACAGTGGATGCAGGGGGTGCATTAGGGAAGGGGAAGGGAAGGAGCCAGCAGCCGGCCGGTGGGCAGGGGTGCTGTCGGCTCCTTGAGGCTTGAGGCTTGAACCCACTCGACCTCTCCGCCCCGGGAAGGGACGGGCCTCAGCACCTAGAGACCTACCTGACGACCTGACTTGACTGCCTTACCTTACAACTTTAGCTCTTCCGCATCATCTCTCTCCATTCCTCCAAAAATTATATCCTGCACACCTCCCAAGCTTCACCTTTAGCTTCTAGCTTTTCATCACAAACTCTCTCCCCTAAGTATCTCTTCCGATCCTAGGGCCTACTTCCTCGCATCTCATCACCCATCAACCAATTTGTTTACCTGTGTCACCTACCTGCGCACTCGCTGCTGTAGCTGGCCACCACGTCACCCGGAAAAAAAACCCCGACCAAGCTCACGCGACCCGCGACCCGACCGGCTTGTTGACTGCCATCTCGCACAGCTTCAACATGGCCGCCTCTACCGTTCAGAACCCCGCGGTCCAGACCGAATCCAAGTCGGCCAAGAAGAAGAAGGCCAAGGCCGCCGCCGCCGCTGCTGAGCGCACTGATTCTCCTGCTCCTACTGCCTCTCCCGCCCCCGAGAAGGCGGATGGCTCCGATGAGTCCGGCGAGAGCCCTTATGTTCGCGAGTTGCAAAAGTACGAGCCAAACATCAATTGATGAATCCCACCACCTAAGAAGCTTGCCTCCCTAACCTGTGCTCGTAGGAACATCCGCAACACCAACAAGAAGCTTGTTCGTTAACCTCTACCCCTCTCCCCGCCAAGCTCTCGCGCTAACAAGCTGTCCCATAGACCAACGCCTCCAAGATCGACGGTCTCATTGCCGAGAACACTGGCAAGTCTCTTGACGAGCTCGTTGCGTCGCGCATTATCAATGCCGACCAAAAGGCTCAGTACTTGAAGAAGCCAGCTCTGCAAGCTCAGGTCCAACAATACGAGGAGCAGCTTGCTCAGTACAAGAAGATCGACCACGAGTACCGCACTCGCGCCGCGAGCGAGAAGGCTGAGTTGGAGAAGGCTTTCGCCGAGAGGTTGGAGAAGGAGAAGGCAGAGGCCGTCGCTGAGGTCAAGGCCAAGGCTGAGGGAGACTCTTCTCAGTCCCTTACCAGCAAGCTCCTGGTTCTGTCGCAGTTCCTCCGTCTTGCCGCAGCCCGCCGTTCCGAGGAGGCCGACCAGTCCATCGACGAGAACCTCGCCCTCGAGGGAACCCTCCTTGCCATCTACGCAGGTGACGACAGCGCTGTCGCCGCCATGTTGAAGCTCATCGAGGGCACCGACGAAAAGACCCACGGTGTCGCTGGCGAGGAGCTTAACACCACCTGTAAGACTCGACTGGATTTTCTTCGTCGCATGCAGTGCTAATATTCCTCAAGTTGGTCAGGTCAAGCTAGCTGCCCAGGCCTATAAGATCGCCCTGGATGAGCCTGCTCCTGCTGAGACCGAGGCCGAGCCCGCTACCGACCCCACCGTCGCTAACGCCACCGTGAACGAGATCGAGGCCGGCGACGATATTGCCCTGACCAACGGCCACCCCGAGCAGAACATCGAGAGCCATGCGAACGCTAACATCACCAGCGGCTCTGGAAACGCTGCTGGCGAGAAGTGGGACCAGAACGATAACACCTTGTCCGAGTCCCAGGAATGGGTCTCTGTTCCTCGTGATCCCGTCGAGACCGAGACTGGCATCGAGGCCACCCCTGCCGCCGCCTCCAACACCCAGTCGTGGGCCGACGACCAGCCCGAGCACCACGAGATTCAGCAAGAGGTTAGTATTCCTCCTCTCGTCCGTCCATAGTTCCTTTGGCTCACTCTGTGTAGGCTCCTGCTCCCGCTGCTGATCCTAACGACGGCTTCCACCAGGTTCAGGGACGCAACCGCGGTCGCGGCGATCGTGAAGGCGGTTCTGGCCACCGTGGCCGTGGCCGTGGTGAGTGGCGCGGCCGCGGCGGTTTCCGCGGTGAGGGTCGTGGACGTGGCCAGCGCGGCCAGCGTGGCGGCTCTGTGTCGATGCGCGGACCTCGTCGTAATGAAGAGTCGTAGAGGCGCTCTGCCCGACGGCGTCTTCGGGCATCACGGCGACGATCAGTGGGACCTCGCTACTATTCGTTACCGCATGTCTACAGACGAGATCTGATGAATGAGTTATGGCGACGCCCTACCCAAAGTGATTGATCTACGACAAGTACTTTGATGGGTGTCAAATCCATGTGGGATATGGACAGGGGATGTTAATTTGACGATAAAGGCATTCGGTTCCCTTTTCTGGGTTTGCGGTTTATGGGCGGTTGGCATCGGTGTCGGGTGGCGTGGCTTACGCTTGTACAATACATAGCATGACTTTGGGCCGGCATACAAAAAACAACCTGGAATGAGACGACAATACCCATGATTGCATTGCGGATAAATCAGAGATTTGTGAATGGCAGACAACAGAAGCAGCTGTATAACTGATAACTCATTGGCAATAGAAGATAACACCCATAAACAAACTCAAGACAGCACGAAAAGATATTCGTTATCTTTACCGCTTCAGTCCCGACTGGCCAGACACGCCAACCGTATATTACCAGCTCAACCCATGTCTAGGCGGCGCCTTGGTATTCTTGAGTTGACAATTAGTTTACGAATGCGTTCGCAAAGCTGATAACTTACACAGATCCAAAGCCACCGGCTGAAGCCGTACAACGATGCCGTTTATCGCCGGAGAGGGAATATGCTCAATACAGGAGTGGCCGGCCCTATTATTTACGCCTACTCGAACCGTCGAATACAACAAGAAACACGTTCTATTTGACAGTTAGCCAGTGGCTCAAGGATTGAGGTCAACAGATTAACTCACAAATTCACTCAACCAGACGCCGGGTCGGTTTATCCCTGCACACAAGGTTCTGAGCCTGGAAACAGACATGTTGCGTCGTGAACGGCTCCATGCACCGTGTGCAGAGACGTCTTGTGAAGTGTCCGAAGAAGCTCTGTGTTGAAGTGCAGTTGCTCATCGTGGTTGTGCGTCGGTGGTGAGATGAGGGAGGTGTCTGAAGCCAACCGCTTGGACATGTCAAATGCATTCAGGACTATATAAGTACGTCTGTCCCCCTTAAACACAACCCATAGACTCGCCGCCGTAGCCTGGTTGCCTCGATCACGCCCGTAATCCAACCTCCGTCGCCCGACCAGGCTACGGGGATGGATGTCTTGGATTGCTGTTAAGCATACCGACATTCTCACCAAGGCTCGGCTGTGGGTTTTGCTGACTGGAGAGGTTCTGAGCTGTCTTGGCGGGCGGCTTACGGAAGACCAGACTGTACGAGTATCTCGGATTGGTTACGGAGAGGTCTGTCTGACATGCGGGGATACAGAACGATACTTGGCAGTCGGTCAACGAGCCCGTCAGCATGGCGAGGCTCGGGGTGAGATGACGACTTATTACGCGATCTCGTCTTAGTCATCGGCACGAGTCTCTGTTGTGATCATGCGGCTGTCTTTTGGCGTCGTGGATCGAGGAGGGTTGGCCTTGAAGAAGGGTGGCTGGTTGATTGAAGGTGACGACCGGGCTTGTAAGTGGGATTTCGCGTGGGGGTTTGGCGGCTGACTTGCTTGCTCTGAATACATCCTCGTGTAAACCCCAGCTTAGGTCAGAGGTAGACAGAGCATCGTTTGAAACTTGCTGGTACGACAAGCATCTCAAAACAAGATCCGAGTGTAACTTCGAAAGTGTTGTGCCTACAGCTTTAAATACGATGCTTCCCCTGAGAAGCGGTCTCTGCACGATCAGCCGGCTTTTGATGGCGGAATAATACCAAGGCTTCGCCGGAGCGCCGATTCGAAATCAAAACTCCACTTGATATAATTATTTGTAGTTTCCTAGTGGCAAGTCTGACTGACATCGCCATCGGCCTTCCGTGTCCTCGGTTTATTGACTGAGAATACCTACGAAAAATCCGTATCGATATCGCTCACAAGCGACTCATTGACGCTTCCCATTTTCTTGTCACTGTTTGGCTGTGTCTGGCCCCGTTTGTCAATTTGCAAATGGAAAATGCTGGCTGTCAAGAACCAGACAGCTCCAGCACTGGCTCTATGCTAAAACGTTCTTGGACGCGAAGCAGCCTTCTTTTTATATTGACGGCAGGGCTACTGAACTCCCACGACGAGATACTCTCGCAAGATCATTTGGAAAGTTGCAGAGCCTTAAGATCATTAGAGGGAAGGGACTGCCGCCAAACATTGGGTTATCGTAACACTGCGCAGCAAAAGTCCTTGCCATATGCATTTTCACAAAAGCATTTCCTGTGTAAGGTATCAGGCTAGCTATTTGAACACTATACAATCAAGTACTACTAGCAAAGCCGCAGGGCTTGATGCGGTTGACTTGGAGGGTTTCTCTGGTGCCATCTTCTTTACCCAGGATTATCACTGGGGCAAGTCTAGGGCCAACGCACGGCTCGGGAGAGACATACCTTCTCATAACGACAAGGTGTCACTGCTCTTGAATACATAATTAGGAATAAGTGTCCAGCGATGCCGACGGATAAAGACGGTCCGTAATGTGCCTCGGCCAGCACCGTCGCTCGCTCACCTTCTCGTGAGGTCGAAGACGAGGTAGCACCGGACACAACAAGGCCCAATTGGGACTACTCACAGACATCCTATATGAAGTGGAAGGGTGTAACTTTGCGGTTTGAGAAGACATCAGAATGGAGGTGGGATGCGCCAAATATATATTTACCCGAGAGGAATCTACTGAAGCAGTGCTAACCTCATTCCATAGTGTCATGCCACTCATCAGTACTACTCAAACTCGGCATGATTCCACACCAAACCACTCGCAAAAGAGGCCCAAAATCCACCTAGAATGATGTATGCCAGTTTAAACCAGACACTTGTGCCCCCAGAAAGGCGTTCTTGAGGCTTGGAGACTTTGATGTGATCGGCAGACATTTGTCACGTGTTTGTACCATCTTGCTGATGTATGCTTATCAATGACGGTGTCATTCAAAGGAGATCTGGTTTAAATAGCCTCGTCTGTGCCTCATGGTCAGCAGCACGGCAACAGTGCTCCATTCGACCTATTCCTTCAATACAACTGCAACATGCACGGGATGCGAGCCATGCGAAGTGATATTGATAGGGTCGAGGTACGCTAAACCCTCTCTCTCATAAGTCTTCACAACTTGTGTGTACTCGTGTCCTTGTGTAAACTAAGAAGAATAAAACATCAAAGACGAAGGACGTGGATGCCGGCGCGACTGTTCCCTCGCATGATACTTACTACCTTCCTAAACCATACTGACTCTTCCCGAATATGAAGATATTTAACTGTGGTGGCACAGAAGAATCTCAATTTTATCGAGATATCAGCCCACCTCATCCTCTGGTTTCTAAAACAAACATTACACAAAGCGAATCTTATATATATGTCCTCATTAACAGACACAAAATGAATCCCGAAAATCGTGCCAATGTCATGCCGAAGTGGGAGCAAAAGCAATCCTTGGGCGAAAAAACCAATAAAGCTCGATAAGATGTATGTCTTCAGATCGAGTAGAGAATGGATGATAAAAGCAGGCAAGACATGCCGAGGAAACGGGCCCGACACACTTGGTTGCAATCTCTTGATTGATGGTACGTGCCTAATTAAAACTAAACGGAGAGGCTCGGCACGCCATCTGAATCTTTATGATCTGAGAGAGGAAGGGAGAGAGATACCATGATTTACTCCATACATAGCCGAATAAGACAGCAGAAACAAGGGCACAGGACGACGTCACCACGAGGATTCGAGCCAGGTATGCTTTATTTCTCTTGAACTATAGACGACAGCGAGACTCGCATGCACTCAGATTTCTTACGAAATAGGATTACCCCTAGGAATTCCGGGACAAGTCGGCCTTGCATAATGAGGGAGCCAAATGTATGGAGCACAGTGGTCTTTTATATATCCCTTCACCGCCCTTTTGGCTCATATCATCACACAAGGTGCTAGAAGCTTGATGAATGGCATTGAACTTGGTATAAATTAGGAACCTCAACAGGATCTGATGTCGATAACCACACTACCATCCGGATTATCGACGTGAAACCTCGAACGTCCCATAGCAGACGCACGCTGTGTGGCAAGTCCGGTGGATTTTGTATGTATGACCTCGCGGAAGGAAAACTCGATCTCGTGAGCCTGGCTTCGTGATGGCCTTTCGTTGTTCGTCATCGCCGTCTTCCATGTATTCGATCGAGAAGAATGCATGCGTGCGCATCACCAGGTCTGGTTAAGGGTAGGTTCAGATCAGGTTTTCAGTGCCCATGTAGTAGGTTGTGAACATCATATATTGCCGCGAACTTCAACCCCTGGGATTGTTGCCCCTTAAGACAGCGCAATGTTGGCATCGATGCGACGTTTTTATGTAGGAAACGTGGAGGAAGTTATGACGCCACAGTCTTAAGCGCGGCCATTGGCATCACTGATAAGGAGGGTTCATGACGACAAAAAACAAAAGTGGTATTTCTTTCACAACCTAGCATCTTATCGCTAGCTACAACTTACATGGGATACTGGTTTTCTGTATCCCATCCGTCCCCCTCTTTCTCTCCGCGATTCACGCGTACTTGTTGGCGACAAGCCACTCCTTAAGAGAGGCGGCGTCGCGCTCGCGGTAAGCGGCGCGACCACGGACCTTGTCCTTGACGGTCTCGAGCGTGCGGCTGAAGGCACTGGTGTCCTTGTCGGCGAAGAAGGACTCGATGTCCTTGACGGTGTCGAAGTCGGTGAACTTGCCGAGCGAGACCTGGATGAAGCGGTCGACGACGATGGGGTTGCCGAGCTTGGAGACGCAGGCGTCCCAGTTGTTCTTCAGGTGCTCCCACTGCAGCTGACGGGCGACGGAGTTGCCGGCAAGAGCAGAGCCGAGCATGTGCATGTCGGCGGGAGGGATAGAGTCGGACGCGGGGGCGGGAGGGGACTTGTTCCACAGGAAGGGGATGAGGGTGTTCTTGATGATCTCCGTGTCGCGGACGAAGCCGAGGTTGGAGAGGCAGATCTCCTTGCCGTCGATGGCGGGGGTGGTGAACCACTCCTTCTTCAAGACCTCGACGGCACGGGCAGTGTCGTTCTTGATGGCGACGCGGAAGACAGGGGTACGGAGAGCCGGGTGCAGGGAGTTGGTCTCGGGGTTCTCAACATAGGCGTTAAAGCGCTTAGTAGCCTCCTCAGTGACTGCGGCGTGGCCGTTGACACCAGCGGTGAGGAGAAGTCTCTTGCGCAGGAGACCATCGAGGTAGCTCTCACCCTCGGGGAATTCCCAGCCGTACTTGGCGACGGCGTCGTTGATGAGCTTCAGGGTGAAGGTCTCCAGACCCTTCTTGATGGTCTCGTCGTCGGCAAAGATTGACTTGACAAGGGCGATGGAGTCAAGGATCTGGCTCCAGACGAGGTAGTTGTCCTCCTTGGCGAAGCCCTGAACGAAGGACAGGAGGGCAGCAGTGGTACCGTAACCAGAGAACGCAAGGTCCGCAGCGGAACCAATGATGGAGATCCTGTCCTCGGTGCTCAGGCGGTCAAGCTGCTGGCCAAGCTTCAGAAGACGCTCAGGGGGGTAGTTGACGCGGTAGAAACCAGAAGCGCCGGAGTTAAGCTTGTAGAAGTCGGTGTCGACGTCGCGGATGGTGTCCTCCTTGGTCTCCAGAGAAAGGGAGGTGACACCCTTGGCGCCGACCTTGCCCTCAAGCTCAAGAGGAATCCACCAGGTGGTCTGGTCGTCCTCAGGCTTGACGTCACCGGTAGACAGGAAACGAGACTGCTTGACGGAGATCTGACCGGGCTCCTCAGCGACGGTCAAGACGGGGTGGCCGATCTTGGAGATCCAAGGGCCCATGAGCTTGTTGACGTCCTTGCCGGAAGCCTCGCTGAGTGAGTCCCACAGAGCCTTGGTCTTGGCGTTGCCGTACTGGTTGGCGATCAAGTAGTTGGAGACACCCTTCAGGAAGGTGTCAACGCCCAAGTGGTTGGCAAGCATGCGGATGGCAGAGCAGCCCTTGAGGTAGCTGATGTGGTCGAAAATCTGGTTGACGTCGAGGGCGTCCTTGACAGGGACGTGGATGGCGTGGGAGGCACGGATACCGTCCAGCTTGAAAGCCATCTCCATACCCTCATTGACGAACTGAGACCAAACCTGCCACTCAGGGTGCAGGTAGTCGGTAGCGTGCCATCCGACCCAGGTAGCGAAACCCTCGTTGAGCCAAAGCTCATCCCACCAGTCCATGGTGACCAGGTTGCCGAACCACTGGTGAGCCAACTCGTGGGCGACGACGTAGGCGACGCGGTTGCGGTATCTAGCCTCGGAGGTCTTCTCGTCGAAGAGGACGGCGGTCGTGCGGTAAGTGACGAGACCCCAGTTCTCCATGGCTCCGTGGGTGAACTCGTGGACAGCCAAGAGATCGGCCTTGGGCAGGGGGTACTCGATGCCGAAGATGTCGGAGAAGAAGTCGATAATGCGAGGGGCGTGCCACAGAGCCCAGCGGCCCTGCTCCTTCAAGCCACGGGTGGTGTAGACGCGGACGGGCAGCTGCTTGCCGTTGTAGCGACGCTCGGTGAAGTCCTCGACGTACTCGAAGTCACCAACAGCCCAGGCGAGCAGGTACGTGCTCATCTTGGGGCTGGTCTCGAAGGAGATCATCTGCCAGCCCTCACGGGTCTTCTTGGTGTCCTTGACGGGCATGTTGCTGAGAGCGACCTGGTCCTCGGGAACCTCGATCTCGAAGTCGAAGGTGGCCTTGAGGTTGGGCTCGTCGAAGCAGGGGAAGGCTCGGCGGGCATCGCAGGACTCGAACTGGGTGCTGAACATGTAGTGCCACTCGTCGTCGCGGGGAACGGACTTGGCGGGCTCGACGGTGGGCTTGTACTTGCTGCGGTAGAAGCCAGCCATATCGTTGTTGATAATACCCTCGAACTCAATGGTCAGGACAGCCTTTTGCGCCTGGGGGATCTCCTCGTCGAAGGTGATTGTGGCGCGCTGCTGCTTCTCGCCGTAGCTGAA
Organism: Colletotrichum karsti; assembly: GCF_011947395.1. Lineage (NCBI taxonomy): Eukaryota > Fungi > Ascomycota > Sordariomycetes > Glomerellales > Glomerellaceae > Colletotrichum > Colletotrichum karsti. The sequence goes on from NW_024065926.1 coordinate 474,048, forward strand.
GTTCTTGGACTCCCATGATTGCGTCGACTTGGTGTGACCGACAGCGATCTTTGCGTCGAGGAGCTTGATCTCGAGAGCGTTGAGGACGATTTCCTTGGTGGGCTTGACAACTTCGGCGTCGATGCTGTTCGGAGTAGAACATCAGCACGTGCTTGGTATGTTGGGAGCTGAAGCTGAAGCTTAAGCGGGGTGAGGGGCAGGGGCAATCCTTACGTCACGGTTCCCTTGTAAGTCCAGTCGTTGAAGTTGAGGTCGCGGAGCGACAGCACGTAGTGGGAGGGTTTGATGGAGTCGGGGAGAACTTCGCGATCCGCCATGTTGCCGACTCTGCTGGCGAAGAGTGCCTTGTCTGAAGTGGTGATGGTCGAGCAGTAGGAACGGGTAGTATATGCGGGGAAGAAAGGCCGACGGCTGTTTGTTTGAGGAAACGGAGAGTCAGTCAACTTTTAAAGCAAGGAATTGGGATGAAGAGAAGTAAAGAGAAGAGAAGAAAAAAGAGGCAATGGATTCGATCAGAAGCTGTAGCTAGCTCCACACAAGTGTCCTTCCTTCTTGGGAATCCAGACTGGAAGAGTGATGGCGTTGTGGGTTTCGGGTTGGCGATGCAACTGGCAAGACAGAGTTCCAGGGTGGACCTCAGCGCGTGTTCCGAGGTGAGGGGCAACGAGGGGCAGACAAAAGGTCCCTGCATGGGTAAGGTTCCCTGACCTCAGAGCTTGGATTCAGTGACACTACCTTACGCTTTTAGCGCGTGCCACTGGTGGATTATTGGGGGGAAGCTCTCGAGGCGACCTGAGGAATGCTGCGTCGAGTACCTCGTTGCCAGTTGGTGGCCGATTGCACCCGGAATGACGGCCCAGAAAGAAAAGGATAAAGCAAAGAGTAACAGTTAGTCAACGTACCGAGAGAGACCGAGACCATCGCGGATGGATTTCCAAACATTGGACGACGACCAGAGAGACTTATTCGTAGTAGAAGTGGTGGCAGCAGTAGTCCTAGAGACTGAAGAGTTGGAAAATGGGCGTCTGAAGCCTACATTGTACAAAGACGAAGTGAAAGACGGAGCAGACGAAGTAAACGGGGATAATAATACAGAGCCGCGGATGAGACCTTGAGCGACGGGACCGACAGAAGCGTCGAATCCTCGCGCCCAGGTCCGTCCGACCAGCTGCCCGATCGGGTTCATCCTGTGTCGAGCCCGCAGGAAAAAGAGGAAGCTGCAGGAACGCCTCGACTCCAAGAGCTGGGCGATTTGAGGCAGGTCGTGGCCGATTCCTCTGACCCTTCTTCGACTGTCTGGCCTTTTGGTCGTGAAAATCTCTGATGAGACCTTCCCAGGAGTTTGGCGGTTAGCCGGCCGACTCGGACGGTTCGGCGCGGACCTGTCTCTTTCGGGAAGAAAACGGGGCTGCCGGTACGAGGCTGTGGTGGCTTGTGCACCTACGCCGATGGGAAGCGAGATAATGACCGGGGTTGGGTTCAACGGTGTAATTGTTGAAGAGTTGCTTGCTTCACTTTAGTCAATGCTCTTACAATTGTCACACTCAGGAATGGTTCACAAGCCTGATCATGAATATGCTCCATTCTGGCCATGTCCTTCGTAACAAGACTTCGCTCATCCGAAAAAGTTGTAACAAACGCTCCCCTACCACATCATCTACCAATGTGCGTGTGTATCCTTCCTGTTAGAAATCCATCCCGGCAAAGGATCGCTGTTCAACCCAATGCTTCATCCCATGCTTGGAAAATGTGTCGAAACCAACCAACTCTCCTCTAACGCCGGTCCCAGTTGAGCCCAAACAAGTACATCATCATGTCATCAAGGAGAGTCTTGAAGAATGCATCCTCCTTTACTCGTATATCGTACCATGAGTGTCCGTCCTCTGCGTCATAACCTCAGGAAGAGGAACTGCTGGCCGCTTCAGCTTCCGCAGCAACCTTGGCCGCTACTTCGTTCCACCACGATCCGTGGGCCGCCCTGTCTACAGCCCCAACCTTGGATATTTCGTCGAGCATCTCCCTAACTTGTACTGCGAATTCGGCCAAACCCAGCCCGGCAAGTTTCTCCTGCGCAGTCGTAGCCGCGTTGACCTTTTCTTTAGCTGAACCAGCCGCAAGTCTAGTATTGAGGTGGCCACGGAGACGGGCGAGGAGAAGACGGAGTACTGGCTCCGTGGGCTCCACGCCCTTCTTGATCGAGTCTTGGCTGGCATTGAGCACCTTGGCAACCAGAGCCCTGAGGTGTGTCTTGGTCGCCGCCGGCATTGATCGTCCACCTTCGAGAGCCGCCATGACTCCCTGTACCGTAGAATCAATGTTGTCGTGATCCGTGTCGAGCACCGTCATAATTCGCGTTGCCTCCGTCTTCCATGGTGTACGAACGTCACGCTTAAGGAGATTCTTGCACTGCAGCAAGATCGCCCCCGTGGTGACGATTCGTTGCGAGGCGAGTGACAACCGCGACATCCGCTTGTAGTCAAGGAGCAACATCTCGGGTACCTTCTCCTTCGAAATTGGCGCCGGCTGGGTGAAGCAGTCAACAAGCATCTGCGCGTAGTATTTGTCGTCCGTAGGGCGAGACTTGGGGTGATTGATGCCTTCAGGGTCTCGCTTGCGCACCTCGGCCACCACCTTGGAACGAGCTGATCGCCACACTGCCTCTGCCGCCTCCAAGGTGTGTTCGCCAGCTTGCAGCGCGGCGCTAAACCGCTTCTTTTCATACTCGGGGGCAGATTCGATCAGCTGTGGAGCCGCCGTGGAAAAGATGTAATTAACGTAATCACAAAGCATCAGGTCGACAAACTCTGTAAGTGCCTCGACGCGATCGACCAAGCTTCCTTGGTGAAGCTTGTTGGTGACCAGATCCTTGGCCTCGTCATCACGGCATGGCGCACACAGTTTCGGCAGGAGGGATGCCATGGAGGCGAAGAACTTCTCGTACGAAAAACTTCCCATCTGGAACTGGCGCTTGGCTACCTCCACGTCAAGTATCTCTCCAATCGTGTTGTGCATGTAGGCGCCGGGCTTCACCAGCCTTTGGAGGTTGTCCTTGAAGTATGTCATCATGATGACAAAGATTTCAAAGCTGGCATCCAGATTGTCTTGCGCCAAGTTGAATCGCATCGTAGCGAATAGAGGGATCTGCTGCGACATACGGTGTTCCCGGAATTCGCTGGCAGGAATTCGGTATTCCCGGTTGATGGCAAGCTCGTGGACCACGATACGGTTGTCTGGCAGCAAACCACTGAAGCCTGGCTTCATCTCGATGGGCTGCGGCTTGACATGGCCCTTAGCCGGGGTCGGCGGCGGCGTCAACGTTTGTGATTCTGGCGGCGATACAAGACTCTCGGCTGTGGCAGACGCTTCTCCGGGAGCATTGTCGGCGACGCGAGGCTTCATATCTCCAGTTGGTTTCTTGGCCGCACGCGCCTTACGTGCTTTGCGAACGGCATCGGCAATTAGCTTCTTGCCCTTCTCCTGGCCAGCGAGCTTTTTGATCCTAACAATGAGCTGGATCTGGTTGCTCTTAATACTTTCTCGATATTGCTCGGCAGCGACGACATCTGTGTTGTCCTGAACTGTTTGCAAGATCGAGTCCAACTCAACAAACTGCATGAGCATTACTTGTACAAGTGACTCCGAGTCGCGCGACTTCCAGGCGAGGAAGGCGTTGTAGAAGGTGGCATAGATCTCGGGCAGTGCGCTTCGCAAGCTCGGAGGAGGGGTGTAGTTGTTCGCGGCTGTCAATCGCGACATGATGTTCTCGAAAGAAATCAAAAGATCTCGGGCCTTGGTCACGAGGTCCTGCAGCTGCGGGTTAGCAAGGTCATCACGGGGTATCGGTTGAGGCTGCAGCAATCCAACCTGTTCCGTTTCCCCCGTGCCGTCCTTGTTGCTAAGAACCTGCGTGGGATGGCCCAGGATGAGAAAGGCGCTGAGGAAAGTTCGCACAGCAGCCATCTCGTCGACGGATTTCGGATCGCCCTCCTGCAGACCGCAGATTCGGAGGATGCGGGCGGTACCAACAACCACCTGTTCTTGTGCCAAAAGTTCCAGGACTTTGTCAAAGGATGTGTCTCGTACGCCGTCGATGGTAAGACCCAACTCGGAGAACTCGGTAACTGCCCTCTTCCTCAGGATGCGCCTCCACCACCACTGCAGCCTTGCAGCAGCGGCAGCCTCACTCAACGCCGGAGTATCCTTCTCCGTGAGCTTGGGAAGGGATTCGGCGGGTTTCCGAGCCACTAAACTCTGACCTCGCACTCTCTTGGTGTTTCGATTCTTGAGCTCTTCTCTCCTCCTCTCAGCCTCGGCTAGGCGCTCTTCCATCTGCACGCGCAACTTGACCAGCTCCTGCTCCCTCTTCTCCTTCATGGTCTCGGCAACAGCCTTGGCCCTCTTGACCTCCTCGGCACAAGATGCCACGATCTCAGCCAGGTTCCGCTCGCGTGCTTGTTGGGCAGCGATGGCGCGCTCCTCGGACAGCGAGGCATCTCGGTGGCTGGCCTTGGCCATGGCGGCAGCCCTCAGACGAACCTTTTCTGCATGGGCAGCTCGGTCCGCGAGGCGCGCTTTTCGGTCCTCGAGGAAGGACGTGCGCCGGAGGTGCTGTGCGACATGCTTGCTCTGGGGAGCGCCGTGGCGGGAAAAAGTCTGGGTGGACGAGCAGCGGGAGTGGGCGGATGAGATGGAATTGCGGCGGGACGAGGCAGCTGAGTCCTTGCGACGAGCCTGAGACGGCCTGTAAAACCGCGCCGCAATGTGCGGAGGCGGGGTGAAGATGCGGCCGTCACCGTCGTCGTCTATTTCCTCGTCGGAATTCGGTGGCATGGAAAGGTCGACATCGCCGGCGTCGAAATCTGACGATGGAGAGCCGACTGATTCTTCGAGATTGCGCGACGCATCGGTGAGGTCTACCGAAGGGCGACGCATGCTGGCGGCGCGCCTGGGTTCGATGTTATGGGGTTCGAGCGGTTGGTGTTTCGCGGTCGCAGGGTAAGACGATAACAGTAGTCGAGTGATAGTTTTCGGAGGTGAAGGACGGGGAAGAATAAAGGCTGTCCTTCGAGGGCGAATTCGAGTCTATCTGTGTCGATTTTAGGCAGAAAAAGACCTTCGGTCGGGGTGTCTAACGGTCGTAGTCGCCGTCGTCGTCACGGTGGGAGGGTCGGTCAAACAGGAGCCTATATGTAGCGAGGCAAGCGAGTGTGCGACGGGACGTCGAGGTAAACAGCAAGGTGCTTGAATTAAAACGCTCTGGAAGACCGCACTGGAAGAATACAAACGATGTATACGACAGAACGGGGAAAGGAAGGTTGGGAAATGGCGTCTTCCAAGGACGGGCCGTAGGATTGAGAACGTGAATCGGGGTGATTTAGTTTAGTTCAGGATGGGAACCATGGCTGGAGCTGGTGCAGGTGCAGTGCAAGTGCAAGAGCGGGTGCGGGTGTGCGGGTGCGCGGGTGCTGCAGCAAGCCCAAGCAGGCAGGCGGCCAGGGCTCGTTGAGGCTGGGCTTCGTTTCGTTTGGGCTGGGGGCTGGCTCTCCAGTCTGAGGTGCTCGACAGGGCGACCGAAACACCACCAAAATTCTGACCAGAAGGAACCTGGAATGACGGAAGCTTCCAGTTCAACACCCATTTCCCATTTCTCACCCACCCTGCTGACCGAGCATGGCGGCCTTGCAAAGGATCTGCAGGTGGTACCTAGGAATGACAAACAGTGCGCTATCCACTGAAATGACCTAGCGCCATTTCCATCTTTAGCGAAGCAAGCAGCACTTCTTACAATGACGACGGAAGAACCGGGGCTGCTTGTCCCTGACTTCTCACCTCAGAAAGGGGTTGATACTCGCTTCTGATTCATCTAGGATCCCTTTCTTGATACGGCCGGACATGTTCGGACTGGACCAGCTCACTACAAAGCGGTTATCGACTCAAGAATCTCGCATCTCAGGCTTCTTCGCTTAGGGTGCAAGATCGCAGGCCAGTCCGGATCGGGAAAGGCGCTGGCGTCATAGTCCTGCGATAAAGCGACGACCAGTCACGTGGGAGGCCCGGCCTGATGGTCCACAATCGCCGGCCGCCACGGACAGTGAACACGGTGCAGCCCAGGGCACTCGGTGCACTCCAAGCGGCTGTGGCGCGGTCCGACGAACCTTGCCCCTCTTCCACGACCCCCCACGGCCGTCCGCTCCGTCTAGCGACACCGATAGCCACGATTTCGTGTGCCGTAGCTTCAACGGTTTGGCGCTCTTAGCGACAATCATATACCAGCACCGCATGGCACGCAAGAGTCAGCTTCGTCACTAGCCTCGGCACTATTGTGAGATGTTGGTCATCCTGCATGAGCCCATCTAGTCCGAGGATGAGATCAAGCCAATGCCATGTGGTCGATGGGCCCGTGGCTTGGAATGGAAGGTCTCATGGACGACCTTATGGACGACCTTACGCCTTGGGCGAGCTGGCTTCAAGCACCATGCCCACAGTCTCAAGAGTCTTGTGCTTTTGTGCCACTGAGCATTTGTATTACCCGACATTTAAACCCGATCTTGGACGCATTCCAAACCAAACGACATGGCGCCGAGACAATTGGACGCCATTTCCCGACACCAGCCTCCTCATTTTCTTAGTCACTTGATCCCCTTCCTGTCTTTGGTCCAGTGAAGTCGGCCACTTAGATCTTTGATACACCCAGACGACTTCTCGCCATGACTCTGCAACGTCGCACTTCTCGCCCATGGCAACAGTGTCGTGTATTGACAACTTGTGAGGCAGACACCACATGCCTATGCTCAGTAAACAATCTCACAACCCCACCGCCCAGGTGAACTCAACTGCGCGATCAATATTCTGGAAAGTGAAGTGATTCAGTCTGTTGAAGCATCATTTCTGATCTATTTAGATCAAAGTTTCAGATGAAGATGCGACTCGAAGTTAACATCACTGCCGCTGCTTCCAGCAACAATGAAATTTGTGGCCTCAGGGACTCTGAATACTTGTCTTCAGAGTAGGGCTAAGTTTATCGACTACGACGACGCCCATGTGTGGCCACAACGCTGCAACTAACGCGGCCGCCGCGCCCAAATTATCCCCTCAGTATGCGATATCGTCACCTTCGACCAACAGAGAAGAACCTTAGAAGAGACCTTGCGTAGACACAGCCAAAGGAGTAAGCTGGATCCTGAGTATGTTTGAAGCTTCTTAGACGACGAGAACAGAAACCCTTCTGACAATGAAATTGTCAACTACCGAGCTGCCACCTTGCGGCTTCTCGGACTATGATGTTAACATGTCTTCTTTAGAAGTTATCACTCCGCCTTTGACCTAGATAATCACGAAATCTAGAAGCACGATCGAGTAAATGTGAGACTCAAAGCCAGGGCGGTTTATTTGAGTACACAGACCAGTGCGAGAGATTCTTCGAAGCTGACCTGGAGAGGGACCTCTGGTGTTCCATGAATTGATGCGGGCTTGGACGACATGACAATTGAAGCAATGGGTATTTTGATTCTACACGATCATCAGATCAGATAAGATGACGCAACTTCAGCAAGTCGCAATACAATCTCAGTACATCTTGACCATTGCTTCGTCTTCCAACGAAAACCTTCGCGCAATATCTCTGGCCGACTAGCTTCAGGGACAGCCGGTTAAGAGCATCCTGCTGCCCCTTCGTACGAAGAACCACAGCCTTTGCGGAACAGATGGAAAGACACAAATCAACACCGGGAAGACACCAACGACTTATCGCTGAAAGTATACATGATCTAGAGTAGACCGCCATGAACAACTTCGAATAACTCAAGAGGGCCACTGATGAACGAGAGTTCTCCGGGATGACTTGGATCAATTTACCTACGCCGAGCGCATGGAGGTGGAGAAGCAAAAAACGAAGCGCGAGAAGTATAAGAAGAAGCTCAGCAAATCTAAGGAGCTGGAAAAGAAACTATAAGCACAGTCCAAAGAGTACAAAACACTCAAGACTGAAGAGTCTGAGATTCAAAACCACAAGTATCTTCGCGAAAAGGTTTATATACTGTCCATTGCGGGAAAACACAGACAAATATAATGGATCTTCCGCGTTGGGTAGACGAACCATCAACAAACGAGACACTCCAGCGCAAATCATAAGGGATATAAAGCAAATGTGTGAAATTGGAGACAACTTCGATAACAGATAGCATGTCCGGCTCTGGCACGCAACCTAGAACAAGTGAAATCAGAATTTCGACCATGATCGGCTCGGAGTTGCGGGTAGTACTAGTGAGATGACAGGTATCGCTTTGCCATGCATGTAAGCAAGTGAACACACCGTCATGAATAAAACGAGATACATCCAGAGTGATAGACGAGGAAGACGACGACGACATACCGCAGCTTGATAGAGCTATTGGACGTCCAGCGGTCGTTGCGAGTAGTCGTCCATATGGGCAATCATCCTAGCCCTCAAAGCAGCGCGAAACAGCCGCGAAACAGCCGCGATCATGGTATCTGAATAGCAAGATAGTAGCGGCTCAAAGAATAACTTGGATAGAACTTTGTCTGTCGTCTTTTCTCAGACCAGTCTGATATAAAGAGATTTCCTTCTGCCAGCCCAGCCCATCTCATGCACAGAAGGTTGTTCGCTGCGGGCTTCGAGACAAGTCTACGATACCCCAACCACCACACCAACTACCACTTCTACCGCACTGAATGCATGCATGCTCAAACATTGAAAGCTCTGGAACCGGCGACGACGCCCCGTACGACCGAATACCAGCCCGAATAGTCTCAGAACGACAACAACAGTCGACGACAGCAAACAGGTCCCTAGCCAGAACATGTTGGCTGCTCAACACATCACAGCAACTCTGAATATCCCCGTAAACATACCTGGACTTTGCTAAAGGCTCCCGCTGAACGCAGGAAGCACCTCGTGGCACTTGTCTCCCTGGAGATTTTGGAATTAGTTAAGGACTATGCTGATGACTATAAGGCCTACTCTTATAACGGCATGTTGTGGGTAATTCTAGATGAATTGAGGTTTAACTGTGAATGTCAATGGAGAATCTTGAGCGCATCAGCGGTAACGAGCACTTTCACGCCTCTTGGGCCGAAAGATGGATGGGGCCACGGATGTCGAAGTGCTCTTTAAGGACGGCGACCTGGCGAAACCGAGTGGCGATCGCAGAGTCTATAAGAGCTTTTCTCCCTCTGTTACGATCAAATCACAAAGCCGATTGATGCTTGAGTTGATTATTCCTCAGCGTGAAATAACAGTCAACACTTTGAGCGTCTCAACATCCCGGCGGCTCATGGTGATATACTTCTGTAAGAGTAACCCATCTGACTGTCAACACCGCCGGAATACAAACACTGCAGGGTTTAGAATAATCCCAGAACAACGACGAACGAAGACGCACGGAATCACGTATGTACAAACATAGCTTGCAAGTCTCAGGACCCAAGAAGCTGGTGATGTGCAGACCGAAGTCGTTCGGGCGTCTAGACCAGCCGCTGGACTGCTCTTGTGCAACGTATCGCCCATCAGAACGGTCCCCCTCTAGACCAAGCTGGGCGGCAGGCTTGCCCACAAGATATATGCCTCGAAAGCCGATTCTGGATCCTCTTAAGCAGCTGGCGTTGAAGATCACGAGGCAAGCTGTTCCTACACCCGAACGCTGACACCTACCCTGACCTTGCACTCCTAACAATATATAAAGACCATTTTTTGACTGGAAGCTCTTGTGTCCCAAACTTGATTGAAGATCTTCGACAGTGCTGGATATCTTCATTGTTCATCCCCACTTGGACGGCTCCAATCAGCTGCAACTTCCTCTCATCGAGAACACGACGACGAAGGGCGCCCGAAACCACGTTCCTCCATCCGCTCGAATCCTCATCCGAATAAGACAGTCCAGGTCAAGGACACCAGAAACGACAGAGCACCGATGATTCACGAGACACAAATCAGGCCGCGGCATGTTGCTGAGTCGAGTTGGATCGTATGCGTATTGAGGATTGAACACGTGCAAAGGATACCTATACGCGCGACCACAAGAACAAAACATGCTAGAAGAAGAGAATATCGCAAGCGCAAGACTGTGTTCAAATACTAAGAATATCTCATTCAATGGATGATGCGCAATCGTCTTCAAACTCGTGCGTACACCCGGCGTCTTCACTCACAGCTCACCGCATTATCTCCCCTCTCGTCACCTTACCACGAGAGCTGATAACTTCCAGCCAACATGCCTTGCCGCATTTTATGTATATTGAACGCTCTGAGGTGCGTCAACGCATCAACGCGAGAAATATCAATAAGTTGTTCGAAGTTGTCGTGATCCTCACATCACGGAGCCTCGCCTTGCAGGAAGTAGTCGTTGCAAGATCACCAGTCCCGAAGTCACCGGCAAACGAAGCAGTGACCGGATACACATTCGCCAAACGATCCTCGGAGTACTCGACACGAATAATTTCAAGTTGACGAAGAGAAGGTCGGGATGAGGATGCCAAAAAGAAGAAGACACATCAACTCTCTGATATCCCGACATCGCTTCGAGAGGCATAGTCCCGTGGATGACGAGCCTGGCCGCGTTGTGGTTTGCGAATGAACTGGGACGTCCGCTCATGGACTCCTAGGAAGATCCTCACCAACTTTGAGCTTTCCCAGGCTTCAAGTGAAGTTTGCAAGAATGAATTTATATGCCCAGTAAGACGAAGAGCAATCGCATTCTTGCCGTTTCTGAATGCTTGACACTCACAGCCTCAACATCGGAAACATCGTCGCTCAATTCAGGTGAGCCAAAGACTTGGCTCAGTAAACAGCAGACTAGACCATACACTGCGATTCCTCACCGGTCATCAGGCGCCAGACAAAACAGGATTGAGTACTTGAGTAATACTGGCATTACATCACCTAGTTTCGATCTGAACGCCAAACGCGTCTAGAGGCAACTGCCGAGAGCCCATAGGCGTTGGGAGCCTTACGGTCTTGAAAAGGCTGGCACATCGCAGTCGTTGTCATAATCCGACTCGTCACCCTCTCGTCACCGAGCAGCGCCGTGCCGGACCTCTCTCCGGCTTGGGGCGGCTGAATCCAGCTATTGCAGAACCAGCCGATCCAGCCAAACCAAGATCTCCCGTCTTGATCGCAGAACCCAGGCACAGAAGAAGACGTGGAATATTCGAGAGTACCCGCCTAACCGCCGTAGCCGCCGAACGCGTGTGACGTCGCCGATCGGACGAAGCCATTCGAAAATCTCGATGCTCGATTGGGCGGACACGTCGTTCGACGCGAACAGGGGCTTGACTTTTGGTCTCCATCACCGGCTGGACCGCCATTCGCCCAAACCAACTCGGAGGAGTCTCCGAAGATTTTAGAGTTCACATGATGATGAGCTCCCGCGAAGTCGCAGCGAACAACTCATCGGCGGAAACCCCAGCATCGAGAAATCCCGTCCCCGGCCCCAGAAAGCCAAGCCGAGACGAGCCCGTCGCCCCAGGTTGATTGCCCCACGAGAGCGTCGCTGACATCATAGGTCCTCAAACAAGGACATCGTGACCACCTATTTCAGGATCTGAGAACTTGGGGGCGGGCGGGGATGGGAAATGTTTTGCTATGCGACGGCGTTCGCCGAGGACTCATGGAGTCCCATGTCTCGTCTGATGTGACCCTTTCATCCGCACATTGTTGAGGTGGGTTTTCCTCGGTTGTCCGTGTCATGACTTGCATAGCCGACTTGATGGGGCCGAGAAATGAAGGGGGACCACTTGACGCCGGACGGCGATGAGGCTGAAGATGCGTTGCCCGAGGTCAGGAGGGCCGAGGAGTGATATCTGGATCTTGTTATCGGAGGGGCGTTGTGCTCCGGCGCGGCGATGCCTAACGGCCCGTTCAGTCGGATGACTTGTCAACCTCATCAACAAGGCAACGCGCCGCCATGCTGGATGTATGCAGGCTGCCTCCGAAAAGCAAGTTGTTCCCAAGTTGCTGTGTATCCAGGCTGTTAGCATGACACAGCACTCTCGATAGACGGAGCAGGGTTAGCTCGTTTGCATCACAGAAAACTCAACCCCCACAGCCGCCGTTTACTTCATAGTTATAAATGTCGATAAACTCAGGTAGGTTCACGATCGCTTAACGCAGAAGAAAGCAAGTTAAAAGACAAAACATGAGCCGAGACAGGCGATTGACTCGCCTGTGATGGCCCTTCTCCGGGAGACTTCCGATGTGCAGCAGCTGCGGCTGATGCATCGTCAGACGGTCAGTTTACCGCCGGACCGGAGAAACTGTCTGACAGACAAACGGTAAAAGGCGCAAAAGACCCGGAAGCAGGGTCTTGCATGCCCTGTCAGTGTGCTGCCCGCTGTGTGACTTTGAAATTGGGTGGGCAGAAGAATTAAAGCCTGGAACCCTGCCCGCGCGGAAGATCAGCCTATGGTTGAAGAGAAAATGAAGAGGTGGAACCGCCGACCGCGTTCTAGATCGCCATGGACGCCCTCCATTGCGATTTTGCGGTGTGGTTTGGAACGATCTTCCCTGAAGCGTCTTCCAAGAGAAAGTCAACGGGGAAAAGAGGTGGTGGGGTTTGGCTGATTTTCAGCGAAGGGGTTGTGATGGGCGCCGTGGTGAGACGACCGGTGCGGGGGAGATGAAGTTAGGGGGGGAGAGCGAGTTGGGGTTCGAGGTTCACCATATCTTGGTACCCTTCAGGCGCACGAGATAATCGATATCTTGCAAAACTTGCTTGTTTTGCCGATAGACGAGATCGACAGTTCCCCAAGAGCTGAGTGGCGGGACGAAAGCAGTCCGGTGCTGGATGCATGGTTTACGAAACATGGCGTGCAGCCGACAGGCGATGGCGCGTTGGTCCGTCTCACTCAAGACAAAGGAAGTCTGTCTCTTTCAGTCCAGAACTCCGAGTACCTCCTGGTTGGTCTCCAGAACGGATTATGCCAAGACAAGATAGAGATCCGCCCCAACGAACGCTCAGAATGATGACGATGGGATTCTGGGACTTCTGCAGGCGCAAGGAGAGGAAAACTCTATTATCAGCGTAGAAGATGTTGAAGAGAGATAGAAAGGGGGGACCACAGGGCTCAAGGTTGACGATGCCTGGAAGAATGACGAAATAATAAGGCCACTTAAAACGGAGTGCGGGTAGGTAGTAAGAAAAGAAAGCAAAATAAGGGTCCATATTGTCGGGTGTGAGATGTCCAACGCGAGTGGGAAGAGTATTGACAGCCAAAACGCCCAGCAGCAGGTTTGTACCTAGGGTGTTTCGAGGCACTGGCCAGACAGATGAAAAAGGACTTGGACGACGATACGGAGCACAACCTGGGTGCGTGGGTACCGAGCTGGAGGCGCAAGCCATTGGGGCGGCAAGTCAGAACCACTTGTCCGCCTTTCGAGTTACCTAACAGAGCAAGTTGGCAGTCAAGAACCCTGCAGCATCTGACCCTTGGTAGAGTTAAACGCTATGCAGCCCCGAAAACGGGCGTGTTGCTGCATGCCCTGCCGCGCCAGCTAATGAGAAGAGCTGTCATGGACGCGGCGGCGTGCTGAGCGCACATGAGACGATCGAGACGAGTCTACGCAGCTGAGACGAGCATTCCACCATCTGACGACCATCACGCTAGGCGTCCGCGCGATGAGGAATCCGTACCCGAGTAGCACTCGAGTTGTGTATCGTTGCACGAGTTGAAGGCGAGAGCGAAAAGTCGTGTAGTCATCCATTAGGAAGTAGGAAGATGCGCGGAGCAAAAGACCCTGAAGTTGGTCACGAGTGCGGTCGCAAGGCCGAATGGATGGGTAGTATGCGTTGGAACCTGGCATATCGCACGGCATCCATGATCCATCCATCCTGCTCGCTGCCGTGGGCTGGGCGGGTTTCTTCCAAAAATGGGGGGACGACCGGCCGGCGTTGATGCTGGTGCTTGTTCCGGTGGTGACCCGTCGGAGTGGTGGCAGCGGGAACACCGGGACCCCAGGACCCTGATTTTCTGCGACCAATGCAAGAATAGGCACGAGAAGGGTGATTGCGAGATTGGTAGGTTGGAACTAGTGGTGAAAACCTCGGAGCGACGTCCGAAGGCGGGATCCTGTCGTGTAAGCCATCAGCTAAGGTAGCAGCTGTGGCAGCTCAGCTCAGCCAAGTCCGAAATCCTTCATGGTTGTACCGTCCGAGGTCGTAGGAATGGCACTTGAACGGTCTGCAGAAATCCTTCGTGATTGTACTATGTAGTTTGGACGATAACACCTGCACTAAGGTCGGTGGGGTTAGAATTCGTCGTCCATGGTAAAAGTAGAAAACCTACTACCGTGGGGGAGAAAAAACTGGCCATGTTCGTGTCGGTGAAGACAAAAACAAGGCGGGAGTCCAATAGCGTGGAATTGGATGCAATGCGTTGGGATAGGACGAGATTAGGATGGAGGGTAGGGAAAGGGGTCCTTGGGGACGCCGGAGGGAATCCACCGGGCCAGCAGGACGGACGGGATGGGAAGTACATGAAGACGGGAATGGAGAATGTAACGGGAGATGGACCATTTGCCCGGGCAGAAGACCGGTGGAATGGGAATGAGAATGGGAATGGAATCGGGAAACGTGGAAAAAAGATGGGAAAATTCGAGAAAATCGAGAAACGCAGGATGCAACATGGGACATCTTGTCATTGGATGTGAGCACTGGGCACCGAGGCCGAGGAAGGAAGGGAGGGAGGGGGCAGCCCCTCACTGCACCTGCCATTCTTTCTCTCCCTTGGCTTGGAGAAGTCATGGACGGGAAGGAGCATGGGGGAGTGAGAAGGGAAGTCGCACCTCCCTCAGCTTAGGAGCATGAATATCCTCACTCCCGTCCTTCCAGCTTCCAGTTGGACATGGAGACCTTGGGCTGGGTTCAAGCCAATCCAATTTCCCGGAACACCATGTGAGCCGTCCTTGACTCGACTCGTTCCCGCCTGTCCCCTTTCTTGTCCTGACTTGGGGCTCATGACAGCAATAGTAGCGGCAATCTCGTCTTTTGGCAAGATACCTATGCAAGCGCAACTTGCTACGGGCACTCCGTAGATATTTCCAAGTTCACGATGCACGCTATTCCTCTAGCAACTGGAGCAAGACCCAGCGTGCCAACAACTCGTGATGGCCCTAACGAAACAAAACTTGGAACCAACCCTCCTCACTCGAGGGCGGAATGTTCATTGCCATCTTGCATTGGATCGTACCCAAGATAGGCACTGCGTAGTGGCCGCGTCTCCCAAGTTTCAAGTGTGCCTGATTGTTGTCGTCCAATGTCGAGGCAGCCGCGCCGTCCAGCTAAGCAAGTTGCGGTGACCCTGCGTGATGCGGTGGAAGAGGAAGCCACCTTGGGTACTGCGTGGTGTTGGCCGGTTGCGCCCCGGACCACCCAATGTTGTCTTCGGCGACGGTCCGGCATGATCCCTCGCTGCAGACTTGCATGCGTGTCCCAAGTTGATGGGACTGGGCAGAATAACCAAGTCAAAAGGCAGATTGTGTCAAGCCAAATTGGTTGATCGAGAGCTCTGAGCCTGTGCCCCAATTGCGCGAGTCGAGTAGAGTTGATGGAATTGTTCTAGGCCCCGAACATGATACGGCGCAACGCAAACCATGGCGGACAGATAGATGGACACGCAGGTCGTGGCCTGTAGAGTTTGCGTGTATCCGTACGAACATCCGTACCGCGTACGTGAGTGTGTTGCGCAGCTGTACTGGCAGTGCCCGGGAGCCCCAGCCCAAGACGTCAGCTGAATTTGATGACGGGTACCTGACCTGACCTGACGGTTCGTACCTATCCGTACAATGCTCGACTACGTCATTCCCGAGAGTAAGTCCGGCAACAGGGGGCGAGAGTTTGGGGGCAGAAAAACGAAATGAGCTCTGGAGTATCCGTAGTGGTATGTCGCATAGTGCTGCCTGTGAATGCGCAGTCGAAACCGAATATTCGATTGAATTGAAATGAACAACCCAGAGTTCAGAGCTGAGAAGCTGAAGATGAGCTGTCGTGATTGTCTTCATCTGCCTTACCTAAGTAAGTAAGGATTTGATGAAATGGCCGGTCTGGAAGGAGCTGATCACCTCTTCCTCCCCTGGAGGCGTACAGGGCGTGCTTCGGTATCGAAGGCGGCCAGTGCTCCCACACTCAAGGGGTACAAGGGCGCGATTGGCTGTCTGCCGGCGTCGAAAAGGGGTCCAGACTGGTCGACGTTGAGATGATGATGCCGGATTTCCAATCTACATGGGCCTTATGACGTCGTCCCAATGCGGACCCACTTCCCAAATAAAGCTCTGGTGAGGTACAGGGAAGGTACTCTTTCCGTCCTCCTTGTGTATTGTTTCTCTGCAACGCTGCAATTGCCATCAAACAGCAGTAAACTCGACACAAAATACACACCAGTAAGTCCGCGGATGAAAATACTGGTTGCGGTAGACAATTTTGTTGAAAGTGTCCCGATTCTTGGTGCGTTGGTGCTGGTGCGGTGCGTCTCCTCTCGTCGCTGCCTTGGTCTGGGGCTTGCCCTGTTCGCGCTTCGCGGTTCCCTGTCTTTTTGGACCGGCCTGCCTTGCTTTTCCTGTTAGACCGAGATGCCTACCAAGTGCCAAATGCCCGCATGCTGGGGTCCTGCAAGTCCGTTTGGCAGCTGTCCGCCGTCTATCCGTCCGCAGGTGGTGGTATCCGTAGTGGTTGAGGCTTACACAGCTCTTTGCTTTTGGCGCGCATCTCACGATCCAACGGGCCAATCTATCGCGACGTGTTCTCGTTCACCTGGTGTAGATGCCTTGAAACATAATGGCAAAAAGAATACAATGGCGCGACTTGGTCGCAACAATCGACGGGTCTAGATGGCCATTTGCGCTATGCTCGACCTCCTGGAGGGCGCACAACCGAGAATCCAGCCACTCAGAGCCCACAGAGCTGACCCGAACAGAGGATGCGCCCCCGTTCTATGACGAAGTGGACGGAGCCGGACCCTGTGGGAATCGTGCCGACTCGTACAGTCAGCAACTGGCTGACATAATCCCTTCTTGCACCGTCAGCAGCCATTTCTATGGCATTCAGTACCGCGCGGCACTGTCACGATATCCGCCGCCGCCGCATTTCCACCAGCTTCCAGGCGCGTCTTGCACAGGTCTGAGGTCAGGGCCCCCACACTCTAACCCCAACCTGCCGATCATTCCCATCCAGGACGACACACGACCTCATCGGACATGACACCCTCTTTTCGCCCTTTCCTTTCCTCTCTCCACTTGCGCCCGCGCCGCGTTCTGTTTCTGCTTCCAGTGCTCTGTTCTTGTGTCTTGCGTCCAGTGCCATGATCACGCTTTTCTCAGGGCAGCTTTGCGACTTGCAGCGGGTTATCAGGTACCGCTTGGCTTGCCTTACACCCTCATACCTTCTAACCTCAGCTAACGTCCAGTGCTTAGAGCAAAGACGGTACTTGGTTCAACCACCTTCGTTTCTCAGAACCATTGGATTCCCGCCCACCACACCCTCTCTGTAAACACGAGAAAAGAAGAATACTGTGTGCTCCCATCTAATTGGAAAAACCTCTGCGTACATCCTAAAATACCAACGGCCTAGAACCGTCCACCACTGCCACCACAACTACCCGTATAGACCAAAACAACAGAACCAAAAGCATTCAGACTCGAAAACGAAAACCACACCAGCTATCGCGAGAACCACTCTTGCAGCCGCGACAGGACAGAGACACCACCCGTTTTCTTCCACGCCTCTCTCACACCCTCGAGGATCCTTCCCTCCCTGCCGCCAGGGGGCCCCCCTTTCCCATTCCCAGTCCCTTGCCATTCTTTCCCTTCCCTCTTCCCAGCAGAAAAAAAGGGTCCTTTTTTTTTCTGCTCGACCTGCTCGCGACCTGCTCTGCTCGCCTTGTCTCCCACACACCACACACCACACACCCCCGGATTCGCCAGGTCCTCCTTTTTTCCCTCGTGTCCGTCTTGTTCTTCGATTTCTCCACTGTCCATGTCCATTTGGCCTGGCTTTCTGGTTCTCGTCAAACTGAATTGACCTCTGCCTCTGCCTCTGCGCCTGAACCAGCTAGAGCCAACTGCCAACTCACTATCCTCAAAACCCCGAGGCGTTTTCGTTTCCCGAACAACACTGGATCTCATTCTCGGGACGCCCAACGCCACCACCCTGTCCCGTCCTCTTCCCTGTCTCTCTGGTCCTGGTAGACTGCTGAAGTAGCTTCCTTGTCAGCTCAGCCCAGTCAAGTCAAGTCACATTCATCCAAGAACCCCGTCCCGTGTCCCCAAAGACCAAAAGACCTCCCCTCCCAGGAGTCAGTCAACCCGGAACTCAGGCGCAAAGACCAACCAAACCAGACCTCTACTTCTACCGCTGCTTCTATTCTACTACTACTACGTCTCACTTGCGCTCTGAGGTGCTCTTCTTCCTTACCGGGTTCAGATCGCCACTTCTGCCGTCACGTCAGAACCCCCCCGCAACCTTCTTTTCTCTCAAAAGGACCCCCCACTGCCTTCCCTTTTTTCCTTTCAAAGAGCCTCCCGTCTTTTGTTGTACACCCTACCTCCCTTCCCCCTTCCCTCCGATCTGTCTGAACCCTAACTATCCTACCTAAACCAAACCGTCCCGCCAAACGCCATACCGCAATGGCGCTATAACCGATTCAAGGCCTGATCACTTGGTCCCCCGGCGGAAAAACACACATACATATCCTCCAGCGCTTCCGTCATTCACATTGGAACATCAAAGCACCGAGCTGTCGACTATTCTTCTTTCATCGAAACACCTCCCTCACCTACACTAATCATGCTCGACAAGAGGAGCACTGACGGGACAACATCCGTCCACTACACCATGAAGACTCCTCATTCCGCACCAAGGCCGTCGCCTGGCCTACGCCAGACACATAGCCACTCCCACTCACAATCCAAGCTCTCCGTCTCAGCGGCAGCAAAAAGTCCAAAGCCCACCACGCCAGCAGCATCTCCTAGGATGCCTTACTCCGTCGGCCAGCCTTTGCCTCCTCAGAAGCTATCACCAGCACGACCAGCCGAACCGAGAGCTGCGAGCCCCAACTACTTCGGCCTCGTAGTCGAGCAATCAGTCGACCCCAGAGACTCCTCGGTGATGCCACGAGACAACTGGAGCTCCCCGACGTCATCCGTCAAGTCCTTCGCCGCCGCCCTGCCCAAACAGGTCCCCATTGATGCTAACCCCGACTATGAGGCCTTCAAGCGCCAGGCAGACTTGAACCGTGGCAAGGGATTCAGCCTCTCCTCGTCACATTTCCCTCAAGCACCGCCAAATCCTACCACTCTCCGCCCTCGCCCGCCAAGATGGAACACCCACGCAAGCGATTCTGCGTCAGACTTTCCCCTTCCGCGGACGACAAAGGAGAGGCCTATTAGTCGCATGGAAGTTGAGCAAGAGCCCAGTCACGACTCGGCCTACGTCTCGGCAGATTCGAAGCGCAACTCTGAGGCGTCGATAAACCCGCCGCCCGTGTTCAACCTGAACATGCCGAGCCTGAACATGCCGAGATTCGAGTCCCCGAGACAAACGGAGTCGCCCTTTGAGCGTAGAACAACACTGTCGAAAGTCGAGGATAGACACCCGAGGATGTCAATATCTGAGAACAAGGTCGACCCGCCATCGCCCCGTACCTCGGCAGTAAACCAACCCAGGGCGGAAACGTTGCCACCGACGATGGAGAACGGTCCCTCCCTGATTTCGCCCGCACAATTGAAGGATCTAATCGAATCCGACGGCCCTGAGAAGCAGCTGCTGCTTTTGGACCTGCGAGTCTCACAGCAGTATGCCCAGGCGCGGATTGACGGTGCCCTCAACCTTTGCATTCCCACGACTCTACTCAAGCGAGCTACTTTCAACTTGACCAAGCTACAGCAGACGTTCCAGAACACTACCAACGAAGAGCGGTTCTCAAAGTGGAAGGCGACGAAGAACCTGGTTGTGTATGACGCTTATTCGGCGGACAAGCGTGATGCCGTGTCATGTATGAACATGATCAAGAAGTTTGCCAACGAGGGGTACACTGGCGGCACTTACATTTTGCGGGGCGGCTTCAACGCCTTCGCCGACGCATATCCCGAATTCGTGGAGGAGGGATTCGCTCCGGGCGCGGGCAGCACTTCTCCATCTGCGGCAAACGATGGTAACCGACCCGGCGTTGCACCAGTCATAGGAGGCGTGATGCTGCCAATGGCCAGTAACAACCCTAATCCGTTCTTTTCCAACATTCGCCAGAACATGGATCTTGCGGATGGCGTCGGTCAACTCGACATCGCTCGTCCCAATGGCCTGGAGTCACCTACATTGCCCCGATGGCTGCGAGACGCATCCAAACCCAGTGACCATGGTAAACAGGTTTCAGACAAGTTCTTGGGTATCGAAAGAGAGGAGCAATCTCGGATGAAAGCGGCCTACTCCATGTTCGGAGGAAACCAGAAGGACAAGAATGCACCGCAACTTTGCGGAATCGAGAAGGGCGGCAAAAACCGTTACAAGGACATCTTGCCATTCGAGCACGCGCGTGTCAAGCTTCAGAAGCCGGAGGGGGCGTGCGACTACGTAAACGCCAGTCACATCAAGGCATCCAGGAGCAACAAGAGGTATATCGCGACCCAGGGTCCGCTCCCCGCGACTTTTGATGTAAGTATCCACCCCGCTGCCTTTCCTGGTGAAACATACTAACATTCGTCAGGACTTCTGGTCTGTTATCTGGGAACAAGACGTTCGCGTCATTGTCATGTTGACTGCCGAGTCCGAAGGTGGCCAGCTCAAGTGCCACCCCTACTGGCAGGGTCGGGACTTTGGTCTGATCAAGTTGAAGCTGCTCTCCGAGAAGAAGGTGTCTCTTGACATCGACAAGCACCGCAACAACCAAGGATCAGCTGCTCCCTCGGCAGCCGCGGCTGCAGCTGCGGCAGAAGCTGGACGCCGACGTGCTAACACCACGATGACGGGATTGGCTGCTGCTGCGTCTCCCGCGCCGCCCCCAGGCGAAACGCCTCATGTCATTGTTCGCAAGTTCGCTCTCTCGCACTCAGCGCATCCTTTCGCGCCTATGCGCGAGATTACTCACCTGCACTACCCTTCCTGGCCCGACTTTGGAGCACCCGCCCAGCCGTCTCACTTGCTCGGCCTTGTGAGACTGGCGAATTCCATGCAGAGCTCGGCCAGGCCTGTTGACACCATGGCTGCCGTTAGAGCCTCCCCGGATCCCGAGTCTGCCGACGAGCCGGAGATGAACTCGAGGGCCAGGCCCATGTTGGTTCACTGCTCGGCAGGCTGTGGCCGGACGGGCACATTCTGCACGGTGGATACAGTCATTGACATGTTGAAGCGTCAGCGACTGGCAAAGACGAATTCAAGGCCGGTGCGAAAGAGGGATTCAGACGGCGACATTAAGATGAGTGGTCAACCTGAAGACACCTCTCCTCGCGAGAAGACCTTCGACTTCAACCCGAGCAGCCGTCGATCTAGCGCCGAGGCCCGCCGTGGCTCCCCGGACAGAACTCCTCTCGACACCAGCTGGCTGAACGAAGACGGCGACACCCTCGACCTCATCCAGAAGACTGTTGAGGATTTCCGACAGCAACGATTGAGCATGGTTCAAAGTTTGCGGCAATACGTACTGTGCTACGAGACGATCGTCGAGTATGTATGGAGGCAACACGAAGAGACGAAGATGGGAAGAGCTCGAAGCGGAAGCCTGCAGCTCAGAGGGGACAATTAATGATGACTCAACTAGAAGAGAGATCGTTGAGCAAACGGAAGGACTCGTGTGGAATCGTAATCGATACCCCTGAAAGGCGGAAGGTGCCAGCATCAGCGAGTAACAGGAGCATCTTGCATTTTGTTTTTCAACGCAATGGGCGATACGGACATAATAGCCCGGAAACAGGGCTCAGGGCATGAGGAAAGGCGTTTGGGCATTCGAACTGCATATCTTACGACGCATGGGTTAAGCTTCCATGTGCTTTCTTGGCACCGGCATGTTTGGATCTGACTACGGTCGATCCTTGGAATTGTATACTAGAGACATGATCGAATATGAACATAAAGCAGCTGCTATGAGCGGCTGCCCTGTTGACAATGAATTAACTCCATGGATGCCGTGACGAGACTATGCTGACGCCTGTCTACTAACAACGAAAGACTCCGAAGTGGTAGACACCAAACATCGTGCGGTTACGAATGAGCCTGGAAACCTCTGACTTTAAAGGCGGACCATGGCCGCCTCCGCTCCTCACGACCTCGACGCCGCTGCCGCCGTTGCCGATATCGTCGTTCCAAACTCCCCGCAGCGAGACTGTTCGGGCCTTTCACAATGGCGTCCAGCCACTCCAACTCTCGACACTCGCTAGGGCAGTTCAGGGTATTGATCCGCGCCATGGTAATCCCGCGTTTTGCTCTGTAGAGAATGAGCTCACAGAGTCCCATTATCCAGAGTACTTCAGGGAGATCGACTCACTCTATGACTTGTGGATGGATTTTCTGCGCTGTCGTCGTCGCTGGTTCGGCATGTCCTTTTCGCCGTCTCCTTCTCTCAGCATCTGTTCTAAAGAGGCCGTGTCATGGCTGGAGGGGATAATTCAGCTGGAGACTTGGCCATTTTGATGAGTTGGTATAGAGAAAGGGAACTTCCTCTTTTGAGAAGGTGGTTGGGGTGCGGCGGTTGAGAGTATGCTTCCTCGGACTTGGTATTCTGTGCTGTGGTAAAGAGGCTTATCTTCGAATGCTATGTGTCTCCTGTAGCTGAGCTAGTGAATGGAATATATAGGGGGCGTCGTCCAACACAAGGATGAATCCCCATGTGTAGTTCAGCTTAGACTCTATACTGCGAACGCTGCTTTTCTTGACAATTACCTCGCATGGTTGAAGGTGGGTTTTGACACAGCTGAGCTAACTACAGAACCAATTCTGAATCCGGGACACCGAGTATATCATGTCTTGAAGTTCCTTTTTTCTTGACACTCATCCTCCGGCCAGCGGACATCGTGCAGGTTTCCTCCATCTTAGAGAACATGAGAATTCCAATCGACTCCCAAGTTGATGCCACCTGATCGTGTCTCTCATAGCGGGCTCTTCCTCCGGTATGGCTTGGGTAGCATGAACCTCGCCGGTTGTCGTCGTTGTCGTCGTTGTCGTCGTTCACTTATACATCTGGATAAGGTCGTGGGCAACACCATCTCTTGCCACGATCCACTGCGTGGCTGACTTTCGACTATCTCACAGCAGCAGTCAGCATCTTGTCTCACGGAGACTTGAACATGGAACAGCAATTATACAAACCTTCCATCAGGTTGTGTTGCGGGATTCTGGTGTTGACGGCGCCCCCTTTTTATCCCTGAGAAGAGCTATCTAAAGAGGGAGGAAAATGTCCGAACACCTTGCCGCCGCTGATTTGGCGAGCTTCCGAGGCAATATGACTAACTCGTGTAGTATTCGAGCTCGCTGTCTGGCCTTATAAGTAACCACTTTCATCCCGGACCGATCTGGAAGTTGGAAAGGACAGAACCACTACTGCATGAGCTCGCTCGTCTGCATCCACTCGATTCGCTTCCGTTTGAGAGCACACGGGCACCTCGACATCAACAATAGTGCAATTATCAGCAAGACGTAGTTGGCCCGGAGACAGATGCGACATCCTCACCTGTTTCTCTTCATTCTTGGTCGGCGTCGTTCAGGGGTTATCACAACAGAACAACCATAAAAAACCGTTGCGAGAACAGTTTCTTGACTGTAGCTCGAGGCATCTATTTGAGATACGACGCATTCTACAATGGTTTCGATGGTCTCAAAGCCGCCAGAACACAGTCGACGTCGATATACATGTCCTTCCTCCGTGCTTGGGGAAAGATGTCGTGTATGAGGTTTTAAAGATTATATAACAAATCCTAAGTTTTCAAAGTCACCCTACTTTACGTCTAACTAGAACAATTCTATGGAGCTAATTGCGCTAGAAAATTCGTAAAGCACGTGTAGAATCAGCTGCGTGTTTGGGTCGTGAACCCCGTCGACATTATTTATATTGAGCTCATAGTGCAAGCGATAACATCAGAAAGCCTAAGACACTCATGGAGCCATGTTCCTCTTAGACTTGTGAGATGCCCGCTGGCCATGAGGATGCGGCGTCCCGCAAGCCCCTGAACTGGTATACCTGAGATCACTCCATGTCTCGAGATCATCACAGCTAAGCATCTCCCGTCATCGTCATCATATCTCCTTGATTCAGCTGAATACCGATCGGAACGACGTAGTTAGTTTGTTGCCACTTCACATAGAAAGCCGGTCTCTGAGATACGAGGAGGGGCATGAGTTTAGTAACCCAAGCAAGCACAGCAAAGGTCAAATATGTTGTATTTGTTTCGAAAAAGAGAGGCTGAGTATCCCTCAGCCCCTGAGATATAAATATGCTATTCCTGTGAGAAGCCTTGCCGTCTTTGCTTTCAGGTCGCCGGCCCCCGACGCACGATCTTCGCCTTCATGTATAGGTTGGATCCGGCACATGGATAGATTGCCAATACAAGTCAATTGAGCCAAGTATACACGTCCATGTTGTTATGAGAGTCAGCATGGAGGGGACTTAGTTTATTTCGTGCGTCGCAACATGGCTGGCAGGGTGTCGGGGCGTCTAGTCTCGAGTAAGTTGTCACGTTTGAGCTAGCCTCAAGGGCTTTGCTTCGGAGATATAAATACCAGGATGCTACAAACAAGGGTGTCAGAAAGATGCTTTGTCTGCGCTTCCGCTACGATTGATTCGAGCTACGACGTCTCTAGAATCGACTCTGTTCGTGAGCCGAAACTTTCGTGCGGTATCAACGTTGTTGTTTACTTGCTTGCAAATGGATGCAGAGTCGATGATAATGGTGCTGAATCCGTCTTCTGTGTAGCGCCATTCGGTAGTGTCGTCCATCATCTCTGATTGCAATGCCGAACGAACCGAATACTCTGAGAGTTAGGTTTTATTGTGAATCAGAAACGCGGCAAGTTTGTTCATCGTGCTTCGGGAGACGACCTGGACGGGTTTGACCAATGCATTTGACCAATGCATTTGAGTACCTTGCTTCACACCCGTGAGAATAACAACAACGACACAAAAGGTGCTCGCCCAGAACGATGCGATGTGTTTTATATGACTACCGGCCTTGGGAGAATTTGCGGCGCTGAAGATCACTCACAACTTGCTTCATCTTGCAAACGCCAACCCAACCTAGAGACCGCTCAACAGAAGAGAGAGGTAAAAGACTGTTTGAAGTTTAGTTATTACAAGGGATGTAGGCTCTAACTTTTATCTGAAGGAAGCGGGAAGCAGCACGCTTGTATCAAACCCTTGAGTATCCTAAACATCACAACAACTCATTCCGCTACAATCAAGGAGCAATACTGTTGGATCAGTGGTCACGATAGAGTATTTAAACCGTCCTTAGCTTTGAGTATGAGATGTTCTAACAAACACTGTCGGATGTTTGAATAGCCATTGGTTATGACTTGATAGCTTTGTCCAGTGTCAAGCAATTATCTCTTCTACCCGTATGCCTACCGTAGGAAGATCGCGCTGTAAGACGAAGGCGATACACGTCTACTACCATCCGTCCCTGTCGATCTCCTTCATCCGCTGTTGGTCACGATTGAATGAGCCAGGGATGAAAAAAGAATCATGAAGATTGATGGTGTGACGTCGTCTTGGTAGAAGCAAGCGGTCCGCATGGTCCTTGTATACAGATTTTGCTGGTTATATAGACCACAAGGAACTTGATCCCGAGAGTTGGATATTGATTACCCAAAAACTTAAGCGTCATAAATATATGACCGCTGGATTCAAAGATAGATGGTTAGTCCAGGCTGCGAGGAACAGAAAAGATCAGTGAACAGAGGCGTTCGTTGAATCACTGCTTTCATCCGGTATCATGGGTTCCCGCTTGCTTGTCCGAGCATGCCCAATACTCCACGCTCTGGTATCGGCAATCCCTCACCGTTTCCATGGCTCTGAAGCATTTGTTGTGGCTAAGCGGCATATTGAGATCTCAAGACAGAACATTCCATGTTCCCATGCGTTTCCTTTCATTCTTTAATGGTGATGGGTAGGTGGGAAACTGTTGGAGCGTCCTAGGCACCGCGAACGAAAGCGAACTACCATTGCCGACATGATCTTATCGAATACTCGAATGTAAGATTCAGGAGAAACGGCGGTGACGGCGGGCCAGGGCTGGGCTATGAGGAAAGTACTATTGCATTGCGATTTTGGAGTAAAGTACTTTGCGTTGGAACTCACAAGACATAGAAGACTCGGCGCGGATCAGTCAAAATTAGGAACAGGAGATGAAGAAAGTGCTGGCTTTGGCAATATTCCTCTGAACGGCTTGGAGCTGGACTTATTTATGACTTCGGACCTTCTTAGCAGCCATCGTGGGCGTACTGGACGTCAAGATTGCCCCCAATATGATGCACGTTAATGGGAATCTAGTGAATGGGTGCTTTCTCCGTAGGTATGACATGATGTCCTCTGGGTTGTGCGGCACCGTGACTTCCAAGTCTCTTAGACCTCCTCGTCTTCGAGAACATCAGCTATGGCAGTTTGCTGGTATTTATGCGAGAATGCAGACGCAACTCAGTCAGCTAAGCATGCGATACCCACGTCCGTTGTCGTCGAATGTTCTCATGGCTCAGATCAGAAACAAGTGACCCCTAGAGCGTAGAAGCCGATGCGCCAGGAGGTAGCATCCACATGCCGGACTGTAAATTTAGCAGACCGTTTCTCTGTTTTCTTTCGTCTCCCGATTAACACGCTTGCATAGACCAAGGACGATGATGACAAGGTGCGAATGTCATCTTGAGGTTACGACAGACCGGCCGCACTCGCAGCACAACAGGTGCCGTCTCATACTCGTCTTAACGAGCATTACACAACAGCTTAGTAGTCAGAAGAAGTTCGGTACCTGCGGATTCGTGTGGTAGTCTTGGTTTAAGGTGAGTAAAACGAGCGAGCGAAGGAATCCTATATGTCCATAAACAAGGTGTTTGTTAACCACGCATACAGACAGGCAGGCACCCAATAAGATAGACAGCAAAAGACGAAAGGACCAATAAAGGCAAAAGTTCAAGCACACGGGTTCGAACCCATGTACCCTACGAAAGCCTCTGAAATAATAGATATTTAGGATTTCATACCAAGTTCATACTAACGGACCAGGGCGTTATACCTCCAGGCCATGTGGCCCTTCATCAGGCTTGGTTGAAAACTTTGGGATCAAACTCGAATAAAAGGGACTGGAGCAGGAGAAAGGAGCAGGTCGGGTAGAGCGGGTTAGGTCGTTCTTGCCTTTGCGGGATGTATGGCACCCGGGTGGCGCCTGCCTGGGTATCGCGGGTCCGGGACAGGCGTAAACCAACCAGCCTTTCTTTAGCGGCAGAAGTCTGAGTTAGCTATCGGAAATGGTTGTTCGCGCAGACAGTTCATGAATTCTTTGGTAGCTCGGTCGTTCTATATGGGACCATTGCGTCCAGCTTTCACCGCATACTTGCGTCAAGATTTTGAAACCCTTTTGGGACGCTTACAGACATCCCTATACGGATAGTTCACCACAAAACACACTTATCAAGTTGACTGGATAAAGGTGTGGAAGGGTAAGTCATCGTGGCTGATTCCTGTTCTATGTAGTCGTACATATTAGCCGTACAAGCGGCCACTGCATAATCGTGGGCGCTACTTCCACCCCCGCCATTCCCAACTCCCGCCAACCCAAAAAGAAGCCGTCGTTGCTGCTGCCGCCATCGTACCACCTCTCCTCTTTCCCCTTTTTTGTTTCGCTTACTTCCAGAGCTTGCCGAGGGACACCTCCTTGTCGTCGTGCTTGTTGAGAATCTTGGCGGTAGCGAGCTCGAAGTCCTCCTGGGTGACGTGGACTCTGCGCTCGCGGAGGGCGTACATGCCGGCCTCTGTGCACACACCCTTCAGCTCGGCACCGGAGCAACCGTTCATCTTCTCGGCAATCTTGGTGAGGTTGATGCCTCTCGTCAGATTCATCTTGCGGCTGTGAATGCGGAGAATGTCGGCACGGGCCTCGACGGACGGCGGGGGGAACTCGATCTTTCGGTCAATACGTCCGGGACGCAGCAGTGCGGGGTCGAGAATGTCGAGACGGTTAGTGGCCATGATGACCTTGATGTTCTTGGTAGGCTCGAAACCGTCGAGCTGGTTGAGAAGCTCCAACATGGTGCGCTGGACTTCAGAGTCACCTCCTGAGGAGCCCTCGACACGGGAAGAACCGATGGAGTCGATCTCGTCCATGAAGATGATAGAGGGCGCGTGCTCGCGGGCCATGACGAAGAGCTCACGAACCATACGGCTACCCTCTCCAATGTACTTCTGCACCAACTCGGAACCGGACACACGGATAAACTTGCAGTCGGTGTGGTGGGCGACGGCTCTTGCGAGAAGGGTCTTGCCGGTACCGGGAGGACCGTAGAGGAGGACACCCTTTGGTTGGGCGATACCGAGGGACTCGAAGAGCTCCGGGTGCTTGAGACCGAGCTCGATAACCTCCTTGATTTCCTTGATCTGCTGATCCAGACCACCAATCATGTCGTATGTGCTGTCGGGGACCTTTTCGACCATCATGAGGGAGACGAGGGGGTCGACGGATGAGGGGAGCATCTTCTCGAGCTTGTAGCTGTCGGAGAGGAGGGTTACTCGCTTGCCGACGGTGAGCTTTGTGATGTCGACGCTGTCGGAGACGTCGACGACTGCGATAGGAGTTTAGCATGGCACCATGGAGGAATTGGCGATGACATGGCCAGACGTACCGTATTTGCCTTCCGGATGCACCTTGACCAGGACCTTCTTCGTGCTCATGACCTTGACGACCTCACCGACGTAGGAGCCGGGCTGCTGCAACAGACCAAGTTCTTCTCTCAGCAAGCGCACACGGGAGTTGTAGTCGTTTCTTTGAGCTTCGAGACGGCGGAGAACTGCTTGACCCTTGAGGATCTCGAGCTTCATAGCCTCGATCTTGTTCTGATAGTAGCTGTCGAGCGCCATCGTGACGGATGCCCCGTGGGAGGATGAAAACGGTCGGATGTGTTGTCGATGGTTTGCGGGGTATCGGGAGGGTCAATCGGTGTCGTCGAGGTGTGCAAGGTGGTGGGATGGTTGACGGTCGCCGGGGGTTAGGTGTGGTGATGGAAGCTTGTCGTGGTGGAAGCTCGCAAATGGATTCGGAGTGACAGGGCTGGATTGGCTGGCTCCGTCAGTCGGTCCAGTCAGCAGGCAAACCACCGTCGACGCGTTCGCCGGGACTGGGTCACGTGGGAGCTGCCTTCCGGAAGTGTAGCTCGAAGGCGGGGCTGTGCTTAGTCATGAAGTTTTTCGGAAGGAGGGATCATCCGATGACCGACTTCTGGAAGGCGTCCCCTGGCAAGGTCCGTGCGTCAGAATTATGTTGTTTGGCGGCTGCAAGAGAAAAGAGGCGGAATGCGCAGTGACGTTTGTACGCCTCAGTTGGGAAAGTGGAGCACAGCACGAGATGCGCGATGTGGATATCAATGTCGAGCACCTGGAGCACCTGGACATCAACGGCGGGGCTTTGGGCGTCGAATCATGGACAATCGGTGGACACGGCGAAGAACATGGAAGACTGAGAATTGATGCTTATCTGATTGTCTGATATCTACAATAGTGCCTACTCAACTACCCACTCCATCTCACTTGTCACTATTTCATGCGGCACAGAGAGAAGCAGAGCGCCCGAAGCGACGAGGCAAAGTATCGCCAGTCGCGGCTCTCTTGCGGTTGCACCCTGCTTGGCAGCGGCGATTGAGCGGTGGACTCTAGCTTCTCTGGATCTTCCGCGGCCGGGCACTAAGCTGATTGGGAGGGAGCTTTGGCGGAAGGTGTCTGGGCGATAGCACCATGATCCATCATCCATGTTCCCAACAGCTGCGAGTCCACTAGTCCTCCACTAAATTGCAGGTCTACCTATCAACAACCCGCCAAAGGTAACGGCAGGCTGCAGAATGATGGGAAATGTAAACACCAAACACACTTGGGCGCAAGACATTGTGCAGGCCTTCCTTTGGTTTCTGATGCGCACCTCAGGAAACTCACGTACGGAACGATCAAATCAGAGACCAAGGATTAGCATGAGATGGAGAAAGTAGCAGTCATACAGTGACATTTGGCCTTGCTCACGCTCCAAAAACAGCATCTTCCATGTTCTTGATGCCTGCACATGACCGCTTCTCGCACACACACACTCCTGACTCAAACATCACCACATAAGCCAGGTGAACCGTGATTGCTACGGGAAGCCGGGAAATAGGTTTGGCAACTGACAATCCGGGGGAAAAGTATCATCGAGGATTCCGTTGGTCTAGGTACACATACACAAAGAGAAAAAACGGGCAGCACCACCCAACACATCGGACGAGCTGCGCCTACTACCTTTGCCTTACGCCAGCGACGTCGATAGCGACGAGCACGAGCGGCAGCCGCACCATCAGCCAACCTTCTTCTTCCTCCGTCCAATAAATAATCTTACCTTCCCATAGTACGGAGACCGTCCTCGCAAAAAAAAATAATTGCGACTAAAACAAAACTTCATCGCCAGAACAGGCAAGGACCAGTCGACATCGCATCGACAGGAATGGACCAGACTCTTCATTGTCTCCATCGCTGAATTGCGCAGTCTCGCCATCGCGTCATTCCTCCTGACCCTCCTTTCTGTCATCTCTCTCTTTTTGGTGTCTCTCTCCGTGTTTTTATTAAGTTGTTTACTCGACTGCCACACCACGGATACCTCGACCTGTGCACCTGCACCTAGGTACTACACCTCCATTTCAATCTCACCTTGCTGACCGATCCGACTTCGACCTCGAACACGGCCTCAGTCAGTCCTTTCTTTTCTATCCACCATCTCGCTACCCGACGGCGACCTCACCACCACGCCGACCCATCTTTTGGGACCCCCCGTGGAATCCTCGACATCTTACCGAAAACTTGGACCACTCGCCCCTAATAATATCTTACCTACCGAGTCCTTCTTGATTCTCGGCTCGACTCGAGTACTCGACAGCTTTTCCAAGTTTCGTTTCTCGCCGCCGTTTCAACCACAACACAAGAATACCTAAAATTCCAAGCCCGAAGCCACCCAACGCACGCCCGACGCTTCCACGCTTCCACCCCCGTTGCAGTCGGCACTAATAACCCACATCTCCGGCACCCGCCATTCACATCTCTCCACCGATCTTTCTCCATTCTTCTCCAATATCGCTGAGCGCTCCATCGTCGCCCACCATGGATCCCTCCACTGGGCCCGACACGCCCGCCCATTCGTCTCGCGATACCTCGACAACCGCATCGCCCACCGACACTCGTCACCAGCCTTCAAGGTTCGAATCGTACCAGGTCTCACGCGACGACGGCCTGTCCGAAAGCTTCCAGTCTTTCCAGTCCACCGACACGGTGCGGAGGCGCCCAGAGGCTGGTTACGGTACGTACGATCTGCTGCATGCCCAGAAACCTAATGCGTCTTGGTCGTCCGAGTTGCCGACTCGCCCAAGCCCAAGAAAAACATACCCCAGCTGACATCCACTCCGCGCGCCACGTAGGTTCCGTACCAACTTCAGGTTCTACCTCCCAGTATTTGGGCGAGTCGTCAGCCCATGATCGTTCTCACTCCCGTTCCACGCAAGCTACCAGATCTCCCATGATGGGTTCCGAACGCCCCAAGGCCGCCAACCGTCCGCGGAAGCCCCCAATTTCCCGTCGACCATCAACAAACCCTTCCGCGCCCCATCGTGGCGAGATCTTCTCCGTCGACGACGACATCTTCGAGGTCGAGGCCGATGCTGTTGGCCGTCAAGAGCAACAACGAGGTTTCAGCACGCGCCGCAGACCCCAGCTAGCCACTACCCTTTCTCGCGTCCAGTCGTCTAGGAGCGAACACGGCGATGACGACGATGACGGTCCCCGAACCCCGAGAGCTGAGGATAACGCACCCGAGCGCTCCGAGCACGAACCGTCGGTGAACCAAGACGAGGATGAAGAAGCAGAGGACGACGATGACGGCGACGTGAGCGACGCCGAGAGCTTCACGCTCAAAGATCGCCAGCAAGCCATCAACGAAACACATCCTTTTGGTATTAGGTTATGGAAGCCGGCTTTGTACAAGAAGGATCGTTCCGTGCAGAAGAACGCAGAGGGCGACATCCACTCGTCCCCGGGCGGAAGAGTCAACAACTGGCTCCTCTTCTTCAACCTGCTCTGGACGTTGCTTTTCGGCTGGTGGATGGCGACGTTCGCAGCTCTCGGCGCGCTCATTTGCTTCTTGTTTGCGGCGACTGTTAGTGGCAGAGAGTACGGCAGAGTTCTTTGGGGACTCGCAAGCTATCTCTTCTACCCCTTCGGCAAGTATGTGCGCTTGGAGCAAGACGAGGCCTATTTGGACGAGGACCAAGGCGAAGGACGAAGCATATCCGAGTACGAGCAATGGCAGAGTGGCGACCTCGAGTACGGCCGTCTGTTCTTTGGCCCGGACAGTGCGGACCAGAACCGCTCAATTGTCGGCCGCTCGCGGCGAAGCATCGACTCGGAGCCTAGTGAGACGGACAGCCTCTTGGGCCGGACCAGGCGCAGCGAGCGGAGTGAGACACCCCCGAGACTCAAGCGCCGGTTGTTCGGACGTGGCCAGTGGAACATCGGACGCATCGTTTTCTTCCTGTTCTTCTACCTCTTGCTGTCGCCATCTCTGATCTTGGTCTCTCTCATCTGCTGGTTTTTGGTTTTCACCATTCCCATGGGCAAAGTCACCATGTTGCTCTTCGACCACCTCCGACGACACCCGCTTGCTCTCTCGTTCGAGTCCGACATCACTCTCGCACGGACGGCCGATGCGCCTCACTCATCTATTCTGCTTTGCACCTACCGGGCAGTCGGCACCAAGTACTGGAAGTACACTATTGACGGAACCAATGTCTTCCTGATCAACCTCATGGGCGTCGTGTTCTTCGTCATTATTGACTGGATTGTCTTGGACCGGGTTCTCGGCTTGCACATCTTCATCACCTCGCCAGCTTTTCTCTTCATAGCTGGCCTGTTCTCCATCATCCCGCTCGCCTACTTCATCGGCCAAGCTGTTGCCTCGATCTCGGCACAGTCG
This sequence comes from Colletotrichum karsti, assembly GCF_011947395.1. NCBI lineage: Eukaryota > Fungi > Ascomycota > Sordariomycetes > Glomerellales > Glomerellaceae > Colletotrichum > Colletotrichum karsti. The sequence goes on from NW_024065926.1 coordinate 507,214, forward strand.
TCAATGGGAGTTGGTGCTGCCATCAACGCCTTCTTCTCCACCATTGTCGAAGTCTTCTTGTACTGCGTTGCCCTTAGCCAGGGCAAGGGCCAGCTCGTGGAGGGCAGCATTGTGGGAAGTATCTTTGCCGGCATTCTCTTCCTCCCTGGTTTGTCCATGTGTTTCGGAGCTATTAAGCGCAAGACACAGCGGTTCAATGCCAGGTCTGCCGGTGTCACTTCGACGATGCTTCTGTTCGCCGTCATTGGCGCTTTCGGCCCGACGCTGTTCTACCAGATTTACGGCACCCATGAGCTTAACTGCCTAGACTGCGTTAACCACAGCGGTGTGGGCGACGGTCTTTCGCCTGTCGGGGATGGTCGTGACTGCCGCCGCTGCTTCTTCTCTCAAACCCCGACTCTCGACGACCGCTTTTATCTCCAGGCTGTTCGACCGTTCTGCTACTTCTGCGCTACGCTTCTCTTCCTTTCGTACATTGTTGGACTCTGGTTCACTTTGCGCACTCACGCTGCCGTGATTTGGAACTCTGAGATGGACGAGAAGAAGCACGAAGAGCACGCCCACGCCCAGTCTATCGCAAGGCAATCAGGACCTCACTCTTTCGCCGAAACCAGTGGCGCCTCTATCGATGTTCGCGACTCTCACTTGTACAAGCGAATTCTTGGTCAGTCCCTGAAGCAGGTTGGACTGAACCCCAAGGGTGATGATTCTTCTCGTCAAGGCTCAGTTACTGGCTTGGGACTTGCGCCAGGCAACGGCAGCGTCAATATTCCCCATGTCGTACCCCCGAAGTCTAGCGACAGCGACCCTGTTCGTTCTGTCGTTCACATTCCCGGATTTTCAGAGGCGGAGAACAACGCACTGGTCCGCGAGGTTGCCGAGATGGCCGCCACAGCTGCCACGCTTGCTGCTCGGGAGCGAATGCCACGCAGAATCTCAGCCCAACCCGGAACTTCAACCGCGCCGACTCCACGACCCCCTGCTTTGAGAACTGCAACCTATCCCGAGACCGAGGATCACGCCGCTGCAAGTGTCGCCCAAGTTCCCCACGGTGGACACGATGCGCCCAACTGGAGCCGAGGCAAGAGTGCCTTCATTCTCATGGGTGCTACGGTTCTCTATGCCATCATCGCTGAGATTCTGGTCGATACTGTAGATGTCGTCCTCGACAGCTTCGTTATCGATGAGAAGTTCCTTGGTATCACACTTTTCGCTCTGGTTCCCAACACGACGGAATTTTTGGTAAGTTCTTACGGTTTCGATCCTGAAATCAGATGCTAACATTTTGCAGAACGCCATTTCGTTCGCAATGAACGGCAATATTGCATTGTCCATGGAGATTGGTTCAGCTTACGCGCTCCAAGTCTGTCTGCTGCAAGTTCCCGCTCTTGTGCTTTACTCTGCATTCTGGGGCAATGCCAACGGTGTCGAAGACGTGGGCAACCACAGCTTCTCGTTGCTGTTCCCTCAGTGGGACATGGTTACTGTTATTCTTTGCGTCTTCCTGCTCAGCTACATGTACGGAGAAGGAAAGAGCAACTACTTCAAAGGCAGCATTCTCTTGTTGAGCTACCTCGTAGTTGTCGTCGGCTACTACTTGTCTGGATACACGGAAGATATCATGAGCGCGAGCCGCTTTGACATCATGGGTGCTGACGGGCAATACTCGTCTTTCAAGACCATTGGTCGGAAGCGCAGTGGCGTTGCCTTCCAAGTATAAGGAGAGGGGTTGCGAGGGGTTGCGATACGGAAGGAGCAGCGAGTTATTGGTACAGCATGCGTTAACTAATATGAGTTGATAAGGGAAGGGTACTCGTCTGAGCTGGTCTGCATAGGCCGGTTTGTTGTTGGACATGGATCACTGCATTATATTTTCTGTTGGCAGGCGGCTACGATGGGACGTGCGGGAGTTTCGGAGAACAGTACATACCTAGATTACCCTTTCGTTTCCTTGCGGAATACTCATTCCTAATCATTCTCACTGCTGGTGTCCTCATGGATAGACGTTGACATCGTTTCTCACCTTGAATACTGCGTGATCGGGCACGTTCTCAGCTTGAGCATGAGTCCGGCCCCAGCATGACGGCTGGCTCTCCGGCCTAAGCCAACTGACCCTCGAACCGCCTCTGATGCGATCTAGTACATTGGAGGTGATCCTCCGCAGGCCTAGCTCTAGTGGTGGAATCAACCCCTGTTCACGAAGCCATCGCACATCGGCATCGCAATCGATCGTCGTTCTCTGTGGAATGAAGGCTTTTGACCATCGAAGCGGGGTATCCGGGGTGACGAGAGGTGTGGAATGTGTGGCTGGCGGGGTTGGTGCGGTGACGCATTCTCGAGCTAAGCCAACGGCGAATGTCTTGGATGTTCGCTTTTTCTGAGACCGTGGAGTCGGCTCTTGCAACAACGGCTGTGGCTGAGGTGAGTTTATTTCGAGATGTTGGGTGAAGATGAGGGGGACCGGGTATACAACGTCTTAGTGGTGACTATCCCAGACGAGAGTGAAGTAAGGATTATCGAAAGGTACGAATTTCTTGATTGAAGAGGTCTTGTGATAGCATAGCATCAATGGGTGAGACGGAGACATGAAGATCTCATTAGAAAGGACTTCTACATCAAGACTACATCAAGCAGGTTACAAAAGGGCCCCCAATTGCCCTCAACGACACATCCTGACGATTGATTTAGGAAAATCCCCGTTTGATGGACCAACAGAACTTGTCAGGAGGCGGGGTAGGAGGTTGAGAAACTTAGGTAAGTCAGCTTGGATCTTCAGTCGCGACTGGATTCTAATTGCTGCGTCTCTTTTTCGGTCCGTTGGTTCGCCTTACACGGGCGTATTTAGGCAACATCTCCTTGATCCAACAGCTGCGTCACAACTTCATCCTAATCAACATCGAGCACAATAAGAACTCGCCAGTTTGATCATATCGTTTCCCTAAGGAAGTTCTGAAATCGGAATCATCACAGCAGTTCTCGGCGATAATCTCTCCTCCACAAGCCCTCTCTTGGCACCTACGCACATCGCCGGCGAGATAGTACGTCCGCCGTTGTTGGTTGATATCGATTCCGAGTACCAACAAACAACTACCAACAGCTTCGCGAGCGGTATCCGACTCAAGTCGCCGAACAAAGTCGCCGTTTTGGAATCGCTTTTCTCGTTTTCAGCCGGCAATCGCGGGCAGAAATCTTCGAGCTTCAACAATCACAGCTCAACTCCGGGCATATTCATCATGGCATCTTCAAGTATAAAGAAGGACGACAACGGCAACAGTAAGTCCAAACTCCTATTCATCATCACGGACTCAAGCACATCATCTCTACACCACTCCAAAGCATCACCATTCCAAACACGTCAACTCCCAAACCCCTCAAGAACACAGCATGCGCACCACCACCGTGCTCGCCTCCATCGCCACCCTCCTCCTCCTCGCCCACCGCGCCCAAGCCTTCGACATCTACCTAATGAAAAGCTCTGACTGTCCAGAAGAGGAAGACATCGACGTCGTCTGCGAAGACACGGACGTCGGCCGCTGCTGCAACGGCCACGTCGGCGTCCTCTACAGCTCGGCCACGGCCACCGACGACAAGGAGGGCGTCGTGCTGTACGCGCTGAACCAGGGCCAGCCCGCGGACTCGCCCAACCGCTGCGGCCTGCAGATCGCGAGGGACGACGCCTGCGCCACGGTCGACATCCCCATGGGCTCGGCCGCCGGTGTTCTCGGCAGGTCGGAGGAGGAGGAGGAGGAGGAAGACGACAGCAGCGAATCTGAGCGCCGTCGTCGACATGCCCGGGACGTCACGCCCTCGAAGGATGCCACGCCCGAGAAAGAGGAGGAGGAGGCCGCGCCGAAGAAGGAGACTTGGATCGAGAAGAACAAGAAGGTCAAGCGCGATGCTTCGGGCTGGATCCAGCAGCAGTTCACGTCGTATGCTGTTCGCAGCAAGACGCACATTTACAAGTTGTCGCGCGACTCGGAGCACGCGCCTGCTTTTGAGGCCTTGACGGAACGTCAGGAGCGTGTTGACTTTGTTAAGCGACATGGTGTAGCTCAGCGCCGTTGAGCTGAGAAGGAGAGTTGCCGAGCAAGGTACGCATAGAAGAAACGGGCAGCGGATGTTGTCTTTTGCATGGTTTCGAAAGGTTTTCTCCATTTGTTTTGAAGGATCACGCTCTTTCGATGGGTCGTAGATATCAGGATCGTTTCAAGTTTGGTTTCGTCGTCGGTCTTTCGGATAGTCAGAATTAGCACTGCTCATTGTCATCATGACGAGATGTCCTGTGATTTATGATATTATGACTGTAAGTACTCTAGATCTAATGCAATTATCGTTTGGATCGTCTCTTCTTCCATGCGTATCATATCTCTCAAGCTACGCCTCGCTGTCATCTTACATCCGAGATCATCTGTTTGTGTCCATCATTGTCACCAACGTTTTCCTTCATCCTGGAGCGGCCTCCTGCCACGAGAAATTTAGCAGTATTCTGATGCTCTTGCTCGTTAGAAGCAGGGTTTAGTGATATACAGCCATTCAATCCTGTCTTGCTGATGTCTCCATCATGCGCAGCCAGAAGCTTGACTATTTCCTCACCTCCATCCTCGTAGGCCCCGAAGGGCTTTGAAGTCATGCCGTCCTCGTCGTCTTCTTTGCCCTCATAGTCTCCTCTGTCGACTGGTCGTTTAACGTGTTGCTTGAAGATATCCGGCAAAGAATACCAGAATTTGTCTTTAACACTCTGGGATCGGAGTGCAGTGAGAACTTCTCGAACCTTCCCAAGGATGATGGCGCACATCGTCGGAGTGCAGAGCACGAGATCATGATCAAAGTCGCAGACGAGGCCATTGATGAGTGGTTCTCGAATGACCTCGCCACATATTTGGAGCGCGTAAGCCCACCCTGCTCTATCACCACGGCTGCAGTCTTCGTTGGGGTCAGCCCCCTTTTCCAGCAACATCTTGACAATATCCGAGCTCCCGAGAAGAATGGCTTTGGTGAGTGGCGACTCCGCCATGGACATCTTGTTGGCGTCAGCCCCATAGTCCAGAAGAATCTCGGCGATGGCCCCCTGACGCATTGAGATGGCGCGGTGGAGGGGAGTTTCCATGGGAGTCCCGCTTTCCCTGTCGACTTTTGCGCCTTTTTCTAGCAAGAGTTTGCAGACTGTCTGCTGGCGACAGATGACAGCATATAGCAATGGGCTTTCCCCTGCGTGGCACCCTTCTCCTTCCACGTCTGCGCCGTTTTCCAAGAGAAGCTCCACGAGAGAGATTGGCGAGGCTTTTTTAATGGCAAGCAGGAGAGGGGAGTCGTTTCCGAGACCGCCCTTCACGTTGACATCTGCATGCCAGGTGAGCAAGAGTCTGACTGCGTGTTCATCCTGTTTAGAAATTGCTCGTAGCAGAGGGGTTTCCTCCAAAAACCTTGTGGATTCTCGGATTATTCCTGCGCCCCTATCGAACAGCAAGTTTTCCAGGTATCGTTTGTTTGACGTGACGATCTTTCCAAGATGTAGAGAGTCTTCCGGGGAACGACGACCGCTATTAACATCTGCACCATTCGCAAAGAGAAGTTCCATCGCTCGGTGATTTTCCGTGGTGATGGCTTTTGATAGTAGGTGCGTCTTCAGCTGGTCTACTTTGCTCCTGTCGTCGAGGCCTACACAAAAAGAGACCAATGTCTTGATGAGGCTGTCCCGAGTATCGTTCATGACCTCTAGCGACGAGGGTTCCAGAAGACAGCGGAGTGACGCAGGAATCTCGGCTCCGTGCTCGACGAGCAACTTTGTGATTTCCTCGTTTCCCTCGTCGATGGGGAAGTCCAGGATGTGACTGCCGTATTCGTGCGGAGCATTGACGTCCACCTTGCCCGTCTCGAGAAGGAGTTTCAAGCATTCGCCGTCCCCGTTTTCGACAGCGACTTGGAGCGGCGTCAGATTCTCCTCGTCGTCGCGGAGATTGACATCTATACCTTCGTGCTGGACCAAGAGTTTGACTGAAAACGAGTCCGTCCAGAAGACTGCCCACCAAAGGGCCGATCTTCCCAGGTAATCTTGCGCGTTGACGTCGATGTCTTCTGCACTGAGTAGCAGTCTAATGATGGACCCGCCGCCTTTATCGCCCACGGCGCAGTGCAGCGGTGTTCTGCCTAGGCTGTCTTTGGCATTCACGTCGTAGTTCCCTCGGAACTTTATGGAATCCTCTAGTTCGTGGAAGACTGCCGTGTGAAGCCATATAGAGGATGTAGAGGAGCTCTGTGATACGAGGGTCTCCTCGTCGTCTTCGAATACTCGTGCCAACAATAGGTGGCCAACCAATTCAGAATTCGGGGTATCGAAGAACTGCGCTATTGAGTTCATGAGAAGGTCCCTGAGCGGCTGGGAGCTGTCCTTTTGATTATTCTTCGATGCCCGGCGAGCGTGGAAGCCCCATGATACAAATGCGTAGAACCCGAAAGGGTGATGACTTCTGAGCCAGTCATCATTAAGGTCGTGTACATTAGTACCGAAGTCCATGAATGAAAGATAAGTCAGACATGAACGGGTGATATCCAAGTCGGCCGTCGGAAACCAAAAGTTACGCTTTCGATCGAAGTACTCTTGCGCCGTATAATGAACGAGACGTATGATTCCAGTTGACTGATCAACCGTGACCAAACCGGCGCATACTGATTCGAGATCAGCAAGGCGGAAAAGACGGTCCTTGTCAATATACTGATCCCCGGGCTCCACGGCCAAGGCGTCGATAATGGCAGATGTTTCCATGGGCTCTTCCGCCGAGGACACCCAAGACAGGACCTTCATCGCCAGATCGACGTGGTCTTTCAGCTGGCCTTGGATACGTTCCATGGCGTTTTCATAGGCGAAATCGTACATGAGATCATCGGAGCCAACCGGAAACCGCTTCAGGGCGTCGCGGATACCTCGCGAGTTCATTTTGCCTTTGAGCGAGTCGAGGTAGAACGCTGCAAGCATGAACCTGCCCAAGGTTAGCATGTGGCTGGAGGCGCGATGTATGGAAGTCGCAAATACCAACATTCCGGCAACAGAACGCTTAATGCTATTCTTGATGTCTTGCATAAGCGATACGTCTTCCAGTACGAAGTATGGCAAGTCGCTGATCTGAGCGTCGACATACGCGTCTATGTCTTCTCCCTTGGCCCTGATTTCGAGGTCCGTGCAATCCACATCCTTGAACAATCGTTCCACCGCTGGTATGTGTCTTGATGTGGCCATTAAATTGACGTTGTGGTTCTCTTTGATATTGAGTATGGTGGCGAGAAGCCTCGTCCTGGTACCGTTGTCCGTAGAACACTCATCTATGGCATCGATGACGAAGAATACCTTCGCATACGATATTACAATGTCAACAAGCGTCGTCGACAGCTCCTCGGTCGTTGGCCGCGTTCTCCTGAACTTGTGACGTTCGTAGAGATTTGTGAGGCTTTTGAGATCGGATCCATGGCTAAGCTGTGCCACCAGACTAGCCAGAAGCTGGGACAAGTTCTGCTTGGCGCGAAAACCACAGTACACGAAAGCGAGGCCTATCGCAGGGCTGGCTTCTATCCGCTTGTGGATGTCGTCGATGACGATGGCCGCGATGGTCGTCTTTCCAGCACCCGGGATTCCGAGGCAGAGCAGCGTCTGCTTGTCACCGTCGAGCCAGGATCGATACTGCACCGAGTCGAGGAACCACCTTCCGGTGCCCTGCTGTCGACGGCTGAGGTTGAGACTGTGTTGGGAACCGTAATCCACTTGCTGGAAACCCAGATCTGGCTTCGTCAGCCAGGCTAGAATGCTTTCGTGTTGCTGCTCTTCCTGGTGCTGGAGGAGTTTCTGGGTGTTGTCTCTGGCGATGCGTGTGTTGTATGCATTCAGCGCAGCGATATTGGAACAGATCCGGCTTCGGAGTTCCCGGATGTCTTCGGGCTCGAAGGTCAATCGTTTCCATGCTCGTTTGAACTTGTCTTTGGTATCTGTTTTACCGTCTACAGACTTTAACTCGCAGTACTTATCGATGGTTTCGGTCAATTCGTCGAGAACACTCTGACAGTTGGCCGTGATATATCTCAAATCCTCGTCGTCTGGGTGTGGGGAAGCAGATTCACGGGATTCGTAGACACACTCGGAATCCGAGAGGATGATGGAGGGATTGCGAACCCTGTCTGTCGTGTAAGAAGACTGAACTCACAAGGGCGTAGAGTTGTGAGTACAGACCACGCTCTCCGCCGTAAGCTCGTGGGACTTACTCGTCAGCGATGGTCTTGAACTGGCTGGGCGCGCCCGCGAACTTCTTGCGCACTTTGTTCGCCTGTTGGTAGACAGCAAGGAAGTCACCGACACCGAAGCCGAAGCTCATCGCGAGGTATGAAGTTTCTCGTTTTCATTTGGGTACATGAACGGCAGGAACGAAGGTAGACACGAGGGCGAGATGGCCTGGTGATACCCCGCCTTGCTGCGTCGCCCTTGCCTGCAGCCTAAGCAACGAAAGATTGGAGGCTGTGGTGCTAGCTTATTACTCCTGCATCATTCATTCGGCAGCAAGGGTTCATTGGCATTGCCCGCCAATCGGCTTGGTTGATCTGGTTTGGCACTGCAGAAGAGGCAGACGATGCAGCACCGTTAGGTCAGGCCTGGTCAGAGGTAACCTGGAATCCTGGAATTTTCCTCAAACAAGATAATCGAAAGCATGGCGCAACTGTATGGGATCGTCTATTGTGGCTCTATTCGGTGAACGCAATGGCCCGTACCCGTAAGCTCGACCGAAACCCCGGGACGGATGTGTGGCCCCGCATACCCCGCACCGGCTCCGATGCCAGCCAAGGTTTCGGCGTCCCATCCGTGCGGCGTCCCGGATTGAAAACCGCCTCAAAAGCAATGCTCAGGGTATGCTGTATGCGACCTAGGTTTATAGCAAAACGCTCAGCCAAATGACGGCGGCGAGCAGAAAATACGCAAAGGAAAGCCCTTGTTCTCCCCACCATATAGGTCTCTTGCGGCGCCCACCCGGCCAGCAGTCAGCCAATCATTCACGTGGCCCAGTCCCGTCTCCTCCGAATGGTGTAGTTGGTTCATCACGTTCGACTGTAATGGTTCCACCAAGATGATCGAAAGGTCCCTAGTTCGATTCTGGGTTCGGAGAACGATTCTTTTTGACATTCTGCAGCTTTTTTTGGTGTTCCTTCCTTCATCTTGGTTGTGCCGCTACCTGGTCACAACTCGTGCCTGGACGGAAACGCAGGCCGTCATGCCATACCCCAATGCGAGAATCGTTACTGTCAGGCCACTTTCATCGACGGCTTCTTACACCGCCTCTCCAAAATGACCTAACCCGGGTCGTTCTCGGGTTTAAAATGCAACCTTCCGACTTTGTTTCGGTGGCTGCATGTTATTTGCCATTTGAATGCTACACCGAGATGATGATTGGTCTTTTGGACTGGAAGTGTCGGATGTCTAAATAAAGCTCAGGTCATATTGCTTCCATTGACACCGGCAGATCAATCGTATGCCAGACTAAGTTTATATAGAAGGCCGCCTCGCCATGCCGGCTGACTGCGGTGTGTATTTGTATGGTGTTAAAAGCCCGCCCCCAGAAACCAGAAATAACATTGTCCTTTTCATTTAGCACTGTACTTAAAGGCCCATCCAGTTTCCGTTCACGCTCCCGCCCATGCCCTCGAAACCCGGGACATACCCATTCCCAAACATGGCCGAAAACTCATCCAACGCCGGAGGTATTGGCGACAGGCTGCCATCGAGCCCGAAGAACGGCATCGCCGGCGGAAGCGAGGCGGTTCCCTGCCTACCAGTTCCGGGCGCAACATGTCCACTTCCACTGCCGTGCCCATGGCTGCCGCCCATCCGCCAGAAGGCCGCGGGGTGCGGCGGGATCGGCAACCCCGTGTCGTGGCTCCTCTCACTCCTTGCATCGTGAGCCGGGGTATCGGTCTTCCACAGCATCTCCCACTTCTTGAACCGCGCGTAGTCGGACTCCTTGGCCGACGCGGCGTCGTCGTTGGCGTCCAGCCTGGATATGGCGCGCTCGAACGCCTCGATGAGCGACATCTCCGACTTGGCCGACTCGCCGCCAGTGGACATCTCCTTGAGCATCGCCAAGCCGTCGCGGAGCGCTTCGCGGAGACGATCCGTCTTCTTCTGCAGGCATTGCGTGATTATGACGAGGAGGGCGGCGCGACAGGAGCTGAACTCCGTGTAGGATGCGCGGGCGAGGCCGATGCTGTTGCGCAGGAGCCGGCATGTCTCGATCACGCAGAGGGCGGCGTCGACGCAATCCGCCACGAGTACTGCGCGGGGGTGCGTTTTGCTGGCGGAGCTGCCTGTCCGTGGTGGCACGGCGGACTCGGCTGGGGAGCCGGAGGAGCTGGCGGTGCTGCGGGTGGATTCGCGGGGGAAGATGAAGGGGCGGCCGGCGAACATGCGGACGAGGCAGTATTCTAGTCTCAGGTGCATATCGGGGCGGAAGACGGCAGAGCCTGGACTCGGATCCTTGCAGAAGGTCGATTCTGGGAGGTTGTTCCACCAGTTGTGCAACTGAGCCTTCATCTCTACCAGCCTCGCCATGCCGTCTGGGATCTCGTGCTTTTCGAATGTCTTGAAGAGAGAGCTAGGGATCGTCAGTTATGAGCTGTTAAGATGCCATGCGAATGCTTACATTTGGTGGTTGATTCGGCTCAATGCCTGGTTAAGCTGAAGGGTAGCTAACATGTGCGCAGTATTTGGTGGCGCCGGACCGGGCCAGATGTCTGGTCGGTCGACCGGCATCTCAGCGTCAACATCAGCAGCAGCGATCGAGAGTGGCCTCCCGTGGAATATGCCGATACGCCTATAACATGTCAGAACCTTCCTGCCCCGAGATCGAGTCTGATACATACTTCTCTGTTGTATATGCTGTCCACCAGACCCGATTTCTTGTTTCACGAATGACTGGGTCAATAAGGTCTCCAGGATACTTCCGATGCATGCCGTTCTGGATGGCAAGCTTCACCGCGAGATTAAGATATACATAAGATAACCCGGATGCATCAAGAGGAAGGGTGTAGAGGCCAATCAAGAGACAGGCCTGTACGCTCTCCAGACTTGAGATTGTGATTACATCCGGCACGAGCCTGCAAGCTTGCTGGTAGAACATGATCCCGATAGTGTCCTCTGAGAACGGGCTGGACTCCGCGGGAGCTGTTGGCACTCTGCCCCTCTCATCCCGAGAATCAAGGTACGCATACTGGGTCCCAATAGCGAAGACGATTAAGATGATGCACATGGTGCCGACATCGCGGCGGGTGAGAGAAGTCGGGTTCTCATACACCAAGTCCAGCTTCTCTTGGACCCAGTGGCGCTCAACGTAGAAGTAGCTGGTCTCGGCATGGTTGAAAAAGGCATGAACGAGGAAGTCTGCCACATATCGCGGCGGCAGTGATGATAGTGATGCGACGGTGTTGGAGGCTGACTGCAGTTCTTCGGGACGATAGTATTCCTTGAACTGTGTCTTGGGGCCATCCGGGGTATCCTGAATGAGGTAAGCATGAGACCATCCGAAGCCGACAGGATAGACGTACATTGACGCATTGCTCTATCCATTGCTTTATTCGCATGGAAAAGTTCCAGTGAGAGAACTCGCCGGAGTAATCTGGAGCGGGTCAGTTTTGACTTCCGTCGGATTCAAGGTTTAACTTACGTGTGATGTTGTTCTCTAGAGGCTGAACCGTAATCTCATCCACTTGGAACGAATCGGAACTCTGTGATTTCACTTCGATCTCGGCGTCGGCGTCTGGCTCCATGGTTGTATCCGCATCAGGTCGGGGTCGCGGAGGGTCCGGGCCGGATCGTCCTTTCTCCACGGAGTCGGCGAGGGTCTTCAACGTCTCAGCATCTAATCGAGACTGGCCGGTGTAGTGAGCGAGCAGCCGCTCCATATAGGCCATCCGCTGCCTCAACTCGGAATCCTCCTGATGAGATTGACGGGGTCTGTCATGTCCGCGAAGTGCCTGGTCAGCCACGTGTCGGCGCAATCCATGGGAATCTAGACATTGTCGTGACTCATGAAAAAGTGTAAGGGAAAGTTTACCTTGCCGCATTCTCCGACCCGGGCTCATCTCTGGTCGTCGGCGTCAGGAACTCGCACTGCCGGCGCAGGCGGGTGCACCGCCGGCAAGGGACTCCGCCGTCGCATTTCTCCTTGAGCCTCCGGCATCCATCACAGCTTGGTCGCGTCAGCATATGGTACTCTTGTCACCGAAACGATGAAAGGCAAAGCATGAGATTGGGGAAGGGCTTCATCGTACGCTCGAACTGCCCGTTTCCGCTCCTTATCCGCGACGCGCCGCTGCTTGTGTCGTTGCAGGCGCAATCCGTCTTCGGGATCCATCTACCTTTGGTCCGGATGGCGATAACCGATAAGGGAAGGAGGGGGAAAAGGGAGATAACACGGCGCAAGACGCCGCCGATCAGCTGGGCAAAGGCCCCGGGCCGGTCACGGTGACGGTTCCAGGTTCGGAGCGTGGAACCCTACGCCGGAAGTGGAAGTTGGTAGCGGTAGCGGTAGGGGCGAGGGCCAGTTTGAGAGACAAGTCACAGGAGTCAGTCGGGAATGTGTTCTCTCTCCCTTGTAAGGTGACTGAGAGTTTCCCGAAAGGCGGCGGGCAAGGAAGGTATGCGGGTGGGTAAAGTGAGAGAGGATTTGGCGGTTCCAAGATTGTGTGAGGAGCTAAGATAGGCTGAGCTGCAAGTGCCAGTGCCGCGCCTTTCCTGGGAGGGGTCAGAGGTGGAGGGGCTGAATTTCGGCGAAACCTGTGCCGCTGTCGGGGGTCGGAGGGTCCGCTTTTCCCAAGACGCGGGGAAGCCGGCATACTCCCGGTTCGGAGCCGTCAACCGCGCTGCCGAATCAAGTAATCTCATTGGTGCCTTGGACTTCACCTACAGCATCTGCATGCGTTGACCAGCAAACACTGTGATCATGTCCACTTATAGGAGATCCCGATGTGTATGTATGATAGATAACATTTTAAACATCAGTCGATTGGGTTCAGCTCAAGGCCAAGGCCGGCGCAAGTGCTATGTATGTGTATTTCATAGCACATCAAGACGGATACCACTTGCATTGAGTTTGATCATCTATGGTCAGACTTGACCAGAAGCTCTTGAGTTGGCGCCTCATGATGGGTGGGGCGCAACCATGTCAGCGGTGGTCTCTACATGAATACTTGGATGGATAACCCGCTGCCATCTATGGACCGCCAGTAATTTGTATCTTCGATATGAGAAACCGCGCTGGGTTGTGCCAGAGATTCCGTAAACTTTCTTAAGACCGCAGGTTACGTATCTAACACTCAATTCCAGAGCTTTCCTTGGTCACCCTTCAAGCTTCTGAAAACAACCGCAATACGCATCTCCTGAACTCAATCTCGCAGTCATAACAGGGTTCGTTTCGTTGGCGCCATGAACATGGAATACATCGAAGGTCTTACCACATCACAGCTGTGTGAAGACACGGCACTTCTTGATTCCGAAAGAAATACCACCTCATGAATTCAAGGGTCAATCGGGCTTGAGCGAGATCTCTCGCTCACTTTTGAACGTTGTGAAGTCTATCATAAATGGCTATGTCGACTAGTTCAAGGCGGGCGTTGAGTAGTGTGCCATCCACCCCGACAACATACTCATCAGCCCGTCGACCGGTACCATTGGCGGCGGAAGGTCGAATGAGCCTCTTAATTCCATTATCCATTCCCGACATGCAGCAAACGACTGCAAGCGTACGGCACCTTCATGTTTGAACCACTCTAAAGGTTGGCCCGCGCCTCCTCATCACTCACCAAGTTCGGCACCATCAAAGTCTATCTCCTGGAGGGTTGATTCCCATTGCGATGGAGATACAACGAACGAGAGCCGATGGACTCGAACATTCGGTATTTGGGGACCTTAACGATCCCAGATACACGACTAGGGCCAAATAGACCGCGGGAGATCGTGGACAAGGCCATTGTCTACCCGCAGCCTCACCATCCCGAGACCATATGAAGAGGGCCCTTGAAGATGCATCGCATCTTTCTGGCCGGAAGGCCAAAGTCCCAAAGCAACTCAGAGAAGATAATCAACAATTACTTGAGTGCCCAGCACCTTCAACCGTCGTCTTCAACTCCGGGGGACACCTCGGATCCCCAAGTGGCTGCAGGTATCGCTGGAAGAATGACCGCTTGCAACGCCATATAGCACTGAATATCTGTGTCATGCTCGCCGGGACAGACAGATCATTGCTGTTTATTCAGCTAGTAAAATGCAAATTGAGATTTTGGATACTATTGAGTGAAGAATAAACCGTTATCATCCATCGTTGCTATCATCTTTATTGTCGTCTACTTTATTAGCTTATATTTATACGGCATGTAGTAGGTATTTGGAAACCCAGTAAGTCTTAAAAACGAAGCCAAGTGCTCTTCAGAATCTTAAGCTTGAAGATACATACATGAGGACACCAATACGGGTAGTTTCAATACTCTAAGGTTCTACTCCAGTACTTTTCCTTTGCTAACCAAGTCATCACTAACCGCGAACTGGGACTACCTTCAAATACAGATAACACGCCGGCATGCGACTAGCTCCTTCTGAGTTGTGTGGCATCTGGTCCAGCTAGTTTCGCAAGCTGCTTGGAGCCAAGTAGGGTAGAGCCGGCCGGGGTCCGAGACCGGAGCCCGATCCGGGCACGGCCGACACGGAACCGGCAGATTGCCGGTCCCAGGACCCCCCAACCCCATCTGAGATAAGAGTGCATGCATATGCAATCGGGCAATTACAGCGTATCACGCGCCGAAAATAACATCGGCGTATGCTTGCAAGAAATGTTGGATTATTACTCATGACGTAGTCCTGGTTGGCTGCAATCATGCCGCGAAACCGAACGCTTCATACTGCCCGGCCTTCGGAGGCGGCTATGATCTTCCGTGCCATCTCCGGCAGCTCATCCGCCATCACGTCCATCTCGCCAAACAAATCCACGCACGGCTCCTTCTCATACACGCTGCACCACGCGCCCTTGAACCCGCATCCCTTGGCCGCCGATGCATCCCACATGTGCGCCGCGGCAAACCACGCCTCCTCCCCGTTGAAGCTCTCTAATTGAGTCTTGTACGCCCTGGGATCCGGCTTGCCCAGCCCGTCAGCGTCGCAACTACGCAGGTTCTCCGCGGGCATCTCGATGCCGGCCCTCTCGAAGTAGCCTCCCACTCGTTTGACATCACCTGCGGTGAACGCCCAGACCGTGAAGCCCGCCTCGCGGAGAAGCGTGAAACATTCCTTAATGCCGGGCCGGGCCTCAAGCTCAAGAAAGCGGTCCATAATGAAGGCGATATCATCGTCCGTGGCGAGCTGCCGCGGCTCGGGCACGCCGGCTTGGTAGAGCATGCGGTAAAAGAGGCTGCCGAAGATGTCGTAGAAGCGGCGATAACGGCCTTGGATGCTTAGATATGTGTACTCGCGCTCGGCGGCCTCAATCCAGGCGAAGCCAAGTAAAGCGGGCTTAATATTGTATTCAGCCAATTTGGGCCCGAGGCGGGTATCGATAGCGCGATAGATCGCATCATAGGACATGCAGGTGCCCACGATGTCGAAGACGACGTGTTTTCTGGGGGACGACATCTTGCTTGCTGGGGTTGTAGCGGTGATTCGTGTAAGTTGGAAGGGCGTGTTTGCTCTGCAAGAGACTACTGTGTAATGTTTGCCTGCTGATTTATACGTCTTTCTTCCAATTTTTGGTTTGACGTTGTTATATCGGGATGCACTGGATGGTCCATATCATCAATGCATCATTACTACCTTATCTCCATGTCTTGGGGCCGCGGGGTTGGCGGGGTCCCTCATCACCCCTCATCCCAGCCGGCTGTTGCGGGTCCGAAGACCGGGCAGCTCTCGGCGACGTGTTGGAGTATCCATGTTATCCGTCGGGAAACTGATCATTTCCCGGAGCTTTTTGATAAGGTGCCGGTCAATATCGTGCTCTTTCCGGTCCGTGTCAGCCCCGTCAAATCCGGAACCACTGGAATGTGCCGGCCGACCGGGAGGAGATTGACCTGGTCCGGGGACAGGCAAGCTGGGAATAAGCTTGTTCTCCGCAATCTGCCTTCCCGTGAACGTCCTAGATAGTACTCAGACCAACTGCAGAAGGTTACCTACCTAAGCCAACAAGCAACCTAGGAATATGATCTTGCAGATCACGTCCGAATGGATTGATTGCTTTGGTTTGAAATGTCTTTTAATATTTGTTTCGTTGCCTGTGGTTGGCAGTTTTCATTATGGTATCGATGCTAAAAACAAATGCCGGGGTGACTTGGCCTCTTCGGCACAACCTCCCAGTTTTAATCCATGCTATGCTTTATTCAATCCAAGTTTTCCGTTCATGCCATGCTTTTAGTTAGTTTACAAAGACTCGAAGGTCTTCTCGAGCGCAGAAATCAAGAGGGGAACTGCGGCGAACGTTAGATCATGATAATCCATCTCGAGACCTCGGGTGAAACATACTGTGAGCCTCCTCGAAGATCAACATGGGACGAAGACGAATAGTCTCCTTGCCGCAGGCACCAATGTTGACACCAAGGCGCTTCATGGTGCTGGTGACAGAAGCCGCGCTCTGGGTGTCGAAGGCAATGTAGGTGCCTTGACCCTTGCCACGGAGGTTCTGGACGTGGTCGGGGTATTTCTCGGCGAGCTTCTCCATCTCAGCGTAGAGGGCAGCTCCGACGCGGGCCTGATGGTAATTAGTAATTTGACCAAGGGATGGGAATGGGAATGCGAGGTCTGAAACTTACAGTCTGTTCAACGAGGTTCTTCTTGGTGATCTCGTCGACGACGGCCTTGCTGACGATGACACGGGCCGGGTCACCAATCCAGCTGGGAAGTGTTAGCGTACATGATACCGATATAGAAGAAGAGCGTATCTTACGTGTTGAACTGGCGGTAAGCCTTATCGGGGACCAACATGCGGTCACCGAAGAAGTAGCCGGCAGTCTGGGCCTTCTTGGAGAAGGTGACGATATCGGGAGGGGAGGTAAGGTTCCAGTGGGAGTGACCCCAGAACTTGCCAGTGGCACCAAAGCCTGAGTCGTGTCAGCAACTTGCCCGAGTATAAGTATCCCAAGAAAACCTACCAGTCTGGACCTCATCAACGATCAAAACCACGCTGTGCTTCTTGGTAATGTCACGAAGTCCCTGGAAGAAGGCAGGGGAAGCGTGGTTATCACCACCCTCGCTCTGAATGGGCTCAACAATAACAGCTGCAACAGGGCAGTGCCAGCTGGTGAAGAGCTCCTCAACTTCCTTCAAGCAGCGCTTCTCCTCGGCGTCGTTCTCAGCAGCATACTTCTCAAGCGGGTACTTCAGAGCAGGAAAGGTGGCTTGGGGCCAGTTGAAGGAAGGGATATCGAGCTTGTGAACAGCCTTGGAACGGGTGGTTGACAGACTGCCGAATCCACGGCCGTGGAAGGAGTTCTTGAAGCTGAGAATGGCCAGCTCGGGGGAGCCGGGAGAGGTGTTGTGCAAGCATGAGTGGATCTCCTCGTGGCTCCAGTCGGCCTCGCCACGCTCACGACGGCGGTAGAGCATGAAAGCGGCCTTGTAAGCCAGCTCGTTGGCCTCGGATCCGGACTGAGCGGTGAAAATGTGGTTCAAGCCCTCGGGCGCGACCTTCATCAGGCCGTCCTGGAGGATGTCGTGCCAGAAAGCGGAAGGGAAGTTACCGATGGCCGGGCGGTTGACCAGGGCAGAGATCATCTCGGGCGACTTAGCGGCCTCGATGAGGGTGGGGTTGTTGTAGCCAACCGGGATGGAGGCGATCTGAGAGTAGCTGTTGGGTTTGAGATTAGCGAGTTGCGGGGGACGTGAGATGCCGATGATCTGCGGCCGAAAGGCGACCTACACATCCAGGTACTTGTTTCCGTCGACATCGACGATACTACCGTGCGTTAGTGAAAGTGAATCAGCACTGTTTTCGGTACCGCGTACTAGTTGTCGTGGCTCTTCTCGTAGTCGACGACGAAGTAGACGGCACGAGCATCGAAGAAAGTATCGAGCTTCTTCTGGCTGGCCTTGGACATAGGTCCAGGGACCTCCGTGGTAACTGAGTGCTCAATGACGGCCGGCATCTTGACTTGTCGATCTTGAGTTGTCTCGGGTTGAATCTCGCAGAAGATCTTGGTTGGAATGAGATTCTGATTAGATTGAGAATCGAGAGAGATGATGAAGTGAAGGACACTGAGTATTTATCCTCCGAAACCCCTCCCGTGAGCTTCCGTTCGTCCCTTCAGACTGACAACCGGGGACGAGCCGGCCGGTCCCGAGCCGGCCCCATCCGGGCCCAGACGCTGGAGCATGCCCCACAACCATCTCCATCGGAGCTAGCATGATCCATCTTTCTCCCGCCCGATTGCGGCTCAACGTGACCACTAAATTTGCATTGAGGCGTTTCGTCTGGTGTTTTGTGTCTTTCACGTGGAATTGGTCCGATTCTTTACCACATCCAGCGGGTTGATATGTGTCATGCTCCTCCGCCTTGGACCCCACCCCGGGCCCGGGCCGGTCCCACTTGTCCCTATCTCTGTTCCCACACCGGCATCGACAGGCACCGCGATGTCGCAATTATGGACGTTCGCCGATTCGATACCATCGTGAGGGGCTCATATAAACCGAAGACGACGAGACAATTTCTCGGGTTGCAGCCGTTGATGCTTGAGAGATCAGACCATTTCGCTGCAGGGGCAGACTTAAGTGCATCGATCTACTAGTTGTTTTTACTCACAATGGCGTCAGGCGCACCCCAAGTAAGCTGCATACCCGGCAACCCGGAGAGATTGTCTCAGTGGCTAACCATTGATCTCAGTTGAAAGATGCTTCTCTCCTGAAGACATCCTGCTATGTCAACGGAGAATGGATCAGCGCGGCATCGAGCAAAGTCTTCTCTGTTGAGAGTAAGTTTCCCCCTTGAGTCCGACGGCGAGTTGCGAGGACTAGACTAAGATGCAATCCAGACCCTTCCACACTCGCTGAAGTTGCCAAGTGCCCGGAATTCGACGAGAAGGACACTGAAGCCTCCATCCTCGCCGCCCACGATGCCTTCAAAACCTACCGCAAGACGCCTGCACGAGTCAGGGCACGCTATCTGCGAAAGTGGTTTGACCTGATGATGGAAAACGCAGAGGACCTCGCCACCATCATCACCCTCGAGAACGGCAAACCGCTGGCCGACGCGAAGACCGAAGTTAACTACGCCGCGTCCTTCTTCGAATGGTTTTCCGAGGAAGCTCCGAGGATATACGGCGACACCATCCAGGCGAGCAACCCCAGCTGCAGGCTCGTCATCCTCAAGGAGCCTGTCGGCGTCTGCGGACTAATCGCTCCTTGGAACTTTCCCGCTGCCATGATCACCCGGAAAGTCGGTCCGGCTCTGGCTGCCGGCTGTACCGTGGTGGTCAAGGCCCCTGCTGAGGCGCCCCTGACGGCGTTGGCGCTCGCCGAACTCGCGCATAGAGCCGGCATTCCCGCCGGCGTGGTCAACGTCATTACGGCTTTGGATAACACCGTCTCCGTGGGCAAGGTGCTGACGACTCACCCGATCATTAAGAAGGTGTCGTTTACAGGCTCGACAGGTGTCGGAAAGCTCCTGATGAACCAGTGCTCATCGACCTTGAAGAAGCTGTCTTTTGAACTGGGTGGAAACGCCCCTTTTATCGTCTTCGAGGACGCAGATCTCGATACTGCCCTTAAGGGCTTGATCGCGTCCAAGTTCAGGATATCAGGCCAGACTTGCGTGTGTGCGAACCGCATCCTCGTGCACCATTCGGTTTACGACAAATTCACCAAGATGGTGGTGGACGCGATCAAGAGCTTCGTGATTGGTGACGGATTTGCCGACACGACGACTCACGGCCCCTTGATTCACGGCCGCGCGGTAGCCAAGGTGGATGAGCACGTCAAGGATGCTGTTTCCAAGGGCGCGAGGGTTCTGCTCGGTGGCAAGCCTCTGACTGAGATCGGTCCCAACTTTTTCGACATAACGGTGTTGGCTGACATGAAGCCCGGCATGAAGGTTTGCTCGGAGGAGACTTTCGGCCCTCTAGCTGCCTTCTTTGCCTTTGACTCGGAAGAGGAAGCGATTGAGATGGCGAACGACGCGGATGTTGGTCTTGCGGGTTACTTTTTCAGCAGAGACGTGTCTCGATGCTGGAGGGTAGCAGAAGCTTTGGAGGTTGGCATGGTTGGTGTGAATATCGGTAAGTGCTCTACCAAAACGATGCCGAGACAGAACAAAGACTGACAGTTCTCGCAGGTGCCATCAGCGATCCGGCAGCGCCGTTTGGTGGAGTCAAGCAGAGTGGTTTCGGTAGGGAGGGTAGCAAGTACGGCATTGACGAGTTTTTGGTGACAAAGATGGTTATGACGGGTATCGAGTAACTGAATAATGATGTGCTTGTTTTAGATCTTAGAGAGCAATCTAATGGGCGAATTGATATGATTGCAATGCTTCGCGTCCCTGTGTTGCTACGAGCACGAATCTAGATTTGCCGACGATCACACATAGCACAAGAGAAGCTGGTCACAATACCTCGGTCGGATGAAAAGACGTATCTCTGCTCCGTTTCCACCCGCCTTCGTTACCCTGTGGACACCGACGTCACTTCTCGAACTACATCCTCAAGCGTTGCCGCGTTGTGGGCAAAGGACGTCAGTGACCAGTTCCCCTATCTTGGCTGACAAATACTCGAGGTTCAAGAAGACAGGAGAAAACGCTCAATTGAGAAGGTGGCTCCTATGCGTGGTTCCGGCTGCATTCATGTTGCCATAAGTAGTCTGTCGTGCCACCAACATCTCATCGAAGCCCTGACGCCGCCGTTGCATTGGTTACCAAATAATCCCCAAAGAACCAAGTCAATACTTTCGTTCTTCAGAACGAGTCAAATGAGCTGCTCTTAAGGCTTTACTCAGAGGACTCAATCAACAAAGCCCTTCGTTAGTGGAACCTGGTCAAGATGCAACATCAAATCAAGGTTAACTCCGAGGTTTATATCTGCGGCAACGCTGATCATCAATCATCCCTTCTCGGCAACATGCGGCCTGCTGACACCTTGTGTCCATCTTTGTGGATCTCCGGAGATGGTGTCACCAGGGCATCCATTTCATGATCGTCTTGACGGAGACCGCGGGAAGGATGAACTGATAAACTGGTAAACTCTACGGTCTCTTCAATATTCGTGCTGTTCCCCGTCGACTCAGCAAGGGCACTTAGATAACTGCAAGTACGAAAACAGGCATGTCGCTGTCCAGAGTCTTCTCACTGCGCGCAAAGTATCTGTCGGCGGCTGGCCCCTGGTGTAGAAGGGTCAATGCAAGCACCACTCTATACAGCCCGATAGTCCCCGCGCAAGCGATCAGGTCCATCGATGCAGCCGGCAAAGATGAATGCCTTTCCTCTTTAGTGGTTGTGGAATGAACAGCATATATGGTGTAGTTCAGTTACTAGAAAGAGCAGGTCGGAAAACAAGTCCTAAATCGACCATCCTCCGACTACGCCATTAGTCGGAAATGCAACTCATGCACTTTATGAGAACTTGTATGCTTTTCTAAATCCCTGCATTAATGGTTCGATATGCGACCTGGCCCTGCCAGTACTTCGCTTTCGCTTTACCTCAACCAATAGGAGCCTCTACTACCGCTCTCGGAGCCGTTGGCCTGCAGACGAGGGGGAAAGAAGTTTGGTTCTAGGGAACTACACCATTCATGATGGAATGGTGTACCCGACCTTACGTGAAGATTAGATGAACACATTACCATTAGGAGAATCACGCGATTTCCCGCGCGGTTGATCAGCCGAATGGACTTACAAGGAAGCAAATATCATCCGTATACAGATGAACAGGAGATGGCTGAATACATATAGCACCGCGTGCCGACAAAGATCACCACAGTTGATAAACCACACATCTCAACCCCAGCCAAACACTCTTTAGCGAAACCAACGCCTTCGTTTCATTGCACAGCCGTCGAAATGCGCGCCTTCGCCGTCTTTAGCCTTCTCTCCTTGGCGGCCGCACTGCCCACTGCCCCCGCTACCGGCGACTCCCTTGCCGTCGTCGAGCGCAACGTTGCCGCAGAAATCGTCGCCCGCGTCCCCGCTGAGCAGGCCGCCCAGGATGCTCCCGTCCTCGTCGCCCGCGCTCTGTACGACCAGACTGCCGCCTGGCCCGCGACCTCGGCCACCTTCGGCGGCATCAGCTTCCAGGTCGTCGTCACCAACCTGAACAACGGCAGATACAAGCTCGAGTGGTACAACACGGACGCGGCCAACTCGAACCGCCAGATCAAGCTCACCATCAACTCCGACTCTGGCGCTCGCGTGTTCGATGTTGTCACCTCTCCTCGCGCCAGGGGCAGCAGCGAGGTCGCCAAGCAGGGCTCAGCTCTCCGCGTTATTCTTGATCAGCAGTAAGCTGGCAGCGGCGCGATGAACTGTAAATAGTTGGAGTATTCTGGGAAATATATATTCACTTTGAAAATTCCTACGAACAAATGTTTAAATGACCTGAAATTTGTTTGGAACTGTGAGAAACACGTTCGATCAACCAGTTTACGTCCGAAAGCTGAAATCTACTAAAGCTATTTCTACGTTTTGTTCTTCCCCGATTTCAGGTATTCTCCCAGAGGCATAACTTAATACTGGCATTTTCCATTGTCACACCCCATGCCAATACAGCAGGGCTTGCCCCCTACAGTGCACGCAACTGGTTTCGTGAGCACTTTTCCAAGTCAATTGGATTTCTCGAGAAACTCACGTCCGAACTGAAGACAGTTGGGATTTTTCTGTCTAGCAACGAGAGAGCCTTCAACAGCCGACTTGGTTCAGTCAGCAAGCATATCACGCCTCTCGAACGTCGACGGTCGAGCTTTCGTATGGCGAATCAGGGACTTACCTGATCGACTGCAGCAGCCGAAACTGTCATTGCAGAAGCAAAGATGGAGAAGACTACGGCGAATCTCATTGTGATAGTGTATAACACGCTGTGTTCAAGGCTCTAAAGGGAAAATGATTCTAGAGATGAATGAAGACTTCGGAAGAGGGAGGACCTATTTATACTCGCAGTTGGTATTCTCGTGCTGGTTAGCTAAGATATGTACGAAGCTGAGCATATAGTGCAACAAGGGATAGGCAGGTTCAGCATTTGGATGCTGAGAAGCAGCCGCCGGTACAGACTGACTCGGGTGTCGTTGGAAGTAGGTCGCTGCTAGAGAGACCCTTGCTTGAGTCGTCGGTTGTGCAGCAGAGTACGTAGCGGTAGAGGTTGTTTAAAGTGTAATTTACTCAACACACCCGTGTCACTGTTAAGGTTTAATAGACTTGTAAGAATCCGAAAGCGAACTAGACGCCGAGTATCGTGCTCCACAGGCGAAATACTCCTTCAACCACACGTACAGTACTTCTTTGTATGAGTCCACGGCAAGACTCGAAATCAAGCAGTACAGTACTTCTATAGAACCCAGTTACTGCGTTGAATTTCAAAGCCAGCTTGGGTCGCCCTCATTATGGAGATGAAACGCCGCTACGCGTGTAGTTTTGCTGCCACTTGCTGTGTATTCTGATGTGGTCATCTGGAGGAACAGGCTTTCGCACGTTCTGTTAGTATATTAATCAAGAGACTGTAAAAGCAACCGTGGGGTCGATCGAGTTTTGATTGAATTAGATGGATAACTTATTTATCGCTTACAAATACATTCACCTATGTCAATTGCTATCATCAAGTGAGCAAAGTGAACTGTTGACTGGATGTGCCCAATGAAACAAAAGGTTCCAAGCAGACCAGGCAAGTCGTGACATAGAGGGCTGTCATAACTTCAGTACCAATGAGGGAGCCTAATGTTTCACACCTTCAAGTTATTGCAAGTTCATAGACTACTGGGTACCATTAAAACGTTACTGTGTGTTGCCCAACTAATGGTTCTTAGTCTTCCCATTGTTGTGGTCCAGCCATACAGATTCCTCCAATCCCCAGGTGCTTCTTCCTGCATGACAGCTTTTCGGCAGCCTTTCCCATATCCAAACTCATGAACCCTACAGTTTCATCTAATTTTGTCTCTTAACTCATACGACCGTTAAGAACGCAAGCTCGTGACAACTGCCAGATCTTGTTTCAACCAGAAGAAGCCCTGTCTGCCACAAGCGTGAAGCTCTTCCTTGATTCGAAGTCAGCAATGACTCTTCTGAGTCTATAGCCTGATTTTGACACTTCAATGGTACTGGTGTCGATCAAAACACACATGCAGGACTTAGCCCGAGTGAGAGCTACTGTCAGATAGTCCCTTTCTCTAATGGACCCGGTGAATCTTCTGGATCTGGAAAGATCGACAAGAACGAATTCCCGATCAATACCGCGCATGCCATCCAAGGTGAAACTCTCAATGTCCTGTATGCCTGCAGAGCCGATGGCGGCTTTCCACTGAGTCACTCTGAACTGACAGGGCGCAACCACAGCAGCTGTGAATGCTCGGCCTTCGCCCTCGGGATGATCGCGAAGGAAGGCGGCCCGTAAAGGTTCGAGAAGTCGCTCAAGAAAGCAAATGCCCTCCTCAATATGGCGAGTGCTGTATATACCGTCCAAACTTGTGTTTTGGATCTATGTAAAACCGCGAATGTCCAGCATGACCACACTTCCATGGTGATGCTCGTTGTAGTTCTCTCTCATGACCCTCCGAAAGGCCTTTTTAGTATTCTCGTTCAACGAGGTTTTCATTCCCCACTCTTTTTGTTTGTAGAATACGCATGCAACTGTGTCAACGATATTGTTGATAATTCTCCGGTCAATGGGAAGCCAGTTGGTTACGAGACCGCATGGAGTCATTCTTTGGAGAAGTGAGGTTGCTAGTTGAGCAGCAAAAGGGTTGTGGACTTCGATCCCCTCCTCCTTGGTGGAACCTCGGAGAAAGGTAGGTAGCGTTTGCCTGTCGATGTTACCAACGACAAAACACGCCAGGGGATCTTGACCAGCGATGAGACTCATTGTATCGGTCTCCCTGGCCCGGCCGGCCACCTCGTGAACGCAAATGTCGGCGTGAAAGTTTCGAGATACCCTTGAGTGTGACACAGCGACTGGTGTGCCCACCACGACATGTGCCGTAGACAGAATGTGGCCAGCAAGATGTTCAACCTGTTCTTGGAAAGTTGCATCGACGGCAAGGGTTTGAATAGGGTGTTCAACCAGCATTTTCCGCAGGCCCCTCTCGGTTTCTGAGAAGTCATTGTCTTTGAGTAGGCCATCGACAATGAAAGTTTCCAAGGTCAGCTCCTGGACCTTTGTATTGTGAGCTTCGAGGGGATGAAGCGGAATGAGCTGAGCAACCCTTTGGATCTCATCAATTGCAGGCTCGGTGTCAGCTTTGACACTGCTCGTATCGATACTCGAGGTTCGCTGTGACCATTCCCGAATCACACCGCTTGCCAAGTTCTCATCCTCGTCAAGGAGACGAATGACGCGAAACTCGCAAGCTTGGGCAGACTTCTTTGCCATCTGGGTGTATCTCAGACACATGTTGTCGCATACCTCGTGGCTGGAAGCCTGCAGTAGGACCTGTGCATGGTCCTTCTTATCAGTGCCCTCTGTAGGGCATAATTTTGCCGTCGACCTTTCGTGTTGTTGTTTTTTGAAAGTGCGACGAAGTGGGTTCATTGCAGCCCAAAGTGTCATGATCATCGATATCGTCGTCTTGCCCGAACTTGGACATCCCGCGATCGGGATGAAGAAATACCGAGAGAATGCGCTGGTTTTGATGACGTTTTGCTGCTCATTGGACAGCGCCTGGACGTGACTGCGAATCCATTCTGGGAGATTCTTTGTAGAGGACAGCAATTCCTGAATGGCGGGAATCCTGGAATCAAGACGGCGCAAATTCCTCGGTCTCATCGTGCGATAATCTTTAATGGCATCAATACAGCCCTGACTGGCGTGCACTGAGCCATCTGCTGATTTGGGACCCAGTAGCTGCTGGAGCGCTTTGGCTTGCGATTGAAAAGCCTCATCGGGTGTTTTTGGTCTCAGCTTGACGTCCCGGTCAAATTTCCCGGCAAGGAGACGGCGACGAAATTCGTGAATCGGAAAATGACGCTTGTCTAAGGGGTCTGAGGGCGCCGGAAGCTGAAGGATGCCATTGTTGTGTGACGCAGGCGTCGATACGACGTAGATTTGACGGGAATCATGACACAGAGATGAGGCCGCTGAAAATCGCCTTATTTCAAACCATTCCTCCGGGTGTTCTGCGCCCTGAGAGTATGGAGGCCCGAGATATATGCTTGTTCTGACACTGCGCACGAGGCGGGCGTCATCTGCGGCGAGCTCCAGCACAATGAGGTACTGTTTGTGGGTTGCAGTGCTGCTGAGATCCAACGGGATGACGGCTGCTTTGAAAGTCCCGCTGGCTGCCTCACTGAGGCGTATTCGATGCGCATGGTCGTATGCTAGGCCATATTGGAGGTATACGACGTGTTGATCCTTCGACCAGAATTGGGGTGTCGATTTTGCCGATGCAAAACAGTCAGGCAATGGAGCAGACCTAGGGTTCTGATCGAGCACCCGGCTTCTTTGGCCTTTGGTACCAAGTGCCCCAAACGTGCCCGATGGCCGATGCTCGTTTTTGCGAGACTTTTGAAGTGATGCAATCCAAGTGGCAAGCTTATGGGCATAATCGTCTGATTTGATGGGAAAGAAGATGGTGAGTGTAATGTCGCCCGTGATGCTCTCAAACTTGGATTTCATGTCCCGCAACCGGTCATCCACCGGCCGCCAGTACTCGTGACTATTCCAACTCCGGCGATCGAGCCACGATAGCCTTCTGCATGTTAGAGTCATTATAGTCGCTGGCAATGATGGGTTCGCCATTTCGTCAAATGCCCGGTAGATGGTCTTCAACGCTCCAGAGTCCAATACGTCTTCTGTGATGCTGTTGATGTCTGGGCTAGGAATGACCACTGTGGCAAGAAGTTCGAAACCTTGCCGCAAAGTCGATAAAAGGTCCAAATAAATGAGGCAATGATCATTGACGGGAGTATACATGGATACACGCCAAAAGAAAGCTCTGTCTGGTTGATGCGGGAAGGCTTCGTCGCTGTTGAAAACCTGGGTGTTCGGTTCGCCAAGGAACTCGCCCTGGACCTTTATGATTGCGGGCAAGGTGGGTGATTCAAAATCCATCGCCCGGTTATTCGTGATGCGCTTCGTGATGGTTATGTCAATTCTCAAGCCTGTTCAAAGTACGTGCTTGGCGTCAAACTTACCTGCAGTGGCTGGGCCATCTTGAATCAGCCTCCAATGACTTGAAAAGCAGATTCAGGGTATGATGATGGAACGTGGAAGTCTGCGTGCAAAGAAATGTTCCAGCGTACACGTCGACAAGTGAGTCAACAACGCGAGATGCGCCGAGGGAGTCGAAGAACGATGGAACGCGTCGTCGGGAGAGCGAGAGCCCAGGAATGCGACCGCCAGTCTCCAGAGGATGCGTGTGAGAGGAAGCCGCGTACGAGGCCAGAATGAAACAACGATGATCGTAAAGAAGAGGAAAAAAGCTGGATTCTGGTGATATGTAGTTATTTGACTAGAAAAACTTGAATCACGTAGCTGGCGCTGCTACTGCATACAAGATGAGGTTGGACGAAGAGGCGAGACGTTGGAATAGCAGTGGAGATCTGCTCAAGCGGCAACTGGGAAAGGGAATGGATAACGCATTTGCTGATGCATCGCATGATGTGTGCCTTCCACTCCTTTAGTTTCCGACACAGAAATCTCACACGGGAAAGAGCTGTCTTTAGACAACCCAACAGAAGGTGCTCGAAACGTTCTTGGTCGAAATGATTTGGGCGCGGATCTTGCCTTTCTGTCAGGGAGTAGGAAAGAACGGGAAGCACCAACTGGCCTTTGCTCCATCGTCTGTTTTCGTATGAAGAGGCTAGATGTTGGGAATCAAGTCAAGCTTTGGATTGACAACTAAATCGAAATGGATGGCATGAAGACGTTTTGCCGGGGTGACGAACCGAAACGCTTGTGGTCTTTCAGACCCTTTCTTGCTTAAGGTCTATTCTAACTGGAATGTCTGAGTATGTCCTCGGGTATTCAGATAGCCAAGACACTTGGGAGAATGGGAAGAGACTACGTACACAGTCATCAATCGCGTGCTCAATACCTGCGAAAAGAACAACAAGAAGGCACTGAAGTAGGCTGAATCAATATCATGCAGTTGAATTCAATTAGAGGACAAAACTGGAATGACTACGCGTGATGCATCAAGCATTGTATTTACGTCCTCGACGGTAAAAGTTAAGATATGTACATGAATCTGTCGGCCACCTTTGTGTCCCGACTCATCCCCTCATTCCCCTGTGTTTGAAACTGCCGAGCAGTTTCGATTCCCCGAGCCAAACCATGATCACCAGCATAAGCTTAGATCTTGCCGAAGCCAGCGTTGGTGGAGGCAGCCTTGGCGTCGTTGGCGGTGCCGGCAGCAGCAACGTTCTTGCCGGAGAAGCTGGACAGGATGCTGGTGTCGGAGCCGGTGAGGGAGCCGGAGCTGCCGTAGGCGTTGAGCTGGCAGGCGTGGCCGAGACCGGAGGAGCAGGCGGCGTTGGTGTTGGAGTCGGGGCTGGAGAAGACCTTGCCGGCGAGACCGGTCTGCATGGCGGCCTTGACGTTCTGGAAGACGTTGCCCTCGAGGACGACCTTGGCTCCGGCGTCAGCCTCCATAGCGTGGCCGGTGTTGTCGTACTGACGATATGTTAGCGGTCTTCTTGCAGACGTTTGGGTTGTAATCAAGAGGAGTCCATAGCGGCTGCGAAGATGCATGATGCCAGACTACTACCAGCTTGTGCCAAAAGCCCAGTAGCAAAACTGGGCACTGCAGCTGCGATCCCACACCTCTTGAACATCAAACGGCAAGAACTTACGAAGTAGTTGTTGACAACGTGAGCCAGACTAAGTGAATACGTTAGATTCAGAGCGTTCGAAAGTGTAGATGAGGGATGACTTACGTGTTGCCGGCAATCTTGGGGGCGCGGCCGCTGGTGTGGTGAATGTAGTTGCCTTCAAGTCCTGGTCAGCGATGCTTGAGTGAATGCTTGTCTGCAGCAATGCTTACCCTTGACGGTGACCATGTCGTTGCTACCGGTCAGGTAGATACCCCAGTAGTGGTGGTTGTCGCAGGTGGCAGACCAGGAGGTGGAACCGTCAATCTCGTTGTTGGAGATGGTGACGCGGTTGGAGGCGCCGTTGCCGAGGACGATGTGCTGACGGCCGATGAGGGAGGTCTTGACGTGGTCGATCCAGACGAGGTCGGTGCCGTCCAGAGAGATGGCATCACCTCCCCAGACGTACTGAGGGTTCAGGTTCGTGATGTGGACCTAAAACCTGGTTAGAAATATTTCCACGAATACAAGGGGAGCGCATACTCACGTTCTGAATGATGACGTTCTTCGCAGAGTTGGTAATGCGAAGACCCTTGCCCTTGATGACACCCTTGGAGCCCTGTCCGATGAGGGACTTGTTGGAGCCAACGATGAGAGGGTTGAAGGGGGCCTTGTCGTACTTGACAGAGACCTGGTAATTGTTAGTTGATAGTCCTGAACTGTTATGCCCGAAGTAAGGGTGGTTGGCCGGGTCGACTCGGCGATGACAAGTCACCGCTTGGTCCGAAGCCCGGATCCGGTGGTACGTGCGAGGCCGTCCAGCATCCCGGCGGCCCCGGACGGTATTCCAAGATCCACCATCGGCCGATTGGGGAGAGAATGTACGGATATCGAATGAGAAAATACGTGCCTTGGGAGCGTTAGGCTGGTAGTTGGTGCACCTAGAATTTCAAGTCAGCCTATATTCTGCTTTTCACCCGGCAACATCTGCTCCTTCGATCTTTCCAAGGTCAAGCAGACTCGTGTTGATGAATCAAACATACCAGTTGTCCTTGTTAATGGCAACCTGGCAGGCAGATCCAGTGCCGTAGGGCGCGCAGCCCGTCTCGGAGGCGGTGCCCTCGGTGCCGGTGAAGTCGAAGGTCTTGGTCAGGACGATAACACGGGCCGAAGAGTCCTTGAGGTAAGAGGCAAGCTCTGCGGTAGTCGAAGGGTAGACGGGAGTGGCAGATCCACCGCCGGTAACGCCCTTGGCGAAACCCTCAGCGGCGCCCTTGACGGCGTCAGCGGCCGAGGCCAGGGGAACGATGGCAGCCAGTGCCGCGGTGAGGATGGTAGAACGCATGTTTAGAAGCTTTCGGGACGAAACAGAATTGTAGATACAAAAGAACGAATGAGGAGTCGGTAGTGAAAAAGAGAGACTGTGAAGAGCGAAAGCTGCTGGAGAAAGAAAGGATCTTCCAAGTCGATTAGAGCCGGCTGAGGTCGACGATATATGTTTGTTGGTTTCTCATCTCTGAGCTCGGTTTCGCGTGTCTTAGTCCCCCGTTCCTCTTCGCCCCCTAAACCGCCCTGCACAGAACGAAGAAACCCCCACCAACGATAGGCTTCATCTTACAACATCTCCTCTCTCGGCTCTAGCCCTCTAGGGCCAGAATCTGTAATCGGCCGAGGAGGAAGGCAACGACCACCCACACTACTTTGCGTGAATCCCATGGCGTGCGTGCCGGAGCCGACTTGTTCAAGGGATAGAGTGGTGGAGTCGGTCCACTGATTCGTGGGGTTTTGAAGTCCTCCGTAACCCCTTCATCTACCACGTCACCCCAGTTGCCCGTTGGCGCCGGGTTGTTGGTGATAGCACCGGCGGCACCATCCGAATCGAGCATCATAACAAGCTCGTCAGACCGCTGCTATAGTCTTCCATCAATGAGCATCAAAAGTGACTGATTGCACGTCTCCGCTGGTAGGGCACGTGGAGGGGGCAGAGCCGGGGCTAGAGACTGCCAGTGATGGAACCCAGGTTGCCTGAATGCTTGTCACGGGGTGCCAGAAAGCTGTCACGAACGGCACTTCACGTCTAGCGCATGCAGAATGGCCCTGTAAAGGCTCGTGGGCCCGTCTGCAATGTCTCTCATCGTAGGTATTTCCGCCACTCAACATGGGGTAAGCAGGCGAGATGCGCATGGAGGCACAGTAGCGCGCTCTACATGCCCCCGTAAGTCGTTCCGATGAAACGGTTCGAATTTCCCGTGAAGACGCATTCTCGCAATCAAAACATATTCTTCCGTGGAAGGTTCGGCATTGGACACGGGGCCTAGCCCCCAAAGAACACCGAGGGAATGAGAGAATGGGGGCTTGGAACAAACTAAGAAGCTTCTGCAACTTAGCCTCGGTCGTTCTCCGTCACATTGTGTGTCTCCCTCAATATGGATATGATCTGTTAAGCATAAACCCGCGGCTCGCGCATCACTCACATCGTTCTCCAGTCATTCTGGCCCAAGCTCCCTTGACTGGCAATTGCTTTTACGCTTCCCACGCGTTCCCGACATCTTCCCAGCTGCCAGGGTCATGGTCTGCGGATAGGGGAAAATGAGAAAGTAAAAGAGATTGCAGACTGTTTTGCTTATTTGCTTATCCGCGTGTTCCCCTGATTTGTTTTGAGTCAGGATGGCGCGGGAAGGCGACTTGCTTGAAAGGGTTAAGCGGTGTGTGGTGAGGGAACCGGCGCGAATACTTTGTGCTATTTCGCGTACGACGTCCAATCCAAGCTTCCAGGGATGTGCATGCCATGCCGGGACGCATCGCCGAGGTCGTCCCAAGGATATGCATGCCAAGAATCAAATTGAGCCTCAAAGCCCAGCCCACAAGATGCCCCCATTCAATGCCGAATCTCTCGAGTTTCCGGGAGAATGGAATGGACGAGCCACATGGAAAATTGATGTGTCTTAAAAGTGGGTGAAAGGTGGCTCCGTTCAATTCTTCAAAGGATCGCCCGAGCCGGTGAGATGGAAACTCAGTGGACCAGCCCATATTAAAGCCCAGTATTCCCGGCATCTTCCCCTTTGATCAGTGACATTGGATCTCGGCCGACTTTGCCGGCACCACGGCCAACATCGGCGGTCAGATAGGCGGATAGAAG
Source organism: Colletotrichum karsti (assembly GCF_011947395.1). NCBI lineage: Eukaryota > Fungi > Ascomycota > Sordariomycetes > Glomerellales > Glomerellaceae > Colletotrichum > Colletotrichum karsti. The sequence goes on from NW_024065926.1 coordinate 539,281, forward strand.
CGAGCGTCAGCTCCAGAAATCAAGCACAGCAAGTCCGTCTGTGAGACTGCGATCGACAAGAGACCTTCCGCTGACGGAAATGCGGTTCCATGGAACACGGCTTTGTCAGAACTCGTCAAATACCACCCAAAGTTGCATTTCATATATTTATATTGCCTATCTGGCCAGAACCCCCTCACTCCGCCCTACAGACGGGCTCCTGTGGTCCAAAAGCAACGTCCCCCATAGTCTGGCCCAGCTCGTAATTCCCCAGCAGCCCAACTCATACGATTATTCTGTTAGACTTCACCAGGGACTCGAGTATTCTCAACAAATTCCCTCTCGCGCTCCAAGATGTCTCGCTCGGCCTTGGTACGACCCTCCTTGGGAAAGTAAGCGAAAATGATCGGGATGAGCGCGGCCAGTATCGTTCCAAAACCCGTGAAGGCGCCAGTGGTTGCGAAGCCCTTGACGAACCGCGGCCCGTCCGACGACGGCCAAAGCCGACTCCCATAGACCGCCGAGAGATTGCCGACGGAGTTGACCAGGGCCACGACGACTGCGCGCTTTTCCGCCGGAAGCGAAATGGTTTCCGACGTCCAGTTTAGCATCAGCGGCAGAGCGGTGTACAGACCAGCGATGTAGAAGCACAGCATGGCGTAGACGACCTTCGGGTTGGAGACCGTCACGCAGACGATTGTGCAGATGAAGCTGAGACCCATGCATCCCGTGATGTGCCATCGGCGGTCGCTGGTCTTGTCTGCGGTGTAGGATAGGACGACCAAGAACACTGCACCGACCATCCAGATCGGGATCGTCATGTACTGCGCCATGACCGACGTGTATCCCATCTGCTTGACGATGGTAGGGATGAAGTAGGAGATGGTACAAGACCCCAGGTCCATGGTGAAGAGCACCATGAAGATGTAAGTTCGGGGGTCGGCCAGAGCCGCCTTCAGCGACTGCCAGTGTGTGAGACGTTGACCATGTCTGGCCGCGGTCGTATTACGGTCGTGAATCATGCGGACCACCGCAAGTTGCCGTTCCTCCAATGAGAATCTCTTCGTTGTCTCTGGGAAGTCGAGCAAGATGAACTTCAGCCCGATCGCGAAGAAAACGGTGCAGACACCTTCGATCAGGTAGAGCCATCTCCATCCTCGGATTCCACGAACGCCCTCCATGTTACCAGTGATGGCCCCGGCCAGGAGGCCACTGACGGCGCCTGAGCAGACACTTGCGGTGTAGAAAATCGAGAACCGCTTTCCTATATTGCAATTTCGTGTTACCATGGGACATCGTGGGCGATTTATGGGTCTTGGCATCTACCGCCGGCAACGGAAAGACTCACCAATTTCTGCCTTCTTGTACCAACAAGTCATGACATATAACACGCCCGGAAAGAAACCTGCCTCGATGCACTTTCCCGAGAGCGTCAGCAACAATGTTCATCCAGGGGAATTTGGACTTGTCCTTACACCCAAGAAGAATCGAAGAGCGAGCATGCCTTCGTAATTCTTAACAACAGACATGACTGCGCAGATTGACCCCCAGATCATCATGATACCGGGCAGATACCAAGACGGCCGGGACCGTGTGAGAATCATGTTCGATGGGACTTCGCAGATGAGGTAACCGATAAAGAAGATCGAAAGCAGCATGGCATATTCTGCGCATATTAGTGACGGAACTCCGCAAAGTTGGCTTCTTCGTTCGTATGCAATGACTTACGAGAGTCGCTAAGCTTGAGGTCGGCTTCCATGCCCGCCACCTTGGCGTTGCCCTGCCCATGTTTGTGAGTGAATGTCCATGCCAGAACCCTGATTAGTCAACTTACGATATTTTGTCTGTCAATATACGCTAGAATGTACATGAACCATAACGTCGGGCCTAGGCATGTTTTGTCAGAAACGATGAATCTGTGGGTTTGAGCCAAGGACAACTAACCCATGTACATGTCCAACTTCCTCACCAAAGCCTTCTCAGCCGCGGAGTCTGGAACGTAGTTCTGCAAAGCCTGCTCCAACTCGAGTTCGTACTCCGACAGGTTCACTTTCGTCGTGTACGCCTCCGCCATATCGGCATCGGCGTTGTCAATGTCGGGAGCATCCTTCGGCTTGATGTCGGCCATGGTGGGCAAAAAGGTCGCAAACAATCTAGAAAACGAGAGTGCAGCAAACTTCAATCCGGGCAAGGCAACTCAGTTTAAGACCGAAACAGGAGCGTGGCTATTCTCATGTTATAACTATTTATCTATCCTTGTTGTTGGCGATCGTTTCGGCATTTGTTCTGCCACCGTGCCCAGTCTTCCATCACTTTTCCGCCCGTAGGATTGGCGTATGCCGCGTATCTGCAACCCCGCATTGGTTATCTCGTTGGGAGTCGCAGAGTCAAAACTCCGCGACACGGCCGGGATCCCAAGACTACGCGTTATCTCCAAGGCGAACCTATCTCTCCGCTAGAGGTTTGCTACGACGTCTGCTGTATGTTATCTACGGTCCCACAGTAGCTCAGTCACCCCCGCGTTTCCACATTCCAAAGATACGGTGCTTGATCAGCGGGGTTCTTTCATACCAGCAGACGGCCGATACTGCCCTTGGCGGCGAGCCGCGATTCGTTCAATTCAACCCGGGTATCGACAACCAGCGAGGAAGTGGGGCCGGAGCGGCGACCCGGCTGGCCTGTGCGCCGACCGGGCCGGTTCGGGTGGGATGCCAAGACCTGTCAGCAAGCCGGTCTTAATGGTTGCGCATGCAAGGGGATGCGAACTGCTGCACGGTCATGAAAGGCCTCGTGGTCTGGAAAGGCCGGAGTAGTATCTGAGTTTCATCCGGCTGAGATCTGGGCATTGCAGTCGAAACTGCCGGTTGTCAGCCGTCCGCTGTTATCTCAGGACAGGTTGATTAACCGGGCAAGGCGACTGATATGCTAAGATCCAACTGGGTAAACTTCATGTTTTCCAGATCTGGAACTGAAGGGAATGGCCTTCAATACGCTGTTCGAGGTGTAATCACCTATTGAGCACCCCGAAGTGGCCTCTTCTACTATCTTAGTCAATAGTGGTTCAAGAGGCGAGCTCAAGACCACCATAATGAGTCAGACAATCCTCATCTGGAAGTCATCAGACAATATGTGCTTGTAAAAGATTGTGTCAGAACTTCATCATATTTATATTTGTATTACCTTGCATTCAACCCATACATGAGGGTTGATACCTCCTAACAAGATTTCTCACCCTCGGACGCGTGCAACATGTACGGATAGCCATTGTGACAGTCTGCCGACTTATACTTGTTTGTCCCAACAACGTTCGTCGTTGAGGTGCAGCAAGGCAAGTGCTCCGGCGTCGGGTGGAAGGGGCCCAGTTGAGGACCGAGGCCGGCGGTCCGACAATGACGATAGCAACCCAATATTGAAGCCGAGGTGGGGCTAGCGGGTGAGGCCCCCGAAGAGAGTACCGGCCCCGCCGGCGGTGAATGGACATCCGTTCTCAATATCAGAGACTGAAAGCTGTTTCCGGTACACTCGTTTCAATCTTTGATCTCGCTATGACACGATTTTGCAAAGACTTTCAGTAACGCCGCGAAACAACTGACTTTTCAATGTCCCGGATGCGTTCTCGAGAAGTCGGAAAACGGCTATGTCTATTTAGCGGCGGTGATGCAGTTGACATCCAAGACGAAGGGGTGAGAGTTCGTGATGAAGTTCAACCACAGTACGGCATCAAGTGATGAATGATATATCCTCTCCAGTAAGTGCTGCGGTAACAGCTCACAGCAGAATGTGAAAGCTAAGCCAAATCAAGCCCATTAAGTAATCCCTCAAGTCATTCGAGATCATAGTTCCGAATTTGGTTGCGGACTGCTCATAGTCTCATACGTGTCTTTTCCGGCCTGCGATGGTGCCGGAACTGAGCAAGCTAGCTTACACCCCGTAGCTGCCTCATATGAAAGGAGATGAAACGTGTTGGAAATACACTGCGTGAGTAAGATGTGGAGATCAGTTCTCAATGATAGATCATCAAAATGTGCCCGTCTTATGCGAATACTAGCAATGGCTGTTAATTGATGCGTTCCACGGGTTCCATGGAAATTGAATGCTGGCACCAACACAGCAATACGAGTGCTTCGCATGGGCTAGGACTTAACTTTCTACTCGCCACGTGAAGCAACGGATTCTAAGTTTGGAGGAAAGAGCCAACTTATCACGGCTCGGATGAAAATGGGAGAATTTCGGTCGATGGCCAAATGCGGCAAGTCAGGCGCCCACGCGGGATGAAGTGTAGACCGCTTGACAGTGAACGTCGAAAGTCTCGACAATGTCAAGCCACCCTAGAATTTGCAGTATGTCGAGAGCTCTGGTCTCATGGACGAACCAAGCGGATGAGGGGCGCGAGCTTCCCGCTCCGATCCGAGGCATCCATGTTAGCCTTACGTTCACTCCGAATCGGCAGTTCGCACTTCAAGATTATCTGTCATGGTTCCAGTTTCCACGGAGCGTTTTTCCTAGTCGTTGATCCTCCGCCTATGAATACCCGGGTAATACCTGCCAAATATGATGCAAAAGCCTCATTACGGCGCCGCCGGACGGAGGCTCCGTGAGGGGGAGCTGGCCTAGCACCGCAGTAGTCCAGCTCATCCCATATTTCAGACCGGCCTCCCACCACCTCGAAGCCCAAACTTTGTACTCTTGATAGTTATTCGACTGACAAACAATAACCAACGGTGTCGACATGGATGTACCTGACGGGCAGCGTGCATTAGGTTTGTCAGGACGCCCTACTCCTCCGGCTCCTCACATGCGACAACCAAATAAGCTTCATGAATGCACGCCGGAGCCGATGTGCTTGTTGGGACGGCGAGAAGGCGAGTCATTCTGACGCGCGTGCGGAGTTAATGGCTGCACCAAACGAGACCACTAGGACCCGACGAGGATGAAACTTTGGGGAGGAAACTCTGTGAAGACCTGTCAGCTCGGCGATCCCTTAAAGCTACAACATCAGCCCATTTGAATGTACGTATCTTTTATCATTCATAGGCAATATATCACCCGTTGAAGCAATGAACCGACTCAGGGTGTGAGCAATGCTTTTCTTCTAAGAGACCATTTGCCTCATCAAGTCCCCAATGCATGTCCACGACTATGTTCGGGAACCTCAGCGGTGTCGGCGACTTCCCATCGGACTACACTGACGAAGGTCTACCGATTCAAAATCGGAAAGTGACCATCATAGCGGTTATCGCCTCGTTTTTGGTGCGCGTCCTTTAACGTTGGCTGGGTGTCTTGTTACTCATCGCTTACAGGCTCTGTCTTGGTTCTGTGTCGGTCTAAGGATATATACCAGAGTCTGGGTCACACGCACGTCTGGATGGGACGACTTTGTGGTTGTGCTTGCATTGGTAACATCTCACTTGCACCATACAGCTGGGCGATGAAGACTGACGGCATAAACCAAAGATTTCTGGCTCGGTGAGCGCGATAGGGCTTTCCCTCTGTAAGTGTGACCCTCTTTCTAGACCTTTTGCATTAACGGAAACGAGCTATTTGATTTTAACATGATACCAGCGATAAATCACGGCCTGGGCCACCCTCTAAAAGAGGTTCCCGACAGGGACAGAGAGATGTTTTTCATGGTCAGATTCGCAACCTCAGAACTATTAACAAAGAACGCAACTAGCTCACCTCGAACGCAGCTTTTCTACATCTCCAACGCATCGTTTTCCATGTCGAACGCCCTAGTCAAATTATCCGTCCTTCTACAATACCTTAGACTGTTCAAAGACCGTATGCCTGGTCTGAGGCTAATATCCTTGTGTTTAATTCTTATCGTTTCGGTATGGGGCTTCGTCTTTTCCTTCATGGCCTGGTTCCCCTGCTACCCTGTATACCAATTCTTCCGCCTGGGAACCGAATCCGATTGCTACGGCTACGGCTCGACCAACCCCATAGAGGTTTACAACGTCGTGGTGGCATCCAATGCAACAAATATGGCGCTCGACTTCTTGATTCTTCTACTTCCTATTCCGTTGTTGTTCAGCAGCGACACCATACGTCGCACAAAGCTCGGCCTTTTTGGACTGCTATTCCTCGGAGTACTGTACGAAACCCGTACCTCACAACGTTCATGTCCGGCATGCTGTTTTCAATGGCTAACCATTAATCTCTAGAATTAACGCAATTGCCGCAGCACGCATAGTTGCCAACAAAGCGACGTCGAACCAAAAGCCAGACCCCACAAGAGTATTCCCGATCATCATCCTGCTCGGCGAAACCGAAAACCGACTGTCCCTCGTTCTCGCATCGATACCAGTGTTTTGGCCGGTGGTTACTAAGACGTGGAACAATTTCATCTTCGTCACACACGAAGTGAAGGTCGAGAGCACTCACAACCTTCCAAGCATGATGGAACTGGGTAGAATTAGTCTGAGGGATCATCAGACTGGGACAGCAACCATGACCGCGACGAACGAAGACGAGGCGACAGAAACTGGATTGCGGCATCCAGGACGGTTGCTGGAAGTCGATCGATACGTCAGGCAGCTGATCAGTCCGTTTGCTGAGGGCAACCCTGCCAAGAAAGAACCCACTGTTAGAGAGAGAGAGGAAGTTCAGCGCGGCTTCAACGAAGAGTTAGAGGGGCACAGCTTGCATTTCGAGACAGTTCCGGATATTGCTCAACCAGAGGGATCGCCGCCGAGAGTAGAGTCGCGTGGTTCAGAAGCACGGGCAGCAGGATAGATCGCGGAATTCAAGATATAGTATTCCTAATTACTGGGCAGAATCTTTGATCTGAAACCTAACTCAGAGCCCCTATTTCCAAGAAGAGGTCTGCAACTTCAACCACGGCAGCAAAACATCCAAAAGCCCCTGTAAGTTCTCGGGGAACAACGCATGAGATGCGTCGTCGACGAAAACCATCGTAGAACGGTTGCCAGCCAGATTAGTGGTGTAGTTCCACTGATCCTCCTTCCTCCAAGGATCAAGAGTTGCAATGACGTCCAGAATCTGGGTGGTGTTTGCCCCGAGTGTATCCACCCCGGTGCCGGATACAGCACCGACGGCCTCCGGGTACCATCCCGTCAACCAGACCGAGGCATTGTGACCAGGGGCAAAGTAGCCCAGCTCTAAGGCGGCCAGTCTATCCTCAACCGAGTTGGTGTAGTTACTGGCAATGGTCGCCGTGGCGCTGATGGTGGCGTTGGGGTTAAGACCAGTACTGATGCATGCAAGCACTATCGAAGGTACTTTCTCCGGGTAGGTTGCGGCCATGTACTTGGTGACGCGTTGGCCAGCGGCATGGCCAAGGACAACTGCCTTTCCATTGCCAAACGTGTCGATAACTGAGAGGACGTCGGCACCCAGTTCACCCCAAGTGGTGTCCACGGGACCAGTTGACTCGCCCATCCCACGGGGTTGAGGTCGAAGGACGCGATATCCAGCTCCGGCGAGGGCGGTGGAAAACTCATGGAAGTCTTCGATACTATCGCGAGCGAAAGAGGGCCAGACAAGTAGTGCTGGGCCGTTTCCCTCGACCAAGACCTGGATCGTGTTGTTAGACGCTCCGGTTAGGTATTTGGTGGTGTATGAAGACGAGGCCATGCCCACCAGAGTGGCAACGGCCAGGGAAACGATTGGTCTGACGTGCATCGTGGAGTAATAATAGTATATCAATGGTTTCAACGAGTGACAAAGAACGAGCGTTCAGAAATAAGACAAACTTTGGGTCAAACGACTCAAGCGAAGACTGGAATCTTTGGCTATCTGATTGTCATGGCTTCTTGCGCAGTAACTTATATGTACAGTAGTAAAAGTCAACAACTCCTTTTCTAATGGAGTCAAATCAACTGTTTAATCTCTTTGAAGCCTCGAAACAAGATCTACTTGGTGTCTGCATGACGAATTAGAGCCGCCGAACGGAGCATACGATGGGATAAGGTTTAAACAGTTCTTGGCACCTTTCCGCAGTGGCGGTACTCCCGAACGCTGCTCGGCATTTGCGAGGAACCGTGGGGTTCTCGAACGATTGGAGAAGTTCCCTCAGATGTGCCCAAACTTTCCAATATGCCTCGTGCAGTATGTTCAAGCTTCTTCGATCTTGACGAAGCGGCTTGCAATACGAAGGGTCTGTTCAGAACGTCAACATCGCAGAGAATGGCTTTCATGACGGCAGCTGCAAGTTAATACCGTCAAGATAGGCTCACATGCCACGGCCCCTCAAAACCTCACAGCAAACACAAGCGTATCAACTACTCCCGAGAAATCCTCCTTAGCTGAAAGGGGCTTTTCGTTTGCCCCTCCCCCACCTGCCCGTGTGCAATAAACTTAGTTCACCATTGCATTCATGAAGACGGGCGCCCACAGTCCCACGCGGGCGGCCGAGCAGAATTCTACGGGACGGAGTTCTCGGCCAAGAATATGTGCGTAAACTCCACAAATTAAGCATACGCAGCGTTGAGAGGCACGCGAGTCATCCCATTGATACAAGGAAGACCCGTGAAGCAGTATGCCATGTGTCTGCAATGACCACATCCGCTGTGCCAGGAGCGTCGCCCAAAACCAATTCTTTCGGCGACGACTTACCATATGCAAGTGCCGAGCGTCTCAGTGTTCAAGCTTTGGGTTGACACATATCGCAGCGTATCATGTGAACATGATCAGGATTTGTGACCCGATGAGGTGAAGTACTAGTCCTTCGTAGACATTCCATATGATTTATCGTGAGGTCCATGTTCTTCCGATCTTCTAGTCACCATTCCATTGTTCACCACTTGACTCGGTTGTTTGACTAATACCAAGGTGGTTCGAACTTGCCATTGCATTTATTACGACTCATCCATGGGTCCAATAAACAACCGGCAAATAGGTCGTGATTAGTGAACTGAGTTTTCAGGATAACACTACACGAATATTTTTTGCTCGCCCCATTAAAAAAGGCTGAGCCACTCGCCGATGCTGATGTGAGAAGTCTCTCGGAGCCTTTTCCATTGCGACTGTTATTGCTTATGGGCCTATCAAGATACCTTGCTAGTAGTTATCTGGGCTGTTTGACGATAGTGAAACGCTGTAAAACGATAAGTCGTATGATGAATATGTGTAATGAAAAACAAAGGTCCGGGGAGAGTGATTCAATGAGGGCCAGCGAATAGGCATTACTTCGGTTTATATGTCATGTTTGATCTCTAATGGTAATAGCCCAAGCTCCTCCACACACACTTCATCGATCAGACTCGGGTGTTGAATGATCAGACTCGGATTCGAGGCGTGAGTCATGAACGCCCATCAAAGGTGACTAAAATGACTGCATTCCAAAATGGGTATTTAAACTCATCAAGCACTCCTCATGATATTCGGCTTTCGCGCCTCAGTGAGGCGAATTCTATGAGATGCTTGCCTCAGACCTTCTTCATCTTGAACCCACCCGCCTGGAAATATCGCGCTGATGCAAAAACGCCTGCCGACGCAAATATTGACAAGCCACAAAATAGTTGCAGTCCGAGATAGTCGCCCCCGCGTGCGTCAACTATCGCACTGGCAATTGGGCTGCCGGTGAGAGCACCAAAGGACTGGAAAGCGAAGGCGGTCCCCGTGCGAGCACCGATCTCTCTTATGTCGGAGATTTGTGCGATGAGTGTTGGTCCGATGGATGTCAGGCCCGATGAGCAGAACCCAAAGGCTGCTGTGAATACCAGGATGCCGGCGTCGTTCTTGATGGGGACCCAAAGGGCTAGGCAGGCAATTCCGGTGAGTGTGGCGATTAATATCATGATGTTATATCGGCCGATCCTGTCTGCCAGGAGACCTGGCACAATTCGTCCGACGATCCTGTGTCCACGCGGTTAGTAGGTTGCTGAAACTGGGGGGGAGGGGGTGCTAATCGCTTACCCGACGGCATGCATAATTGGTAACAGGTAAATGACTAGGTCCTCATCCATCCCTTGGGCCCTGGCTTGAAGAATGACGAAATTGTACGGAACAAAAAGACCTAGAAAGACCAAGAAAAGGCCAAATACAGTTGACATCATGGTTGGCTCACGGATGCCCTTGAAGTATGTCTTCATATCTACCGGCTTCTTCTCCGGCTTGAGGCGGGATCTGATCGTGAAGTTGGCAATCGTGAGCAGAAACAGAAACATGAAGCCAACAGTGCGGATAGCCCACGGGAACCCGACTCGGTCGATCATCTTGGGGATCATAATAGGCAGAATAATGCCGCCGAATGATGAGCCGGACATCATCATACCAAAGGCAGTGCCACGGCGCCGGTGGAACCAGGTAACGAGACATGACATTGCGGCACTGGTCACAGCGCTGGCCCCGATCGGGCAAACGATGCCTTGAGCTAGGAAGAAGTGATAATATTTAGTGCCCAAGGATACCATCATCATGCCGAATACGTAGGTAATGGTTCCGCCGAACAGAATCCATCTGGGGCCGTATTTATCGAACGCGAATCCCCACTGATCTTACAGTTAGCTTGCATGTCAACAAAGCCGGTGAAGAGAGGAAAACGTACGACTATGGGCAAAAAGTTCATCGTCCATTGCATGAAGCTGGTGATCCATGACACTGTAGATGACGAGTACTGGCGGAGCGCATGGTTGACGTAGTAACTAGTCAGAATCAGTAACTTGAAGACCAAACCGACTTTGAACTGAAGAAGGAATGCGTACGTTTGGAAAACGCCAATGCTATTACCGAGACCGTAGGTGCACACGAGAACACACCAGGACCCGAACAGTACCGTCCAGGCCTCTCTGCCTCCCTCGGGAAAGTCGTCTGCCACGGCATCGGTCTCCGGAATTGTAGTTACGCCTTGTTCGATCTCGACGGGCTCGGGGTGGCGTTCGGGCCCCACCTCCGGGCTCGGGCCGGAGGCGGCGGTGTCGCGTGAGCCGTCAGCCTGTCCACCCGTCCCAGTTCTTGGCGGTGGCATCGTCGCTTTCCCCATCATTCACAGCGCGGAGCTTCGGGAGAGTATCGGGACATCTCAGAGGCCGGAGAGATGCAGTCTTTCAGATTTGTTTTCGGCGGAAGAGCCTTAAGTACCCCGGATAGAATCTGGAGAAGTTGGGGTGAGAGTGGGGGCTCGCGGGGAGTTGCCTTTTGCGTGCTTTCTATTACCTAAATGTGGATTGCAGGATGAACGAATTTCCACCATTTGTAACCGATATTACGACATCCTCGGATCGCGCAACAATGAGCCGAAAGACTTTCGGCCGGACAACGCCTCCGGCCCGGGCATGGTATCCGAGCTCCGGCCCCAAGAGATCTGCCAATGAGGAAAATGATTTGATATTGAGTTGACGAGGATCTGTTGATAACTTTCCTCAATACTCTCTCTTGATTCGATCATTAGCTGCAGCAAACGGCCCGAATGCCTTCACATAACATTCCTGCTGAGAGAGAGCGTGTACTACCTTGTCGCCTTCCGCACCTCTCGGACGACTAGAGCCAGCCTCTCGATCCCTTCGACAATTTCCTCTTCTTCATGCCACGCCCAGCAAAGTCGGGCGCCGCTGTAATACGATGCCCTGCCTCTGGCCTCGCTCAGGGGATCGTCGGGGACGCCAAATATCTGACCAGGGCCGATCTTCAAGTTCAGCTCCTCAAAGGCAACGCGGGAAACTTCTGAAGTGAAGTCTGCGCCGCTATCTCCAAAGCTTATGTAGAGGAAGAAGCCGCCGGCAACGCCGCTCTCCTGGATGCTTCGTTCCGCAACAATCTCAACACCCAATGGGTACAGAACGCGTCGAATTGCGTTGACCATTGCGTAATACCGTTTCTGGTAAGTAGGAATCAAAACGTCGTTTATGTGTCTGGTCAAAGCACCATCTTGTAAGACCTTCTCGACAAACAGAGATGAGAAGTGCGCCTGGCCGCCTCCGGAGGCCGTGGCACCACTGCTATGGGTTAGCTAGAACACCGTGACGAAGCAGAAAGGTTGTCACGTACACAGTCCGGATCGTTGTCGTGAATGTAGTGGTCGCTTCAACCCAGCCAAGCCTCATACCGGGAGCAATGATCTTCGAGAACGATCCATTGCTGACGGCGTTCCCGAAGGCCGAGGTGCCTTCCAGTTCTCGATCAACGTCTACTAGTCGAGGAGGAGGTTTGCTTAAGTTTTCGAAGGACCCGCCCTCGTTTGCAGGCCAACGAAGCACGTCATACACATCATCTGATATGAGCAGCGCGTCGTGCTTCCGAGCCAGCTGCACCAATCGCTTCCTGCTTTCCCAACTCATGGTTTTGCCACTAGGATTCGAGAACGTGGGGATGAGATAGACCACATGTCTATAAACCTTAGGGTAGCCTAATTGAGTCGACTTGCCCGGTGGAGATGTCTTGCCGGGCCAAGAATCATCGACATCCCTAAGGGCTTCAGCCAGAAAGTCCAAGTCAACACCGTCTTCTCCCTCCGGAGCGCCTCGAATGCGTCCCACTAAGCCTGCGTCTCTGAAGATAGGACACGCCAGGAAGTAGGTCGGCTCAACCATCCAAACTGTGCGCGTATATATCGGGTCTGTGAATTTTTGCAGAATTGTTGCCAGTCCGTTGGACGCGCCATTTGTCTCGCCGATTCGTGAGCCTGGGATTGTTCCAGCTGTCGGCGCATAGAAGTCATTCAACCATTTGCCGATAAGGTCGCGTAGGGGGGCCCTTCCCAGCCCAGCTCCATATCTCAAAAGTTCCTTCGCTGTCTCTTCATGACTGAAAAGCGATGATGAGGCAGCTTCAAGGTCTTTGACAGGATGCAGACGAGGAGTGGGCCATCCTCCCTGGAGGTTGATGAACGAGCTCGGTTCAGAAGTTGTAACTCTCATGGTGAGGAGGGGGGCGGTGGATGCGGGACGAGAGATTGTGGCATCGCCGCTGGGATCGATCTATGTTAAATGGAAAAGGAGATGGCGTTTTTTATCGGCCGCCTGGGATTCGTCGACTTGGATGACGAACAGCGGGGCCAGATATGCGAAATACCGACTTTGAAAGCTGATAGCACACCGCGAGTCTGGCAATCCCGAGATGCTATTAAATCATCCGCGCTGTAATGATTATTTGCTCACTTGTGCGCAATCTAAGGGATGTCATTATCAGAACACTAATAAGTCAGATTTCTTCAAAGCCTTTCTCGCCGGAATGAGTGAATGAGAAGCAACGGAGCCGAGTCCCTGGTCGCGGAGATGTGGATCCAGGTGGATTCCACGCCGCCGGCAACCCGGCTCCATTTCCGGTTCCCATCCGCCGATCTCGGACCTTTGTAACTTTCCCCAAAACAACGCCTGACGCGGTGGTCATAACGCGATTGGGATTGCGTCTGGGACATTTTGATATCTCGTGTTAAGAACGTCTAAAAAGAGTTGTCTCTGCTCTTCTTCGCAATGTCCAAACTTCCGCCCGCCTCTGGGCATTTTGTCGTCCTCGGCGCCGGCGTCATCGGCCTCTCCACGGCGATCACCCTCCGAAGCAAATTTCCCTCGGCGCAAATCACCATTGTCGCCGAGTACTTTCCCGGCGACTACCACATCGATTATTGTTCCCCATGGGCGGGCGCCAATTGGTGTTCGTCCGCGAATGACAATGGTCTTCTCGAAAGTTTTGACCGAGTCACATTCCAACGCTTCCAGGAGATCGCCAAGAATGTCCCCGAGGCCGGCATCAAGAGCTCTCCCTTACGGATGATATTTGATCAGAAGATCGAGGATGCCGGAATTCTCAGCTCAGGTACAGGAAAGCTGTGGTATGACGATCTAGTGGGCGGGGCTGTGCCATTGAAAAGGGACGAGTTGCCGGAGATTGCTGTGTTCGGATTGGACCTGCCTTCAACATTTGTTATCAACTCTCAGATTTATCTCCAATGGTCAGTTTCCCCTATTCGGCCAGACTAAGCATTTCGATTTACTAAGGATGCGTAGGCTCTTGGAACAGTGCAGGCAGGGGAAGGTAACTTTACTTCGTCGCCGGATCAAGCACATCAAGGAGGGCCGTATCTCGCCCGATGTCAAGGCCATCTTCAACTGCACCGGCTTGGGATCGTATCATCTTGGCGGAGTGGAAGACAAAGCTATGTACCCGACCCGTGGGCAGACAGTGCTCGTCGAGCAGCCCATCCAGCCCCTCAAGCGAATGTACTTCAGATCCCCTCGCCGGGTTGACAACGACACTACATACGTCTTCCAAAGGCCCCTTGCCGGGGGTATCGTCCTTGGAGGCTGTCGTCAAGATGGCAACTGGGACAAGAACGTGGATCCCGAGTTGGCGAAAACCATCATGGAGAGATGCTGTGCTTTGGCACCTGAACTCGGCCGCCCAGAAGACTTGAAGGTTATCAAACACGGCGTTGGTTTGAGACCTGGTAGGAAGGGCGGGCCGAGGATTGAGGTTGATCAGAGTCAAAGTGGGTTGGTTGTGCACAACTACGGCGCTTCTGGGGCAGGATACCAAGCATCTTGGTAAGCATCTTCAGAGACGTTTGGGAATTACACTGATCAACTCGTCCAGGGGCATGGCGGCACACGCCGTTAAGCTTGCCCAGGAACAGCTGGATGCTAGCGGTCCCACGGTAGCTAAGCTTTGAGTCTTTGACTAAAGCAATTTCGGACTATGCCTAATCTGCTTGGTTGGAACGACGTTGTCACAAGCCGTCCTCGATGCATACTGGCCAACACGACTGTTGTCGGAAATTGAGATACGCCAAACAGCCATGGATAGGTATGATGTAGCGAGACTTTCTTTCTGCTAAGCCAAAGAGGTGGTTACTGATGAAGAAACAAGTGGTGAAAGAGATCCAGACTGAATTCTATGTAGATGGAGACACCTTTTCGCCTCGAACGAGAATAGCAAGAGAGGAGCCTTCTCTTACCCGAAACTCCTGTTGACCAACAACCTGTAAGATCGCACCAATCGCATAGGAGTGTACTGTCAACGAGATGAACTGGTTAGGATCAGTTGAGAAAATCTCATCCAAAACCCGTTGCTTTCTGGCAACGTGACTCTTGGTGTTCTCGAACTGATCTGCCTTCCAAAGTTGATCTTCCTCCGTAAAGCCCGGTTCGACGATGTACTCTGGGTAGGCCCCTTCAATCCACGTCTTTGAGCTTCTTTTGTCGCATGTATGGTCAGTCATGCGCTCCCGTAGCCCCTCCTTGATGACCGGCCTGAATGTCCCGCCCTTCTCTTCCACGAGACTGCCAAAAACCAGCTTACTGGTTTCCAGGCATCGGCGAAGAGGACTCGTGTAGAACGATTGCGGGAAGGGAACTCCTTCGGCCGCCGTGGCAGCTTTCCAAAAGGCGCTTAGATCTCTCGCCTGGCGAACACCATCGTCTACAAGCTCTGCATCCAGCCAAGTGACGGTACCATAGCCGTCAAGGTGAGAACAGTACCGCTAAAAGATGTTAGGACCTTGGCTCCTCGGAATTCATCTGATGATGCAACTCACATTCCACTCATCCGATCCAACCTTGGCAGCCTGAACGTTGTGGTATCCGATACCATGTCTCGTCAGATACAAGACTTTATAGGCAACCCCATCAGGACTCTGCTCATTCAACCGGTTGACATCCGCGGCAAGACGATCCCACGGCTTCGCATCCCGCCTTTCCAGGTTCCGATCAGTGACTCCGAAGGGCCGATCCAACAGGCCAAGCCCTGCCTGTGTCGTTGCTTTGCCTCCGGGACTGGATTTGGCAACCTCGTGGTAGTTGATGAAATGTTCAGGTAGGATGGTGAACTCAAAGTGATCGACAGTGCTGGTCGGTGCGGCCATTTTAAGTCGCTGTGGAGAGTGTGGGGATGAGTCTATGAGAAGAAGAAGAAGTAGCGTGTTGTTGCGGCCAGCTAACTGACAGGGGTGGTCTGTGTTATAGTAAGTTAGGCTGCCACAATGACAACGGTACGTGCGGCTCCGCGGGTCGAATAGATTTGTATCTCAAAGGTCTTGCTTGGTGATCAGTCAAGTCCTAAACAAGGTCGTAGAGTCCTTCGTTCAACTGAGAGAAGGCTGGAAGTGATTGAGGATTAATCACAAGTTGATTGCTGAAGAGCTATAGAAGTCTGATCTCGAGCGGACTCGAGTCCATCCTACATATAAGTCCCGTTCCTTTGTCCAACCTATCGTTGTGTTCTTAACGTAGTGTTGGGTGAGCGTCCTGGCTCCGCCGGTGAGCGCTCACGCTCACCTTATCAAACGCTCGCTGCGTTATCTCAACGTGACCTGTACTATAGTTCTTCCGTTCCGAGCTGTCCCTGTGTTCCCGTGACCCTGCATACAAAGGTGACGTTCTAACCGCCCAGTAATTATCCTTGTTGACCCTACAGGGCCTAGACGATGTTGCTGTTGCTGACTTATACATTGTTGGAGAATTCCGAGGGAAATACGGGCTCGTTTAGGCTGAGCAATCGTGTTCTGATTCGCTCCATGGTTATGGCGGTTTGAGTCCCTCTCTCAGGGTTAACCAAGCAATTGATGATACATGTACCCGCGCAACCTCAGTTTCAATCACCCTGGGCGACAAGTACAACACCCAACGACGAAAACCGATCAGAAATTATTTTCGTACATACGACCGGGACGAAAGACATATATTGAGAGCTCTGCTATAACTATTCTTACGCAGTGTAAGTTGGTCAGCGCTTTCAAGGAACCATTGGTAACGTGATGAATATTTGGTCCTTCGGAATTTGCATTCTTTTTCTCATTTCAATTTCAGACAACATAGTTCTGATTTGAATAGTCTCTCGGGATATACACGCTGTTTTAATGACAGGGTCATTAAACAATACGAGAGCTTTCTTTCTCCGGCCGAATTATGTTTAGAGCTTGAGAAATCCTTCGGAAAATCCAGAAAATGACCAAGAACATAATACAATGCTCTTATTATTATCTTGGTTTTTTTAAGTGCAAAACAGGATATCGTTGAAAGGGATCAAACCCGGACAAAGCACAAGTGATTTGTTGATGGACCATGAGTGAAAGGGGATGACAGGCCAAGCGGTTCAAGCCAGGGAAGGCGTGTGAGTTTCTTTGTAGAAGCTCGAAAACATAAATCTTTAGGGACTTAGATATGACATGTTCTCATACACTGGAAGATACATGCATGAAGATGAGTCATGCTATATATACCGTTAGAAGATAAAACAGCCACCAACTACAAGATTTCGCTCTCTATTTCAATATCCATCAAATCAAGTTTCTCAATATCAGACATTATCTCAACTCACCAAACTTTCAATCCGCACATCTCACAAATCACATTCCACCAATCCTAATCTAGACGAAGATGTGTCACCTCGCAAAGGCAAACTGCAAGACCTGCCATGAGACTCAAACCGTTACCGTCCAGCCGACTCCATCTCGTGCACGACCCAACGCAATCAGTTACATCACGAACGAGTTCCACCTGCCTTGCGAAACCTCCCAGAGCACTGGCAATGAGTGTGGCTGGGTGAATACCAAGCGGTTCACGACAACGGTCCCTAAAGACCTCTGCAAGCAATGCCAATCTTATCAGGGCGGAATCAACTACCGTGACTGGCTTGAGCAGGATATCCAGCGAAGGGAGAATCTGCTGGCCTACATCCAGTTTCAGAAGACTACGGCAACGAAGGCCTGGTGGAGAGTTTGCTTGTGCTGAAAACACGTATGGCCCCAGCGTGTATGACAACGTTTCTTCACATCAAAATTGCGAACAAATTGACGGTGTGCCCTCAATAAAGTCATGATTGATACATGTAACTCTCGGCTTCAAAGGTTTGCTTGCATTCCTCTTATATAGAACAAAACTCGGAAGTCTACTTTGGTTCTTCACCCTCAATAACGATGTAAGGGATGCCCATTTGATCACAATGCGAACAGCCACTTCACTTTAGTGGTTTAATTAGAAGGAAAGATGTAAATCATTATTAAAAACTATGAATTCCTGTATAATTACCCGCTATCTTGCGTACGTAACTCAAACTTCAATCAAACTTGAATCACCATGTAACGCCTATTCCATTCATGTCCACCAGTTCGTATATCTGGAAGCCCTCGACCCACAGATTGTTTTCAAACAATGTACTCTAGTTGGAAGAGACCACGCCGCTGTCTTGGGTGGTGAGAGTGTAACCGTAGCTCTGAGAGACGGAGTAGTAGTCAGAGCCTCTGTACTGCCCAACGTTGGTGCTGTAACTCTTGTCCCAAGCCTTGGTGTACAATGAGCAGTAAGTTCCCTGGGGAACGTTGTTCTCGCTCAAGACGAAAGAGTTGAAGAAGTTGCAAGCATCGTAGGTTCCATCTTGTCTGGGGTGGTCGTGGTCGTACTGGGTTGTAGCCTGGCAAGCAGCGGCACACTGAGCAGGGTCGTAAGGTCCAGGGAAGAACTTGACACCGATGTAGGAGTTGGGAGCCTGGATAGAGCCGCCGAAAGGAGCAGGGCCAGTGAAGCCAGACTGCGAAGCTGGAGGAGCATTCTTGATGTAGCCTGTGGAATTGTTAGTGCTTGATCACTCAAGCCGCAGGAGACCTTGTCAAAACTTGCCGTTTGATCCTCTAATGCCAACGTGGAAATCGTTTCTCCATTGCCCGACGTTGGTCGCGGAAGACGAAGTGACCTGAAGACCCCAAAGAGTGCACTTGTAGTTGGTAGTGCTTGGCGGGTTGGTGCAAGAGTTGCTCGGGGTGTATGCAGGGTTTCTCTCCATGAAAACGTTGAATCCGTAGCACACAGGAGCAGCATCACAGTACTTGATGTTGTCAGTATTCGCTGCTTTTGGGACAATGAATAGCCCATACCTGTTGGCACTTGATTGTATCGAAGGCCTGAAGAGTGTAGAGACCTTGGTAACCGGGACCCTCGACAGAGCCCGCAAGGTCTTGGAAGGATTGGGTGTATCCCTGAGGAGTGGCCGCGTTGTTGGCAATAGCGTCGTACTGGGCATCTGACATGAATTGGTCGTAGCTGTCGGGCGAGGAGACGGGTCCGGCTCCCTGTGGCTCAGTCTGCGTGCATCCGGTCAAGTCGCGGGCCTTGATGGTTGAATTCGCAGCCTGTACGGGGTTTACGAGAGCATCCTTGGCAGCATTGGCCTTGACCTGTGCGGCGTTGTACGTTGGCTTCTCGGAGGTAGCTCCAACTGCCGGGCCGACCTTGACCGGCTTGGGTGCCGCCTGTAGTACAGGTCAGATTATTTGAAAGATAGAAAATGGCTTTGAATCTTACATCAAAAGCGCTGAGGTCGATACCCGTCTGAGCTGAGGCGGCGCGAATGACAACTGGATTGGCGCTGGAAACGCCGGCCACGGCAGCGAGAATAAGTGCGGAACGCATCTTGAAACCCTCGTAGTAAGCAGAGAAGTAAACAAGCAAAAACAAGCGACGAATTGTCTGGAGTTGAGGAGAATCTGTCAAGTTGAAACGGTTGCGGATGATTGAGATGGTTGTGCCTGAAACTGTGGATGATGAAAGGGCTTATATGTCAGATCCTACCGCTACAATGATTTGTTGAGTTGACAATAGTGTGCAAAATAATCACATTGAAGTCTCCATGCCAACATTCTCACACCGAAACTGTGAAATGGCCTAGACCATGTGTAGTTCAGCTTCTTCAGCCACCGGAGGCGCCGCGCGCTGTTGATGATACTAAACTAACCGTCCTCGTCCAAGCATCCGCGAAAGCGATCCTAGCTCACGGCACATCGGCCTTTATTCCCTTCTAGTCCCTCATGCCAGCCTCATCCGCGATTCGATTGTATTTCGGCGTTCTCATTGGGACTTATCTGTCAGCGTCATTGAAAATGTAGCACGCCAAAGTCCAGAGACACTGGACGCTGCATGCAATCGTGAGTAACGATGCAAAATCAGTGTTAAATCGCAAACTTTTGAATGGCATTGACGTCCTGAAATTGAAACAACCTTCGGTGAGCTAGCCCAATCAGTATTATGTCCCGTAGCCAAGCTCGAAGACGTCCACTAGTCGTAGAGGTTCCTTATCTTCGGGATCGTTCCAGCTGCTTGGGACGGCCAGGCTGCCGAATTTCCTCGCGGTCAATGAGACGCGAAGCTGTCGAACACACGTGGCCCATGGCCCCCACGCTCGGGCGAGCATCGGAGAGGGCCCGTGGCTCTCAACGGCAACACAATCTGACCATGAGCACACTCAAGAAACGGGGCAGCTCTTTCTGCTTGAACTATCGTCAATAGTTGCTCTCAATTCGCAACTAGCAGCCGGGTCAGACCACGGATTCGTATACACATTAACCTTGTCTGGAATTAGCGCGGCGCTGAGTGCAGGGCTCTTCAAGTGAAAGGCCTCTTTTTCGTATTGGCCCATGTCAGTGCGGCTGAACTGCAGCACTGACGATGTTATCAGGTTCGAGGCGTGGATGCTGTGTTGGTTTCCGCCCAAAGTAGCGGTCAGAACATGCACTCGGCATCTATCAACAGGAATCACAAAAGCCGATACTGAGCCAGCACGTGGATGAATTTTCGGCACCCGTCAATGCTCTCAGGCTTTTATCAACAGCTGGCGCGGAAAACTTTTGATGGACGCTAGAAGACGATGTGCCTGTGCACTCTGAGCCTCCGAGGGTGAAGCTCAAGGGGTTTGACCGGGACAAAAATAACATAACAATCCGCAAACCACAGGTCAACTCATGCCACCATTTATTGCACACAAGAGATAAAGACAGATAGGAGAAGTTTCGAAATGTCGACTAAGTCTTCGAGCACAGCTTTCACCTTCTCTCGGGATCAATGCGACACTACTTCTCGGCTCCACGAACCTTCACTCTGACGGTCATATTATCCACTGGTCGGGCTGTGACTTGTCGTGTCTGCAACAGATGCGTCAGTATTTCGTGCTACTTGAAACACAATCAGCAGCTAGACTCACGTTGTACAACTCTGTGTTTGACCGGTGTTGTCCCTTCTCGTTGATTATAGGCTTCCCTTGCGGTCCTAGTGTTGCCTCTCCTAATCCCACTTTCTCGAAGTCGTACTTGCCAACAACGCTGGCCAAGATCACCCTTGCCTCGATGTTGGCCAACTCCTGACCAATACAGTTGCGCGGTCCTCTCTCAAACGGTCTCCATGCCGTAGCAGGAATCCCATTCTCACCTGCCTTGCCAATACCAGCTTTCTCGTCGTCATTTGTCGCCATGGAGGTGTCAGTATTCCCAAGCCAACGCTCCGGGACGAAGTCATCCTTGGTGCTTCCGAAGACGTTCGCGTCGCGCTGAATAATTGTTGCACAATTGTACAGCACCATTCCTTCCGCGCAGAGACTGGTACCATCTTGAAGATGAACGTAGAAGTTTGATCCTGGGGGACACAGCCGCGCAGAACCAGCCGGGGGGTACAGACGGAGAATCTCTTTAATGACAGCCGAGGTGTACGTCATCTTCCGAGTGATTTCTTCGCCCTTGGATAGCAATGCCTTGCGGACAGCTTCCGGGCTCAGGTCAGGGCCGAAGAGGCTTTCTAGCTCAGCTCGGAGCGTTCTCATTGCCCGAGGTGTTCGTGAAAGTTCGTAAAACGCCCATTGCAAAAGGATGCTGGTCGTGTCATGTCCTGCAAAGAGGAATGTCTTGAGCTGATCTTTCGTGCCGTCGATAATCTCCTGGGTGAGAGCATCAGTGTCGCGGAGGCTCAATGCCAAAATGCTTCGACTGGAGAAACCCCTATCTTGTTTCACATCATTGAACTTTCGCCGGATAACATCCATCAAGAAGTCGTCGAGCTTTTTGGCGAGAAGCGTTCGCCGCCGATTGAGCAACAGGTTCTCACACCACTTGAGTATCCCGCTTTTCTCTCTGTAAGAAAAGATGAACTCTTTGTAGGTCCTGATGAATTCGCCTTGTTGCTCCTCCGGAAGCTGGGCTCCTAGATCGACGTCCATGGTTACGGAACCTATAAGCCCATAATGATCAGCTATTTCCCTCGCCATCGTGTTGTTAAGGCGACAAGCTTTGAACAGTCTTAGTACTTACCTATGATGTCGAAGGTGAGATTGGTACAAAGCCGCTCTAACTCAAAGACTTCGCCCGTTTTGGCAAGTCTGTCAAGTTTGGCAATAAAGGTCTGCGTATTTTCCAGAATTACTGGCATCAGGCTCATCAAATGCTGAGGTGCAAAGCCGGGGTTGAAATGTTTTCTCATGTCCTTCCATCCGGGGCCCTAACATAACATGCATGAGAAGTTGAAGCCGGGGAAGAATTAGGACAAGCCCAAGGGTAAACTCACATTTGCCAGCACAATCGATGTCTCTCCTACTAACGGCGTGAGATATTTCATTGTATCTGACTTTGGAGTGCTGTAGGGCCACGTTTTCGACTGTCTCGCGACCTGCTCTGCTACGTCGTGGCTCCGGATGACAAGTATCGGGCGACTAACAGGACGTAGATCAAGGAAAACAACTGGAGGGTTTCCCAGAGACTCGCACATGTCCCCGAGTGCATGATCTAAAGGAAGTTACTAAATCAGGCTTGATTACATTTCCAACAGCATGTTGATGTTCAACATGGGCAAAGAGAGTGTTACCAAGCTGACTCCCCTTTTCGCCGCGCCTTTGATGGAATTCGTTGGTTATCTTCAGATGACCCCATATTAACGATGGTTTCACCTGAGGGTAGCGTGCGAATTGCTTGAAACGCCGGTAGTAAAGAGCCGAATATAAGTATAGTAGAAGAGCTGACAGCGCTGCAAGCGCAACGACATGAGTATTGCTGAACATGCTTGAATATTCAGGAGGACTGTTCGCGGGCTCAAAATCTCCCAAGGAGATGGTTACAAAACACCTCTCCGTACGATGCAGGCAGATGTCGGCTATAATAAAGAAGCAACTGGTGGGCAGCGGAAGCCAGTACCTCTGTTTCAGCTGGTGCATGGTTATGCCTTCTAACTTGACCAAACACAAACCCGTTAGGCGGGCAACGCATTCCGATTCGAGTAAAACGATTCGCTGCTTCCAGACAAACTAGAAATATGCATTATCAATGCAGATGGTGATCTACATAGTTCACCTCGTCATCGAGACATGAGCAGGGAGAGTGTGTCTCACTCATGATCTAGAGGTTCGGGGAAAACACGACATCTTATTGGATGTGAACTCTTTTAACCGTTGACTGAACGCGCACCACTTCGGCGTCTAACAGTATAACATCTCGGATCCTAGTCCGGGTCGCAAGCCGAGCTGAGCCAAGCGTATCTGTCAGAACCTTGGGGGCGGGAAGGATGGCGGCTCATCCCCCTTCTCACCTCATCGGGCCACTCCGTTGTAACCCCCCTGACGAACCGCATCATGGGTTCCAAGACATTTTACCGTCACCAACATGTATGTATGCATCATGGCGCGGGGTAGCCTGGACGCTTTCTGCGCAAGAATGCCAGCTAGCAGAAACTCGGCGCAGCCAACTTCTCCAAACTTCGGCCGAAAGGTCGCTAACCGAAAAACACGAATACGGTTCGCGTGGTTGAACCCGGTCAATCGAACACGAGCTTCTCTGGCCTAGACAGATACGCTCAATACCTACCCCAGTGTTGGTCGTTGGTCGATCGTTCTGGTACAACGGGGTTGTTTAAAGGCCGATGAATTAATCTGCGAAACAGTCTGTCGCGAAAAACGTCGTACTCGTACCCTCCCGCTCAACAAGTAGTTGAACTGAGTTGACTCTCACCTCGAGAGGACATCGCATTGGATTGTACATGAGGTTTATTTGCGTTAGTACGACTACCTCGCACTATGAAACTTGAGGTTAGGAAACCCGAACCCGTGCAGTCCCCTGGCTTCTCCAAGCCTCGGATCCACGTTGTAGCGGTAGCATGTCCAAGTAGATGATATTGATCAGTAGAAGATTCACTTCGAAGGCGAGTACGACTACCGGCTTGAAAGGGGTTGAAGCATCAGCTCGATGTTTCCTTGGAGTGAGCTCATTATGGTTTGGATGCATTCAAGTGTAAGCTATGATTCCTCTATGAAGGCAATGAACGACAAGTACCAACGAATCCTCTAGCAGTCATATTAAGCCGTTTTTCGTGTGCTTCAAAAAGATTAACAGTAAAAGAGACGCCTCACCTCTTAATGTTCACTAAGTCCTGGGCATGTGCAGCTAGGTGTCTCTATACTTTCTCATTTAGCAACGAGAATGCTTGATTTGAGTTTTCGTAGCAATGAGAATGCGTTCGGTGTCTTTCTTTGAAGCTGTATTGAGCCTCAAATAGCTGGCCCGTACAATCTTTTTACTCTCATATATCGAGACATGTTCAAGTCATATCTACTGGGAAAACGCTGTTTAAATTGAAAGTATACGAAGCTTGTTGAGGGTGTATCTTTGAAACTCAAGGACAAGTCCGATTATCCTATACATTGTGAAGGCCTTTCTCTCGGATTGATTGTCATGTATATCCACTGGTTCCAGTAGAAAGCGGATATTTATATATCTGCTTTCTGATGCGGTATGAATACTTCCACAGGTGAACAGGTTGGTGGGCGTCAAAACAAAGTGGTTTTATGACGTCGCCAGATAGAAAATAGCAGATGCTTACTTGGGAAAGAGGGCTGGGCCCATCATGTGGAAGCAACCTAGAGGGCTCATTAGAGGATACCTACCCATATGTTCTCATGCTTGCTACACGCCATCTTTTCTTTTTAAGTAGTAGCTAACTGATCTTTCGAGATTACATGAGTTCGGTGATGCAAGCCTTGTTCTGGACTAGGGTCTGGTAATATTGATGAGTTCTCGTATCTTTCTGGGACTGGTCATTCACATTCACTTGAAGACGAACATATCCCGTATTTCCTATTACAAAGCGGCAACGTGACTGGACGCCCTTCTACCGGTATGGTTGCATGTGCGCTTTTGGTAGCGCCAAGGTTCGATTAATTAACCAACCAACCGGCTATCACCTTTGTGCTTACTGCCCCATTAGAGAAGGATTCAACATGCTCAAACTAACTCAATATTAATGACTACACCAGCTTTCTGATGTTGAATATTTACTTGGGGCGAGTAGCTACTGTACTGAGGATACATTAAGAGCGGCTTGCGCTGTGAGGATCCTCACAGTTCATGTACCACATCACGACTCTTTTCTCACCATGGCGGCACCAGCATGTGTGCCAACGACATTCGGCAATGCTTCCCTCTTCGGTGCTGAGGTTCTTTCTTTGGAGACTACCCTCGTGACCAATTGTAGCGCTTCCGTTCCTTTCGCTGACCGGTTCACTCAGCCCTCGATTGAGGTGGATAACGTAAGCTTCTGTAATATCACGATAACTTATATGCACCTAGGATAAGGAGACTCGATCATTTTTGAAGCTTGGCTTCCGTTAGACGGATGGAATGGGCGCCTGTAAGCCGTTGGAGGCGCTGGATGGGTAGTGGGGCGGTCTTCTCCTGCATATAGCGCTATGGCTGGGGCAGTAGCTGATGGCTATGCGATAATTACGACCGATGCTGGGCTTGGAGACGCACCTGATGCTAGTTCCTGGGCGCTTCTTAGTCCCGGTAATGTGAACCTTTACGGCCTTTAGAATCTCGCATTGGTTTCACTAGAAGACGAGGTAAGTGTTGTGAAAAGGAGCAGCAGAATCCCTCGTACTGAGTGAAATCGCAGGCCATATTAGGAAAGTCTGTGATTAGAGCTTACTACGGTTGTGGCCCTGACTTTTCCTACTGGAATGGGTGTTCTCAAGGCGGCAGACAAGGACTTATGCTCGCTCAACGTTATCCCACATCTTACGACGGCATTGCGGCGGGCGCGCCGGGTATTCAGTGGACTGATTTCTTCCCAAGTATGCTTTGGCCCCAGCAATTCATGAATATTCTAGGCGAGTATCCTCACTCGTGCGAGCTACAAGCCATAACGACGGCCACGATTTCGGCCTGCGACGAGCTTGATGGCATCGTCGACGGCATCATCAGCGCGGTCGATGACTGTCTGAACAGCTTCGATCCTTTCAGCCTGATTGGAAATTCCATCAACTGCTCTGAAGCTCCCATAATCACGAGCTCAGCTGCGGCTGTTGTCAACGCAACATGGCAAGGCATGCGCAATTCGAAAGGGTTCCAGACGTGGTTTGGTCTCGATCCAGGCACCGATTTAGCCGTTGGTGTCGCAGCAACAAAATGCACCGCAGGTTCCTGTACTGGTGTTCCTCTGCAAATTGCTGCACAGTGGTTATCATTTTTTGTAGCTGGGAAAGCCGAGCTTGACCTGTCAAACTTGAGCCACATTGAGTTTGACTGGTTAGCTCATCAAGGACGGCAGCAATACAGATCCATTATTGGCACCGATGACGCAGATTTGTCAGCCTTTCGCGATGCTGGAGGGAAGCTCGTTACTTTTCATGGCCATGTAAGTGTCTTTGATCCATTACTCTGTCAATTATCGCATAAGGAAGAGTGGGTGCTGATGTCTTGCGTAGCTTGATCAATTGCTCCCGCCGAAAGGTACCACCAACTACTATAACAAAGTCTCGGCTCTCACACCAGATGTTCATGATTTCTTCCGCCACTTTGAGGTGCCCGGGTTGGGTCATTGTGCTGGAGGGCCAAGTGGGAACCCAACGAGCCTTTTCGACCAGCTTCGTGCATGGGTAGAGAATGGAACCGCGCCGGATCAGCTGCCGGTTAAGATCACCGATCTTGAAGGGGCCGAACAGAATCGAATACTGTGCCCATACCCACAAAAGGCCGGTTTTGATAAGGGCTGCGGTGAGCCGGCCGAAGCCCGATGTTGGACGTGTGGCTAGAGATTCACGAACTAGACCTGCCTGTAGTGCTATTTCGAAACGCGATCAAATACCGTCGATCACTAAAATAACTCGATGTCTCTATTTGGCGTTTGGAAATTGGCTTACGCTGACAGAGACATATGAAATAGTTGAGCTATCGTGCTTACAATTCATTAATACCTAGATGAATCTCATACATGGTCTCTCAACTCATTCCTTGTTGATAATCCAAACCTTAGACTTAGACGTATTCCCTGGCAACTTGTACTAGTAAGAGGATGGCACAACTGCAAGTCTTCCACCGTCCGTGATAAGAACGTTACCGTTGGTGTACGCTCCTGCCCTGCTGACCAGATACAACACCGCACCCACCATATCCTCGATATCCCCAGCTCTCTCCTCTGGAATTGTAGACTTCGGCCACCCGGACTCCTTGTGTTGCTCGACAGTGGCCGTCGTCATCTCACTAGGATAGAAACCAGGAGCGATGACGTTGGCCCTGATGTTGAACGGCACCAGAACGGTTGAAAGCTGCTTGAACATGTGGACGACCGCTGACTTGGACGCACCGTACGCAAAACCCATGGGCTGGCGGTTGAATGCACCAACACTGCTGGTTGCGATGACTTGGCTCCTCTGCTTAAAGTTGCTTCGCTTGTTTCCCTCGTCCAGGAGTTCAAGGAAAGCGGCTACGGTGAAGAAGACACCGGTGGCGTTGACCGCGAAGGTCTCGGTGAAGTCCTTGGGATCCCAGTTCCAGACAAAGTCCCGATACTGAGAGATCGAAGGATTGGCAGGTATACCCTTCAGAGCAGGCCCGCCAATTCCGGAGTTTGCAATGACGACGTTGACATAACCATGCGCCGACTTGATCTGCTCGACAGCCTTTTCGAGGTCTGATTTCGATGTGACGTCGCCCTGAATGGTACGAATATTGCCGTGCTTCTAAAACGGAGAAACACGTGAGTCAACATCTTTAACTCCTACCACATTTCCACCACTCACGCCCACATCCATCTCGCTCATCGTATGGGAATATGACAGTATCGGGATACAGACGTACCGCAGTGCCTGCAGCGTTCTCAAGGGCCTCCTTTCTCCGACCAATGATGTATACGATAGCCCCGTTGGCTTCCAGTCCCTGGGCAATCATAAGACCGATGCCTACGGGAGTGATTTAGCAAATTTCTTTGATTATGTCGATGACGTATGTGTGAAGGATGGATGATGACATACCTGTTCCTCCGCCGGTCACCACAACGACGAGGTCCTTTACGCTGAATAGATCAGCTGCTTGGAGTGATGCTGAAGCCATTGCGATGAATTGGATTGTCAAAACGTTTATTCAGGTATAGGGAAGACTGCGATACTGAAGTTGACAAGCTGATGCTGTTGGGTTGAAGTCGGTTAGCGGCATCGATTATGGTGGCTTTTAAATGGTCATCACTCGGCGGGGTTAAAACGGGCCCGCACGAACTATGGCGACATCCGACATGTAGCTCGTTCATTATGTTGCAGGCAATGCTGACGAATGGCGGTGATGTTCGGGGCTTGTATGCACCTTATCTGCAGACTAACCCCGAAGTTCGGATGTTCTCCAACCTGACTGGGCAACCCAGCACTGAAGTTTGTCTCAGCCGCCTGAACGTCCGGGAACCCAGTGATCAGGTGACAACATGTGTAACCATTCAAAGGCTCAATGGCGGTGAGTCGAGATTTACGAATGACTCTCTGTTGAACAAGAGACTAAAGGTACAGCGTTGCAAGAAGGGTTGTGGAGATATTACGTTTACCTCAGAAAACAGATCTCCGTTGAACATATGAAATCTTGCAACAGACACCCCAGTAAGCCTACAGCTAAGACATTTAGAGTATGTTGGCATCGTCGGGGTTGTTCAACCAGGCCTCCACAGCAACACCTTCTCGAGGCACGAATCTTGCCTGAAACCCTTTGGGTGTCGCAACGAAAGACAGCCCTTGCAGCCCTTTGAGAGGGTCGATTTCTTCAGAAGTTGTTCCATCTGCAGGAAGTATTTGAAAACGGGCGATAAGATGCAAGAATGCGGTGTAAAGTGCGTTGTGGGCTAGATGTGACGCGACACACATGCGTCCACCAATGCCAAAGGCGAACTGGTGGGCATATTGATTAGACGCATTGGGTAGCCAACGCTCAGGGACAAAGACATCGGGATCGCTGAACACATCTGGGTCTTGTGGCACATTAGATGATATCTCAACCATAAGGCACTTAGCACTTACCTCTGTTGCAGGCCCAACTGTTAAGGAACACGAGAGTATTAGGTGGGATGGTGGCGGAACCCCAGACGACGTCGGAATAGGTAGCTTTCGGTAAGGCCAACTTCAGGGCAACGAAATACCGAGAGACCTCCTTCGTCAATGCATCAATGTACTCGATCTTGGTTGAGGCATAGGCATTCGAAGGTTTCTGGAGCACTCCTGCATCTCTAATGGCGATATATGCTTTATCTTGGATATCCGGACGATGAGCCAGAAGAAGAATGGCCCAGGCCAACGTCGGTTGGTTTGAATCTGCCCCCTTCGAGATATCAGTATCAAGGGTTTGTTCGTGCCTTCTCAATCCTCAAACTTTTCTCGGCGCTCCGAGCAACGTGAAAAGACTTACAGCCATCATGCTCAAACTAACGCTGATCAACTCCTCGCGGGTCAGAATGGCCGATTCAGGATCTTTCAACACCGTCCCCTGAATACAAGGTTTGTCCTCGCCCCTTTCCACTTCCATTTTCAGCTTTTCCAGAAGAGTATCATTGTATAACAGTCGTCGTTTGCCGATGTCAGATGCATGGTTTTTTGGGTTCTTGCGGAGGCGCAAAGTTTGTGCGATAGGCTCCCAATACCGAAGCAGGGGGATGTAGTTAGCATAATTCTTCCCTGTATCGCGAAACTTGGATATCTCTGATTCGACATAGATGATTTCAGCCAATAAAGGGTCTTCTTTTAGGGACTTGACCTTAGAAACCCGAGTGCCGTAATTCAACGTCAAGCTGAGATTGAGAGAAAAACGCCGGACCGCAGGGCGGAAGTCGATTTTCTCTGAACCATCTCGACATTCCGAGAAAAGATTCTTGAGAAACTCTCTCGCCTCAAGATTCAGAATCGGAGCGTAGCTCTCTACACGAGGCTTGTTGAGCGCGCCAGCGGCAAGCTTGCGACGGTTCTTGCAAGATTCGTCCCAAGGGCTGGTGCCAATACTGGTAACGGCCTTGCTGACTTGCTTGTGGAAGACATAGAACATTGGCCGGGAGTTCGTGGCGTGCCGCTGACCGAGAAAAAGCTGTTTTGCAGAATCGACCGAATTCACCACGACGCCTGTGGTGTTGCCCAGCTGGATTTGGAAGACAGGACCGTATGCTTTCGCCCATTTTCTGTACGTCTCCGCCGGTACCTCATTGGGATGCTTTCATTCGGTCAGATGCAATTCTTCATCTCGAAGAGTTCGAGCAATACCTGGAAAAGGTTTCCGACCATTGGCCAGCCTCTTGGCCCGGGAAGATTCTTGATACGGCCTCGATATCGAACGATCTCATTTTGTATCAGATAGATCAGAAGCAATAGTGTAAAAGCCGTAATCAAGTATTTGCTAGCTCTGAGAATGTAGTTCAGAACCTGAAGCCAGAACGTGACATTTGATACTGTCATCGTGAAATTGCCGTCACAAAATCTACGAACATGGTAGAGCAAGTGAATGAGAATAGCATGAATAGCAAGTGAGAAAAGTAGAAATAGCACCAGCTAGCCTTGAAGCACGCATATCACTTCACTCAAAACCGCTGCTGCCATCGACCCCGCCATGTCGCCATCTTCCTTCGGAGCTCGCCAACAATGCATGTATTGCACCAAGATAGCCAGTGCAGGAACTCGATCAGGCATGCTTAGAAATCATCTGGCTTTAGAAGATATCTCTCACTACCGAAACATAGCGTATTTCACTTTCTGGACTCTCAAATAAGGCAGTCTCTTGCTCCTCACCCACCTCAATGAGTACAACTTACTGTGACTTGGTTAACCGAGATCCTGGCGAGGCCACCGACTGAGAAGCTGATGGTTGATCACGCAATATGGTGACACAATGACGGGCTTAGAAGTTCCGAGGGCCTGCGTTTACTGGGTTAGACGATTACTCATAGACGGCCGGTCTATTTCCGAAGCATGCTGGAATTCAAATGTAACCTATAGAAAATCAGTCACTCTGTCATCAGTGCAGCTATCCGATGCGTTGCAGCAATATCAGCTCTCCGTCAGCTTGCGGTCCGAATGATTTGAGACAACCTGGCAGCGCGACCCTTCTTCTTGCCATCAAAGCCCCTAAACTCGAAGTTCGCTAGCAACTGATGCTGTGCAACCTTCTTCTGGCTTGCCGGTTATTGGGTGGGAATTCGCTTTCCATTAGGAGAACTGTTTGCTCGAGTCGACATCTTCGTGGACGCTAGACTGGCACGATGAAGACATCAACCATTTGAGAGGGAGCACTTGCCTTATAAAGAGCTGTCTTGATCTCATGCGCTGAGTTATTGAAAGTCACACTTACACCTTCGTGGGTCACGCGCCGTCTTCAGCGTATCCGGCGTAATTGGCGTAATCTTCTCCCTTGTCTCTCAGATAGAATGGAGAGGTTCATTCCGATAACAACCAAGTTCAGAAGGGCAGAGAGAGCTGTTCAGAGTCTTTGAGGCATGCGTTCTCCAGAAGGGGAATCTGTCCGCGATCATGTGGGGAAATTGTTGTCTAAGCATAAGCTTTACTTCACCCCTTTTCCCGGGTCAACAGGCCAGCCGTGCACACGCTGGTAAGCAACATGATAGCTTTTATGCCCCACTGCTCTGTCTGGGGCGAACATGGGGAAGATGGACATATCTATATCGATGTTCTGGCTGTTCTTGGTTTTACGTAAGTTCGTTATCTGTACTGATGGTGATTCCTCCGCTCCTCGGCCCTCTTCCAGAGGCCCCTGTGGCTTGCCTCCAACATGCACCTGTGCTGGGGTTCCCACCATTCTAAGTCTTGCGCTTGTATACAGGAAACAACATCTAGGTCACCGGAGTGTAATGCTCGGTTCTTGAACAATCCGCTTCAATCTCTACAAGCTATAATGTGCTCTAAACCGTGCCTGAATTATCAGCGCAAGACCACACTGCCGATCCTCCTGACTTGTTGTAATCATCAATGATGCCCATGATTGCGCTGTATGTTCCCGCGATCATCAGAAAGGTCCCAGAGACGATTACAAAAAGGCTCCAAGCCACCATGAGTCGCCACCTCATCGTCGGATGTGCTTTGCCCTTGCCCCAGTTGTCGTACAGCCACATGCAACCCATCGGTTGGAATGACATGAAAGTACCCAAAAGAGCGCCAACAAGTGAGATTAGACTGTTGAAAACCGGAATACCGCTAGCAACCAGGTATGCTACCAAAGTCACACCAGATGTTGACCCAAGCCAAGTCAACCAATGAATAGCACTGTTGGCCGTGAGATGCTTCGAACCGCGGAGGATTCTTACAAATACGTGCTTGCTAGCCAGCTGAGAACTTCAGTCAGTATGCTTCAGATTGAACAAAGTTGATTCCGTGTTCTTACATGAGTAACGAGAGTTGAAGATACGAGCAGGCCAGCAATACCAAGGCCATAAGCTACTTTCTTCACCAACGGGCCTGCGGATCCAAGCGCAGGCGAGGACACATACGAGCCACAATAGTAGTACACTACCACGCCTACTGCAACGTAGACAGCAGTAACCACACTTTGACAGAGAAGCAGTGCGCGGGTGTAATAGCGCGGATCGCGCATCTCTGCAGCGATCGGAAAGAAGGCCCCGGTACCAGCGTATGAGAAAACTATCGAGGAGATCGACGCAATAGCTTTTGTGAAGCTCGGATTGTTGATGATCTTAAAGTCGGACACGAAATCCCCAGTCTGGGGCGCTGCAGCAGGACGGTCTTGGAGACCCACGGCGATCGTGACGGTGAAAACTATCTCGTATGTTATGATGGCGACTCATGCTAGCGGGTGTTGGAGGACTTACCTGCAACCATGATACTTGCGACACCAATCCATGCAAGCCAACTCATACGCCCGAGAGTCCTGATGCTGGCGAGAGAGAGACTAGCGATGGCGGCGACGGCAACAAAGATCGCAGTGCAAGCACCGTGATGCGACACAGCATTCAAGGCGGTAGACACCCCTATCATGGCAGAGCTGGCCGTGAAAGTAAAGACTTTTATTGTTGTTAGAGAAGCTCCCAGTTCGACCTGTTTGTTCAACTTACACAAGACGAAGAACGCGCCAAAGACCTCCCGTCCAATGCGGCCGAACAGAAGCTCTCCCACATCGTCCATGCCATATACCTGCGGATGGCGCAGCTTGAAAACGCCAACCATATAATCTGACCACGTGGTGATGGCAGCGATGCTACACAGAATAATGACGCCTGGGACGATTCCCAGGACATCAAAAATGGACGGCATGGAGAGAACGCCGAGACCAATCTGAGTCTTCATCATCAGGACTGATGTCCCTAGCCATCCCACCTAGGATATGTCAACACTTGTTCCTCCATCCAAAACTGGTATCGTTGGGGGCTGCTGACATTACGATAGTTTGGTCCATCGGCTGTAATGGTACCGAAGACGGCGTCGTGGGTCACCGAGTTGTCCTCGAGAACCTGTCCGAGGTTGGACGCCACTGGGGCCATCTCGTGGGTGTCGTCGCCGTATTTTGATGATTTCGCCATGTTGTCCATTGCGGAGAGTTAGAGAGAGGGTCTGGAAAGAGGAAGACGCTAGATACTTGAAGCCAAGCCAGGGCGTCAAAGCCACTGTTATATGTCTCTCGAAACCTCTTGATAACGATGGTAGACGGTCTTGCCACCTATGTGGATGATACCACGCGTGGTTTTGCGGGGGTTGTTCCTGGCACATCCCCGGACATTCGGCACTGATCTGACCAACACCATGAAGAATGCGGCTAGGAGGCCATCTTGCGAACTTGCATGGAGTCCCATGTATAGCATGACTAGCTGCTCAACAGACAGGTTCTACGGATGTCTCGCGGTTATCAACTTGCTCAAATTCGCCTGTCCAGCGGCCAGAAGCACAAGTCCTCATTTCAGCGCTTGTTCATGATGTCTTGGCATGATAGCAGCTGGCATCCCTATCATCATGACCCCCGCACAACGGCGTCCTGCGGACCACCGAGCCCACACCAGTCCGGGGAAGTGGGACAGGGTGCACGTTCCCCAGAATGCAACCCGTCGCGGAGGACTTCCTAGTTCATAGAGGCTCTCGACAAGACATTCCCAAAGCATGCAGCACAAATTCCCTCTCCATGATGTTGGTGGAAGCTCACCATAGCCTTCAGCCTCTGCGGGAGGCCCAAGGGTCTTCTTCTGGGAAGCTATTTTTTTGAGCAAGCTTCGGCGAGCAAAGATATCTAGTACACCTAAAGACTAAAGCAAGATATGAACACGCCTTATCCCGAGTCGTTGAAAGAGATTAGCTATCAATATCGACTAATTTCTTCGACTAGCTCTCCTGCGAGTGGTTTCGGACGCTTCACTATTGAAGCCATTCTGACGGGGAGGTCCTATTTCGGCCTACATCAGCAATCGCAATGTGTTTCCCCGTGTCATTGTCTAGATAAGATGTGCAAGATGACATCCTTGCCTTATCTGCCCCTTGCGCCATCTCCTCTATTCAAATCGAGCACGACAAGGTCAGGTTTGTGTGATGTATTTCGCATTATGTCTGTGGGACACAAAGGAATGCAAAGTAAAGTAGTAAAAGATGATCGCTCTACAGTGTCCCGCGAAGTTCCGACATAGAGCCAGCTTCCGGAACTTCTCCATGCTGTTCAGCACTTATTCCGGTACTCCCGACCGGGTCAGATTTCCGCTGATGTGGAGATTAGTGAGACCAACGGCCCCACTGACCTCTCCGGTCGGCCCCTCAGAAGGCCGCCCGCGCCGTATGACACACGGAACGATATGAGCAGTTGAAAACTTTCATAATCGCCAGTTTTCCCAGGTACCTATTTCCAATCTCACGGACTCTCGTTCCTTGCCTCATTCTTCAAACGCAATAGTCTCTGGAACGAGCCTAAGGCTTTGCCCTAACGTACCGAGGAAACTTGACTGAAGCTGCAAATCTTTTCCTGTGCTTCAACACCCAATCAGTCAATGTTGTTACAGTGATATCACTAAACATTTTTCCCTCTGTCAACCGTAATCCCGAAATTCCCAGTCCAGTGTGGGGATTCTTGGTCAGCGTTTGACGCCTCGGTCAGCTAGTTGCAGGAATGTGTTCGGCCATAGGCGCCTAAACGTCAGCATGATGCTTAATCCCCGAACATTGCTGATCTCCCGCTAGCAATTACGGGGCTTTCGAACCACCACTTGAATGATCGATGACGTTCATTGAGCCGCTCAGGTTGTTGGTCGAAGGTCGAAAGGAGCTTTCACATAAAGTCACACGAAGTTTGCTCGGTCAGTTGCAACAGCTGTAGATCTCCCTCATTTCCACTTATCACAATTTAACAAGCGGCCTCGACTCTCAATCATGGCACCCAAAGGACTCGCGATTCTCATCGGCGCCGGGCCAACATCAGGCGCAGGTATCGCACGCACGCTTGCCAGCCCCCAGCACGGTAACCTCGCCGTCGCCATTCTCGCCCGTAACCCAGATAGCCTCAAGAACCTTGCTTCCGAGCTCAAAAAGTCATCGAACGGAATCGTCCATCCGTTCCCAACGGACACCCAGCCCGACAACCTTCGGAAAGCCTTCCAGCAGATTGCCGATCACCCCGACTTCAAAGATCTCAAGCTTAAGCTCGCCATCTACCATGTCAAGAACTCCAGCAAGAAGCCGTTCCTGGAAGAAACTGCAGAGGCGTTCAGCGACACGATGAACACGTACACCACCGGAGCCGTCGTCTTCGCCCAGGAGGCACTGAAGCTCATGTACGCGCAAAATGGTGGACAGACACTCCTCGCCGACACTGAGGGCGCGAAGAAGGGAACAATCATCTTCACAGGAACTCTCGGTGCGATGCGTACGAATGCGCAATATGCGGCCTACGGGGCTTCCCGTGCAGCGTCCAGGATGGTGGCGCAGGCTATCGCAAAGGAGCACAGCAAGTTCGGAGTGCAGTGCGTTCATGCCATTGCAAATGGGGGAATTGTTGACGAGGATAATGCGGATACAACGACCGGCAAGAAGATGAAGGCAGAGGATGTTGGCGAGTTATACCTTTGGCTCTCGCAACAGCCCAGTTCGTTGTGGACTCACGAGCTTGACATGAGGCCAGCGCAAGAGTCGTTCTAGTGCATCAACTTATATTAATCGAAGACAAAATTATCTGAGATCTGAGACTGACCACGTTCGAATATCCTCACAGAGGCAGCCTTTCTGTCAGTTCTGTCTGGTTGCCACCAGCTTGAACGTCCTTCGGTGCATGTTCTGAGTACAGTGCTTCTCATCAATTAGAAGTGGAAATGTTCACACAAGATACGCGAAAGATCGCTCCAGGGCGTAGATAGGAACTTTGAAGAACATAACAGTCGTAATATAACTATACGCTACGGGATTCAATACTTCATGTAAAGCCACGTCCCAAAACAAAACTCGCTGTTAAATGAGTGACTGCTACCTCACCAGCTCAGTTGCGCGTTGCACTCCTCGTCGTAATCGCGTTTGCCGGCCACTTTCACAGGGTCGATTTCGCAAACACCAATGTTGAACACACACGTCGTCGCGGGATCCAAAGGGATCGCGTCCTTGAACGGATCCGCGTAGAGCTTCTTTCCGTTGTCGTCGAAGCACTTGAGCACGCTGTCCAGGAAATCCTCCTTCTTCAGACCGTACTTGTCGGCGAGCTTCTTAGCCGTATCATCCTGCGCACCCCACGTGCCGTAACGCTGCAGAACGTATGCCGTGTTGGTGCCCTTGTCATCGGCGACGCACTTGGCTGCGTCGCTCTCGATGCACGGCTGGGCACCGATGAAGCGCATTACGTAGTACCGACTGGCTTGAAGTGCGAGGCCTAAACCGAAGCGCGTCATGGTGTCCGTAACGCCCTTTTGCAAATCTCCCTGCGTGACGTTCTGGTGGACTCCGAGAAACTGACCTCCGGAGAGGATGCCACCGATGCCCGACGTCTTGTCCATCACAGGAGCGTCGAGGACGGTTTGCATGGAGGTCGCGATGGCGGCTTGGTACTCCTTTACGACGGCTGCCAGAGAAGTGGCGGTGTTGCTCCACGTGAGGAACTTGTCCGTCGGCGCTGGGGGTTTGATCTGGGTGAGAAGGAAGCCTAGGCCGCCTGTCACCGCCGACTTCGCCGTATCGAGAGGGCCGGTCAAGGGGATGGCGCCGAGAACTGTAGTAAACATCCTCCCGATCTGAATCAGTGGTGTGACGTTGTCCACGGGGTCGGGAATGAAGTCGGTGACCATGCCGGGGAGGGTGTTGGAAATGATTCCCGAGGCGAAATCAACCGCCTCGTTGAGCGCGTTCATGTAGCTGTTCCAGTTTTGGATGGCCACCATTGCGTACCTATGCAGGCGTCAGATTTGTCTTTACTCCAGTTGTGAGTCGCAGACGGGGACTTACCAGCCAGGAGGTTGAATCGGCAAGCATGGCTGGCCAGCATTACAGAAAGAACTCATACCACTGCGGCTGTCAGTCTCCTCTGTTGAAATGTCGTCAAAGTAAAATCAAGGGCGTACCAGAAGAAATTAGGTGCACCAAATGAGTCGGCTAGAGACTGAATGTTGTTGGTCTTGGTCTCCGTGACATTTTTGGCCACCCAATCAGAGAGGAACTTGTCCAAGTTGAGTTTCGTCCAAGTTCCGGCTTCGAGAGGATCCGTGGGACAAGAATCGGCGCCTTTGCCAGTGCCCTGGGGTAAAGGCGAAGCCAAGGCGGCCGATGCTGAGAGTGCAAGAAAAATATGCGGCCTCATGATGCCGACTTTGTGTTTTAAAGAGTGACAGCGCCGTGTGAATACGGACAAGGTAAAAAGCGAATGGCAAGGTCAGCTTTGAAATGAGAGTAGTTGACTATTGGTGAAGAACGAACAAGATAGACAGACGAGAGGGCAAGAGCCGGTTCATTTTATCATAGAATGGCATTGCATAGAGAGTCCAGAATCGTGACGATTTGGCAATGATTCGGCGGATGTCATGCCGCCTCTTCCAAAGTTCTAATTTACGTCGAACGTCAGTCCTATCTATTGAAAGCTTGGCCCCTAAGAAATAACTTGTGGCCTTTAAGATGGCTCTGTCGTTGTCATCATGAATTTTCATTGGCTGAAAGGATGAGGACTATAGCAAAGCTTAGCAGAATAGGAGCACGAAATGGATGAACTCCGCGTCCGCGCCCTCAGCTGTTTAATGCATGGATATTGAACCCCTTTAGACTAGACGGGAAGGCCCAGGTAATGCCCACTGTACATGAACACAGAGGTTATCGGCTCAGCCCTGTCAGGACCAAAATAACGTTAAGGTTGACAGATACGTCGCTAGCCTGTCAGGGTCAGCCTAGGATGAAGATCTCCTTTTCCCATTCAGCCTCCTTTTGGCCCCCTCAGAAGTGCGGTCCATTCGATTGGTGGTGGGGGTATTTGAAACCGTGACTGACAGCGCTCGGTCTCGTTTTCGTATGTCAACAGCGACTTGGAGCTGTGTGTTGACAGGCTTGGTTATCGTGGTTACACGATTCATGCTATTCTTCGCGAATAGACACAAGCTGAGTCTTGCTTGTCATTTCAGGCACTATTCGCCTTCGCTCTGTGGAAATGATGCGCTCGATAGTTCAGGGATTCAGTTGTCTTCTCATCTACTCAGTTAAATCGGAGTTTTTGCTGTGTTCAACATCCTTAATACATATGACTATTCAGTTATGGGCAAAATACAGAACATGCGTAGGAAGTCGTGGTCAAGTGTCACACAACATCGGAAAGCTATGAAGGATGATATAAACGAATCGGCATAGTTCAACTCAAGAATTTGATTATCATTCCAGTTCTGCAATGCGAAGCCTGTGCATCATCTATTTCTTGGCCGGGTTTCTGGGACCATCAACTGCCTTCTCTACCGTCCCTGCGATACCGTCGTGCTTGGCGTTGAATTGGCTACCAATCGCACCGTCCTTGGAGAAGGGACCGCCGATCTTCTCGCCTATTCAATAAGTCAGCGCTGTGTACCGCGGGCTCTTCAACGCAGAGAGGACTTACCAATCTGGCCAATGTTACCGTCGGGGTTGAATTGCTTTCCAATAGCACCCTCAGATGAGATGATGCTGGGGTTTGAGGGGCTGGAGTCCTTCTTCTCGCCGGCGGCGGAAGCAGCGTTGGAAATCGGGTTGTTGGAAGCCATTTTGACGTTTGTATGGATGGTAGATGTAAGGGGTTGAGGTGGGAAAGTTTGATCTGTGGATTTGTATTTGAACATCTATTTTTCTTCAAGTTTGGGAATGATTCTTATAAGTCATAAGAAGGCATTTTTTCCCGCTGATGCGCGTCATCTTTGACGCATGCCTGGACGCATTTCGTGATGACGCCTTGATCGCTGAAGAAACGATGACATCATGTAGCGGTAACTCGAGTTCTGCGGTCTGAGAACACCCCCAAAGGCAAAGTAGCATGCGACTCTTCAAAGCCTCAACGACCGGACTCGGACCCGGGCGAAATTCCAAGCTTCGTCCACCGCATGCAGCTTGAGAATCCAATGTTCCAGCTCTTCGAGTCGCAAGACATGTGCTTTTCCGCCACATGGCAAGCCCCTTGCGCTAGACTCGATCCGAATAAGGCAGGGCGATTTGTATCGGCGATGATCAAGGTCCTAACTCTGGGAAACAGATCATGGTGTCATTACTGGGATGCGAAGGGACATATCGATTGTGACTTGTCCGATTTACCATCCGGGACATTCAGTCAATCGTCCTCAGGGAAGAGACATTGTGCAAGCCGTCTGAATCCTTGAATTGCTTAATTCCCAAAGTCCTCATCGTCCTGAAACCACTATGCTCTCCCATTAACAACATCAGCAACGATGGATGGATGGATGTAAAGTCATGCCAGCATTGCTCCGGAACTCGGAATCCGGTCAGCGGGGTCCCTATGGCCCCGGTTACCGGTGCTCGCCCGGCGATCTCACGGCAGGATGACATGTCGCATTCCCAGACTGTACCCATGCCATGCCGTCTGAACGACAACCGCACAAGCATATCCTTGCCATCATCGCAGCTCCTCATGTTCACTTTCAACGAGTTGCTGTATCTCAGTAGGGTCGTCGTGTATTCTTCGTTACACAGCCGGCCGGGATCATGGGATCATGGGATCACGGCGGAAGGCGGGGGGCCACTTCCCCATCCCGAAATATCCACACTCTTCGAGCAGGGCCACCCTTGCCCTTGACCTTGTTCTCGAACCTCAACGGGCACCAACAACGAGGAAAGATAGGGCACGCAACCCACCTGCTCCGACATTGGAAGTGCGGCCTCGTACGATGCCTGCAGATTGGGACTTGAAGAATGCGACCTGGTGTTGGTGCCGCTTGCAGGTTTCTGTCTCACGGTATTGATGGCCGTGATATCTTCTGGCACTGGCTCGAGTGACGGCTCCTGCGCGGACGATGTTGATGGCTTGGGCCGCAGGCGAAGGAGACAGCGCAGGAGATGCAGACTTCGTGCTGGTCTGTAGTGGTTCCCTTTCTTGCTCTGCATCGTGGAGTTGAAGAGTCACCAGTCAAATGTTCGACGACAGGAGACAACCAAGACGTGCATCGTATCAGACGCATGAGAAGCCGTTCTTTTCACCGGGTGGGTTTCTGAGGTCACCAGGCCTCTGAACGTCCGGCCTTTACGGCTGGTTCTCATACAACGGAGGCTGGATAAGATGGTGAAGAGAATTATCTACTCTTTCCCCAGGCAGTTGGCATCGTGAGTCTCTGAATCTTCGTAAGGGCTTACACACGAGAATTCCACGCCCTGCCGATGCGATGCAACATTGAACCCCGCCCAAAGCACCATGAGCTTGATAGAATGCTTGTTCACGGGACCCCGGTTCGCTAGATTCTCGACCCCGGTCCAAGGGTCTCCGTTCGTGAAGAGGCGCTGGCCGAATAGCAGGAGAGAACCCATCCTCTCACTGCAAGAGATGGACCCCTTCATTCGTCGTTGCAAGAAGTCTTTCAGGAGGTGCATTGTGCGTCTGAAAGGGTATCGTGGGCCGAGGGACTTTGGGAGATGGTACCCATCGCCAGAACACGCCCCAGAAGCCCCTCTCCAAAAAGGAATTCGTTAAGCCAGCCAACTCAAGTGACCATTTGGCAACAATAATGGAGAAAGCAGGTTGATATCCAGGCCAGGTGCACATACAACTTGCTCGTCTCCCTCCTCGGCCGAAGCCTGTCTCATTCATCTCACCTCGACACTGACTCTGCGTCCGCTTGACCTCACACCCCCATGGCTCCCCTCAAAGTCCTCATCGCAGGCGGCGGCATCGCAGGCCTCTCGGCAGCCGTGGGCCTCCGCCGCGCCGGCCACGACGTGCACGTCTACGAGCGCTCCGCGCTCAACAACGAGATCGGGGCCGCGATCCACGTCTGCCCGAACGCGGCGCGCGCGCTGCTGGCCTGGGGGCTCGACCCGGTCAGGGCCAGGTTCGTGCTGGCGCGGTGCAGTTTCCGCGCCCGGGGCGACACGCTGAAGAAGTTCCACGTCGGGACGGAGGACTACGTCGAGGAGCGGTACGGTGCGCCGTGGTACTTTGCGCATCGGGTCGATTTGCACGAGGAGCTGAAGAGGTTGGCGACTGAGGATGGGGATGGGGGTGTGAATGGGACGGGGGCGAATGATGTGAACGGCGTGAATGGGTATGCGAGGGGTGGTGGGCTGGGACGGCCTGCGACTGTGCACTTGCAGAGTGAGGTTGTGAAATATGTGAGGAAAAACTTTTTATGGTGATAGAGGCGTGAAGCTGAGCTCTTGTAGGATCCCGAATCGGCGACGATCACGCTGGCTTCCGGTGAGGTCGTCACTGGCGACGTTGTCATAGCCGCGGACGGCGTGCACACTATTGGTGTCGAGGCCGTCCTGGGTCACTCGAACCCGGCGGTGCCTCAGGGGCATTACAACTTCTGCTTCCGCTTCCTCATCTCCACGGCCGATATTGAGGCGGATCCGGTGACGAAGTTCTGGACTGAGGGGGACGATGGTCGTATGAAGTTCTTGGTTGGAGACAAGAAACGCCTTGTCTCTTACCCATGCAGAAAGTGAGCAGCCTACACCATATAAGGGATGAGACGGTGTACTTGGATGTTGACTTGAGCAGCAACGAGGAGCACAACTTTGTGGCCATCTTCCACAACGACGATATCGAGTCGACAAAGAAGGAAGACTGGCATGCCTCTGTTGGCAAGGAGAAGTTGCTTCAGAGATATTCGGACTTCCACCCGAGTGTCCTTGCCATCCTAGAGTGAGTTCATAAACGAGTTCATAAACCTTAAGATGAACAAGACTGACTGACATCCTTTAGCAAAGCCACCGAGGTGAAGCAATGGGCTCTCCTCTACCGCGCTCCCATTCCGACGTGGACAAAGGGCAAGATGACTCTGGCTGGCGATGCTGCGCACCCCATGCTGCCTCGTAAGTGACATCAATGGTAAGATGAGTAGAGAGCCCAACTGATGAGAAGACTGCAGACCAAGGCCAAGGAGGAGCGCAAGGCATCGAAGACGGCGTCGCTCTCGGCATCGCACTTGCGTGCGCAGAAGCCAAAGACGTCGAGGCGCGTCTGCGGGTATACGAGAAGATTCGCAGAAACCGCGCCAGCGTGATGCAGATATTCAGCAACGCGGGCCAGGAGGAGCCGGAGCTCATCCGGGAGGAGGCGTCCAAGTTCATCCCAGCAGAGAAGGTGCCGAGTAAGTTAATAGCAGGGACTGGTGTCGTAAGTGGTTGACTGACTGTGATGCAGAAAACCCTGAAGAGTTCTTCGCGTACA
The DNA here is from genome assembly GCF_011947395.1 of Colletotrichum karsti. Lineage (NCBI taxonomy): Eukaryota > Fungi > Ascomycota > Sordariomycetes > Glomerellales > Glomerellaceae > Colletotrichum > Colletotrichum karsti. The sequence goes on from NW_024065926.1 coordinate 582,002, forward strand.
ATTTTGGATACGACATTATCCGGGACAGCGTCCAGCAGGTGCAGAATGTGGATGCGTCGTTTGAGCTGCCGTCGGCGTTCTTCCAGAAGGTTCCTGGCAAAGGAGTTTACCCGTAAATCGATTGACTGTTTGAGGTACTTTCTGAGTTCCGTAGGTGACAGTTTTCGATTCGGTTTTGATTCCTCGTGTACCGAGCTGTTCATGCGGGGGGCGCGTGACATTGAAGACCTGAAATGCCATTCACCTTGTCAACACCTAGATTGAAGACCTTCCAACTCGACGCTGGACGGTACTGTGACCCGTAGCCAATTCAAAGAGATTCGTTCTAGAATTTCGCTGGGGTTCTCGATAACCTGGCTCGGTGACTCGCAGCTGCAGCGGGCCGACCCAAAGACGGCCCAGGCCCAGCCCCAGGCCTTCCAGCTAGACTTTTCCGTCACGATCGGGCGAAACGCGGCACCGGCGGCCGGGAGCATCGGCCGTCAAGGCGGTCAGCGAGAAACCGGAGCAAAACACACACGACAACAACAAGATAAGAGACACGCGAGCTTGCCGATATGCCAAGTCAGATGCGCTGTCGGGTACTTTGTGCATCGTTGGCTGCGGCAATCTGACCCGGATGCGGCTCCACAGCAAGCTTCCCCGCCAATCGCTAACAGAAACGCGGGCGGGCAGCAGAGCTCTTCCCAATGGAAAGCTGCAAAAAAGCTGCAACAGCTGAGGTGCGGTGTTTTCCTCTCCATCTTCGGCCTGCCGGGCACAGCTGCAGCAAGTCTGGAACCACCTCGGGCACGAATTCCTTGCTGCTGACTGACCCTCTTTCACCGACCTTTGGCACTCGTCAAAAATAAACTTACTTACCTCCTGTGTCCGGTTCCGTCGTCGTCGACACATTCTTTTAAACTTACCACCCGGGACACACACACACACACACACACACACACACACACACGGACGCACACACAAACCATATACACGCCACCCAAAACCGAAAATGGGTAAATCATCGACGTCGTCCGCCCGGGACTCGAAGCGGGACGTGACCGGGAGCGAGACCTCCTCCCTCCGGTCCAGCACCCGAGGCCACGATTCCTCCTCCTCTTCCTCCTCACGACGCCGCTCACGATCCCGCTCCCCCAAAGCCCCCAAAGCCCGCCGACCAGCAGAAATGCCTCGCAAACGAAAGTCGACCGGAGCAGAGACCTCCAGCCCCAGCTCCAGCCCCAGCAGCAGCACAGAAGTCGCCACCAAGAGCGACAGCAACGCCAACGGCAGCACCTTCGGCATCTCCCCGACCGCCCTCTTCAGCAACCTGCAGTCCGCCTACAGCGTCTTCCAATCCCTTCCGAACCTCACCGGCGGCAGTGCTGCCGCGGCGACCGCCCCCAATGGCGTCCTCCCGCCCTTCACGACCTCGTACGAGCTCGCCCTCCCGGACACACCCGTGACGAACCTCCTCAGCCCCTCGAACCTCCGCCTCCCGGCGTCGCAGGACGTCCTCCAGACCCGCCTGGCCACGAACCTGCCGCGCCACGGCAACGCCTACGCCATCCTGCTGGTCGGGACCCTCCTGACGTCACACTGGTTCATCCTGACGGCCCTCTTCGGCATCGTCAAGTTCGGGCTGTTCATCCAGTCCTACAACGGCCGCGACATCGCCCGGGACCTCGGCGTGCGCAAGTACGCCTCGAGCCAGGCCATCATGTCGGGCTTCGCGGCGGCGGCGGCCCTCGTCGGGCTCTGGGTTTTCTCGTCCGTCTTCAGCGTCGTCGCGACCGTCGTCAAGGTCGCCACCCTCGTCCTCGTCCACGCCGCCTTCTTCGAGCTCGACGAGGCCGCGCAGAGGAAGCTGCAGCAGCAGAGAGCGCCCAGCGTGTCGTCGGCCTCGGGGGTGCCGCCGCCGGTCCTGAGGCCCGCGGGGACAGCGCTCTCGCCTCGTGACGCAGTTGCCCTCACTAGCCAGCTGCGGTCTGTCAGCGAGGGGCACCTCAGCACTGTGCACTCGAACGGGAACAACGGGTGGTATGCCGGAGAAGGGTATGTCGGAAGCAGCAGAGATGACCAGTACGCTGCGATGCCGCGGTCGTCGCGGGCGCTGGACCAGTTCCCGCCCGGCCGAGTCGAGGACGAGGATGAAATCGATCGAGGTGCATCGTGGGGTTTTAACGAGGCTGGAAGGCCGCAGAGCTACGCTGGCAGGTCTTATTGATTTAGATGACAGCGTCAAAATTGAATCCATGGTTGATGTTGAACGGTTCATGGTCATGTCGAGGCTAAAACGGGCGCTAGATAAAAATAGGACCTTCATGCCCAAGCATTCCCTGTGGAAGGAAGTCTTGAGGGCCAGCAAATGAGCTTCACTGGATTTTCCTGGATGGGTGAACCACGATGGACCTTGTCAGACATTCACTCGATTTACGCGTCAAATTGGCAATATTTCCAACGCGACGGGCTGTACAACCAACCTACTACACTGCCATCACCAAATGAATCAAGAGTCTTCCTCTTCACGACCACTGACAGAGCAGCGGCGCGCAATGAAAAAGAGAAAAAAGCCTGTCAGACGTCCATCGACACCCACCCCGTCCGCGCGCCCAAGGGCAAGACCGCGAGCGGGGACGAGATCATCACCGCTCTCTATACAGCCCGCCCCGACCGAAGCCGGAAGCGAGACCGCCATCCTCGCGGACAGATCGAGAGCAACCAAGAGTTCTTCACTCTAGGGTGTCGAGGATATCACTCATCAACCAGGGTGGAATCTGTGGCTCCTTTAGGGAACCTAGAGTAGGTCGAATACTATAGAAATGATTCTCTGAAGTATTGTCGACATGAAGAAAAAAAGAAGAAAGAAAATCCTAAGAAGCGCGGGACGAAGGCGCTGTTTTATAGACGATGGGAGACGGGCGGTGTGGGGTCTTCAGGGGGCCGCCATCAGTAAAATTTTCGGGCCAATGAGAATTCGGGTGGGTGGTCGGGCACGTACCACGGGGTGCCTGGCCAGGGTGCAAACTCTTCGCTCGCGGTGAATTGGGAGGAAAGAGCGGGTTTGTAGAGGTGCCTGGGTCGCGATTTCTCAGGCATTCACGCGAGTGCAGAATTTTCTCTCCTTCAACTCGCAATTTGGGTGGAAAGTGCAGTGCTGTTTGGACGTGTCGTCGGCGATGATGAGTCTTCTCTTCATTCAGGCCCACGCGAATGTGTGGTCGACTTGTCTCGATCTTCTGTGAGCCTCGATTTCTTTCGGTAGGTATAGTCGCTCGATTCCAGGCACCCAGCCAGGCGCAATAATTCAGTCTCTTCAAAGCGCTGGCAGGAGTCTTGGGTCAAGATGAACCGAATCGTTAAGCCTGTTGCTGTTGTCGTGGCGCTGTTGGCCTTCTCCTCTCTTAACCGCTGCTCGGTCTCGAACAGCCTCATGGCCGTCATAGGCATGATGTGCTGTGATGCTTTCCCATGCTTCTTAACTTCCTCGCGTTCTCTTCCTAACGGTCTGCCGGCCACGTTATCCTGCGTAAAGCTGCCTCAAGGCTTGTGAAGTTCTCACACTAGAACGCTTGCCTCTTCTCGCTCGGCAATGATATTGCTTCTCATCACCATCGGCGTGGTATACACCTGTTCCGCATCGCGATGGTTAGTTTGGATCATCCGGTCCACTGTGCTTGATCTTTGGGATGCTGGCGATGTCTGAAAAACGGCGTTCAGCGAGAGATGCCTGTTCGTGAAAAACGCGTCGACTGAGAGTCACTCCAGAGGCAACCGGCTTATTGTCTACCGCATAATGAAGCCTAGGGCTGCGAGCCACTATTATGATCAGGTCATGTATGTGAAGAAGGTTGGATGCAGGTGTTGGAAGTTTAAGCTCGTGATGGTTTCCATGCATGGTCCAAATAAGGCAGGTGGGGTTGGTGATGAGTCTGGGGCACAGCAACAAGTGACTGCGTCCTTCCCGGCAGTGTAGATCAGGCAGAGACCCTGTTCATTGCTTCGTTCACTTCTCTTCAACGTCTTCATCTTTCGTCGTGTTCCACCTCCATCACAGCTCGTAATTCTCACCAACATGGTAGACTTGCCAACACGGACAGCAGAGCAGGTCGATGAAGGCAACATGGAGAAGCGCCTGCGGTCTCGAACATATGTTCATGACGACGCCGTCGCAGCATTCAACGGCAAAAGCCTCCCGCACAGTCTAGGCAGAGAGATCACCCGCCTATGCGTCGTCCGGGGCATCAGATACCACGCCGACTTCTGCTTCGGCCCAGCCGCCGAACTTCGCGGGACGCTTCCACTCTTCACTCGCGCCCTCAACGCCAGAGCCATCATGAGCAACAGAATCCCCGACATGGACCCTGACCGACCCGCCGAAATGCCCTATTGTATTTGGCATCCAGACCTTCCATCCGAGGAAACCCTCAGAGAGCTCGTCCGGCGCTTTCCCGTCATGGCGTACCAGGCCGGGCGTGCTTGTGCTGTTGCCGGGCACACGCAACTCTACAAGGAACTCGCCGACCAGATCCTGCCCGAGGTGGCCATCGCGGAGGAAGCGCGCGAGAACGGCAACCTTGAGATATTCAACCTCATCATGGGAGCACCCTGCCGATACAAAGTCTTTGACGATTACAGCCGGACCATGAACACCGAATCCCCCAAACCGGCTTTCCTGAACGGAGATACCGCGATTCGACCTTACTTGATGGAGACCCAAAGGTTTGAGCCCCCGATTGGTCGCATGGACGACGAAGAAGGAGACTCCGAGCCCGACGACGACGAGGTGAGCCCGTGGTCTCTCGGTCCTGAACGGGGTTTCATAGACACCATGTTCAACATCACCGAGGACATGAACATCGATCTTGACGGCAACGGCGGCACTCCTGGTTTCGTCAATCCGGTAGTCCCGAACATCGACGACGAAGGGCTGAAGCTTCTTTGCGAGCCACTTCCGGCAGACTTGACAACTTGCTTCAAAGACTTGCTCATCCTCATGGCCGCATATTACGGTGACATTGATCGATATCATCGCCTGCGACGCCCTTGGCTCCTCAAAGAAGAGATGGGCTGTATAGTCCGTGGTATATGTATGACGAAGTTCTTCTGCAACAAAATTTCCTCGCGTCTAACATGATTATCAGACCACAACACTCTCTTCGCGAAATGGTGGAAGACACAGCCCTTTCCAAACGGCGTAGATTGGCACATCCGTGAAGCCATCTCGGCCAGAGGAATCATGGACAACGACCTCTCCTACATTTTATCACAAGAATGGGCCTGCCCTCGGCTCATATGGTATCCAGTCGTCCCAGCCGATTCGACCTACGAGGCTCTGGCCCGTCTAGTCCCCCGCATGAGGCCCAGCGTCGCCCGCGCCGCCATCTACGCCAACAGACAGCATCTGTTCGACGCCCTCATTTCCGGGGACGATGGCGGCGACCCCGTCGAGCCGAGCCACGGACTGTTCAACGAAGCGCGTCGAAGCCATAACGCACATTATCGAGAAACGCTGGAGCGCAAGGCAAGCGAGGTTGGTGTCGATCTGAACAAACTCGGGCCCTGGCCGGACCCCCTGGTACAGGACGTGCCGAGCTACATACACTGGTTCAACACGACCCTGCCCGCGCCGCGGCTTTCGATTGGAACCGCCAGGCGTGATCATGATTCGATTTACAACGGCATGTCGTGTAATGCCAGCGGAGTCGAGACGTACATCTCGATCCCCGAGGAGTGGAGGAAGGCGCCGGAGGATTACGATGGGGACGAGGGGTATATCGAACTAGACTATAAGGAGTGGCCGCCTGGATTCGTATAGAGGGATACACACAAGTGAAAAATAAGTCATGTAGAAGGCTATGAAGAAGAAAAGAAAAAAGAAAAAGGCTTCAAGCAGGAGAAAAGGGGTTCGAACTCACGAACTACAGAACTAGTTAACCACGACGCTGGCTTCAGCTGGTATAAAGTGGGTGGACCTTTAATCATAAGGGACTCTGCTGAAATCTAATACCATTCACTTTAGCTAGTAGGTTGCTGGTGAAAACTCAACTGGCAGAGCACACCCCAAGGATGATTTAGCCCACCTCACTCACTTCTCGGAGGACTTAATTGTTGGCCACGATGATAATGTTGTATAGTAATACCCGTTTTCAGCGGGTTATTATTTTCGATCCGAAAAGATGGTCTACATTGTCTGCAGTGTAAAAGTCCCAAACAAAGAACGATGCCCACCCTCGTATCGTTCCATCTCTAGCGAACATCTCGGATCTAAGCATCTCAAAACACTCTTTCCTCCAGACATACAGACTCATCCATCTCAACATCCTCACATCACTCATCCTCCCGATACAACCCCTCCTCCAAAACCCATTCCCTCACCCTCCTCCCAAGCAACCCCTCCAACACCACCCCGTCCCCCGTCCTCGCGGCCTCCCTGACCTTGGTACTACTCACAACGACCTCCCCCTCCCCGGAAACCATCTCGACCCTCTCCCCCCACTCCCTCCGGCCCCCGACCTCCTCCAACCCGCCGTCCCTCAACTTCTCCAGATACCCGACCTGCTCCTTCTCACCACCCCACTCGTCGTCCACCCTCATCGTGACCCTCAACCTCGACCTCCCCAAAAACGGATCCAGCGCCCTCCGGATCGGCCTCTCCCCTTCGTCGGACGCCTCGCCGTAGTACTTCGGGTTGAAGATGCGTATCAGCGTATCGAACCCCGCCAGATACACCTGCTCCACCTCCCTCGGATAAACCCCCGCCTCCGCGACAGCCCTCGCCTTGTCGTGGAAAAACGGCATCGTCGTGAGCCCCAAATCGACCTCCACCCCCGCCCCGCCGACGTCCTCCAACAGGTCCTCCGCAAAGGCGCACATCAGCCCCAGCCGCGTCGGGAACGCGACCGGCTTCGGCTTCTTGTCGGCGTTGTTGACGGCCAGGAGGAGGAGCAGCCTCGCGCCCTCGTCGTCGTCATCGCCGGCGGCGGCGCGGACGGCCGAGGCGGCCATGCGCAGGTGGGCGCGCGTCGGGGGGTTGAAGGAGGAGTCGAGCACGACGAGGCGCTTCAGCGACGGCGGGGGGCTCCGCGGCGCCGGGTGGGTGGTGGTGTCATTGCGGTGGGGGAGGGTGCAGAGGATGCGGAGGGGGACGTTGGAGGTCTGGAAGGAGGCGAGGGAGCGGGAGAAGAAGGCCGTTAGGGCTTTGCGGGACATTGTTTCTTGTTGTGACATTTTGAGGGTGATGAATGTGAGGTGAGATGTCGTGTATGTCACTGCAGTCGGGGGTGGTTGGCGCGGATTCGGCTACCCCTCTACGTGGGGGTCGAGGTAGATGTGGGGTAGTATGATGTTCCACTGGACTCCATGTCAGGGGTAAATGTATGCAATAAATGGTTGTATCAACAGATTCTGGTATCGTACAAATACACATTCTATTTCCCTTTAAGCCCTCTTCTGTGGGCTAACGAGCAAGCTAGACGTGAACAGCCCAAAGGCGAAGAAGATACCGATACCGACGAAATTCAGCACGGCGTTGATCCACGGCGGGACCCTCTGCCTCGTCGCCAGGTCATCCAGTATCCGCTCGATCCTCTCCGCCATCTTCTCCTGCCCGAACCCGACCCTGACCCTCTGCACGCCGTCGCTGCCCATCTTCTCCAGCTGCCTGCTGCTCATCTTGTTCAGCACCGTGTCCATGACCTTGGTCCACTCCCCCACCTGGTCCGGCTCCCGCAGCCACCCGGTGGTCCCGTCCATGACCGTCTCCGTCGGGCCGCCCGTGTTGGCCGCCAGGACGGGCACGCCGGCCAGCATCGCCTCGAGGGGCACGATGCCGAAGTGCTCGTTGGACGGGGTGTAGACCAGCAGCTTGGCCGACTTGAGCAGCGAGTCCTTGAAGCTCGAGGGGATGGAGAGCAGGAACAGCACGGGTATGTCCTCGGGCGCGGAGAGCGCGGTGATGATGTTCTTGGCGGTGAACGACTCCAGACCGAGGTCCTTGGCCAGCTTCTCCAGCTCCTTGTGGTAGTTGAAGTTCTCCGCGCTGCGCAGGTCGTAACCGCCCGCAATGACCAACCGCGTCCCTTTCCTCTTCTCCTTGGGAAGCGCGGCAAAGGCCTTCACGGCCAGCGCGATATCCTTCTTCCTCTCGAACCGGTTGATGCTCAAGATGATATTCTTATCCGTCCACACGGCCTCCTGCTCCTCCTCGGCCTTCTTGGGCGCGATGTCGACGCAGGGGTAGACGACCTTGAAGTCCTTCCTCTTGGCGAGGGCGGGCCACGCCCTGGTGGCGACGCCCTTGGTGAAGCCCGAGTTGACGGCGATCTCGTCGGCGAAGCCCATGCTCCACTGCTCGACCCAGTCGAAGGGGACGCGGTAGACGCGCTTCCACCAGCGCTCGCGGCCGAGGGCGAGGTACATGTCGGGGAAGTGGCAGTAGAAGAGGATCGGGGCCTTGGGGACGAGGTACTGGAGGAGGGGGAGGCCGGCGGAGAGCTGGTCGACGACGAAGAAGTCCGGGTCGAGGGACTGGAGCTCGCGGGTGAGGTAGATGTGGAGGAGGAGGGTTATCTGGCGGGCGATGGCGCAGAGGATCGTGAGGCGGCCGAGGATCGACTGGGGGAGCCAGTCGCCGTGGACGCGGACGTCGAGGGTTCCTGTTGGATCGTCTATGTTAGTCTGGTTTCGAGAGGCTATGGTGGGAGCCGAAGGGGAATCGTACCATCGCGAGCTTCCTCGAAGCAGTGTCCCTTGTCGCAGTGGCTCGTAAAGATGACGACCTTGCAGCTGCGGTTCTGCAGGCCAACAGCGGCGTCCACGACGAGTCGCTCGGCGCCGCCGATGCCCAGGTCCGGGTGGAAGAAGACCACAGTCCGCTGGTCCTGGTCTTTTTCCGCCATGGTCGCGCGTCGTTGAAGTGGGGAGAGGTTTGTGTCGCAAGAGTTGGATCTCCTTGGGCAAGAGGACAGAAAGGCGACTTGAGACGGTTTACGCAGCTCTAAAGTGGGACGAGGGGAGCTCTGTGGATTCTTCCTCATGATTGGTCAACACAGAGTGGATGAAGGCCTTACATAAGACACGCGCAGGGTGCAGGGATTGGAGTCCGGGGTGCAGCAGAAGCGCCAAGGTGGGCGGCTGTTTTGGCCCTTCACATGTGAAAAATGTCGAGAAAGGTCAAGAGATGACAGACATGGGCACGTTCATTGGACGATTAGCGCCGTTGGCAGGCGTAAACTTGGGGTATCAGCCGAACAGCCGCCCTGCATTTGGTGATTACCTTCCTTGTCGCAAACCGTTTCCCGAGCCGAGGTTCATAGGTGGCTTACAAGTGAACTCAGACTTGACATCTACCTTATTTTGTCCATCTCACCATCTCTATCATCCGCATCTAGAACATCTATCTGTGATCAAGAGACATCCATACATAGCTAGCAGCTGTCATCCGAATCACCCGACTTGAAGGCATCTCATCCATCCAAACCCCATCTCTCACCAACGGTCTCATCTCTCACCACCACCGTCAAGATGGCCTCCCCCCTCTTCACGATCCCCATCCCACCCATCGAATCCCACCAAGGCGGCTCGATAGTCTGCACATCCCCCTCCCCCAAGGTCTACCTCCTAACCTGGTCCTCGCCCCCGGACAACCGCCTCACCACCCCCTTCTGCCGCGCCTTCCTCGCCGCCCTCGACCTGATCGAGTTCTCCCACCCGCCCGGCATCCTCCTGACGACCTCGGCCATCCCCAAGTTCTACTCCAACGGCCTCGACCTCGAACACGCCTTCGCCACCCCCGGCTTCTTCCCGGACCCCCTCTACCGCATGTGGAAGCGCCTGCTGACCTACCCGATGCCCACCGTCGCCCTCATCCCGGGCCACGCCTTCGCCGGCGGCTTCATGACCGCCATGCACCACGACTACCGCGTCATGAACCCGGCCAAGGGCTTCCTGTGCATGAACGAGCTCGAGTTCGGCGCACCGCTGAAGCCGCCCATGAGCTCCATCTTCCGCATCAAGTGCTCCCCCAGGACCTACCAGGAGATCGTGCTCGAGGCCAAGAGGTTCGCGGGACCCGCTGCGCTGGAGGCCGGGCTGGTCGACGCCCTGGGCGGCATGGACGAGGCGTTGAAGCTGATTGCGGACCGGAAGCTGACGGAGAGGGCCAAGTCGGGCGTGTATGGCGTGCTGAAGATGGAGATGTGGCGGGAGAGCGCGTTTTACCTGAGCAAGGAGGAGTACGAGGGTGAGGAGGCGCGGTGGGACGCGAGGGAAGCCTGGGAGAAGAATCGGATTGACGAGGGGAAGAAGTTTGCTGCGGACTGGAAGGCTGGCAAGGCCAAGCTGTGATGCTCATGATACTGATGACTTTTGGACGACTCACCTCACGTTTCGAAATTGTGGTTGAGCAGTTGTGAATCAACGCTGTAGAGATCGTGTATTGTATGTATGTAAAAAGACGCTATTCTGACTAGCCTTCCCAATCGGACAGAGGGGTATCATGGATGTCCGTCAAACACCAGAAATGCACCGTCGCGGCTCCTCCGCGCCTGCGAACTACTCCCGCACCTCACGACTGCTCCTCCGGCGCCGCCTCGACTTCCACCTCCGGCTCAGCCGCTTCACCCTGTACGGCGGGCGTCGCTGCACCCCCGCTGACGCTGGCGCTGCCACTGCCGCTGGCCTTCTTCGTCCTCTTGGCCGCGTTGAAGTCTTCCCGCTCCCTAATCAGCTGCTTCTCTGCTTCGATAGCCTTCTCCCGGCGGGATTCCACGTCCTCTCTCTTCACCAGCCTCCTGAGTGCGTCTGATGCCTTGATCATGTTATCGATGCTGATGGCGTGGTTCGTCATCTGGTGGTTGATGTACGTGTAGACCGCCGCCGGGGTATCACACTGCAAAAGCTGCGACTCGTTGAGCTTGAGCAGCGCCAGGGCCACTTGGAACAAGAAGGTGCTTCCGTCGTTCATACAGAGCACCACGTCCCACACACGGAACAGGGCCTCGGCGCAAAGGCAGTCGGTGAACACGCTCAGAAACCATTGAAACGTGAGTGCTTCGAGCTCGACGACAAGCTCGTCGAAGTGCTGTGACAGCTTCGGCAAGACATCAGCTACGTACTCCCGCAGGACACGCTGGTCAGCGCGGGAGGTGAGGAGGTCGTCGTAGTATCCGGCAGGCAGGATGTGCTCGATGATGCTGGCCAAAATCCAAAAGGCGTCCTCTGCTGATGGCATAATCAGCAGCAGGTTCGCCGCAATGAGATTCATGCCCTGGCAGTAGCCGACTTTGGGGTTCCGGCGGGCGTAAGCCAGAAGAACCTCCTTGAGCTTGGGCACGCCAGGCCCCTTGCGGAAGAAGATGTTGTCGGTCAAAGTACGGTTGATGTCCATCTCAATCTGAGACTCCACCTGAGGGTCGTCATCTTCGTCGGACTGGGCGATGATGTCCTGATAGTATCCCGGGATGCGAAGGGCAGTGGCGCCAGAGCATTCAGACCACACCTTTGCACGGAGGTTGACTGGGATACCGCCGAGGACCAGATTCTTTAGTTCCGTCCGTTTGGCGCGGCCGACTTTGCCCTTGATGCCAAGACCGGTAATACCGATCAGTTCGCCGTCGGCCATCGCTGCCTCGGGTAGGTTCACGGCGGGTTTCTGGTATCGAGCCTCGGCTGCGGCTGCAGCGGCTGCAGCAGCCGCCTCGCCGTCCCGACGCCTCTCGGCTCTGACTTTGCGCAGAAACTCGTTCCAGCGTGCTGCCTTCTCTCGCTGAAGGGAGTCGTGGAGCTCGCCCATGTGCTGCAGAAGCAGCTTCACCGGCTCAGAATCGTCTCTAACAACAGTCCCCGAAGCCGAATCCGCCTCGACGGGCGGGGCCGCGTCATCCACAACGGACGTTGTCGCGCTCGCAACGGGTATGAAGCCCCGCTCGTCGGCTGTAATGAGACCCGGCGACTTCATTCCCAACTCGCCCCCCTCGAGCACCTCTAGAGATGGAGCGCTCAGTGCGGGGGTGTGAGACAAAAGCTCAGTCGGGAATGTTGCCAGCTTCAGGTAATCTTGCCACTTCTTGGCCTTGCCTTCGCTTGAACGCTCCTCCGCAGAAGAAGGGCTGCCGGGTCGTTCCTCACTTCCTCCAGGGCTCGGGGCCCCCTCCTCTTCAATCATCGGCGGGGACAAGTCGGAGCGTCCGTTAGACAGCATCTCAGACCGGCCTCCTTGCTTAAAGCGGCGGGCCATTTGCGTCGCTTCACGCTGCCTCTTCTTCCTTCGCTGGTCGTAGATAAATCCGAACCGGTCGGTCAGATACTCGCTACCGACATAATTGTTGTAAATATGTGTCAAAGTCGGGGGCTGCGTCTCAGGCGGGAGAATCGCATCCATCTCGACCGGACCATAACTTTCCTGGCGGTTGGCCACAGCGCTCGTAGGGCTGCCAGTCATGGTGTCCCATCTTTCTTGGGGTTGCGTTCGGACGGTGGCCACGTTGGGAGGTACGTTATTTGTAGGTCCAGTCCTGCGCATCGCCATGAGCGCCTTCGGTCCTCCCTGTGTCGAAACTGCTCGGCTTGACTGAGAGGTCTTGGCGCTGGAGGTGGACGACGCTCGTATTGTGGACTGCGGCTGGGTGGCACTGTTCGACCTTCCCCTATTCGCGCCTCCCTCGCGCGTGTTGAGAGCACCTCCAGCGACCAGCCTCATGAGACTGGCGGCGACCGAAGAGGAGGGTTTGCGTGAGCCGGGCGGGCCTGACTGGATACTAGAAGCCCGGCTGGGAGTTCTCGGCGGCACGCTCTCCGGCGCAACACTTTCTGGGGGCGGGCTGAAGAGGTCGTCCTGCAGACCCGGTCTCCTGTCCGCGTACGATTGTCCTCTGACCACCGCAGCCGGCCTCGTGTCGTCGCCGTTGACGCTGGTGGGGGCGCTGTTCTTCCGACTCGTGCCGCCCCAGAGGTAGTCCTTCCAGCCTCTGCTCGTCCCCCTGCCGTCAGGGTTGGAAGGCATGGTGAGGCTGCTTGCGCGGATGGTCGCATCGTTGGCATCAGTCTGACCAAAGACATTGTAAATAACAGTATCCTGCATGGCATCGCTCATGAGGTCCGACAGACCGCTCTCGTTGCGGTGGTTGCCGGGGCGAGAAGCCTTGATCTCGCTCTCGACGACCCGCAACTTCTTCTCAAGGTCCATATTGGTGAGGCCGCATTCAAGAATGATCTTGCGCAGGGCCCTCTCCCTCTCGTCGGCTTTCCTCCTTAACAGGGCGATCTGGGTATCGCGTTCGGCCAGGTCGGAGGCGACCTGCCTGACGAGAGGCACAGCGCCGTGCCTCGCAATCAGGCGGCCGATGTGTTCGTCGTCGGCGTGGTGCAGGGCACCGGGGATCTTGGTCGTGGAGATGGGAGAGTCCTCGAACAGGGCATCGCGGGCAGCCTGCTCGGCGGCGGAGGTGCTGCCGGTAAGGTTACCCAGCAGGTTGAAGGCGGTGGACCTGGTGTCGGAGATCTTGCGGACGGTGGCAGGCGGCTCGGGTTCTGGCTCAGGGGGCGTCGTTGGATCGGGAGGAAAAGAGTGTTTGGGGTTGGGCGAGCCGGGCGAAAAGGAGGGGAAGCTCGTCAGGGACTTTGTTTCGGAGGCGGCGATGCTGCTGGCGGAGCTCGAGGGCTGGGAGTTCAGCTTTGAACGTTTTCCGCGGACGGTGGAAGAGCGGGCGCTCTTCATGGACGTTCCGCTCTGCTGGGAGACGGAGCGCTCAAGGGCGAGAGAAGGCTCGGGTTCCATGGTTGGTGTTGGCGGGCGATGACACCAAACGTCATGGTTTCAAGCGAGGGCAGTCGGGTATCGTCGAAGGCCAGCTGAGGCGCCGTGGGAGATACGATCGGGGGGTTCGTCGTGGTGTTATGCCATGCGGTAAAGTAAATGCTGTGAGAAGGATGTAGAGTAAGGTAGCGTAAGGTAATGGGCGGTAGTTGTGGTGTTTGGTAGAATAAGGGGAAGGGCGAGATGAAGAATGAGTGTAGTCGGCTCCGGGAGGTGTAAGAATCGATAGTACAATAGCAACAGCCCGAAACGGGATGGATTGCGCACAAAATACCTTAGGTACCTTAGGTTACCTACCAGGTAGCGGGCGGGCGGGACACGCAGCAACGATGACGGTTTATGCAGTCAGTCAGTACCTTGAGACCTTCCCGACAGGGATTCCTCCTCAGAGACGTGAGGTGGTGACGAGGGTGGTCACTCAGGACGCTACTGTGCTAGGGTGCTAGGTCGCGTTGCTGTGATGGGCGTCCAGTGCAGACAGCGTGTTGTGCTGGCCTGAAGAGGCAACATAAACACGCTAATGTACCCGACAGGCCTGGCAGCTTCCATTGAGATTCCATCGCCTCATGTAGAGGTACTTGTCGGGGTGGCTCCTCCGTGATGCTTTGGCCGCAAAACACCAAACGAACATGTATCACGACACGAAGGCCCACGATCACCTCAGCTGCAGCCCGCTAATCCACTCCACTCCAACCCGCCCCGGTCCAAAGATTCCACAAGATCAATGCCTTACGGATACAAAATACATGGAACCTACCTTACACCTGGGCCCCGGAGTCAAAGCAACATCACAATGTTGTGCATCGATATCCTTCTCCTCACGCATCTCAACTTTCGATAGGTTAGGAAACATCCCCGGATGGCTGGGCCGCGCAAAACACATGGCAACCTGACGCAAAATGAAATAGTGACTCAACACCAGCTCCATCCATCGTGGGAAAAAAGGAGGGGAACCGGGTGCCACATCAGCAGTTGGAAAAAGCTTCGACCGGGAGCAACAAGAACCACAAGGTTAGGCGGGCAGCAAGCACATCATACATTTTCCCAGACAAGGGACACGCTTCCAACGACGGGAAAACCTGGGCCAACCCGTGTCTTCCCCCTCTTTCATTCTCGTCGCCAATCTTCTGCAGCCCTGCCATGCCATGTCCACCATCTCCAAGGGCGCTCCCTGACTTTCCCAAGTCCCCGACTCCCCGTCTCGCACGCACGCAAAGGAAGCCCTAACAAATAAAAAAAAAACAGACGTGGTCGAATCCCGTCTTCCCTTCGGTCCCCTAATAATACAGCCTCAATATCATGAACCCTACCGAGATGCAAAAAAACACACACGTCTTGTGCCGCATCTTCCCTGTCTTGGCTGCCTCCAAGAGCAACGATACAAGCAATCCTCTTCCTTGGCGCGCCCGACATCAAGGAGGAACCATCCCGGAAATTCTGCTCTGTCTCCGTCTCCCTCGTCCCAACTCTGCCCGTCGCACACGAGACCACTCCAAAGGGAGGGCAGAAAATAGCAGGAAAAATGAACCGCAAATTTCCAAGGGTCCATCTCCATCGCGACCTCCACACGCCAATGTGGATTTGATGTGCGTCGGGCTTCGGCATGCACAATCACACAATCTTGGGCACCGAGAAAGAGAAAAAGGCTCGCGCGATTCCCGTCTCGGCCTCTCCCTAAATAAGATTACCACCTCATTTCAGGGGGGGCACTCTGCCTATTTTAAACCACCCCCCGCGATCCGGCTGCGAGGTGTCGTTTGGTGACATGTGTGTGTGTCGATTCGGGTGATAATCTCCCTTGAAACCGACAGAAATTTTCCAGGACATGAGCGATTCAGTACACAAACAACACCGTGTGGCGCCCGGACCAGCGACCTGGGTTTTCGTCTTCCACCAGCGCAACGAGATTCGGATAGGGAGCACAAAACCCGACTCACCAGGCCGCTGGGGCGAGAAAGAGATCGCCCCCCGGGGCCGCCGCTTCGGCAATGCACGGCAACCTCGGGGCGGTGTGGGCCCGGACACACGGAGCACTCCCGGGCATGCTGCTGGTCAAAAACAGGACTTCGACCCGGACGGCGCCCCTTTCACTGCCTCGATCGGCGATTCAACGTAGTGCAGATGCAGACGTAGCCTCTGTATTCTGTGGAACACTTCCTGAACCAATGCTTTCTACTTTCTGTACTCTTACAATGCTTCCGTGTCGTCATTAAGCCCTGCTCCTTTTGAATGATTACCCTGACGCCTTCCCCTAATTTGAAAATTATCAATATGAACAAATAATCCTGGCTGTGATAGAAAACGCCCCCGCTTTTTTGCCGTCATCATATAATACACGTCGTATGCCTCAAGCGAAGCTGTCTTCCGCGTGCCAACGGCTGCTCGCCGCGCTTTTGGCAGTTGAAGACATGGCCGGGGTCTTGTCCGGGGCTGTGATCCGAATGGTGGGTGATGATCTCGGCGCAGCCTCACTCGGAGCCTTGAACGAAGACCTGCCCGGGGGCCTGACCGAGCCCTTGGTCGGGGTCTTGGCCGGAGTCTTGGCCGGAGTCTTGGCCGGAGATTTGGGCGCGGCCGCAGCCGCATTCGGAGCGCTGCTGCCGTCACCGGGCAGGAGACCCTCATCCACCAGTGCCTGAAAGGCCGGGTCGCGAGCAAGCATGAGTTGCCGCTTGACGGACAGCCCATCAAGAAGCTTCAACTTCTTGCAGCAACCCACGAAAATAACCTGGTACAGCCGTCGCCGGAGACGAGTTGCTTCGTCCAGACGTTTGGCGAACAGCTCGTCCCTCTCCTTGTCTGCCTCCGGGAGGGTAAAAGGATCGGTAAAATTGCCCCGCTCCGCAGAAACCATGACCTGCACCGGCGGATAGAATCCCTGAGTAATTGGGTTGTCCCGCAAGTCCAATTGGGTCAGGTGCGGGAAGTCCGTCAGGAGTTCCGTGACTGTCGTAGAATCCGCCAGGCGATTGCCGGCAACAAGGAGTTTCTTGAGACGGGGAACGAATCGAATAGGTGAAAGGTCTGCAATGGCGTTGAAGTTGAGGTTCAACGATCGCAGGTTTGGCATCAACTGCCCGAGCCCTGCCGGCAGGCAGTGAAGACCACAGTTGGCCAACTCGAGCAGTTGCAAATTGAGGAAATCCATCTTGGGCTCGAAAGCGCCAATGTAGTTCCCAGAAAGAAAAAGCTTTCGAACCTCGTACGCCGAAGACAGGAAGCCGAGATCCAGCTGTCCATCGCCCCGCTGTTCTCTCAAGGATAAGCTGTCGAGATGACGGGCTTTGGCGAAGCCGGTGATGCTGGTGATGCGATTTCTGTCGGCGTGCAACAGCCGCACGGCTGGCAACCGACTGATGTCGAGTTCGATAATGTCATTATCACTCAAATCGAGATATCGCAGGCCGTCCAGACCTTGAGCATCTTCGGCGGTGAACGCGTCAAGTTTGTTTCGCGCCAGTTTGAGTACTTCCAGTGACGAGAGTTGTCCGAGATTGAACACTTCCTTGACCTTGTTGCCCGCAAGATCAAGCTCCGTAAGCCGATGCAGCTTCGTGCCATCAAAGTCGGCCACCTCGATATGGTTGTTGCGGGCACGCAGTGACAACAATCCATCGTGCATATTGAGTCCGTCGAGTGATGTCAACTTGTTGTTGTCGGCCTTTAAGCTGCGAAGGTGAACCAGGTTCTTGAGAGCCGACAGGCTGGTGAGGTCGTTGTTTGATATGTCGACGTATTGCAGGTTGGTAAGGTGGTCCCACGACGTCAACTCGTTAAGCATGTTGTTCGCCATCTTAAGCTGTCTAACTGATGCTGGCACTCCATCGAGGTGGCCGAGGGAGTTGTTTGATGCATCAAGGCTGACCAGGCGCCCACAAAATTCGTCCAACATGTGAAGGCTCGACAGGCGCCTTTCGCTGATGTCGAGTTCCGTGAAATCCTCCCAGTAGGGTTCGAAAGGCTCAATCTCGGTCAACCGGTCAACCAGATCGCGAACTGTCATGGACATGACCTTCTTGGAGCCATCACCAGTGACGAGTCGCTGATCGTCCACTAAGTAGCTGACTTCGAAGCCAAAGGACTTTTCGTGGTGGTTCAGCGTGAACTCTGACATGGGACTGAGTGACAGATTGCCGACATGGTGGCTAATGAATGCGCCTACGTCTGGGTACAGGCCGCCGTTCTTGGTCTTGCCGGGCGT